>NC_134834.1:52189159-52857105 GCF_004210375.1 Tachypleus tridentatus | reverse complement strand
GTCAGAAGACTGATACCAAGGAAACACAGTGTAAATAACAAACTGTCAGAAGACTGATACCAAAGAAACACAGTGTAAATAACAAACTATCAGAAGACTGATACCAAAGAAACACAGCGTAAATAACAAACTATCAGAAGACTGATACCAAGGAAACACAGTGTAAATAACAAACTGTCAGAAGACTGATACCAAAGAAACACAGTGTAAATAACAAACTGTCAGAAGACTGATACCAAGGAAACACAGTGTAAATAACAAACTGTCAGAAGACTGATACCAAAGAAACACAGTGTAAATAACAAACTGTCAGAAGACTGATACCAAGGAAACACAGTGTAAATAACAAACTGTCAGAAGACTGATACCAAGGAAACACAGTGTAAATAACAAACTGTCAGAAGACTGATACCAAGGAAACACAGTGTAAATAACAAACTGTCAGAAGACTGATACCAAAGAAACACAGTGTAAATAACAAACTATCAGAAGACTGATACCAAGGAAACACAGTGTAAATAACAAACTGTCAGAAGACTGATACCAAAGAAACACAGTGTAAATAACAAACTATCAGAAGACTGATACCAAAGAAACACAGTGTAAATAACAAACTATCAGAAGACTGATACCAAGGAAACACAATGTAAATAACAAACTGTCAGAAGACTGATACCAAGGAAACACAGTGTAAATAACAAACTGTCAGAAGACTGATACCAAGGAAACACAGTATAAATAACAAACTGTCAGAAGACTGATACCAAGGAAACACAGTGTAAATAACAAACTGTCAGAAGACTGATACCAAAGAAACACAGTGTAAATAACAAACTATCAGAAGACTGATACCAAGGAAACACAGTGTAAATAACAAACTGTCAGAAGACTGATACCAAAGAAACACAGTGTAAATAACAAACTATCAGAAGACTGATACCAAAGAAACACAGTGTAAATAACAAACTATCAGAAGACTGATACCAAGGAAACACAATGTAAATAACAAACTGTCAGAAGACTGATACCAAGGAAACACAGTGTAAATAACAAACTGTCAGAAGACTGATACCAAGGAAACACAGTATAAATAACAAACTGTCAGAAGACTGATACCAAGGAAACACAGTGTAAATAACAAACTGTCAGAAGACTGATACCGAGGAAACACAGTGTAAATAACAAACTGTCTGAAGACTGATACCAAGGAAACACAGTGTAAATAACAAACTGTCAGAAGACTGATACCAAAGAAACACAGTGTAAATAACAAACTATCAGAAGACTGATACCAAAGAAACACAGTGTAAATAACAAACTATCAGAAGACTGATACCAAGGAAACACAGTGTAAATAACAAACTGTCAGAAGACTGATACCAAAGAAACACAGTGTAAATAACAAACTGTCAGAAGACTGATACCAAGGAAACACAGTGTAAATAACAAACTGTCAGAAGACTGATACCAAAGAAACACAGTGTAAATAACAAACTGTCAGAAGACTGATACCAAGGAAACACAGTGTAAATAACAAACTGTCAGAAGACTGATACCAAGGAAACACAGTGTAAATAACAAACTGTCAGAAGACTGATACCAAGGAAACACAGTGTAAATAACAAACTGTCAGAAGACTGATACCAAAGAAACACAGTGTAAATAACAAACTATCAGAAGACTGATACCAAGGAAACACAGTGTAAATAACAAACTGTCAGAAGACTAATACCAAAGAAACACAGTGTAAATAACAAACTATCAGAAGACTGATACCAAAGAAACACAGTGTAAATAACAAACTATCAGAAGACTGATACCAAGGAAACACAATGTAAATAACAAACTGTCAGAAGACTGATACCAAGGAAACACAGTGTAAATAACAAACTATCAGAAGACTGATACCAAGGAAACACAGTGTAAATAACAAACTGTCAGAAGACTGATACCAAGGAAACACAGTGTAAATAACAAACTGTCAGAAGACTGATACCAAAGAAACACAGTGTAAATAACAAACTATCAGAAGACTGATACCAAAGAAACACAGTGTAAATAACAAACTATCAGAAGACTGATACCAAGGAAACACAGTGTAAATAACAAACTGTCAGAAGACTGATACCAAAGAAACACAGTGTAAATAACAAACTGTCAGAAGACTGATACCAAGGAAACACAGTGTAAATAACAAACTGTCAGAAGACTGATACCAAAGAAACACAGTGTAAATAACAAACTGTCAGAAGACTGATACCAAGGAAACACAGTGTAAATAACAAACTGTCAGAAGACTGATACCAAAGAAACACAGTGTAAATAACAAACTATCAGAAGACTGATACCAAGGAAACACAGTGTAAATAACAAACTGTCAGAAGACAGATACCAAAGAAACACAGTGTAAATAACAAACTATCAGAAGACTGATACCAAAGAAACACAGTGTAAATAACAAACTATCAGAAGACTGATACCAAGGAAACACAGTGTAAATAACAAACTGTCAGAAGACTGATACCAAAGAAACACAGTGTAAATAACAAACTGTCAGAAGACTGATACCAAGGAAACACAGTGTAAATAACAAACTGTCAGAAGACTGATACCAAGGAAACACAGTGTAAATAACAAACTGTCAGAAGACTGATACCAAGGAAACACAGTGTAAATAACAAACTGTCAGAAGACTGATACCAAGGAAACACAGTGTAAATAACAAACTGTCAGAAGACTGATACCAAAGAAACACAGTGTAAATAACAAACTATCAGAAGACTGATACCAAGGAAACACAGTGTAAATAACAAACTGTCAGAAGACTGATACCAAGGAAACACAGTGTAAATAACAAACTGTCAGAAGACTGATACCAAAGAAACACAGTGTAAATAACAAACTATCAGAAGACTGATACCAAAGAAACACAGTGTAAATAACAAACTATCAGAAGACTGATACCAAGGAAACACAGTGTAAATAACAAACTGTCAGAAGACTGATACCAAAGAAACACAGTGTAAATAACAAACTGTCAGAAGACTGATACCAAGGAAACACAGTGTAAATAACAAACTGTCAGAAGACTGATACCAAAGAAACACAGTGTAAATAACAAACTGTCAGAAGACTGATACCAAGGAAACACAGTGTAAATAACAAACTGTCAGAAGACTGATACCAAGGAAACACAGTGTAAATAACAAACTGTCAGAAGACTGATACCAAGGAAACACAGTGTAAATAACAAACTGTCAGAAGACTGATACCAAAGAAACACAGTGTAAATAACAAACTATCAGAAGACTGATACCAAGGAAACACAGTGTAAATAACAAACTGTCAGAAGACTGATACCAAAGAAACACAGTGTAAATAACAAACTATCAGAAGACTGATACCAAAGAAACACAGTGTAAATAACAAACTATCAGAAGACTGATACCAAGGAAACACAATGTAAATAACAAACTGTCAGAAGACTGATACCAAGGAAACACAGTGTAAATAACAAACTGTCAGAAGACTGATACCAAGGAAACACAGTATAAATAACAAACTGTCAGAAGACTGATACCAAGGAAACACAGTGTAAATAACAAACTGTCAGAAGACTGATACCGAGGAAACACAGTGTAAATAACAAACTGTCTGAAGACTGATACCAAGGAAACACAGTGTAAATAACAAACTGTCAAAAGACTGATACCAAAGAAACTAACTTGACACATTCGTGCATGTTCCTCATTCTCACTTTGTCGTCTGACTCGAAAGAAAAGTGGTCAACAAATACCTACGTGATCTCTGATTTTAGAATTTCCTAATGGACTAGAAAAATGTTGAAATTAGGCAGGTTGACAATTCTTATTTTTTGTGTTATAATCCATTTTGTGTAAAATTCTTGTTTATTTCAAGTCATTTTGATGGCCAGAATCTCTCATATGAAGAAAAATGAAGTTTTTTTGGTTTCCATATCTGATGACTTTTATAATATTCAGAATCTCTCATGATGATATTCGGTTATTTGTATATAATGCTAAAGCGATTCTTCCCTAATATTTCCTTAATGTTAGTGTTGTTGGATAGCTTATTCTATATGCTATAAGAAAATATGGAGAAATAATAGAAGTTTTGGTCCGTTTATGATAACAAGACAAAAAGTGAACTTGACATGAAATATTTGTTGGTTTGTACTGTACTAAGAGGACTGGTTCTGTTTTGTAAAATACTCTTTTCTCATTAAACTTCGGTCCCTCGTTAGTACGGTGGTAAGTCTATGGATTTACAACGCTAACATCAAGGGTTCAATTCCCTTCGGTGGGCTCAGCAGATAGTGTGACGTGACTTTCTATAACAAAAACACACACGAACACCCATTAAGCTCTAAATTTGATAGTTAAGTGAGTTTGATTAAAGTTGTTGAAAACACTTCCA
This sequence comes from Tachypleus tridentatus, assembly GCF_004210375.1. Lineage (NCBI taxonomy): Eukaryota > Metazoa > Arthropoda > Merostomata > Xiphosura > Limulidae > Tachypleus > Tachypleus tridentatus. The sequence continues at coordinate 52,852,668 of NC_134834.1, read as the reverse complement.
AAATCACGTCATTTGTTTGGCCACAAGAAAATATATCGGAACCACGGACTATTATAAAGGTTGATATTTATGGAAGGAACTAATTCGATTTCAGAATATTCCATGAAATGTTGCACAGTATTGAAGACAGTGGATTTCCTATGACCATTTCATATTTTCGTCTAAAATACTGACTAAGACAGGTAAATACATTGTTGTTTACACAGATTTCGATAAGAAAGATAAAACTGTCAATGGAAACAGGCAAATATATGTTAAATTTAGGTCATTTTCTTTTAATAAATTCTATGATTTATTCAGCTGCACGTTGGTAAATAAGGCTTCAGTGTCAGAACTTAACATTCTTGCTTTATTCAGATCAGAGGTTTTAATTCTGTTCGCGAAATCTACGCTGTTTATGACGTGCAGTAATGAGATTTTTCCAACAACTTGGGACAAATGTCGCGCTAACCATTTAGTTAACGGGTATGTGACATAACCTACGTTAGAAATTATAAATATCAGGAGACGGTTTCCTTCAGAATTTTTAGGTAAACATTACATCTAAGCTAAGGAATGATTAATACGTCTTAGCTTCTTGAAAATATCTTGTAACCAAAGGGAATTGTACGTAGTTGTTGTTAAAATCAGACACATTTATAGGCAAGGTAATAAAGTATAATTTTTTATAAACATTCCCGTCCATAAGAAGTTCTTGTAACTTTCTCTCTAAAACGATTTTGTCTAATATAACGATTTGTTTCGTTTTGACTGATTTTGTGATTACAGTATAGTTGTTCAACTTTTTTTTTATCTATTCAGAAAGAAACTGAAAAAAGGATAAGTTGTCACTGCTATAATTATATAATGCACTAATTATGAATTTTATTAAGATCTTCACTGTTGTCCTTGGGTGATGTGACAATGGCCGATATTAAGTCTATATTCAGGTTCCAAAGATTAACCAATGGTAACATGAAACCACTTTATATTGGTTACAACACTGAAAAAAAACATTAAGAAAAAACGATCTTATAACCACACACAAATATCCGAATATAATTAAAAATAACCTTACTTTAAACAGAAGAACACCTGAAAATAAAAACAACAAAATGTTTATATTATTCAAGAAGAAGTGTTTAAACAAGAGTTTCTCAACATAAAAGACACAAACTATGAAAGACAAAACCCTTTTTTTTTTTCTCCTATGAGAGATACTGGCCACCCAATTGATTGGAAATAAACATACATTTTACACAAAATGGAATATAACACAACAATAAAGATTGTAAGCCTTCCTAATTTCAACACCTTCCGTGTCCCTAAGGGTATTCCAAGATCATAGATCACGCAGGTGTTTCTTGACCAATTTGTTTGCGCGTCAGAAGACAACGTGAGATTGAGGATGACGGACGAACATGTCGAAATTAGTTTCTTTAATATCAGACTAATTATCTCCGTTTACTGTTTTTTTTTTTTTCCACTAAGTGTTGTATTATTTTATTCTTTAAGAAGTTGCATCACACTTGTTACTGTAATAGATAAGTAAAAGCTGAGGCACTTTTAGGCACATCTTTTCTATAATGTAATGATATTTAAGTAAAATGTTTAGTTTGATGTGTTACAGATTTTTATCAGGGAGGATCTAATAACGTAACATTAACAGATATTTTAATGTATTTAATTGTATACCCCAGCTGGGATAACGGTAAGTCTACGGATATACAAGCTAAAAGTAGGGTTCAATATCCCTTAGTGCACACATTAAATAGCCCGACGTGGCTTTGCTAAAAGAAAACACACACATTCAACTGTATTTTTTAATCATGTTGTTTTTATTTTGTCGACTGTATTTGACTTTATAAAAGTCATATCTGATAATATGTTTTTAAACCTTATTTTACGTGTTATATATAAGTAATATATTTGAGAGTTACTGTTTAATAGACTTCAGGAGTTACTTTTCTGAAAAATTTAGATTTAGCATCGTAATATATTAGGGTTTAATAACAAAGCTGATGGATGGGTTATTTCGTCATTAGTTTGTTCAATAAATCCAGTGTCATACTCCAGGGTGGAGTCCATTCGCTCACCATTTGTGGGAAAAACACAAGTTTGTATACTATTATCTACAATTTATCTATTATTGAGTACAATTATTAAAATGTTTTAATTTTATTTTTTTATCCTTGTGTTGGTAAACTTATAAAATCCACTTATTATTCTCTTTTGTATTAATAGGTAAAATGCTACGTAATTTCTTTCGTATCAACTAAATTGTAAAAATGCTAAATTCGAGAAAAGGAAAGAAATGGCTCACTGACGTAAGTACCCCGATTTGTTATTCCATCTATTAATTTACGTTTGTAAATTAGACTATATGTTTCAGTTCAAAACTAGAATTCTGCACTTTTATAACAAACTATTAATGTGTTTTTAGTCAGGTACACTGTGGTAAATTTTTTAGCCTCGGGTCAAGTTACATGTTTTAGTGGTCATTCTATAAGCCTTAAATTTGGTTGGTCATACTTCAAGGTCACTATTATTCTTCAATGTGAGTCACACCTAAAAGAGAAGAGTAGAATGAGATTTCTACAAGTCTGTATAATGTATGAATTAAACTTACACGATCAATATAGGAATTAAGAATGTATAGGTAACTTGAGATCGTGGGATACCGCACAGAGACTTTAGTAAGACTAAATACATTGGTTAAGACACAAATCTGCTGCCTTTTTTGAATTAAAACTAGTTTTCCTTGTGATACAACAGTTAAAACCCTTAGACAACTTTGAACTTTACGAGCCCCCAAAACTCTCTAAGAGAAAACATCTACACGTGATCGTATCTGTATATATACTAATTTTGTTTCTTTAGTCTACAGTTATGTTTCAGTCGTTCTTTTGTTGCTAATATTAAGTTATATTTCTGCAAACAAAACTTTTTTGGCCCTTGTATTTTAGCAATACTTTACACTTATGCGTTGAATTCAGAAGTTGACTGAATATCGAACACAACTAACAGATTTGTAGTTTAGTTTTATTCATAAAACACTTTTATTAATTTGAATTACTTTAATTTTTATTGTTATTTACTAGTAATCATATTTTAAGTTGGACTGCATTCTCCTTTCTAAACTATAACTATTTATAATACATTTTATCTACTTTTATCTGATCACAATTACATTATAGTGAAAATAATTACTATAACAATCATATCGAAATGTATTAACGGATTAGCTATTCAGTATTCTATGCAAAAATGTATTTGTTTTAGCCAGTTTTCAACACGAGAGAGCCTAAGTAAGTGTCAACTCTTCAGGCGAATACGTTTCCTCCTTCTAAATGAAAAGAAAAACAGTTACAACTCAAGAAAGTTGATTTCACTCACATAATAATAAACTAATCTGAGAAAGACTTATCTATTCTGAAAATACGTTTATCTTTTATTATTATTTTTATTTCAGTGTCTGATAAATAAGTGATAGTCCATGTAAATGTGGTCTCTCTGATATTGTTTTCTGTTTATTATTACCATTACAACAAAACCAAAAAGACTTCAATCAAGTCGGTAACTTTTGACACTGAAACATCCTTTAAAACAGGACCATGAGTTTCAGAGTACCGTTGAAGAACTTGCTTGTTAATATGAAAGACAAAACAGCGTTTTGAGAAGACTGCGTGATTCATTAACTTGATAGCATGTGTACTGGTCCTCTTTATAAACTGAGGCGAATATAGAAGCACAAACCATGAAGTTCCGATAAAAAATCAAGCGCTATTAAAAGAGAAACATAATGAAATTTAATAGAAAGTTTACAGAAATCTACCTTTTATGAATGTTTTATGTAAAATCTATTGAAATATTTTTTTTTCTTGAGGCCTATTATGGATATGCAAAATTACCTGGTAGCAAGCAACTAAAACTCTTTAAACATTCTGCATGATTCTGTCAGTTGCTTATTCATTGTCCCATAGGAACAAGTTTAAAGAACTCGACATTTTGTTGTTATTTAAACCTAACAATAGTAAATTTTATAAAAGAAGATACTAAAAGATAGCCGTAATAAGACACTATTATGAATTTTATCAGATGATCCTGCCGTTTTATCACATTAACTTTGAAAGGACTTCTATACATTCGTTATATTCGAGTTTTGTAAATCATATGCTATATCTTAAGTTTGATCCATAGTGAAAATTAGTAAAAATAATCGACCTATTTACACTTTGCTTGAGCGTGTGTGTTTATATATATATATATATATATATATATATATATTATATTTTTAAGTGAATCTTCTAAAACCATGTAACTATTTCTATTTGGAACTCTAACGTATATATTAAATCATATACAAAATAATGCGTTTCGAAGGTCGTTTCTAAAGTTATTTATGGATCCTTGATTAACAGATAAAACGTGTATGGATACAAAATTGGATAGCATGGAGTTTCGATATATCTTGATATCTATAACAGGCAATAAATGATATTTTAAAATTGTAAAGTAGTATAATTACGTTGCATTTTAAACACAAAATCCGATGAAATACGAGAAAACCAACAGATATAAATGTTGTTACAAAAACACGTGAACCACAAACCTATTTTTCACATTTCTCTTAATTCACCCATTGTGGCTCAAAATCAAATGTATGTAAACATATCATTTTCGACCTGTCTTTTGTCTTGCAGGAATTACTGTCCAATAAGATTTTTGTCAATGTCAGAACCGATCAGTTGAGTTGGACGATGAGAAATAAAATGTTCTTTGAAACAGTGTTTATACATATAGTACTTTAATTGTTATGGATTCAAAGATTATTTGTTTATCGTTCTAGTTCTCGTTAAGTAACCGTCCTGTACAACATTACATTTCAGATATTCCTGCAGTAAGTTTAGCGGTACATCTGGTTGGTTGTAAATGCTTGCTGGGCTTTAAATACATTGAGCTAGCAGTATTTACATACTGGATTTATAAACTTCTTTCTATGGTTGTTTTTGTTTTCTGAAGTTTTTAGTTTAGTTTTATTCTAGTATTTTTACCTACTTTCATTTTGGCAATGGACAAGTTGAGCTGCTTGTATTCATATTCTGAACATACTTGGCTAACTGTATTTGTATATTTCGTTCTGATATGTCGAGTTATTTGTATTTGTTTAACGGATTCTGAATTTGAACGAGTACAACGCTGCGTCTGGTTGGTCCTACCTCATTTTTCAGAGATCGATCCATAGTTCTATCGATTTTACTTTATCTGTTCAAGGGAGAAATCAAATGATTAAACTGTCTTTGAGGAGGAACAGCTTCAAATTGATTGAAAATATCGTTTGTGATCTTGAGGCGAACTATTATAATGAAGAAATGTAATAAAATATCATAATTCATCAATACTACTAAATTTCTAAATGTGACATAGATGACGGATTATCTTCCTTAAATTGTTCTCGTAATACTTACTGTATTAAACATGAATTTCGACTGAGACAGTTTTGGGAATAAAAAAGTGAATTATTATTCGTGAACTGATAGTTACCAACATTACCAGCAGTTTTAGACCCGGCAAAGGCAGGTGGTTAGTACACTGGACATCTAATCCGAAGGCTGCGAATTTGAATCTCCGTCGCACCAAACACGTTAGCCCTTTCAGCCATTTGGGCGTTATAATGTGACGGTCAATCCCACTATTCGTTTGTAAAAGAGTAGCCGAAATATTGGCAGTGGGTGATGTTGACTAGCTGCCTTCCCTCTTGTACTCTTACACTGCCAAATTCGGGATGGCGAGCGCAGATTGCCCTCGTGTAGCTTTGCGCGAAATTCAAAACAAACCAAACCGACAGTTTTAAATCAAGTCCTAATGCTTGATGATTTTTATTTTGACATAACTGAAATTTAAAAAATACCTTATTGTCAAAGGAATCAGAAATCGACAGTCTTTTGATTTAAATGAAAACACACACACACACACAAATATGTGTATGCTGATTATATGTATGTTTAGTTTTAGACATAAACTTTCGTATATACACGAAAAAATCATAGAAATTATTAGGTGACTGGAGTGGAAACGATAACGAAAGATTTTTAAGTTAATGTTATCAGAGAAAGGAAAAACGTTCTTTTATGTGAGATAGTTGAATTTAACGCTTTTTTTCTTTTGGATTGTGTTTTTTCTTGAGAAAACATCAAAGTAATCTGTCATATAATTTTATTCGCCATAACTCACGCTTCACCTAAATTTACATTGAACCTTATAAAGTAAATTAATTTTCAGAAATAATTAAACTGTTGAATAGTGTAAAGTTTAAGACTTTTCGTCTAAAACTGTTAAACGTGTAACAATAAAAGAAAACTTTTAAAATTTTCCACAGGAACAGCAACTCCCCTTATAAATTATAATTGGTGATATGGTAGTTTTTTCTTGTTTCTATCATTTTATACGTTAAAATGATTGATAGGCAAACAACGATTTATTAGCATATGGAAAAGTTTAAACATCGGCCCCGTCTTCTTCAAGTGTAATCGATATTAAGTGATATAGTTATGTCGGTTCTGACATTGACAAAAATCTTATTGGACAGTAATTCCTGCAAGACAAAAGACAGGTCGAAAATGATATGTTTACATACATTTGATTTTGAGCCACAATGGGTGAATTAAGAGAAATGTGAAAAATAGGTTTGTGGTTCACGTGTTTTTGTAACAACATTTATATCTGTTGGTTTTCTCGTATTTCATCGGATTTTGTGTTTAAAATGCAACGTTATTATACTACTTTACAATTTTAAAATATCATTTATTGCCTGTTATAGATATCAAGATATATCGAAACTCCATGTTATCCAATTTTGTATCCATACACGTTTTATCTGTTAATCAAGGATCCATAAAGAACTTTGGAAACGACCTTCGGAACACAGTATTTTTGTATATAATTTAGTATATATGTTATAGGTCTAGCATATTTAACTTAATCCTTGCTCAGTTAATTATGTCACGTGCCGTTGTGCTAGGTAAAGGTCTTTGAAGACTTTGTTCAAGTTAAAAGTCGTCTCGGTTCTCAAAGTACTGAGAATCAAGTTTATAAAGAGAGACTGTTTCACTCATCATATGACAACGAAAACAACGCGTTTTTAAAATACTACAGATACAATAATATTATTTTCTATGAACAATTTAACATCTAAGTCCACGTGGAATAGATTACCGACATTTCTAAAGACAAAATATGAAAATTAAGATAAGATCATTGGTATGAGAAAAGATGAAGTCATATGTCCGAGTAAAAGGTTAAGCTTGTATGATCAGACGAAAAGATTTAGCTCAATGATGTGGTTAAAAACTAAGCTCAGAATTATCGAAAACCGGTTCAAGGTCATTGTGTAGACATTAGAATGCGCATCATACGTTAGTGTTCCAAATAGAAATAGTTACATGGTTTTAGAAGATTCATTTTTTTGTTTTTTTTGAATTTCGCCCAAAGCTACTTAAGGACTATCTGCACTAGTCGTCCCTAATTTAGCAGTGTAAGACAAGAGGGAAGACAGCTAGTCATCACCACCGATCGCCAACTCTTGGGCTACTCTTTTACCGAGGAATAGTGGGATTGTCCTTCACATTATAACGCCCACACGGCTGAAAGGGTGAGCATGTTTGATGCGACGGAGATTCAAACCCACAACCCTCAAATTACGAGTCGAAATACTTAACCCACCTGGCCAGGTCGGCCGAAGATTCAATTAAAGATATATGGTATATATATATATATATATACACATAAGCAGGGTATGAATAGGACGATTATTTTTACTAATTTTCACTATGGATCAAACTTAAGATATAGCATATGATTTACAAAACTCGAATATAACGCATGTTTAGAGGTTCTTTCAAAGTTAATGTGATAAAACGGCAGGATCATCTGATAAAATTCATAATAGTGTCTTATTACGGCTATCTTTTAGTATCTTCTTTTATAAAATTTGCTATTGTTAGGTTTAAATAACAACAAAATGTCGAGTTTTTTAAACTTGTTCCTATTGGACAATGAATAAGCAACTGACAGAATCATGCAGAATGTTTAAAGAGTTTTAGTAGCTTGCTACCAGGTAATTTTGCATATCCATAATAGGCCTCAAGAAAAAAAAACTTTCAATAGATTTTACATAAAACATTCACAAAAGTTAGATTTCTGTAAACTTTCTATTAAATTTCATTATGTTTCTCTTTTAATAGCGCTTGATTTTTTATCGGAACTTCATGGTTTGTGCTTCTATATTCGCCTCAGATTATAAAGAGGACCAGTACACATGCTATCAAGTTAATGAATCACGCAGTCTTCCCAAAACGCAGTTTTGTCTTTCATATTAACAAGCAAGTTCTTCAACGGTACTCTGAAACTCATGGTCCTGTTTTAAAGGATGTTTCAGTGTCAAAAGTTACCGACTTGATTGAAGTCTTTTTGGTTTTGTTGTAATGGTAATAATAAACAGAAAACAATACCAGAGAGACCACATTTACATGGACTATCACTTACTTAACAGACACTGAAATAGAAATATTAACAAAAGATAAACGTATTTTCAGAATAGATAAGTCTCTAAGGTTAGTTTATTATTATGTGAGTGAAATCAACTTTCTTGAGTTGTAACTGTTTTTCTTTTCATTTAGAAGGAGGAAACGTATTCGCCTGAAGAGTTGACACTTACTTAGGCTCTCTCATGTTGAAAACTGGCTAAAACAAATACATTTTTGCATAGAATACTGAATAGCTAATCCGTTAATACATTTCGATATGATTGTTATAGTAATTATTTTCACTATAATGTAATTGTGATCAGATAAAAGTAGATAAAATGTATTATAAATAGTTATAGTTTAGAAAGGAGAATGCAGTCCAACTTAAAATATGATTACTAGTAAATAACAATAAAAATTAAAGTAATTCAAATTAATAAAAGTGTTTTATGAATAAAACTAAACTACAAATCTGTTAGTTGTGTTCGATATTTAGTCAACTTCTGAATTCAACGCATAAGTGTAAAGTATCGCTAAAATACAAGTGCCAAAAGGTTTTGTTTGCAGAAATATAAATTAATATTAGCAACAAAAGAAAGACTGAAACATTACTGTAAACTGTAGAATTTTACAGTTTTGAACTGAAACATATAGTCTAATTTACAAGCGTAAATTAACAGATGGAATAACAAATAGGGGTACTTACATCAGTGAGCCATTTCTTTCCTTTTCTCGAATTTAGCATTTTTACAATTTAGTTGATAGGAAAGAAATTAAGTAGTATTTTACCTATTAATACAAAAGATAATAATAAATGAATTTTATAAGTTTACCAACACAAGGATAAAAAAATAAAGTTAAAACATTTTAAAACTTTTACTCAATAATAGATAAATTGTAGATAATAGTATAAAAACTTGTGTTTTTCCCACAAATGGTGAGCAGATGGACTCCATCCTGGCGTATGACACTGGATTTATTGAACAAACTAATGACGAAGTAACAGTTTGTTTGCATCTGTATATATTATATATCTCTGTTAAAACCTTCAGAGATCGGGTTAAGCAACTTACATCACTAGAGCTAAAGCAATATCGCAAACACGTTTAATTTGTCTTGTTTATAATATAAATGTGAAGTTCTTTGTTTACTACTGTCTTTATTTCAGTAACCATAAGCGACTGAACATTTGTCCTAGTGCAACGTTGTTTAGTAAACCTTCAGTTTCAGTTTCTTTTAGGAAAACAAATCAACAGTATCGTCAATAAACTCACATAAACAGTTATTATCATGGGCCTCACTAGAGGGAGTCGTTTCTGAATAATACATCTTGGTCTAACTAATCTGCTTGTCAGCAACGATAAAGTATAAGCTTGATTGTGAAGTTCACTTAACGAACAAGTTAAGTTATGAACATAAATTCATAACTCCGTTTAAATAGTTTTTACAACAATAGACGTAATATACCGTGACCATCCGTCAAATTGCAGTTAAAATTTAAAACGGATTTTTTCGCTCCTGAAGACCCCTTACCTCCCTTTCTGGTGATTTTGTGATAACAATGCACTTTTGAATACACTGTATTGATATAAAACTTAAGTAAACCACATTCTTTAATAATCAACTGAGTACATTAAATACGAAGCTCGTGCGAAAAGGAGGCAGCAACAGGGATATTATACTGATTTAAAACACTACTTTGGTGAACAATTAGATTAATATTTAAAAAAGGCTGATTTAATTAACGTTTAAAATATCAAATAGAAATTGTATGATACGAAAATGTGAATTCGAACATGAAGTGCGTGAAGTCTTTAAAAATAATTCGATATATGACATAGTACAGATTGTTAGTTAGTCAATTTGTTTGAGGAGTTTTATGAAAGGTTGTCCGATGTATTTTTTTACCTCCGTAAGACGTCCCTAATTTTTAAGTGACGGACTAGAGAAAAGGTAGCTAGTCAATACCACACACCGCCAACTCTTTAGTTACGCTGTAGCAAGGAATAGTGTGATTGACTATTATTATAACGCCCTCTCACCAGCTCTCACGTTATTAGTATTTTACACGTGTTCCCTCTTCGTATTACTTTGTTTCCAATATATGAAACATTTTATCCAACCAAGTCTGTGTGACTATGTTAGTCCAAAAGGTGAGAGATAAAAATGAATCACTTTTCCATACTGATGTTAACAAAAGTCTGGTACGTTATTAATGCTGTCAGCAAACTGGTATTATTTTAATATAAATCTAAGTACAATTAAATCTATGATGCTTTTGTAGAAATGTTCCTAAAATGCTTGAAAAATCGATTACGCTTCCTATCCTATCGAGTGAGTTATTAATGAACATGATGTTCTTATGTTTTGAGGACTGGATTTCCAGAAACGTTACTCGTTCTAGAGGAGTTTCCTATTTTTTCTCTCTTTTTATTATTATTGTTGTTGCACTTACAGAATTGCTGTTTTGAGGAGATTCGACTGTAAAGTTCTGATAGAGAAATACTTGTCTTGTGCATGAGAAAGAAATAAGCGCTTAGAATTTGTACAATGATAAGTTTGACGTGCTTTATGTCACGTGCTGTCACATTTCACTTTCATAACGTATAAAGAATGAGATAGAGATAAGATAGCCTATTATGGATGAGTTGGAAAAGAATGCAAATTTACCTCAAGATAAATGTTGAAAACAAGTTATATTCTGCTGTCATTTGTGATGAAAGTAATACATATGAAACGTACATAAATATCTGCCCGGGAGATCGAACCCAGAATTGACTAAAATATGGTATACATTCACAGGAAATGTTTTATTCATCTTGAACATATCTGCGAATGAAGAATATAAGATTTACAAAGAAGTTACTGAAACAAATTGTTATCAATATTAACCTCTAATTCGAGCAAGCTACTTACTTATATCAAAAATAGATTAAACCTAGCAATGAATACAACTAATTATTTCTTTATTTCGATATCCGTAGATCCAACAACATTTCACAAGCTTCGCCAAACTTAAACGATGAAGATAAACCTAAAATTCCTGTGATATGTTAACAGTGTAGAATATTCTATATATTAAAGCTATAATGATAAAAAATACGAGGCTACTAAAACTATATATATATATATATTAAACATTTTAACATAGGTTGTTAACGAACACCCATAATTTAGTATAACTGATGTTTTTTTATGTATAACGACACTTACTCATTGATGTTAAACGCTTGTTAATATAAACTCTTCAAAAAAAGAAACGCAAAAGGCAAAATGTGAGACAAATTGTTAACAAGTTTATTCCGGGTAGTTCTGTATGACATGTGTGAAACTTTGCACATTCACTGTTGAACATTCAAAGTCTGCAAAGGCGAAGTCCACGCTCACTAGTTGAAGTTTAACGTCACTCAACGTCAATAACGAGTATGCCCCCCGTGAGCATCAATAACTGCTTGGCATCTCCTGCCCATTGAAGCGATGAGATGACGAATCACATCCTGTGGAATGCCTGTCCACTCAGCCTGCAAAGCTGCTGCAAGTTGAGGTAGAGTCTGCGGTTGAGGTTATCGCCGTCGAAGACGTCGGTCCAACTCGTCCCAAAGATGTTTAATGGGGGTTAAATCTGGTGATTTGGAGAGCCAGGGAAGAACGTTGATCTTGTGGTGTCTCAAGAAGACAGTGATGAGTCGGGCTGTGTGAGGACGGGCGTTGTCATGTTGAAAAACGTCGTTAACGTTCACCATGATGGGTTGCACATGGGGCCTAAGAATCTCGTTGACGTATCGTTGAGCCGTAAAATTCCCTCGAATGTGCAAAAGGTCTGTTCTAGCATTATCAGCGATGGCAGCCTACATCATGATGCTGCCACCCCCAAATCTGTCAACTTCCTGCACACAGTTTGCTGCAAAACGTTTACCTCGGCGACGGTAAACACGGGTCCTTCCATCCTGCCTACGAAGCATAAAACGTATTTCATTGCTGAACCAAACATGCCTCCATCATCGATGAGGCCATACCCGATGTGCCCGAGTCCACTGCAGCCGTGCTTGACGATGTTGCTGGGTGAGGATGACACCTCTGACTGGACGTCGAGATCGGATTCCTGCATCTCGTAGACGGTTGCGTACGGTCTGATCGGAAATCCTACGCAGCCCTGGTATGGTTGAGGCAGTAGATGTCGTAGTGGTGGTCCTATCCCGAAGGTGACGTAACCGGATGTTGCGATCTTGTGCGGGCGTGGTCACACGAGGTCTGCTAGATCGTGGACGGTCACGAGTTGATCCACGTTGTTGGTGACGATTACATAGCCTTGAGATGGTTTTTGGGTGGACGTTCACAGCTCTGGCAACATCTGATCGAGATTCGCCTGCTTCCAAGCGACCAATGGCGTTGTTGCGTTGTGTTTCAGTCAGTCTTGGCGTAACTGTATTGCGTGTCGGTGGCTTAACACTGAGCTATGGAAACCGAGAACCCGTCACTTTTATAGGGATTTTGCACATGTTGTACTTGCAGAACATGCAGATCTCTCAAACAAATTTATTGGACACGAATGCGTTTTGGCGAAAAATCCGATGTTTTCCTCCGTTTTCAAAGTGCACAACTTTTATTGTCATTTTGGTCTGACAATCAGTGCCTTAACACGTGTAACATCACATACTCTGAGCTTGTAACGTTATTACATATATTTCTCTTTAAAATAAAAAAAATATCCCTTTTGCTTTTCTTGTTTTGAAGAATATATTAAAACATAATACAGTCATGTGAAAAATTTAGGATACCCTATGAAAGCTCGTGCATTTTTGTAACATTTTTGGATATATATATATTTAATCTCAATTTTAACAATACTGAGAGATTATAGGAATATAACTAAACAATTAAAACTGAAGAAAAGACTTTTCAAGATCTTCTGTAAATATAATTCTACAAAAATGCATATTCTAACTGAGGAAAAAGTTAGGACACCCTACCCCCTAATAGCTAGTGTTACCCCTTTGGCTGAAATAACTGCAGTGAGACGCTTCTTGTAGCCATCTACCAGTCTCTAACATCGGTCTGAAGAAAGTTTGCCCCACTCCTCAATGCAGAATTCTTTTAGATGTGAGATGTTTGAGGGTTTTTTTTGCATGTACAGCCCGTTTCAAGTCACCCCACAGCACCTCAATGGGATTAAGATCTGGGCTTTGACTCGGCCATTCCAGGACTTTCCATTTCTTAGTTTTCAGCCAGTCCTTGGTGAATATACTGGTATGTTTTGGGTCATTGTCGTGTTGCAGGGTCCACTTCCGCTTCAGCTTTAATTTTTGTACAGATGGCCTTACATGATCCTCAAGCACCCTCTGATACACAGTAGAATTCATGGTGGATTCTATGATTGTGAGCTGTCCAGATCCTGCTGCAGCAAAGCAGCCACAAACCATGACACTTTTACCTCCATGCTTCACAGTGGGTATAAGGCTCTTATCCTGGAATGCTGTATTTGGTTTACGCCAAACATGTCCTCTGTTCTGGTGTCCAAATAATTCAATTTTGGACTCATCTGTCCAAATAACATTATTCCAGAATCTCTGGTTTTTGTCTACATTCTCTCTGACAAACTTTGGTCTGGTCTTGATGTTTCTCTTAGAGAGCAAAGGTTTCTTCCTTGCACACCTCCCATGCAAGTTAAACTTGTGCAGTCTCTTTCTGATTGTAGAGGTCCCGTAATGACATGTTAGGGTGTTTGGAGACCTCTTTTAGCATCTTGCGTTCTGCTCTCAGGGTGAACTTGCTTGGATGACCAGATCTGGGCATGTTCACAGTTGTTTTGAAAACCCTCTACCTGTTGACTATTTTCCGGACAGTGGAATGGCTAATTTCAAAATCTTTTGGGATCTTTTTAAATTCCTTACCAGACTCATAAGCTGCTACAAGTTTCTTTCTGAAGGCGTCAGACAACTCTTTCTCTCTCACCATGGTGCTCACTCTCACTTCAACAGTCAGGATCACACCAACCTAAATGTCTGAGGTTTAAATAGGGCAAGCCTCATTCAAAATGCTGAGTAACGATCTTCTAATCATGTGCACCTGGTGTGATACACCCGTTGTGAGTTGAGCCATTTTAAGTGGGAATAAATATGGGGGTGTTCTAACTTTTTCCTCAGTTAGAATATGCATTTTTGTAGAATTACATTTACAGAAGATCTTGAAAAGTCTTTTCTTCAGTTTTAATTGTTTGGTTATATTCATATGATCTCTCACTATTGTTAGAATTGAGATTAAATATCTATATATCCAAAAATGTTACAAAATACATAGGCTTGTCCCAACTTTTTCACATGACTGTACAAGTAAGTATGTAAGTATATATCTAAGAGGTATGTAAGTATGTATGTAAGTGTATATGTAAGGAGTATATATGCACATTTATTAGAAGAAATATTGGAAAAACATCTATAGGCAACATTATTTTAGCATACATTTTAAGCCTATAGATTCCGTATTGTTTCACAGCTTTTTGGAGTTTAAACCATCAAATTATCAAAGGATTGTTTACACATAGTATGGAGAAGGAAGCTGACATTTAATCTCCTTTACTAAGGGCAGACTTATCAAATAAAAATTCCACGTTATTAACTAATGCTTGGAAAGAAGTATCCAAAAGTGTATTAGCGTCTATAAAAAGACACTCTGCTAAAGTGCTAAGTAAATATACCGTTCAGTTGTGAATAGGAAATTTATAATTTTGACCCTAATTCTACATCTGTCAGCAGATAGATTTAGAGACAGATTTCTTACAAGATTATGACACTGAAATATATCTTACCAGATGTAAGATGCACAAAGAACCTGAGAGATTAATTTTTTGTAAGAGTTATACTTTCAGACTTATTTGTTAACGTTACGACAACCGATACCTACTGACTGATTAAAACTAATATTTAGACGTCAAACGTTAACATTAGCCAAAGCACTGATACTCCTAAAAGTAACGATGTACGACAAACGTCCATAGTAAGCATATGAAGAGTTTAAAGAGAAATCAAGCTAAAGAAAACCCCAGGCTTTCATTGGGTGTCCTAACATTTTCACATGACTGTATATTTCAATTACTATAATCTAACAACCAAAACATCCAATACATAAAGAACTGTTTGAAAAATTAAGATGTTGCTGCTACAATGTTGTTAGTTGTTAGCTGGGCACAGCATGTCCAAGTAGTTAAGGCAATCGACTCGTAATTTGAGGGTCGCGGGTTTGAATCCCCGTCATTCCAAGCATGCTCATCCTTTCAGTCGTAGGTGCGTTATAAAGTTACGGTCAATCCCACTATTCGTTGGTAAAAGAGTAGTCCAAAAGTTGTCGGTGGGTGTTGATGACAGGCTGCCATCCCTCTGAGACTGTATTTTGTTCTGTCAGTCTACAGCAACGTTTCGACTCTTCGTGTGACTCTTTTATCAATATAAACTGTTTGAGATACGTGTATAAATATTTGTAATGATATATAAGTGCGTATTTTATTTTTTTGAACGCTTTTATTTTTACACTCATTCTGACTTAGGGGTAAACATACTTATATTTATCTCCAGGTGAAATAGCAGTATACATATTTGTGTTAATGTAACCATGGTAAAACATATTTTCCAATCTAATACTTCAATCGGCCGTTTGTGTAATGAAACTTATTAATGTTTTACTCGCTCTCTGATCATCTAGTTTTTTTTTTATATTTTCTCATAAAAATAAAACAAGTTGGAATTTCATTGTTTATAGGAAATACACGTTTTGCTTATTCATCGATTAGAATATAAATATATATTAAATTTTCAGCAACATATTCACAACTTTTCACGAGAATGTTATTCTGATATTATTCACAAAATCCCATTTAGGCTTGTGCGAACCTCTAGTACGAATTGCACATGCGCTTTAGATTCGCACAATCTAGCTTTCTCCTTCCTCCTCGTACCCTGTAGGCATCGAACCAGCAGACTTCGTTTAGAGAAGCTGCCGCTTGGAACTGAGACAAGGAAGCTTTTCCGTATATACATTCATACAGAGATAGATGACAGTATCCGTTTTCGAAACACATTTGAATTTTTTATTTCTTTTTTGATCGATCTGAATCCCAGGTAACGTGTAACACCTTATCTGCTGAAGGTTAAAGACAGCGCCCTGATAAATACTTCCTTATATTACTAAACCCAATGTTACCTCAAAGTATAAGCATTGTTACGTATTTGAGTTTCCTGATGGAGCTTGACATCACGGCTGGAGAAGCCTTGCCTTGGAATAAACGAGATAATGGTATGTCTGTCAGTTTGGCCTTATTTGCTGATATGTTTGCTAACGTTGAAGACTAAACAAATGAAAATTCATATGACGAACAGTTTAAAAATAAAAAATTAGGAAAGAATGTTATAAAGGTTTTTCTTCAATAATAATGAAAAATATTGTGCCTTTCTAGTCTCACTATCTGATAAAGTTAACAGTTTTCCACATAATTGAAGGGTTATAAGAAGCCAAACGATTACAGCAATATTTCATATTTATACTGTTTAATTATATAATCAAGGAAAAAACGTATGCTTCATCATGAAGTTGTCTTTTTTTTTTTAAATACTGACGATGAATCAAGGTAATTAGTAAATTTTCAAGGGTTAAAAGTAATGAACTAAAAGCATGTATTGTAACCTTCGGTATCTGAATCCGATTGGAGCTTTATTGTTTGTACAAAATATTGTATGAAAAAACTAGGTTAAATTACAAACTGATTGTTCATTTTACGGTGCTTTTGAACTCGTTCTTGCAAGATGGCTTTCACTAAAAAACCTTATGCATAACTCGAATCATAACTACTCGACAAGAGAAATTCTTAACAATAATTACAGAAGAGTATACTGTATTAGTATCCTTACATACACATATTGAGAATTAACTTATCTTAGATTGATCTTCAATTGAATTGGAATTAAGGCTTAACAATAGCTTTTTATATATCAAAATCAACTTTACCAATGATTGTTGGAGATAATATATGGCAGAAGGGTGATTAGTACGACAGTAATTGAGCACATGCGTGGCTTTTGAGGCTAGTTGATGGGTCCTCACATTTGAATAGTTCTTCCATGCTACCAGGTTCTATCTTATCCCTTTCTCTCAAACGTCAGAGAAAATAATATTTTAGTGTGTTTGTTTGTGCTGTTTCACAACACAAATAATTAACAAGTAATTTGCTCACCAGCCTTTTCCACTTCAAAAATATTTCGTGGTTACGGCGCTGGTCAAAATGTACCTTCATTATTTTTATTTTCTTTCTGACTTTTACGTTTAATTAGTTGAATGTATTTGATAGCTATTGTTCTGAAATTAATTTAACTGAATATGTTTCTTGATAATATTTATTTTATTATACGTTCTAATAATATTATTTTCTGATTTGGTTTAGTTTCACTATGTTTTTAAAGTTATTTATAATTAAAATATATGTTTTTTAATAAACAAGTGAAGCCATTTTACAAATCATTAAAGATGCAGAAATAAAAGATTTAGACGAGCAACATTTTATTGTTAATGCTGGTTCTAAGGAATAGGTTGCACATAACTTAGTGTAACGTTGAAACTTTCATGTGGCCCCCCAGTGACTCAGCGGTATGTCTGTTGAATTACAACACTATAAACCAGATTTCGATACCCGTGGTGAGCAGAGCACAGACAGTCCTTTGTGTAGCTTTGTACTTAATTCAAAACAACAAAAACAACAACATATTTTATGTGGGTGACTTGCAAATATATTGTTGTATATATGTAATTAAACTAAATAGTGTGTTTCTTTTCCTTTTGCAATATAGATGGGCGGCATTTCTTGCTCACCAAGAATTTTCTACAGTTTTTAAAAATAAAGAAAGCTACGAAATGTGATTACGTTGCGGTCGCTCTAGTTACACACTACTCTAGGTCATTCCTCTATGGTGTCACATACACTTGCTCGTAGGAAGAATTGTTGTAGTAAACATAGCTGAAATACGATGTGTGGATGTTCTTGTAATCTTAACCATGACGAGACTTTTGTTATACCTCGAGTGATACGTTGGGATGAACAACACTGAATTATGCGCACTGGGACAAATAAAGCTATTGTATTTCATAAGTAGTAGTTGTATCTTTCCAGTCTTACTAATATTTTTCAGGTAGATTGATTTCAGATCGTCTTGTGCATCATTTAGCGGGAGGTCTCTGTTAAGTTTACTGCATTACCTGTTGATAAGCGTATTAACATACTTTTTATTATTATATATTTTAAAATAAAAACTGTGTTTTTACATTGCGTTTGGGCTTTCAACTTATTTAAAGTCAGAAATCTAATTCGGTGTGATATTTCCTGCTAGTACTATCCGGTGGACCCAGCAAATAGCCTGATATGGCTTTGCTACAAGAAAACGCATAAACACACACACACACACACGCTATTGTTATTGTCCTCTGCGAAGTTAATCAGTGCACGTCAGAGTTATAGAGTCACCTCATGTTTTAAAAACAGCATTCTAAAAAATAATAACAGAGAAATAAAAGTAGTTTATAGATACGTTTAATCCACAATATCATGCGTAGAGTCAATAATGAATTGTTTATGTACATGTTTTCCCGTAAAGTGGTTTATTTGTCATTAGAGTTCTGCTTAACAAGAAACGGACATTTCTCATTATGTAACTATAACCTAAAACTAAATGTTACTAAATGCCTACAAATGTATTCATCAAAGTTATTTCTAATACACTCAGTAATTCCTGAACATGTGTGTGTGTGTTTCTTTTACTTTGATATTTACTACGAAATACAAATCGCATGCTTATTTTGTTTTATTTGTTATTCTACAAATATAATTTAAATTTATTTCTATACAAGACTTTAAAATACAAGTTATTATATAAGTTATTAGAATTCTTAGTTTTCATACATGAGCTCGAACTTGATATAGTTGTGTAAAATAATTCATTATTAAAACTGATATACCACGTATATAGGCAGGAGGTTACGTTTGGAACTGCAAATAATTTGCATGCACAAAAAAACAAACAAACGACAACACAAATATACCGTCCTTTTATCGATCGAATTGTCCATGTATCGTGGTGAATCGGATATAATATATCATCTTATTTTTCTGTTTTTTTATTTACTTATAGTTAGTTTGATGTATACAAGTTTCTTACATTTGCTTTTTTGACATTAGGAACGTGATTTTAATCCAGGAGTCTTCTTGCATTTTCTAAGTGTGGCAGTCATGGCTACTTATGAGACAGTTATTCGCTTACTTGTCTAGTGTGGTTCGAGAAGCTGGTCGTGATCGCCTGATTTACAATCAGTACAAGAGCCAGGCTGTTTTCTAGTCTGGTGCGAAATAGATGTACTTAGTGGTTGTAATAGGGTATCCTCAACTAACTATTATTGCGTGCATAAGAGCAGAGTTTTTAAATTAGGTTAGATCTAATGATTGTTTAAATATAACAGTATAATATAAACTTTATCAGAAGACAAGCAAGTCAAAATAAATATATACAGTTCGAATGAGGTTTGAAGGAAACTTAAACCAAAAGTATATAGGCAGCAGTTGTGTTGAATAAAGAATAAATATTTCTGTAAGTTAGAAAATTTTATGATAAAAAACGTTTTTTTTCGTATTAAGTGTTTCTAACTATTACTTTCTCTTACTTTCGTTACTTTACTTGGTGAGCTAATCAAATTAGTCTGGAGCCAAAGATGAATAGATTTTTACACACCTATATAATTGTGCTTAGAATTAAAGAAACTGCGGAAAGGCAAATACATTTCGCATAACAAATCTTTTATTTTCCACTTCTATCTCTTCCTACATGGAAATACAGATACTTCTAAAATGTTAATGTAATTTTAGTGCAAGACTGGGAATATATCCAATAACCTACAAATAAGCCTAGTTATGAAAAAAAAATGAATACACTATACCTGTTGAATTAAGTGATGAAACATTTTAACGTGCAAGAATAATTAATATTCATGCACCATTATATGTGATGAGAAAATGCCACAAAGAGCAGGAAAATATATCTTATATTGAAAGCCCTCACAAAGTGATTGAAACATGTGATTTCTAATATTATTCAAGAGAGCGATATCTTTATCCTTCTCGGTAAGAATATTGATTAAAACCAGCCATTCCCTTTAATCAGTCCAGAATAAAGTTTTTAGTTAGGTTAAGCATCAGATTACGTTTGTAGTACTTAAGAAATGACTTTAAGTCATTCTTCATTATTGTAAAGTATTCACCAGTTGCCTACGTTTTATTTTCTCTTTAAGGATACTTTGACAGGAACTTTTACGTTTCTATAGAGGTATTAGACATAGGAACTCCATTCGGTAGCTATAAAACTGCTCTAGTTTAATGTAAACGAACATTGCAAATTGGAAATTGACTGGACAATACCTTTTGTGTGTTTTTTACAACAAGTTAATGCTAGTGACATTGGGATTGTTAGAGGAGTTAGTAATTGTGCCGTTGTTCGATACACATGACATTTAACATTTAAATGTTCTTTAAATCTACAAATATTATTTTTTTTTATTTGGTGGTTCGAATCGGTTTCGAAAAATCTGTCTTTTAATTTTCGCTTAGGCGAATTTTGATTTTTAAAAATATTATCAAATTCTTGCTAAACTAAGCAAAATATTACAAAATTTAGAAATTATATTATTTATTATTATTATTTAAGCTCCCCACTAGTACAGCGGTAAGTCTACGGATTTACAATGCTAAAATCAGGGGTTTGATTCTCCTCGGTGGGCTCAGCAGGTTTCCTGATGTGGCTTTGCTATAAGGAAACACACACACGTTATTTAATGCTGACGGTATAAGACTTCTCCGTATTTACTTGGTCGACTTATGTTCTAAAATACCATTAATAGCAAGGGTGCTCTGATATTGATGAATTACAGTCTATTCATTACAAGTTTTAGTTTTATGACTCTGTATAGTCCTACTAAGAACGGTATATTAAATTAACTGAGTTAATTATTGGATCAATTTTCAGTTTTGATTTTTATAGGTTGTAACTTTGATCATAGCTTACTGATAATTGTGAATCGTTTGATTTAAGATGTTCTGTGGCACACCATGAAGGTCTTGTTTCTTCAGTTTGTTTTATTTGTGGTGTAATGAATGATATAATTAGTTTATTAAGGACCATACGTATTGAGTGTTTGTTTGAGAATTTTCGTGCAAAGCAAAATAAAGCATTATCGTTCCTAATTTTGAACTAATACACATATTGAATGATGTGTAATCTACTGCGACTTGCCATTAAGTGGTTTATTACCAGTTATACCTCTACTTATATTTATGGCGAAACTCCTAAGACTATATTCTACTATCCCTAATTTTGAATTGCAATGAGGGACGTTCTATTATACACTATCCACGTTAAGTGATTTACTCTTATAAAGCACCCACAGCTTAAATTGGTGGACAATAAGAATGTTTTGTTATATCAAAAAAATTCTAATTTGGTTAATCAGCACTAATATCCATAGCTCTAACACAGGCTCAACTCACGCCACAACAGTTTGACAATTACAGTTTGAACATGTTCATGGTAGGTATAGTTATGAGCAAATAACTTGACTTTTACCTTATTTTTTTAATTGACAGTTTCATCAGAAAACCACAGCAGTAAGATATTTTGTCTTAAAAATCCAAATTGATGTACATGTACCTTTAAATCTAAATGCAGTAAGTCAATGACGAAGCAGATTTGTTTCACAAGAGATTAGAAAACACTCTATTAAGTAGGAAACTGTTGGAAGCTCTTACTTAGCAATTAACACATAGAGCATTCATTCAATAATAATATTTTTTATCTACATGGAGAACTTGTGGGAAAAATATTAGGACAATCTAAAAATGGTTGTTTCTGATATTTGCGCAAAGCTACACAGAAGAGTCTTCTGCGCTTACCATCTATAATTTTGAAATGAAAACCCCTTATTATATGAAAATAACAATACAAATATGACACCACCCAAAAGAGCAAGAAAACAATCCTATTGTATACAACAGTAGTTAAAATAGACTTTCTCCTAAGTTTCTTCTATCACCTAGTGTAGTTTTTTAAGTTACAATTGAAGGCTAAAGATATGTATAGTTACTGTTTTAACTGAAGAATTTTATATCAGATGTATTATTAATGTTATATTACAAATACTTAATGCAATTTAATTTTAGCTATTTCATAGTTGTCGTCAATCAAATATTTTGGAAAAGAACATTGGTTTGTTTTTACTGATCAAGGCAATATATCGATTTAAATGTGGATGTTTAGTATTCAATTCATGAAAGATCACATTTTTTATTTAGTATAGCTAGTTCGCAACATTCTCCGTGAGCGTGTTTACTATTTTTCTGAACAGTAGTATGTTTAAATAAAATAAAATATTGCTAAGATAAATTAGATTCTTACTTTCAACTATATTTATCAAATTAAAATAAAATTCCCAGTAACATAATGAAATTTTAATAATATTTGAGATATCTAGTAAAAGTTTATTTCTAGTATTGTTAAATTCAATATTTCTCTACATATTTGTATATAGGTGTATATGGGCCAAGAATTAAATTTACTGAATAGTAAGTGAAGAAGTTTCATTCTTTGTTTTTGAATTTCGCGCAAATCTACACGAGGGTTATCTGCGCTAGCCGTCCCTAATTTAGCAGCGTAAGACTTTAGGGAAGGCAGATAGTAATCACCACCCACTGCCAACTTTTGGGCTACTCTGTTATCAACAAATAGTGGGATTGACCATCACATTATAATGTCCTCATGGATGAAAGGGCGAGCATGTTTGGTGTGACGAGGATTTGAAGCCATCACCCTCGGATTACGAGTCGAATAACTTAACCATCAAGACGGACGAGAAAGAGAGTATGTGTTTGTCTGTGTTTTTCTTATAGCAAAGCCACATCGGGCTATCTGTTAAGTCCGCCAAGGGGAATCAAACCCCTGATTTTCGCGTCGTAATTTCATAGACTTATTGCTGTATCAGCGAAGGACATAAAGCCAGTAAGAAATTTGATAACCAGAACGTTTCTTCAACATCACATTGTGTCAACCACTTAAAACTTGTCTTGCTTTTATTTTACCTTACGAAAATTACGTTTATAATTCTAAAAAAGAAGTTCCTGAAACATTTTGTGTTATTTGTACAAGAAAAATACCATGATGGAGTCACGTGAGAAAAGTATCAACACGGGAAACAAGTTTCCATCAGGTT
The DNA here is from genome assembly GCF_004210375.1 of Tachypleus tridentatus. Classification (NCBI taxonomy): domain Eukaryota; kingdom Metazoa; phylum Arthropoda; class Merostomata; order Xiphosura; family Limulidae; genus Tachypleus; species Tachypleus tridentatus. Next base: position 52,828,882 of record NC_134834.1, on the reverse strand, counting down.
TTCCAGTAATTAGGAGGTGTTCATTGTTCTCAACTGAACTGCTCTTTTAAACTGATACTCAAACAGGATATTTATGTACTAAAGCTATATTGTCGCCTGTAAAATTTGCGTTGTAGTGACTGTTCGTTTTTTTATTTCAATTTAAATTATAACTTGAAAATTAAGCAAACTGTTTTGGATTACTTAATAAGTTATAAATAATACAGAGAAATAAATAAACCATTGAATAGATATCGTAAAAGTCCAATTAAGGCTTAAAGGTTGGTTCATTTGGATTAAAAATATCAGTTTAAAGACATTGTTTGGACACAAACTTGCCAAATATAATTTTTATTTTATAAATCAGTCTGACTTTATTTTCTTAGTTCTTAAATCTTGCACATTTAAATTAAAGATAGTTTTCTTCAAACTCAACGAAAATTAATTTTTCATATCAGTTCTTAAAATATACTCTTATGTTTCCAGCAGTGTTATATGTATATTATCATAGCACAGCATAATATTAAGCCGTCAACATTTTTCTACGGGATATTAATCCTGGATATTAATTTCCGGCACTTGTGTCACGTCAGTGACATGTAATTTAGGACTGGTTTTCTTTCTTGAAGATTCTTTCCGGCTGCTGACCTTATTAACGTTGGAAAACAGATGAGCACTGTGAGAAATGAAGCAAAGCTCGATCGCATGTGAAATGTTATACACGAACTATGCGCTCATTTTCACAGTGTTTCGTTTTTTTGTTCTGTTTTCTCTGTCCAATTAAATATCTTGTTCGTTACTGATCCGATAAGTACGTACGTCAAAACATTAGCTAAATTCCTTTCTACTCAAATTAAGAATGTGCGGAACATCAACGGCATTGTTTTTAAATATATTAGTTATGAAATTAACAAAATATTTTTCTTTGACTAAGATTTAACTAAAACATGTGATAACGGGTTATTAGCCGATAACACTACATAACAAATTTTTTAGTTTTTCTTGTTCCTGGGCAGGAGGTGTTATTTCCCAATTTATTATGCCTGAAGTAAATGGAAAAGACCTATTTTTCTTTTCAAACTTTACTTTTGTGACCTGGGAGCGTATAACAAAAACATGATGGGAGACTATATTTGGGAGCTGATACGTGAAAGTGATTTACATTACAGTCGCAAATCTCAAAAAACTACCCACTTCTAAACGTTTGTGTATAACTTTAGTATAAATACATATAAATCTTGATTCATACATTGTTTTATTCGGACCTTATGTAAATGAAAATGTGCAAATGTGCCCGTTGTTACACAAAAAATAGGTTAATTTCTAAATTTCATTATCCATGTCACAAAAGTAAAGTTTGAAGGCAATAATGGCCATTTTCTGTACTTTTACAACATAGGCGATTGAGAAATAACAGATACTATTCAGGAACAAAATTTGTCTTCGTAGTGTAATGGCAGTGATATGTAAATTATATGTCACAAAAATTATCAGATAAATAATAAAATAATGTCTCTCTTCCTTCTCTTTATTTATTTGTTATACATCACAATTACGTCACTCATACACTTCATCTCTTTGTTCAACAGCGTCACCTTGTACACAAACATTCGACAGTGACAACTCCAAAAACGGAACCTTTACGAGTTCCAACTACTCAGGACCATACCCAGGCAACATTCATTGCGTGTACCACTTCACCGGTAGGGGGCGTGAGAGGGTCCAAATTCTCTTTACCGACTTTGATCTATTTCTTCCCAGTGATGAAGTTAAAGAGTGAGTATACCAAAAGTCTTATATTTTGTAAAAGAGCTAAAAAGTGTAAAGATGGAACGAAATAGACTTTTGCATACAGAAATATTTTATTATGACGATAAGCATACAATAGTTTTATTTTTACTTTAAATCCAAATATCTAAATATTTCAATAACTAAATAGCATTTTCTTAACTTCTGAACTTGAACAGAGTTACTTGTAATTCTTAATAATAAAGCAACAAAATTGGCAAATAAAGTATTAATTATTTTTTTTTAATGAGAGGCCCTGCAATAACTTGAAGATTAAGGTACTTGATCCACAATGCACAGTCATGGGTTTGAATCCTGTCACCAAACTTGCTTGCCATTTCAGCTATGAGTACGTTATAATGTTTGGTCTATTCCATTTTTTTATTGGTAAAAATTAGTTTAAGACTCAATGATTTGCCCTCCTTCTAGTCTATCACTTCTACATTAGAGATGACTATCAAATAGCTTTGCATGAAATTCAGCAAACAAACAAAATATTTTATGAGAGGTTCTGGGTTTGAGAGTAGCATAGAATTGTAAATGTTATAGGTTGAAATCTAAAGTGTGTTGCCTGAGAAATTCTACGCTTATTCCTGTTGTCTACGGCCGACACAAAATATAAGGGGTTAAGAGTTGATTTACTTGCCAAAAAATTAGAAACTTACATCTTCTTTACGATTTTTCTAAAACAAGTCAAGCATTTTCAGTTAGTTGCAGATTACAACGTTAGTATTTACTTGGAATAAAACTGATGGCAGTTTGAATACTCACAACTTTGTACGATGTTAGAAGTGACACAAAATCTGTAAACACGAATTATCTTATTACTTTCGAGGAAGCAATGGAGAACTTCAAACATTTATATCACATGTTCTGAATATTTTGTTGTTTCAAACATTTATATCACGTGTTCTGAATATTTTGTTGTTTCAAACATTTATATCACATGTTCTGAATATTTTGTTGTCTTTGGCTCTAATTTTCCTTTACATTTATTTACCATGACAATAGCAGCCTTCTTATAGTTTCAACATAAGACATACTATTTAAGTCTTTAAAATATATTTTTTGTGACGTTGCGCTGTTTGTGCACGTATTGATGTTCGTTCAACGTCACGTTCTATCTTTCATAAAGCTGGTTCTATAGGTTTCTAATTTTTCTTTCTTATGTTCACGTTCGAAGATTTCGAGTAGATAGCTTCATTTTCTCACAATGTCAGCTGAAATTCTTTCTTCAGACATTTTTGATCTTCATATTTATCAGTTTCGCCTGTGTTACAGAAGAATTACTTCTCACAACTTCATACATTTCGACAGGCTGGCTGAGTTTGTTCAAAGGTCCCACATACAGACTTACTCGAAAAGTACTCAACAGCGCTTTCGTATAATTAAATCTACTAAAATGTTTCATGTAATGAAAATAAAAACAACAGTTAGATGTGTTTTTACAACTGGTACTAACGTTGTGAAACAAAGAAAATGACAAAACTTATATAAAGTTTAAGCTAAAGATAACGCTACGAACACTCTGAAGATATTATTAATATAAGTATGTTATGGGATGGAGTTGAAGAACAAAGAATTGTAATATCCTTTTAGGCCTGCAGTAATTGGAATATAATTAGTAAACTGAGAGAATATGCAGTGTTTAAATAGTAAGACATTACCAAAATTAAGTTTTATTTTATCAGGCTAAACTTACTGAAATAATATAAAGACAATAAAAGGAATGACAGTAAAAACGTACACAAAAAATAAGGTGCTCGTGTTTTGATTAATGTTTCATTTCTGTCAAGTTTTTATTATGAAATTATTGAGAATTAATTTAAGCGTAAAATCTACATAATGAAACAATTTAACATTTGGCCACCTACAGTTTGTTTAATCAAAAAGTCTACTGGAACAGATAAAGTTACGGTTACATTGACTCGTGAACTTGAAGTCTCACTGTTGAGATCCTTTTATACTTGACCATATAAAAATCTACAGTGAATACCAAGTAAATATCAGTAAATCCATATCTGACTACAGGGAATATTAATATTGGACTCAACTAGTAAGTATCGTGTCTCATGAAGTCAAGTCTGTTTTAAATTATCAAAGGACAAGAAATTCATTTTTCCTAAACATGCTTTTTCAAACTATGAACTACACTTTTCAATAGTATTTTTTATATTTGGATTGCTACAGATATAAAACATAAAAACAGTGCTCATAGTAATAAATGTCGAGATATAATCGTTCGTATTTTGCGTATTCAACCAATTTTCCTGAGTATCGGTTTCACAGATGCAACGGATATCGGCATAGGAAGTAATCTGTAAAATAAAGAATGGGAACATACATAAATATGCAATCAAGATGACTGAGAATAACGTTTTTAACACATTCAACCAGGCTGACTAGGGTTATGGATTTTATACGGAATCAATAAGGAATTTTAGGTTTGATTTGTTTTGACTTTCGCGCAAAGCTATAAGTGGGCTATCTGCGATAGCCGTCCATAATTTAGGAGTGTAAGACTAGAGAGAAGGCAGCTAGTCGTTACAACCCATCGCAAATTCTTGAGCTACTCTTTTACCAACAAGTAGTGAGATTGACCCTGCCATTATAACGCCCCCTGGCTGAAAAGACAAGCATGTTTGGTGCGACGGGAATTTTAAAAACATTATTTCTACCCCTAGCGGTAATATTTCTAAACGTATTCAACCAGACTGAGTTAACAATGACAGTTCAACATATTCTACCAAATCTTCTGGAATATTACTAATACATTTTCAATTAGCTACTTAAAACTTCTGGGATGTGAATTTTACATAGTTAATAAAGCTGTTTCAAAAGTCACATTTCAAGATTTAAAGCAGTTTACATATTAAAAACGATAGAAACCAAAGTCTTTCGCCGTCTTAAGATAAGTTATTAATATTCAACAAAACTTCTTTGTTTGTCATTTCCATCCATACAACTAAACCACCGGAGAGTGTTAGTTTTGCATACGTGACCAATCAGGTTGATTAGAGGAAACGTTCTGAATATAGAATACTAATTGTTTAACCACAACGTTAAGATTACATCATTTCTACATATCAATGTAGCACAGCAGCATGTCTGCGGACGTACAACGCTAAAAAACTGGGTTTCAATACTCGTGGTAGGTAGAGCACGGATATCACTTTGTGCACAATATATTAATCGAACTGGCAATGTGTAACTATATATATATATATATAAAAACTTAATCATGCTGCTTAAAGGTTATATATATAAAAATTAACCACACTGCATACGGAGCGACATCGACCTCTCGAACCTCCATACCAATTTTGATAAAGGCCCATTCAAACCATGCGAAGCAGTTACATGAACATACAATAGAAGTTTAAAAACAAAAACTAACAAAATTTGATATCTTTTTCTAACTTCACCCCCCAGTGGCACAGTGTGTTTGAAGACTTACACTGCTAGAAACCAGGTTTCGATATCCGTGGTTGGTAGAGGACAGATAGCCCTTTGTGCAGCTTTGTACATAACAACTAACAAACTTTTTCGAATTAGCTAATCGCAATTAACATTTTTACACTTCAACCAGCTTATCTAGAGTTAACATTTTAAATATTTATCCAAGTTGGTGACAGGCCTGCATTGTTTCATGTTTAACAGAATTGTCGAGGAATAACATTTCTACATTTTAAGCCAAACTTTCTCAGCTTAATATATTTCTATATATCTATAACGGTAAAACCAACCAGGCTAACTATAGCTTCTAAAATTGTCTGCGAATATCATTGCTACAGGTTCAAATAGAATAGTTATGTTTTAATAATTCTAGACATTTTACAAAGTTGCTTAAAATGTATCTCAAAACGGCTAGCATGGGTATTAAAACTTTTATTAAAATAATGTAGAGAACAGAGTTTCGACCTGAAGATGACCTAAGGAAAGTCGAAACGTTGTTCTCTACTTTATTTTAATAACAGTGTTAATCTCACACCAGTCATCTTGAGATACATTTCTACTTAAAGTGAGTTTCTCGTCATCACGAAAGTTGCTTAAAACCAATACTTCTAAATATTTTAAAGGGACTGTTAAGTTTAACAATTATACACATTTAATTGTTCTTCCTACTCGAAATTATATGAAATAATCAACATAAAATCGATAGAAGCTACACTAGTGGATCAGTTATATTTATGATAATGTAATTAGATATTATAGTTTAGTTTATATTTTACAGTACATAATTTTCATTCACTTCGTCATGAAATAGAAAAAAATTGAACCTTGAGCTGAATAATTCATATTGTGACACTAAAGTATTTATATATACTATACGAATGGCATTTTAAACCTGCATATACAAGTAAGTTAATTAGAAGGAAGTAAAATACAAAGATATTCTGGCCCGCTTCACATGCATACATGCATAATTTGTTTACTTTACTTTATTATGTTCCTGAATTTTATGTTTAAACGTATTCTTAAACCACAATCGTTTTGTGCATTAGCAAAGCATGTTAAGAAACAAAATGGATAGAAAAGCTCCTTGAACCTTGCAAATTTATAAACCTCATACATACATTTTATTCCTGTTATTTAAATATTTTCTCTCTCGTACAGCTGTGAAGGCCCAGTTGATGCTGTTATGGTGTTTATAACTATTAACGGACAGAAAGAACGCTTGAATAACTTCTGTGGAAATAATCTTCCCCCACAACTGATGTCTAATGGACCGTCAATGACAGTTGAGTTTAAAACCTATCAGACTCCAACAAATGTGAAAGGCTTTCGGGCAATTTATCGTTTTGTTACCAGTAAGTATTGCTTAATTGAAATTTTCTCAAATGTTAAAATAAAGATTTTTATCTTATGCCTATTTCAGCATCATTGTTCAATCAGACATAATAGAAAGTTATAAAAATATATTAATTTCGAACTAAGTTAAATTGAATTAATCATAATTTTACGTTTTTAATATTTATGTTTTTGAAGTACAGAAAAATATTTTCAATCTTTTTATAGAATTAATAGATTTTATATTTCTGTCTGCATTAGTAACGACAGTATATGTTATGTGCTCCAACTCCAAGAGTTAATGTTTGTTTGTTTGTTTTTGAATTTCGCGTGAAGCTACACGAGGGCTATCTGCGCTATACGTCCGTAATTTAGGAGTGTAAGATTAGAGGAGAGGCAGATAGTTATCACCACCCACCGACAACACTTGGGATACCAACGAATAGTGGGATTGACTGTAATATTATAACGCCACCACATCTGAAAGGGCGATCATATTTTGTGCCAATAGTCAGTGCCCTTGTTATAATGATGTATCAAATTTTTCGGTTCTATACTTTAATGCCATTGTAATTATTATGTAACACATTCCGTTACTTTCATATTATGATGAGTGAAATGTATTTGCGACATATAAAGGATCACAGGAGAATACACAGTATAATGCGAAGTTAATAACTGAAAGATAAATAAAACTTTAAAATAGGTAGTAATGAGGATTTGTTAAGCTTTCATTTAAAATTAATATATTTCTTATGGTTAAGACCTGGACGAACTTGCTGGTTACAGCGATGAAGTCGCGATCTGTGAGTCGCAGGTTTGATTCTCCATTACTAAAGGTGCTCGTCTTTTTAGCTGTGGATACATTATAATCTCAGAGTCAAAGAGTAGCCAAAGGGCTGATTGTAGTTGGTGTTGACTAGCTGCCTTCCCATCAGTTTAATACCGTAAAAATAGGAATGGTTAGCGCAGATAGCTCTGGAGTACATAAGCTTATTTGTTTATCATATAAACAGATAATAATTCGTGGTTTCCTATAGGCTTTTACGATTAAAAAACAATAAATGAGTAAAAGTAGTATATGTATGTGTCTTTCAAGAAACCTTTCAAAACAGAAACGTTTAACACTTACGGGCTTAAGATGCTTTTTATAGTACAAATAAATAGTTTTAGTTTCAATCATTTTTATCATACGCAGCTTTCCTAGAATTATCAGTAACACGTTGTGTTTCTTTTCACGTAATCTGGTTTTGTTTATAACACAAATTACGTAAATGAAAGAAATATTTGTGGGCGTAAGTTTTTTCTTATAGCAAAGCCTCATCAGGCTATCTGCTGAGCCCACCGAGGTGAATCGAACCCCTGATTTTAGTGTTGTAAATCCGCAGATTTACCTCTGTACTAAGAGTTAATCGTATTTTACAAGAACTAATTGATTATGGAGGATACTGCTGCAGATGCAATTATTAGCGCTACGAGTGAAATGTTTTGCATCGATATATTTGAAACATTTTTATGAATATTTGACGATGCAGTCTCCCAAGTTTAAATTGTGACTGTAGAGTTATATATGAACAACAAGTTCCCAAACCGCACCAGACCAAATCAGGACCAATGCCTTAATCTACAACGTGAAGGTTGGGGATACAGAATAGAACCTTTCTACCCAAAAACCCTTTGCAGTGAAATAGGGCAAAGTTTCATAAACTATTGTACGTATACCCCTTATGGTAAGCAACGGTCTTTGAAAAATATTATAAAGAGAATAACCTCACACCTCAAACTTGAAGGCCGGCTTCGGTAAATCACCAACGTAGTCTATTAACCACAACTCAGCATTTGCATATTGTGAATCGCGTTTGTATAATTCATTTTCATGTATAATTTTACAACTAAAAAACACTCGTAAATTTTTAAACCAGTCATATACGTCATGGGTTTGCATCTGGCTCAAAAATTTTATTTGAATACATGACATAAGAAAGAAGATTGGGAACTACTAATATATTGTATACATCCATGTATCAAATACATGACATAAGAAGATTGGGAACTACTAATATATGGTATACATCCATGTATCAAATACATGACATAAGAAGATTGGGAACTACTGAGATAGGGTATACATCCATGTATCAAATACATGACATAAGAAGATTGGGAACTACTGAGATAGGGTATACATCCATGTATCAAATACATGACATAAGAAGATTGGGAACTACTGAGATAGGGTATACAACCGAGTATCAAATACATGACATAAGGCATACATCCGAGTATCAAATACATCGTATAAGAAGACTGGGAACTGCTGAGATAGGGTATACATCCGAGTATTAAATACTAAGCATAAGAAGATTGGGAACTACTGATATAGGGTATACATCCGAGTATCAAATACATGACATAAGGCATACATCAGAGTATCAGATACATCGTATAAGAAAATTGGGAACTACTGAGATAGGGTATACATCCGAGTAATAAATACTAAGCATAAGAAGATTGGGAACTATTGATATAGGGTATACATCCGAGTATCAAATACATGACATAAGGTATACATCAGAGTATCAAATACATAAAATAAGAAGATTGGAAACTACTGAGATAGGGTATACATCCGAGAATCAAATACATGACTTAAGAAGATTGGGAACTACTGAGATAGGGTATACATCCGAGTATTAAATACATGACATAAGGCATGCATCCGAGTATCAAATACCTGACATAAAAGATTGGGAAATACTAAAATAGGGTATACATCCGATATCAAATACATGACATAAAAAAGTTGAGAACTACTGAGATAGGGTATATATCCGAGTATCAAATACATGACATAAGAAGATTGGGAACTACTGAGATAGGGTATACATCCGAGTATCAAATACATCGTATAAGATTGGGAACTACTGAGATAGGGTATACATCCGAGTATCAAATACATAGCATAAGAAGATTGGGAACTACTGATATAGGGTATACATCCGAGTATCAAATACATGACATAAGAAGATTGGGAACTACTGAGATAGGGTATACATCCGAGTATCAAATAATAAGCATAAGAAGATTGGGAACTACTGAAATAGGGTATACATCCGAGTATCAAATACATGACATAAGGCATACATCCGAGTATCAAATACATCGTATAAGAAGATTGGAAACTACTGAGATAGGGTATACATCCGAGTATCAAATACATAGCATAAGAAGATTGGGAACTACTGAGATAGGGAATACATCCGAGTATCAAATACATAGCATAAGAAGATAGGGAACTACTGATATAAAGTATACATCAGAGTATCAAATACATCGTATAAAAAGATTGGAAACTACTGAGATAGGGTATACATCCGAGAATCAAATACATGACATAAGAAGATTCGGAACTACTGAGATAGGGTATACATCCGAGTATCAAATACATGACATAAGAAGATTGGGAACTACTGAGATATGGTATACATCCGAGTATCAAATACATGACATAAGAAGATTGGAATCTACTGAGATAGGGTATACATCCGAGTATTAAATACATGACATAAGGCATACATCCGAGTATCAAATACATCGTATAAGATGATTGGGAACTACTGACATAGGGTATACATCCGAGTATCAAATACATGACATGAGAAGATTGGGAACTACTGATATAGGGTATACATCCGAGAATCAAATACATTATATAAGGTAAACATTCGAGAATCAAATACATGACATAAGAAGATTAAGAACTTCTGAGATAGGGTATACATCCGAATATTAAATACATGACATAAGAAAATTGGGAACTTCTGAGATAGGGTATACATCCGAGTATGAAATACATGACGTAAGAAGATTGGGAACTACTGAGATAGGGTATACATCCGAGTATCAAATACATGACATAAAACATACATCCGAGTATCAAATACATCGTATAAGAAGATTGGGAACTACTGATATAGGGTATACATCCATGTATGAAATAAATGACATAAGAAGATTGGGAACTATTGAGATAGGGTATACATCCGAGTATCAAATACATGACATAAGGCATACATCCGAGTATCAGATACATCGTATAAGAAGATTGGGAACTACTGAGATAGGGTATACATCCGAGTATTAAATACTAAGCATAAGAAGATTGGGAACTACTGATATAGGGTATACATCCGAGGATCAAATACATGATATAAGGTATACATCAGTGTATCAAACACATCGTATAAGAAGATTGGAAACAACTGAGATAGGGTATACATCCATGTATGAAATAAATGACATAAGAAGATTGGGAACTATTGAGATAGGGTATACATCCGAGTATCAAATACATGACATAAGGCATACATCCGAGTATCAGATACATCGTATAAGAAGATTGGGAACTACTGAGATAGGGTATACATCAGAGTATTAAATACTAAGCATAAGAAGATTGGGAACTACTGATATAGGTATACATCCGAGTATCAAATACATGACATAAGGTATACATCAGAGTATCAGATACATCGTAAAGGAGATTGGGAACTTCTGAGATAGGGTATACATCCGAGTATTAAATACTAAGCATTAGAAGATTGGGAACTACTGATACAGGGTATACATCCGAGTATCGAATACATGACATAAGGTATACATCAGAGTATCAAATACATCGAATAAGAAGATTGGAAACTACTGAGATAGGGTATACATCCGAGAATCAAATACATGACATAAGAAGATTGGGAACTACAGAGATAGGGTATATATCCGAGTATTAAATACATGACATAAGGCATGCATCCGAGTATCAAATACCTAAAATAAGAAGATTGGGAACTACTGAGATAAGGTATATATCCGAGTATCAAATACATGACATAAGAAGATTGGGAACTACTGATATAGGGTATACATCCGAGAATCAAATACATGACATGAGAAGATTGGAAACTACTGAGATATGGTATACATCCGAGTATCAAATACATGACATAAGGCATACATCCGAGTATCAAATACATCGTATAAGGTGATTGGGAACTACTGAGATAGGGTATACATCCGAGTATCAAATACATGACATAAGAAGATTGGGAACTACTGATATAGGGTATACATCCGAGAATCAAATACATGACATAAGAAGATTGGGAATTTCTGACATAGGGTATACATCCGAGTATTAAATACATGACATAAGGTATACATCAGAGTATCAAATACATCGTATAAAAAAGATTGGAAACTACTGAGATAGGGTATACATCCGAGAATCAAATACCTGACATAAAAAGATTGGGAACTACTGAGATAGGGTAAACATCCGATATCAAATACATGACATAAGAAGTTGGGAACTACTGAGATAGGGTATATATCCGAGTATCAAATACATGACATAAGAAAATTCGGAACTACTGAGATAGGGTATACATCGGAGTAAAAAATACATGACATAAGGCATGCTTTCGAGTATCAAATACATCACATAAGAAGATTGGGAATTACTGAGATAGGGTATACATCCGAGTATCAAATACATGATATAAAAGCATACATCCGAGTATCAAATACATGACATAAGGCATACATCCGAATATCAGATACATCGTAAAGGAGATTGGAAACTACTGAGATAGGGTATACATCCGAGTATTAAATACTAAACATTAGAAGATTGGAAACTACTGAGATAGGGTATACATACGAGAATCAAATACATGACGTAAGAAGATTGGGAACTACAGAGATAGGGTATATATCCGAGTATTAAATACATGACATAAGGCATGCATCCGAGTATCAAATACCTAAAATAAGAAGATTGGGAACTATTGAGATAGGGTATACATCCGATATCAATTACATGACATAAGAAGATTGGGAACTACTGAGATAGGGTATACATCCGAGTATCAAATACATAACATAAGAAGATTGGAAACTACTGATATAGTGTATACATCCGAGTATCAAATACATGACATAAGAAGATTGGGAACTACTGAGATAGGGTATACATCCGAGAATCAAATACATCGTATAAGAAGATTGGGAACTACTAAAATAGGGTATACATTCGAGTATTAAATACATGACATAAGGTATACATCCGAGTATCAAATACATGACATAAGGTATACATCCGAGTATAAAATACATCGTATAAGAAGATTGGGAACCACTGAGATAGGGTATACATCCGAGTATCAAATACTAAGCATAAGAAGATTGGAAACTACTGATATAGGGTATACATCCGAGAATCAAATACATGACATGAGAAGATTGGGAACTACTGAGATATGGTATACATCCGAGTATCAAATACATTACATAAGGCATACATCCGAGTATCAAATACATCGTATAAGAAGATTGGAAACTACTGAGATAGGGTATACATCCGAGTATCAAATACATAGCATAAGAAGATTGGGAACTACTGAGATAGGGAATACATCCGAGTATAAAATACATAGCATAAGAAGATAGGGAACTACTGATATAAAGTATACATCAGAGTATCAAATACATCGTATAAAAAGATTGGAAACTACTGAGATAGGGTATACATCCGAGAATCAAATACATGACATAAGAAGATTCGGAACTACTGAGATAGGGTATACATCCGAGTATCAAATACATGACATAAGAAGATTGGGAACTTCTGAGATATGGTATACATCCGAGTATCAAATACATGACATAAGAAGATTGGAATCTACTGAGATAGGGTATACATCCGAGTATTAAATACATGACATAAGGCATACATCCGAGTATCAAATACATCGTATAAGATGATTGGGAACTACTGACATAGGGTATACATCCGAGTATCAAATACATGACATGAGAAGATTGGGAACTACTGATATAGGGTATACATCCGAGAATCAAATACATTATATAAGGTAAACATTCGAGAATCAAATACATGACATAAGAAGATTAAGAACTTCTGATATAGGGTATACATCCGAGTATCAAATACATGACATAAAACATACATCCGAGTATCAAATACATCGTATAAGAAGATTGGGAACTACTGATATAGGGTATACATCCATGTATGAAATAAATGACATAAGAAGATTGGGAACTATTAAGATAGGGTATACATCCGAGTATCAAATACATGACATAAGGCATACATCCGAGTATCAGATACATCGTATAAGAAGATTGGGAACTACTGAGATAGGGTATACATCCGAGTATTAAATACTAAGCATAAGAAGATTGGGAACTACTGATATAGGTATACATCCGAGTATCAAATACATGACATAAGGTATACATCAGAGTATCAGATACATCGTAAAGGAGATTGGGAACTTCTGAGATAGGGTATACATCCGAGTATTAAATACTAAGCACTAGAAGATTGGGAACTACTGATACAGGGTATACATCAGAGTATCAAATACCTAAAATAAGAAGACTGGGAACTATTGAGATAGGGTATACATCCGATATCAATTACATGACATAAGAAGATTGGGAACTACTGAGATAGGGTATATATCCGAGTATCAAATACATGACATAAGAAGATTGGGAACTACTGATATAGGGTATACATCCGAGAATCAAATACATGACATGAGAAGATTGGAAACTACTGATATATGGTATACATCCGAGAATCAAATACATTATATAAGGTATACATCCGAGAATCAAATACATTATATAAGGTATACATCCGAGAAACAAATACATTATATAAGGTATACATCCGAGAATCAAATACATGACATAAGAAGATTGGGAACTTCTGAGATAGGGTATACATCCGAGTATTAAATACATGACATAAGGTATACATCCGAGTATCAAATACATGACATAAGAAGATTGGGAACTTCTGAGATAGGGTATACATCCGAGTATTAAATACATGACGTAAGAAGATTGGGAACTACTGAGATAGGGTATACATCCGAGTATCAAATACATAGCATAAGAAGATTGGAAACTACTGATATAGGGTATACATCCATGTATCAAATACATGATATAAGAAGATTGGGAATTTTTGAGATAGTGTATACATCCGAGTATCAAATACATGACAAAAGGCATACATCCGAGTATCAGATACATCGTAAGAGAAGATTGGGAACTACTGAGATAGGGTATACATCCGAGTATTAAATATTAAGCATAAGAAGATTGGGAACTACTGATACAAAGTATACATCCGAGTATCAAATACATGACATAAGGTATACATCAGAGTATCAAATACATCGTATAAGAAGATTGTAAATTACTGTGATAGGGTATACATCCGAGAATCAAATACATGACATAAGAAGATTGGGAAATTCTGAGATAGGGTATACATCCGAGTATTAAATACATGACATAAGGTATACATCCGAGTATCAAATACATGACATAAGAAGATTGGGAACTTCTGAGATAGGGTATACATCCGAGTATTAAATACATGACGTAAGAAGATTGGGAACTACTGGGATAGGGTATACATCCGAGTATCAAATACATAGCATAAGAAGATTGGAAACTACTGATATAGGGTATACATCCATGTATCAAATACATGATATAAGAAGATTGGGAACTTTTGAGATAGTGTATACATCCGAGTATCAAATACATGACAAAAGGCATACATCCGAGTATCAGATACATCGTATAAGAAAATTGGGAACTACTGAGATAGGGTATACATCCGAGTATTAAATATTAAGCATAAGAAGTTTGGGAACTACTGAGATAGGGTATACATCCGAGTATTAAATACATGACATAAGGCATGCATCGGAGTATCAAATACACGATATAAGGTATACATCCGAGTATCAAATACATCGTATAAGAAGATTGGGAAATACTGAGATAGAATATACATCCGAGTATCAAATACATAGCATAAGAAGATTGGGAACCACTGATATATGGTATACATCAGAGTATCAAATACATAGTATAAGAAGATTGGAAACTACTGAGATAGGGTATACATCCGAGGATCAAATACATGACATGAGAAGATTGGAAACTACTGAGATAGGGTATACATCCGAGTATGAAATACATGACATAAGGCATACATCCGAGTATCAAATACATCGTATAAGATATGCTTATACATGATAGGGAACCACTGAGATAGGGTATACATTTGAGTATTAAATACATGACATAAGGTATACATCCGAGTATCAAATACATGACATAAGGCATACATCCGAGTATCAAATACATAGCATAAGAAGATTGGGAACTACTGATATAGGGTATACATCAGAGTATCAAATACATCGTATAAGAAGATTGGGAACTACTGAGATATGGTATACATCAGAGAATCAAATACATGACATGAGAAGATTGGAAACTACTGAGATAGGGTATACATCCGAGTATTAAATACATGACATAAGGCATACATCCGAGTATCAAATACATCGTATAAGATGATTGGGAACTACTGATATAGGGTATACATCCGTGAATCAAATACATTATATAAATATTCATCCGAGAATCAAATACATTATATAAGGTATACATCCGAGAATCAAATACATTATATAAGGTATACATCCGAGAATCAAATACATGACATAAGAAGATTGGGAACTTCTGAGATAGGGTAAACATATGAGTATTAAATACTAAGCATAAGAAGATTGGGAACTACTGATATAGGGTATACATCCGAGTATCAAATACATGACATAAGGTATACATCAGAGTATCAAACACATCGTATAAGAAGATTGGAAACTACTGAGATAGGGTATACATCTATTTATCAAATACATGACATAAGAAGATTGGGAACTACTGAGATAGGGTATACATCCGAGTATCAAATACATGACATAAGGCATACATCCGAGTATCAGATACATCGTATAAGAAGATTGGAAACTACTGAGATAGGGTATACATCCGAGTATCAAATACATAGCATAAGAAGATTGGGAACTACTGATATAGGGTATACATCCGAGTATCAAATACATGACATAAAAGATTGGGAACTACTGAGATAGGGTATACATCCGAGTATTAAATACATGAAATAAGGCATGCATTCGAGTATCAAATATCTGACATAAGAAGATTGGGAACTACTGAGATAGGGTATATATCCGAGTATCAAATGCATGACATAAGAAGATTGGGAATTACTGAGATAGTGTATACATCCGAGTATGAAATACATGACATAATGCATACATCCGAGTATCAAATACATAGCATAAGAAGATTGGAAACTACTGAAATAGGGTATACATCCGAGTATCAAATACATAGCATAAGAAGATTGGAAACTACTGAGATAGGGTATACATCCGAGTTTCAAATACATAGCATAAGAAGATTGGGAACTACTGATATAGGGTATACATCCGAGTATCAAATACATGATATAAGAAGATTGGGAACTACTGAGATATGTTATACATCCGAGTATTAAATACATGACATAAGGTACACATCCGAGTATCAAATACATGTTATAAGAAGATTGGGAACTTCTGAGATAGGGTATACATCCGAGTATTAAATACTAAGCATAAGAAGATTAGGAACTACTGATATAGCGTATACATCCGAGTATCAAATACATGACATAAGGTATACATCAGAGTATCAAACACATCGTATAAGATGATTGGGAACTACTGAGATAGGGTATACATCCGAGTATCAAATACATGACATGAGAAATTTGGGAACTACTCATATAGGGTATACATCCGAGAATCAAATACATTATATAAGGTATACATCCGAGTATTAAATACATGACATAAGGTATACATCCGAGTATCAAATACATGACATAAGAAGATTGGGAACTTCTGAGATAGGGTATACATCCGAGTATTAAATACATGACGTAAGGCATGCATCCGAGTATTAAATACATCGTATAAGAAGACTGGGAACTACTGAGATAGGGTATACATCCGAGTATGAAATACATGACGTAAGAAGATTGGGAACTACTGAGATAGGGTATACATCCGAGTATCAAATACATAGCATAAGAAGATTGGAAACTACTGATATAGGGTATACATCCATGTATCAAATACATGATATAAGAAGATTGGGAACTTTTGAGATAGTGTATACATCCGAGTATCAAATACATGACAAAAGGCATACATCCGAGTATCAGATACATCGTATAAGAAGATTGGGAACTACTGAGATAGGGTATACATCCGAGTATTAAATATTAAGCATAAAAAGATTGGGAACTACTGATACAAAGTATACATCCGAGTATCAAATACATGACATAAGGTATACATCAGAGTATCAAATACATCGTATAAAAAGATTGGAAATTACTGTGATAGGGTATACATCCGAGAATCAAATACATGACATAAGAAGTTTGGGAACTACTGAGATAGGGTATACATCCGAGTATTAAATACATGACATAAGGCATGCATCGGAGTATCAAATACACGATATTAGGTATACATCCGAGTATCAAATACATCGTATAAGAAGATTGGGACATACTGAGATAGGGTATACATCCGAGTATCAAATACATAGCATAAGAAGATTGGGAACTACTGATATATGGCATACATCAGAGTATCAAATACATGGTATAAGAAGATTGGAAACTACTGAGATAGGGTATACATCCGAGGATCAAATACATGACATGAGAAGATTGGAAACTACTGAGATAGGGTATACATCCGAGTATGAAATACATGACATAAGCTATACATCCGAATATCAAATACATCGTATAAGATATGCTTATACATGATTGGGAACTACTGAGATAGGGTATACATTTGAGTAGTAAATACATGACATATGGTATACATCCGAGTATCAAATACATGACATAAGGCATACATCCGAGTATCAAATACATAGCATAAGAAGATTGGGAACTACTGAGATATGGTATACATCAGAGAATCAAATACATGACATGAGAAGATTGGAAACTACTGAGATAGGGTCTACATCCGAGTATTAAATACATGACATAAGGCATACATCCGAGTATCAAATACATCGTATAAGATGATTGGGAACTACTGATAGAGGGTATACATCCGTGAATCAAATACATTATATAAGGTATACATCCGAGAATCAAATACATTATATAAGGTATACATCCGAGAATCAAATACATGACATAAGAAGATTGGGAACTTCTGAGATAGGGTATACATATGAGTATTAAATACTAAGCATAAGAAGATTGGGAACTAGTGATATAGGGTATACATCCGAGTATCAAATACATGACATAAGGTATACATCAGAGTATCAAACACATCGTATAAGAAGATTGTAAACTACTGAGATAGGGTATATATCTATTTATCAAATACATAACATAAGAAGATTGGGAACTACTGAGATAGGGTATAGATCCGAGTATCAAATACATGACATAAGGCATACATCCGAGTATCAGATACATCGTATAAGAAAATTGGAAACTACTGAGATAGGGTATCTATCCGAGAATCAAATACATGACATAAAAGATTGGGAACTACTGAGTTAGGGTATACATCCGAGTATTAAATACATGAAATAAGGCATGCATTCGAGTATCAAATATCTGACATAAGAAGATTGGGAACTACTGAGATAGGGTATATATCCGATATCAAATACATGACATAAGATGATTGGGAACTACTGAGATAGGGCATATATACGAGTATCAAATGCATGACATAAGAAGATTGGGAATTACTGAGATAGTGTATACATCCGAATATGAAATACATGACATAAAGCATACATCCGAGTATCAAATACATAGCATAAGAAGATTGGAAACTACTGAAATAGGGTATACATCCGAGTATCAAATACATAGCATAAGAAGATTGGAAACTACTGAGATAGGGTATACATCCGAGTTTCAAATACATAGCATAAGAAGATTGGGAACTACTGATATAGGGTATACATCCGAGTATCAAATACATGACATAAGAAGATTGGGAACTACTGAGGTATGTTATACATCCGAGTATCAAATACGTGACATAAGGCATACATCCAAGTATGAAATACATCGTATAAGAAGATTGGGAACTACTGGGATAGGGTATACATTCGAGTATTAAATACATGACATAAGGCTGACATCCGAGTATCAAATACATCGTATAAGATGATTAGGAACTACTGAGATAGGGTATACATTCGAGTATCAAATACATAGCATGAGAAGATTGGAAACTACTGATATAAGGTATACATTCAAGAATCAAATACATGACATGAGAAGATTGGAAACTACTGAGATAGGGTATACATCCGAGTATTAAATACATGACATAAGGCTGACATCCGAGTATCAAATACATCGTATAAGATGATTAGGAACTACTGAGATAGGGTATACATTCGAGTATCAAATACATCGTATAAGATGATTGGGAACTACTGAGATAGGGTATACATTCGAGTATCAAATACATGACATAAGAAGTTTGGGAACTACTGAGATTGGGTATACAACCGAGTATTAAATACATGACATAAGGCATGCATCGGAGTATCAAATACACGATATAAGGTATACATCCGAGTATCAAATACATCGTATAAGAAGATTGGAAATTACTGAGATAGGGTATACATCCGAGTATCAAATACTAAGTATAAGAAGATTTGGAACTACTGAGATAGGGTATACATTCGAGTATTTAATACATGACATAAGGTATACATCCGAGAATCAAATACATGACATAAGAAGTTTGGGAACTACTGAGATAGGGTATACATCCGAGTATTAAATACATGACATAAGGCATATATCCGAGAATCAAATACATTATATAAGGTATACATCCGAGTATCAAATACATGAGATAAGAAGATTGGAAACTACTGAGATAGGGAATACATCCGAGTATTAAATACATGACATAAGGCTGACATCCGAGTATCAAATACATCGTATAAGATGATTAGGAACTACTGAGATAGGGTATACATTCGAGTATCAAATACATAGCATAAGAAGATTGGGAACTACTGATATAAGGTATACATCCGAGAATCAAATACATTATATCAGGTATACATCCGAGTATCAAATACATGACATAAGGCATACATCCGAGTATCAAATACATCGTATAAGATGATTGGGAACTACTGAGATTGGGTATACATCGGAGTATGAAATACATGACATGAGAAGTTTGGGAACTACTGATATAGGGTATACATCCGAGAATCAAATACATTATATAAGGTATACATCCGAGAATCAAATACATTATATAAGGTATACATCAGAGAATCAAATACATGACATAAGAAGATTGGGAACTTCTGAGATAGGGTATACATCCGAGTATTAAATACATGACATAAGGTATACATCCGAGTATCAAATACATGACATAAGAAGATTGGGAACTTCTGAGATAGGGTATACATCCGAGTATTAAATACATGACATAAGGCATGCATCCGAGTATTAAATACATGACATAAGACATACATCCGAGTATCAAATACATCAAATAAGATGATTGGGAACTACTGATATAGGGTATACATCCCAGAATTAAATACATTATATAAGGTATACATCCGAGAATCAAATACATGACATAAGAAGATTGGGAACTTCTGAGATAGGGTATACATCCGAGTATTAAATACATGACATAAGGTATACATCCGAGTATCAAATACATGACATAAGAAGATTGGGAACTTCTGAGATAGGGTATACATCCGAGTATTAAATACATCGTATAAGAAGACTGGGAACTACTGAGATAGGGTATACATCCGAGTTCAAATACATAGCATAAGAAGATTGGAAACTACTGATATAGGGTATACAACCAAGAATCAAATACATTATATAAGGTATACATCCGAGCATCAAATACATGACATAATAAGATTGGAAACTACTGATATAGGGTATACATCAGAGTATCAAATACATAGAATAAGAAGATTGGAAACTATTGATATAGGGTTTACATCCGAGAATCAAATGCATGACATAAGAAGATTGGGAACTACTGAGATAGGATATACATCCGAGTATTAAATACATGACATAATGTATACATCCGAGTATCAAATACATGACATAAGGCATACATCCGAGTATCAAATACATTGTATAAGAAGATTGGGTTCTACTGAGATAGGGTATACATCCGAGTATTAAATACTAAGCATAAGAAGATTGGGAACTAATGAGATAGGGTATACATTCGAGTATTAAATACATGACATAAGGTATACATTAGAGTATCAAGTACATGACATTAGGCATACATCCGAGTATCAAACACATCGTATAAGATTATTGGGATCTACTGAGATAGGGTATACATCCGAGTATCAAATACTAAACATAAGAAGATTGGGAACTACTGACATAGGGTATACTTCCAAGTATCAAATACATGACATATAGCATACATCCGAATATCAAATACATCGTATAAGAAGATTGGAAACTACTGAGATAGTGTATACATCCGAGAATCAAATACATTATATAAGGTATACATCCGAGAATCAAATACATGACATAATAAGATTGGGAACTTCTGAGATATGGTATACATATGAGTATTAAATACATGATATAAGGTATACATCCGAGTATCAAATACATGACATAAGACATACATCCGAGTATCAAATACATCGTATAAGATGATTGGAAACTACTGATATAGGGTATACATCCCAGAATTAAATACATTATATAAGGTATACATCCGAGAATCAAATACATGACATAAGAAGATTGGGTACTGCTGAGTTAGGGTATACATCCGAGTATTAAATACATGACATAGGGCATGCATTCGTGTATTAATATCTGAGATAAGAAGATTGGGAACTACTTAGATAGGGTATATATCCGAGTAATAAATGCATGACATAAGAAGATTGGGAACTACTGAGATAGGGTATACATTCGAGTATTAAATACATGACATAAGGTATACATCCGAGTATCAAATACATGAGATAAGAAGATTGGAAACTACTGAGATAGGGTATACATCCGAGTATTAAATACATGACATAAGGCTGACATCCGAGTATCAGATACATCGTATAAGATGATTAGGAACTACTGAGATAGGGTATACATTCGAGTATCAAATACATAGCATAAGAAGATTGGGAACTACTGATATAAGGTATACATCCAAGAATTAAATACATGACATGAGAAGATTGGAAACTACTGAGATAGGGTATACATCCGAGTATTAAATAAATGACATAAGGCATACATCCGAGTATCAAATACATCGTATAAGATGATTGGGAACTACTGAGATAGGGTATACATTCGAGTATCAAATACATGACATAAGAAGCTTGGGAACTACGGATATAGGGTATACATCCGAGAATCAAATACATTATATAAGGTATACATCCGAGAATCAAATACATTATATAAGGTATACATCCGAGAATCAAATATATGACATAAGAAGATTGGGAACTTCTCAGATAGGGTATACATATGAGTATTAAATACTAAGCATAAGAAGATTGGGAACTACTGATATAGGGTATACATCCGAGTATCAAATGCATGACATAAGGTATACATCAGAGTATAAAACACATCGTATAAGAAGATTGGAAACTACTGTGATAGGGTATACATCTATTTATCAAATACATGACATAAGAAGATTGGGAACTACTGAGTTAGGGTATACATCCGAGTATTAAATACATGAAATGAGGCATGCATTCGAGTATCAAATATCTGACATAAGAAGATTGGGAACTACTGAGATAGGGTATATATCCGATATCAAATACATGACATAAGATGATTGGGAACTACTGAGATAGGGCATATATCAGAGTATCAAATGCATGACATAAGAAGATTGGGAATTACTGAGATAGTGTATACATCCGAGTATGAAATACATGACATAAAGCATACATCCGAGTATCAAATACATAGCATAAGAAGATTGGAAACTACTGAAATAGGGTATACATCCGAGTATCAAATACATAGCATAAAAAGATTGGAAACTACTGAGATAGGGTATACATCCGAGTTTCAAATACATAGCATAAGAAGATTGGGAACTACTGATATAGGGTATATATCCGAGTATCAAATACATGACATAAGAAGATTGGGAACTACTGAGATATGTTATACATCCGAGTATCAAATACGTATCATAAGGCATACATCCAAGTATGAAATACATCGTATAAGAAGATTGGGAACTACTGGGATAGGGTATACCTTCGAGTTTTAAATACATGACATAAGGCATACATCCGAGTATCAAATACATAGCATAAGAAGATTGGAAACTACTGATATAAGGTATACATTCAAGAATCAAATACATGACATGAGAAGATTGGAAACTACTGAGATAGGGTATACATCCGAGTATTAAATACATGACATTAGGCATACATCCGAGAATCAAATACATTATATAAGGTATACATCCGAGTATCAAATACATAGCATAAGAAGATTGGAAACTACTGATATAAGGTATACATTCAAGAATCAAATACATGAGATAAGAAGATTGGAAACTACTGAGATAGGGTATACATCCGAGTATTAAATACATGACATAAGGCTGACATCCGAGTATCAAATACATCGTATAAGATGATTGGGAACTACTGAGATAGGGTATACATTCGAGTATCAAATACATGACATGAGAAGATTGGGAACTACTGATATAGGGTATACATCCGAGAATCAAATACATTATATAAGGTATACATCCGTGTATCAAATATATGACATAAGGAATACATCCGAGTATCAAATACATCGTATAAGATGATTGGGAACTACTGAGATAGGGTATACATCCGAGTATCAAATACATGACATGAGAAGTTTGGGAACTACTGATATAGGGTATACATCCGAGAATCAAATACATTATATAAGGTATACATCCGAGAATCAAATACATTATATAAGGTATACATCCGAGAATCAAATACATTATATAAGGTATACATCCGAGAATCAAATACATGACATAAGAAGATTGGGAACTTCTGAGATAGGGTATACATCCGAGTATTAAATACATGACATAAGGTATACATCCGAGTATCAAATACATGACATAAGAAGATTGGGAACTTCTGAGATAGGGTATACATCCGAGTATTAAATACATGACGTAAGAAGATTGGGAACTACTGAGATAGGGTATACATCCGAGTATCAAATACATAGCATAAGAAGATTGGAAACTACTGATATAGGGTATACATCCATGTATCAAATACATGATATAAGAAGATTGGGAATTTTTGAGATAGTGTATACATCCGAGTATCAAATACATGACAAAAGGCATACATCCGAGTATCAGATACATCGTAAGAGAAGATTGGGAACTACTGAGATAGGGTATACATCCGAGTATTAAATATTAAGCATAAGAAGATTGGGAACTACTGATACAAAGTATACATCCGAGTATCAAATACATGACATAAGGTATACATCAGAGTATCAAATACATCGTATAAGAAGATTGTAAATTACTGTGATAGGGTATACATCCGAGAATCAAATACATGACATAAGAAGATTGGGAAATTCTGAGATAGGGTATACATCCGAGTATTAAATACATGACATAAGGTATACATCCGAGTATCAAATACATGACATAAGAAGATTGGGAACTTCTGAGATAGGGTATACATCCGAGTATTAAATACATGACGTAAGAAGATTGGGAACTACTGGGATAGGGTATACATCCGAGTATCAAATACATAGCATAAGAAGATTGGAAACTACTGATATAGGGTATACATCCATGTATCAAATACATGATATAAGAAGATTGGGAACTTTTGAGATAGTGTATACATCCGAGTATCAAATACATGACAAAAGGCATACATCCGAGTATCAGATACATCGTATAAGAAAATTGGGAACTACTGAGATAGGGTATACATCCGAGTATTAAATATTAAGCATAAGAAGTTTGGGAACTACTGAGATAGGGTATACATCCGAGTATTAAATACATGACATAAGGCATGCATCGGAGTATCAAATACACGATATAAGGTATACATCCGAGTATCAAATACATAGCATAAGAAGATTGGGAACCACTGATATATGGTATACATCAGAGTATCAAATACATAGTATAAGAAGATTGGAAACTACTGAGATAGGGTATACATCCGAGGATCAAATACATGACATGAGAAGATTGGAAACTACTGAGATAGGGTATACATCCGAGTATGAAATACATGACATAAGGCATACATCCGAGTATCAAATACATCGTATAAGATATGCTTATACATGATAGGGAACCACTGAGATAGGGTATACATTTGAGTATTAAATACATGACATAAGGTATACATCCGAGTATCAAATACATGACATAAGGCATACATCCGAGTATCAAATACATAGCATAAGAAGATTGGGAACTACTGATATAGGGTATACATCAGAGTATCAAATACATCGTATAAGAAGATTGGGAACTACTGAGATATGGTATACATCAGAGAATCAAATACATGACATGAGAAGATTGGAAACTACTGAGATAGGGTATACATCCGAGTATTAAATACATGACATAAGGCATACATCCGAGTATCAAATACATCGTATAAGATGATTGGGAACTACTGATATAGGGTATACATCCGTGAATCAAATACATTATATAAATATTCATCCGAGAATCAAATACATTATATAAGGTATACATCCGAGAATCAAATACATTATATAAGGTATACATCCGAGAATCAAATACATGACATAAGAAGATTGGGAACTTCTGAGATAGGGTAAACATATGAGTATTAAATACTAAGCATAAGAAGATTGGGAACTACTGATATAGGGTATACATCCGAGTATCAAATACATGACATAAGGTATACATCAGAGTATCAAACACATCGTATAAGAAGATTGGAAACTACTGAGATAGGGTATACATCTATTTATCAAATACATGACATAAGAAGATTGGGAACTACTGAGATAGGGTATAGATCCGAGTATCAAATACATGACATAAGGCATACATCCGAGTATCAGATACATCGTATAAGAAGATTGGAAACTACTGAGATAGGGTATACATCCGAGTTTCAAATACATAGCATAAGAAGATTGGGAACTACTGATATAGGGTATACATCCGAGTATCAAATACATGACATAAAAGATTGGGAACTACTGAGTTAGGGTATACATCGGAGTATTAAATACATGAAATAAGGCATGCATTCGAGTATCAAATATCTGACATAAGAAGATTGGGAACTACTGAGATAGGGTATATATCCGAGTATCAAATGCATGACATAAGAAGATTGGGAATTACTGAGATAGTGTATACATCCGAGTATGAAATACATGACATAATGCATACATCCGAGTATCAAATACATAGCATAAGAAGATTGGAAACTACTGAAATAGGGTATACATCCGAGTATCAAATACATAGCATAAGAAGATTGGAAACTACTGAGATAGGGTATACATCCGAGTTTCAAATACATAGCATAAGAAGATTGGGAACTACTGATATAGGGTATACATCCGAGTATCAAATACATGATATAAGAAGATTGGGAACTACTGAGATATGTTATACATCCGAGTATCAAATACGTGACATAAGGCATACATCCAAGTATGAAATACATCGTATAAGAAGATTGGGAACTACTGGGATAGGGTATACATTCGAGTATCAAATACATAGCATAAGAAGATTGGAAACTACTGATATAAGGTATACATTCAAGAATCAAATACATGACATGAGAAGATTGGAAACTACTGAGATAGGGTATACATCCGAGTATTAAATACATGACATAAGGCATACATCCGAGAATCAAATACATTATATAAGGTATACATCCGACTATCAAATACATTGTGTAAAAAGATTGGGAACTACTGAGATAGGTTATACATCCGAGTATGAAATACATGACATGAGAAGTTTGGTAACTACTGATATAGGGTATACATCCGAGAATCAAATACATGACATAAGAAGATTGGGAACTTCTGAGATAGGGTATACATCCGAGTATTAAATACATGACATAAGGTACACATCCGAGTATCAAATACATGTTATAAGAAGATTGGGAACTTCTGAGATAGGGTATACATCCGAGTATTAAAAACATGACGTAAGGCATGCATCCGAGTATTAAATACATCGTATAAGAAGACTGGGAACTACTGAGATAGGGTATACATCCGAGTATGAAATACATGACGTAAGAAGATTGGGAACTACTGAGATAGGGTATACATCCGAGTATTAAATACATAGCATAAGAAGATTGGAAACTACTGATATAGGGTATACATCCAAGAATCAAATACATTATATAAGGTATATATCCGAGTATCAAATACATGACATAATAAGATTGGAAACTACTGATATAGGGTATACATCCATGTATCAAATACATGATATAAGAAGATTGGGAACTTTTGAGATAGTGTATACATCCGAGTATCAAATACATGATATAAGGCATACATCCGAGTATCAGATACATCGTATAAGATGATTGAGAACGACTGAGATAGGGTATACATCCGAGTATTAAATATTAAGCATAAGAAAATTGGGAACTACTGATACAAAGTATACATCCGAGTATCAAATACATGACATAAGGTATACATCAGAGTATCAAATACATCGTATAAGAAGATTGGAAATTACTGTGATAGGGTATACATCCGAGAATCAAATACATGACATAAGAAGTTTGGGAACTACTGAGATAGGGTATACATCCGAGTATTAAATACATGACATAAGGCATGCATCGGAGTATCAAATACACGATATAAGGTATACATCCGAGTATCAAATACATCGTATAAGAAGATTGGGAAATATTGAGATAGGTTATACATCCGAGTATCAAATACTAAGTATAAGAAGATTTGGAACTACTGAGATAGAGTATACATCCGAGTATCAAATATTAAGTATAAGAAGATTTGGAACTACTGAGATAGGGTATACATCCGAGTATCAAATACATGATATAAGGGATACATCCGACTATCAAATACATCGTGTAAGAAGATTGGGAACTACTGAGATAGGGTATACATTCGAGTATTAAATACATGACATAAGGTATACATCCGAGAATCTAATACATGACATAAGAAGTTTGGGAACTACTGAGATAGGGTATACATCCGAGTATTAAATACATGACATAATGCATACATCCGAGAATCAAATACATTATATAAGGTATACATCCGAGTATCAAATACATGAGATAAGAAGATTGGAAACTACTGAGATAGGGTATACATTCGAGTATCAAATACATAGCATAAGAAGATTGGGAACTACTGATATAAGGTATACATCCAAGAATTAAATACATGACATGAGAAGATTGGAAACCACTGAGATAGGGTATACATCCGAGTATTAAATAAATGACATAAGGCATACATCCGAGTATCAAATACATCGTATAAGATGATTGGGAACTACTGAGATAGGGTATACATTCGAGTATCAAATACATGACATGAGAAGATTGGGAACTACTGATATAGGGTATACATCCGAGAATCAAATACATTATATAAGATATACATCCGAGAATCAAATACATTATATAAGGTATACATCCGAGAATCAAATACATTATATAAGGTATACATCCGAGAATCAAATACATGACATAAGAAGATTGGGAACTTCTGAGATAGGGTATACATCCGAGTATTAAATACATGACATAAGGTATACATCCGAGTATCAAATACATGACATAAGAAGATTGGGAACTTCTGAGATAGGGTATACATCCGAGTATTAAATACATGACGTAAGGCATGCATCCGAGTATTAAATACATCGTATAAGAAGACTGGGAACTACTGAGATAGGGTATACATCCGAGTATGAAATACATGACGTAAGAAGATTGGGAACTACTGAGATAGGGTATACATCCGAGTATCAAATACATAGCATAAGAAGATTGGAAACTACTGATATAGGGTATACATCCGAGTATTAAATATTAAGCATAAGAAGATTGGGAACTACTGATACAAAGTATACATCCGAGTATCAAATACATGACATAAGGTATACATCAGAGTATCAAATACATCGTATAAGAAGATTGGAAATTACTGTGATAGGGTATACATCCGAGAATCAAATACATGACATAAGAAGTTTGGGAACTACTGAGATAGGGTATACATCCGAGTATTAAATACATGACATAAGGCATGCATCGGAGTATCAAATACACGATATAAGGTATACATCCGAGTATCAAATAC
The DNA here is from genome assembly GCF_004210375.1 of Tachypleus tridentatus. Taxonomy (NCBI): domain Eukaryota; kingdom Metazoa; phylum Arthropoda; class Merostomata; order Xiphosura; family Limulidae; genus Tachypleus; species Tachypleus tridentatus. The sequence goes on along the minus strand of NC_134834.1, from coordinate 52,798,884 downwards.
ATAGCATAAGAAGATTGGGAACTACTGATATATGGTATACATCAGAGTATCAAATACATAGTATAAGAAGATTGGAAACTACTGAGATAGGGTATACATCCGAGGATCAAATACATGACATGAGAAGATTGGAAACTACTGAGATAGGGTATACATCCGAGTATGAAATACATGACATAAGCTATACATCCGAATATCAAATACATCGTATAAGATATGCTTATACATGATTGGGAACTACTGAGATAGGGTATACATTTGAGTATTAAATACATGACATAAGGTATACATCCGAGTATCAAATACATGACATAAGGCATACATCCGAGTATCAAATACATAGCATAAGAAGATTGGGAACTACTGATATAGGGTATACATCAGAGTATCAAATACATCGTATAAGAAGATTGGGAACTACTGAGATATGGTATACATCAGAAAATCAAATACATGACATGAGAAGATTGGGAACTTCTGAGATAGGGTATACATATGATTATTAAATACTAAGCATAAGAAGATTGGGAACTACTGATATAGGGTATACATCCGAGTATCAAATACATGACATAAGGTATACATCAGAGTATCAAACACATCGTATAAGAAGATTGGAAACTATTGAGATAGGGTATACATCTATTTATCAAATACATGACATAAGAAGATTGGGAACTACTGAGATAGGGTATAGATCCGAGTATCAAATACATGACATAAGGCATACATCCGAGTATCAGATACATCGTATAAGAAGATTGGAAACTTCTGAGATAGGGTATATATCCGAGAATCAAATACATGACATAAAAGATTGGGAACTACTGAGTTAGGGTATACATCCGAGTATTAAATACATGAAATAAGGCATGCATTCGAGTATCAAATATCTGACATAAGAAGATTGGGAACTACTGAGATAGGGTATATATCCGATATCAAATACATGACATAAGATGATTGGGAACTACTGAGATAGGGCATATATCCAAGTATCAAATGCATGACATAAGAAGATTGGGAATTACTGAGATAGTGTATACATCCGAGTATGAAATACATGACATAAAGCATACATCCGAGTATCAAATACATAGCATAAGAAAATTGGAAACTACTGAAATAGGGTATACATCCGAGTATCAAATACATAGCATAAGAAGATTGGAAACTACTGAGATAGGGTATACATCCGAGTTTAAAATACATAGGATAAGAAGATTGGGAACTACTGATATAGGGTATACATCCGAGTATCAAATACATGACATAAGAAGATTGGGAACTACTGAGATATGTTATACTTCCGAGTATCAAATACGTGACATAAGGCAAACATCCAAGTATGATATACATCGTATAAGAAGATTGGGAACTACTGGGATAGGGTATACATTCGAGTATTAAATACATGACATAAGGCTGACATCCGAGTATCAAATACATCGTATAAGATGATTAGGAACTACTGAGATAGGGTATACATTCGAGTATCAAATACATAGCATAAGAAGATTGAAAACTACTGATATAAGGTATACATTCAAGAATAAAATACATGACATGAGAAGATTGGAAACTACTGATATAGGGTATACATCCGAGAATCAAATTCATTATATAAGAAGATTGGGAACTTTTGAGATAGTGTATACATCCGAGTATCAAATACATGACATAAGAAGATTGGGAACTTCTGAGATAGGGTATACATCCGAGTATCAAATACATAGCATAAGAAGATTGGGAACTTCTGAGATAGGGTATACATCCGAGTATCAAATACATAGCATAAGAAGATTAAGAACTACTGATATAGGGTATACATCCGAGTATGAAATACATGACATGAGAAGTTTGGGAACTACTGATATAGGGTATACATCCGAGAATCAAATACATTAAATAAGGTATACATACGAGAATCAAATACATGACATAAGAAGATTGGGAACTTCTGAGATAGGGTATACATCCGAGTATTAAATACATGACATAAGGTGTACATCCGAGTATCAAATACATGACATAAGAAGATTGGGAACTTCTGAAATAGGGTATACATCCGAGTATTAAATACATGACGTAAGGCATGCATCCGAGTATTAAATACATCGTATAAGAAGACTGGGAACTACTGAGATAGGGTATACATCCGAGTATGAAATACATGACGTAAGAAAATTGGTAACTACTGAGATAGGGTATACATCCGAGTATTAAATACATAGCATAAAAGATTGGAAACTACTGATATAGGGTATACATCCAACAATCAAATACATTATATAAGAAGATTGGGAACTTTTGAGATAGTGTATACATCCGAGTATCAAATACATGACATAAGGTATACATCCGAGTATCAAATACACGACATAAGAAGATTGGGAACTTCTGAGATAGGGTATACATCCGAGTATCAAATACATAGCATAAGAAGATTGGGAACTTCTGAGATAGGGTATACATCCGAGTATCAAATACATAGCATAAGAAGATTAAGAACTACTGATATAGGGTATACATCCGAGAATCAAATACATTATATAAGGTACATTTGCGCATCAAATACATCACATAAGAAGATTGGGAACGACTCAGATAGGGTATACATCCGAGTATTAAATATTAAGCATAAGAAGATTGGGAACTACTGATACAAAGTATACATCCGAGTATCAAATAGATGACATAAGGTATACATCAGAGTATCAAATACATCGTATAAGAAGATTGGAAATTACTGTGATAGGGTATACATCCGAGTATCAAATATTAAGTATAAGAAGATTTGGAACTACTGAGATAGGGTATACATCCGAGTATCAAATACATGATATAAGGGATACATACGACTATCAAATACATCGTGTAAGAAGATTGGGAACTACTGAGATAGGGTATACATTCGAGTATTAAATACATGATATCAGGTATATATCCGAGAATCAAATACATGACATACGAAGTTTGGGAACTACTGAGATAGGGTATACATCCGAGTATTAAATACATGACATAAGGCATGCATCGGAGTATCAAATACACGATATAAGATATACATCCGAGTATCAAATACATCGTATAAGAAGACTGGGAAATACTGAGATAGGGTATACATCCGAGTATCAAATACTAAGTATAAGAAGATTTGGAACTACTGAGATAGGGTATACATCCGAGTATCAAATACTAAGTATAAGAAGATTTGGAACTACTGAGATAGGGTATACATCCGTGTATCAAATACACGATATAAGGGATACATCCGACTATCAAATACATCGTGTAAGAAGATTGGGAAGTACTGAGATAGGGTATACATTCGAGTATTAAATACATGACATAAGGTATACATCCGAGTATGAAATACATGACATAAGGCATACATCCGAGTATCAAATACATCGTATAAGAAGATTGGAAGCTACTGAGATGGGGTATACATCAGAGTATCAAATACATCGTATAAGAAGATTGGGAACTTCTGAGATAGGGTATACATTCGAGTATCAAATAGATGACATGAGAATATTGGGAACTACTGATATAGGGTATACATCCGAGAATCAAATACATTATATAAGGTATACATCCGAGAATTAAATACATGACATAAGAAGATTGGGAAATTCTGAGATAGGGTATACATCCGAGCATTAAATACATGACATAAGGTATACATCCGAGTATCAAATACATGACATAAGACGTTTGAGGACTTCTGAGATAGGGTATACATCCGAGTATTAAATACATGACATAAGGCATGCATCCGAGTATTAAATACATCATATAAGAAGACTGGGAACTGCTGAGATAGGGTATACATCCGAGTATGAAATACATGACATAACAAGATTGGGAACAACTGAGATAGGGTATACATCCGAGTATCAAATACATAGCATAAGAAGATTAAGAACTACTGATATAGGGTATACATCCGAGAATCAAATACATTATATAAGGTACATCCGCGCATCAAATACATCACATAAGAAGATTGGGAACTTCTGAGATAGGGTATACATTTGAGTGTTAAATACATGACATAAGGTATACATTCGAGTATCAAATACATGACATAAGGCATATATCCGAGTATCAAATACATAGCATAAAAAGATTGGGAACTACTGAGATAGGGTATACATCCGAGTATCAAATACATGACATGAGAAGATTGGAAACTACTGAGATAGGGTATACATCCGAGTATTAAATAAATGACATAAGGCATACATCCGAGTATCAAATACATCGTATAAGATGATTGGGAACTACTGATATAGGGTATACATTCGAGAATCAAATACATTATATAAGGTATACATCCGAGTATCATATACATGACATAAGGCATAGATCCGAGTATCAAATACATCGTATAAGATGATTGGGAACTACTGAGATAGGGTATACATCCGAGTATCAAATACATGACATGAGAAGTTTGGGAACTACTGATATAGGGTATACATCCGAGAATCAAATACATGACATAAGAAGATTGGGAATTTCTGAGATAGGGTATACATCCGAGTATTAAATACATGACATAAGGTATACATCCGAGTATTAAATACATGACGTAAGGCATGCATCCGAGTATTAAATACATCGTATAAGAAGACTGGGAACTACTGAGATAGGGTATACATCCGAGTATGAAATACATGACATGAGAAGTTTGGGAACTACTGATATAGGGTATACATCCGAGAATCAAATACATGACATAAGAAGATTGGGAACTTCTGAGATAGGGTATACATCCGAGTATTAAATACATGACATAAGGTGTACATCCGAGTATCAAATACATGACATAAGAAGATTGGGAACTTCTGAAATAGGGTATACATCCGAGTATTAAATACATGACGTAAAATATGCATCCGAGTATTAAATACATCGTATAAGAAGACTGGGAACTACTGAGATAGGGTATACATCCGAGTATGAAATACATGACGTAAGAAAATTGGTAACTACTGAGATAGGGTATACATCCGAGTATTAAATACATAGCATAAGAAGATTGGAAACTACTGATATAGGGTATACATCCAAGAATCAAATACATTATATAAGAAGATTGGGAACTTTTGAGATAGTGTATACATCCGAGTATCAAATACATGACATAAGGAATACATCCGAGTATCAAATACACGACATAAGAAGATTGGGAACTTCTGAGATAGGGTATACATCCATGTATCAAATACATGATATAAGAAGATTAAGAACTACTGATATAGGGTATACATCCGAGAATCAAATACATTATATAAGGTACATCCGCGCATCAAATACATCACATAAGAAGATTGGGAACGACTCAGATAGGGTATACATCCGAGTATTAAATATTAAGCATAAGAAGATTGGGAACTACTGATACAAAGTATATATCCGAGTATCAAATACATGACATAAGGTATACATCAGAGTATCAAATACATCGTATAAGAAGATTGGAAATTACTGTGATAGGGTATACATCCGAGTATCAAATATTAAGTATAAGAAGATTTGGAACTACTGAGATAGGGTATACATCCGAGTATCAAATACATGATATAAGGGATACATACGACTATCAAATACATCGTGTAAGAAGATTGGGAACTACTGAGATAGGGTATACATTCGAGTATTAAATACATGATATCAGGTATACATCCGAGAATCAAATACATGACATACGAAGTTTGGGAACTACTGAGATAGGGTATACATCCGAGTATTAAATACATGACATAAGGCATGCATCGGAGTATCAAATACACGATATAAGATATACATCCGAGTATCAAATACATCGTATAAGAAGATTGGGAAATACTGAGATAGGGTATACATCCGAGTATCAAATACATCGTATAAGAAGATTTGGAACTACTGAGATAGGGTATACATCCGAGTATCAAATACTAAGTATAAGAAGATTTGGAACTACTGAGATAGGGTATACATCCGTGTATCAAATACACGATATAAGGGATACATCCGACTATCAAATACATCGTGTAAGAAGATTGGGAACTACTGAGATAGGGTATACATTCGAGTATTAAATACATGACATAAGGTATACATCCGAGTATGAAATACATGACATAAGGCATACATCCGAGTATCAAATACATCGTATAAGAAGATTGGGAACTACTGAGATAGGGTATACATTCGAGTATCAAATAGATGACATGAGAATATTGGGAACTACTGATATAGGGTATACATCCGAGAATCAAATACATTATATAAGGTATACATCCGAGAATTAAATACATGACATAAGAAGATTGGGAAATTCTGAGATAGGGTATACATCCGAGCATTAAATACATGACATAAGGTATACATCCGAGTATCAAATACATGACATAAGACGTTTGAGGACTTCTGAGATAGGGTATACATCCGAGTATTAAATACATGACATAAGGCATGCATCCGAGTATTAAATACATTATATAAGAAGACTGGGAACTGCTGAGATAGGGTATACATCCGAGTATGAAATACATGACATAAGAAGATTGGGAACAACTGAGATAGGGTATACATCCGAGTATCAAATACATAGCATAAGAAGATTAAGAACTACTGATATAGGGTATACATCCGAGAATCAAATACATTATATAAGGTACATCCGCGCATCAAATACATCACATAAGAAGATTGGGAACTTCTGAGATAGGGTATACATTTGAGTGTTAAATACATGACATAAGGTATACATTCGAGTATCAAATACATGACATAAGGCATATATCCGAGTATCAAATACATAGCATAAAAAGATTGGGAACTACTGAGATAGGGTATACATCCGAGTATCAAATACATGACCTGAGAAGATTGGGAACTACTGATATAGGGTATACATTCGAGAATCAAATACATTATATAAGGTATACATCCGAGTATCAAATACATGACATAAGGCATATATCCGAGTATCAAATACATAGCATAAAAAGATTGGGAACTACTGAGATAGGGTATACATCCGAGTATCAAATACGTGACATGAGAAGATTGGAAACTACTGAGATAGGGTATACATCCGAGTATTAAATAAATGACATAAGGCATACATCCGAGTATCAAATACATCGTATAAGATGATTGGGAACTACTGACATAGGGTATACATTCGAGTATCAAATACATGACATGAGAAGATTGGGAACTACTGATATAGGGTATACATTCGAGAATCAAATACATTATATAAGGTATACATCCGAGTATCAAATACATGACATAAGGCATAGATCCGAGTATTAAATACATCGTATAAGAAGACTGGGAACTACTGAGATAGGGTATACATCCGAGTATGAAATACATGACGTAAGAAGATTGGGAACTACTGATTAGGGTATACATCCGAGTATCAAATACATAGCATAAGAAGATTGGGAACTACTGATATAGGGTATACATCCAAGAATCAAATACATTATATAAGGTATACATCCGAGTATCAAATACATGACATAATAAGATTGGGAACTCCAGAGATAGGGTATACATCCGAGTATCAAATACATGACATAAGAAGATTGGGAACTTCTGAGATAGGGTATACATCCGAATATTAAATACATGACATAAGGTTTACATCCGAGTATCAAATACATGACATAAGAAGATTGGGAACTACTGAGATATAGTATACATCCGAGTATCAAATACATAGCATAAGAAGATTGGGAACTACTGATATAGGGTATACATCCGAGAATCAAATACATTATATAAGGTATACATCCGAGAATCAAATACATGACATAAGAAGATTGGGAACTTCTGAGATAGGGTACACATCTGAGTATTAAATACATGACATAAGGTATACATTCGAGTATCAAATACATGACATAAGGCATATATCCGAGTATCAAATACATAGCATAAAAAGATTGGGAACTACTGAGATAGGGTATACATCCGAGTATCAAATACATAGCATAAGAAGATTGGGAACTATTGATATAAGGTATACATCCAAGAATTAAATACATGACATGAGAAGATTGGAAACTACTGAGATAGGGTATACATCTGAGTATTAAATAAATGACATAAGGCATACATCCGAGTATCAAATACATGACATGAGAAGATTGGGAACTACTAATATAGGGTATACATCGGAGAATCAAATACATTATATAAGAAGATTGGGAATTTCTGAGATAGGGTATACATCCGAGTATTAAATGCATGACATAAGGTATTCATCTGAGAATCAAATACATGACATAAGAAGATTGGAAACTTCTGAGATAGGGTATACATCCGAATATTAAATACATGACTTAAGGTTTACATCCGAGTATCAAATACATGACATAAGAAGATTGGGAACTACTGAGATATAGTATACATCCGAGTATCAAATACATAGCATAAGAAGATTGGGAACTACTGAGATAGGGTATACATCCGAGAATCAAATACATAGCATAAGAAGATTGGGAACTACTGATATAGGGTATACATTCAAGAATCAAATACATTATATAAGGTATACATCCGAGTATCAAATACATGACATAATAAGATTGGGAACTCCAGAGATAGGGTATACATCCGAGTATCAAATACATAGCATAAGGCATAGATCCGAGTATCAAATACATCGTATAAGATGATTGGGAACTACTGAGATAGGGTATACATCCGAGTATCAAATACATGACATGAGAAGTTTGGGAACTACTGATATAGGGTATACATCCGAGAATGAAATACATTATATAAGGTATACATCCGAGAATCAAATACATGACATAAGAAGATTGGGAATTTCTGAGATAGGGTATACATCCGAGTATTAAATACATGACATAAGGTATACATCCGAGTATTAAATACATGACGTAAGGCATGCATCCGAGTATTAAATACATCGTATAAGAAGACTGGGAACTACTGAGATAGGGTATACATCCGAGTATGAAATACATGACGTAAGAAGATTGGGAACTACTGATTAGGGTATACATCCGAGTATCAAATACATAGCATAAGAAGATTGGGAACTACTGATATAGGGTATACATCCAAGAATCAAATACATTATATAAGGTATACATCCGAGTATCAAATACATGACATAATAAGATTGGGAACTCCAGAGATAGGGTATACATCCGAGTATCAAATACATGACATAAGAAGATTGGGAACTTCTGAGATAGGGTATACATCCGAATATTAAATACATGACATAAGGTTTACATCCGAGTATCAAATACATGACATAAGAAGATTGGGAACTACTGAGATATAGTATACATCCGAGTATCAAATACATAGCATAAGAAGATTGGGAACTACTGATATAGGGTATACATCCGAGAATCAAATACATTATATAAGGTATACATCCGAGAATCAAATACATGACATAAGAAGATTGGGAACTTCTGAGATAGGGTACACATCTGAGTATTAAATACATGACATAAGGTATACATTCGAGTATCAAATACATGACATAAGGCATATATCCGAGTATCAAATACATAGCATAAAAAGATTGGGAACTACTGAGATAGGGTATACATCCGAGTATCAAATACATAGCATAAGAAGATTGGGAACTATTGATATAAGGTATACATCCAAGAATTAAATACATGACATGAGAAGATTGGAAACTACTGAGATAGGGTATACATCTGAGTATTAAATAAATGACATAAGGCATACATCCGAGTATCAAATACATGACATGAGAAGATTGGGAACTACTGATATAGGGTATACATCCGAGAATCAAATACATTATATAAGGTATACATCCGAGAATCAAATACATGACATAAGAAGATTGGGAATTTCTGAGATAGGGTATACATCCGAGTATTAAATGCATGACATAAGGTATACATCTGAGAATCAAATACATGACATAAGAAGATTGGAAACTTCTGAGATAGGGTATACATCCGAATATTAAATACATGACATAAGGTTTACATCCGAGTATCAAATACATGACATAAGAAGATTGGGAACTACTGAGATATAGTATACATCCGAGTATCAAATACATAGCATAAGAAGATTGGGAACTACTGAGATAGGGTATACATCCGAGAATCAAATACATAGCATAAGAAGATTGGGAACTACTGATATAGGGTATACATTCAAGAATCAAATACATTATATAAGGTATACATCCGAGTATCAAATACATGACATAATAAGATTGGGAACTCCAGATATAGGGTATACATCCGAGTATCAAATACATAGCATAAGAAGATTGGGAACTACTGATATAGGGTATACATCCGAGTATCAAATACATGATATAAGAAGATTGGGAACTTTTGAGATAGTGTATACATCCGAGTATCAAATACATGACATAAGGCATACATCCGAGTATCAGATACATCGTATAAGAAGATTGGGAACTACTGAGATAGGGTATACATCCGAGTATTAAATATTAAGCATAAGAAGATTGGGAACTACTGATATAAAGTATACATCCGAGTATCAAATACATGACATAAGGTATACATCAGAGTATGAAATACATCGTATAAGAAGATTGGAAATTACTGTGATAGGGTATAATTTCGAGAATCAAATACATGACATAAGAGGTTTGGGAACTACTGAGATAGGGTATACATCCGAGTATTAAATACATGACATAAGGCATGCATCGGAGTATCAAATACACGATATAAGGTATACATCCGAGTATGAAATACATCGTATAAGAAGATTGAGAAATACTGAGATAGGGTATACATCCGAGTATCAAATACTAAGTATAAGAAGATTTGGAACTACTGAGATAGGGTATACATCCGAGTATCAAATACTAAGTATAAGAAGATTTGGAACTACTGAGATAGGGTATACATCCGAGTATCAAATACATGATATAAGGGATACATCCGACTATCAAATACATCGTGTAAGAAGATTGGGAACTACTGAGATAGGGTATACATTCGAGTATTAAATACATGACATAAGGTATACATCCGAGTATCAAATACATGACATAAGGCATACATCAGAGTATCAAATACATCGTATAAGAAGATTGGAAGCTACTGAGATAGGGTATACATCCGAGAATCAAATACATTATATAAGGTATACATCCGGGAATGAAATACATGACATAAGAAGATTGGGAACTTCTGAGATAGGGTATACATCCGAGTATTAAATACATGACATAAGGTATACATCCGAGTATCAAATACATGACATAAGAAGTTTGGGAACTTCTGAGATAGGGTATACATCCGAGTATTAAATACATGACATAAGGCATGCATCCGAGTATCAAATACATCGTATAAGAAGACTAGGAACTACTGAGATAGGGTATACATCCGAGTATTAAATACATGACATAAGGCATACATCCGAGTATCAAATACATCGTACAAGAAGATTCGGAACTACTGAGATAGGGTATACATTCGAGTATCAAATACATGACATGAGAATATTGGGAGCTACTGATATAGGGTATACATCCGAGTATGAAATACATGACATAAGAAGATTGGGAACTACTGAGATAGGGTATACATCCGAGTATCAAATACCTAGCATAAGAAGATTGGGAACTATTGATATAGGGTATACATCCGAGAATCAAATACATTATATAAGGTACATCCGCGCATCAAATACATGACATAAGAAGATTTGGAACTACTGAGATAGGATATACATCCGAGTATTAAATACATGATATAAGGTATACATCCGAGTATCAAATACATGACATAAGAAGATTGGGAACTTCTGAGATAGGGTATACATCCGAGTATTAAATACATGACATAAGGCATGCATCCGAGTATCAAATACATCGTATATGAAGACTGGGAACTACTGAGATAGGCTATACATCCGAGTATCAAATACATAGCATAATAAGATTGGGAAATACTGAGGTAGGGTATACATCCGAGTATCAAATACATGATATAAGAAGATTGGAAATTGCTGAGATGTTGTATACATCTGAGTAACATTATAATGTAATAAATAATGATATGAAGTTGGCAATTGCTCCCAATTAAGAATTCCTAATTTTTCACCTACTTTCTTGATAACGATGCTTTATTAAACTGGAATTACAGCAGTTTCATTTGACCACATTCTTCTTAACTTCTGACTTATTTCTAACTTATTTTTTAAACATGGTTTTTGAAGCATATATTATGCATAGTGAAATATTTATCAAGATCTTTTGCCTAAGATTGATTGCCTTGTCCTCCACACTTCTGCAGAAGCTTTCACGGCAGAAATTAAGATATGAGGAACGTTGCATAATAATTTTCTTTAAACTGGTCATGACTGATGATGAAGAAAGCAGTTTCAAGGCTTAGTGGATCATAGAAAATAATATTTTTAAGTTAAATTAGCTCTCAAGTTATTATTATTTTTATTCGTTGGTATTATTCGGTTTAATTGTTTTATTTTTAATAATCTGTCATTTATTATTATATGCGTTGTATTTTACAGACTTTGGAATCACTGCTGGAGTACAAGACCCCCAACAAGGTATCTTTCTAGGTTATTTTGAAATTAATAGAATTATTGAATTTATATTTTTATTTTCATTAAACTATTTTTCAAAGAAATGTTAAGTATTCCCTTCAGCACACCATTTCTTTAAAGCATGGTTAAGTATCTAGTTTCTGTACGTAAAATGTTAATAAAGCAAATATTTTGGTTCATTTTATAAAATAATTCACTATTAATGAATACTCAGTTAGAGGTAGTTCTATCGTCAGAAATCTAAATTTCTTTAAACTCGTATACAATACAAGTTTTTACATAAATTATTATTTACTAAAGTACGTTAAAAGGAGCAATTAGTTCCTGGGCTAACTTTATTTCTGGAAATTCTGAAGCAGTGAATGGATTAACTAAACACATCTTTCTTAAACTACTTCATTTTTAACATAGAGATTAAATATTTTCTTTCCAGGAAAATATGAAAATTAAAAAAAAAATTAATTTGATTTTTTTCTAACAATATTTAAAATACACCTTTCCAAGCAGTAACATCGTTTATTTTTGTATTGTTTAAATGGGCATTTAATTAAGTGTTTTAGAAATATTGCGTTTGTCATAAGATATGTGTTAGGTCCATCTTATTTTACACACTACTTTCTATATACTGTCCCTAAAGGATTTTCAAAAGTTAGAAGAATGTGTAACAATAATCATAGTTCACCAGCTCGAAAGAGGCGTTTACACTTTTAGAGTTGTAACAAATGGCTTATCAGGCAAGCAGTAGCACTGTCTATGTAGAGATGGCTTGGATTGTTCATTGAAATGCTATTTTAAATATCTCCTCAATAGGTGATCAGATCCTTACAATACTACACAATGTTTCATTTTATAACAATATCTATGTAATGACTGCATCACAAGTTCTGAAAATGTTTGTAAGTATCATAGCATAAAGTTTGAATATTTTGTTCTTATGTACCTTATTTTCTTAGTCTTTATTTACTAATTTACCAAAAGTATTTACAAACAATATTCAGTAATTACAGTGAATAGTTTACAAGATAAAATTCACACACTTTCCCTGCTAAGACCCAACGGAAAAAGTTCTTATATCTAATTACTACGTCTCTCACAGATAACATTAGTATATATTTTAATGAAAAAAAATCTTCACTAATAATTTTTAATAACCATTTTTAATCACATAATTAATAAATCACCAATCATAGCCACGAATATCATTTCATGATTAGTAGGAGTAGAATTGGAATTCAGATTATCTCACATCTCAGACGTCTCAGGCTTATGATGGCTAAGCTATATACAACTCATAATGACATCCTGGCTTTTTCACAATTAATATGTAAATTCAATTAATCGAACCTATTATTCGGTTGACTCCTTTTCTGGTAGACCCAGCATGGCCAGGTGGTTAAATCACTCGACTCGTAATTCTTGCGTCATGGGTTTGAATCCCTGTCACAACAAGCGTGTCCACCCTTTCAGCCGAGGGGGCGTTATAATGCAACGGCCACTCCCACTATTATTTGGTAAAAGAATAGCCCAAAAGCTGACGGTTGGTAGTGATGACTAGCTGCCTTCTTACACTCCTAAATTAGGGACGACTAGTGCAGATAGCCCTCGTGTAGCTTTGGGTGAAATTCAAAAGAAACCAAACTTTTTCTGGTTTCCATGAAGAAACACATAACATAGTTTTTTCTTATATAAAAACAGTTTTCCTGTACAGTTAATTGATAGCATTATTAAAAATTGTTTAAAAGTTCTGTACATTCTAAAAATCAGTAAATGTGTTGTTGAAAATAAATAAATAGTGTATTTCACTGGCAAGTATGCAATAGAATTGAAACAAAAATGAAAGCGATGTGTAATAATAAGATTTATCCACATACGAGGTTTAAAATTATTTTCAAATCAATATGTTGTATATGTTATTATTTCGAATTACAACCAACTACTTCAGCATGTTGTAAATTGCGGCCAATGAAAAGATTAATCGATGTATAAACATAAAAGTGACTCGTTGACATTGGCTTAAGTAGATAAACGTCTTCTTACAATGATACCAATTTCAGAACCAATTAACGTAAGAAACGCAGCTGTAAGGAAAAGGGAAGAAACATTCATTGAGAATCACATTCAGAAAGAAAACAATGCCACTGCAAGAAATATATTTTTGCTGTGTTTTAGTGAAATAGGAACAACTGCTGCTGATGCTCCAACTGATAATAACTCCAGAAATACTGATAATTCTGAAAGCAAAATTATATATTAGAAACAAAAGAACTTTTGCGAAATATAATAACTGGTTTGATGTGTATCTTCAAGCCCTAACTAATGACGTAAAAATAGAAACAAGTATAGAGTTTCACAGTCCGATATCTCAATGAAATAAATTGAATGAAGCTAAATAACGTATATACTAAGAATAGAGTACAATAGTTGAAAATATATTAGAAAAGAATATCCAAAGTATGTAACACTGTATTAGAAAGTCAGACATAAACCTATTCATGATATACATTAAGCAAACCAAACTATAGTTAGTGAGTGAAGATGAATATTATTGGTTTGAAGATATTCAAATAGCTGTGTAGAAACGATAACATTTGCTGAGTAAATTCCTGTACGGAAAGAGTAACTATGAATAATGTTAGATAAAAATGAAATAAGAATACGAACATCAATAAGTGCGTCAAAATATTAAATTAATCATGTCATAAATAAAATATGAAACTAATCATGTCTATAAATACCTGCGGTAACTCAGAAAAAACAAATGCATTTAATAATACAAAAAAAGGAAAACAAAATATATAAATTATGTGTGTTTGGGTTTTAAATGCCTTTGTGTTGGCAAAAGTCTCACAATCTTTTAGCCCAGCATGACTGACATGTCGCATTGAAGTTCGATATATGGTTAATTCTTTGTTTTGTCTATTTTTCAAGCGCTGTCCAGAAAAGTGACTCCACTTTTAATATGATATGAAACAAACCAAACCAAGTACAATTAGATGACGCATTGAAACGATGTATAGCTTGAAATCAAAGTAACTGGAGTACTTAGATTTAGTGGAACACCTTGGTTAATATTGTAACCTATTTAATACCAACGAAACACTTCACCAGCAATCTAGTGTTCTTCCCTTTTCTTCTCCCCAACAGAAATGATGTCAGTAAAAATAATAGTGTGGCAGTAAAAAAACATTCTAATATTTGTATTCATAAAATATTGCAAGGTGGGCAACTCCCCCGTCAACCCACTTGAAATAAAAATGTATCTTAGGACGACTGGTGGGGATATTAACACTTTTATTTTTTATGTTAGTTAAAGATGACCTAGGAAGGTCGAAACGTTGTTCTCTGCTTTATTTGTAAAAGTGTTAATACCTATACCAGCTGTTCTGAGATACAATATAAACTTCAGCCTGCCTTATTCACAATAGCCTTATGTAATGTTGTTTTAATTATCAATTTTAAGTTAATTATAGATGTTTCATTACTAAACATTGGTCGGTACATTTTTTAAAAAGGTCATATTAATCAAATAAAGTGACTTGCACTTTCATTTGTCTTCAATTCCATCGAGAATGTAGACATGTCCTTGCAAAATGTGTCTTATCTCGTCAAGAGACGTGAGATACTAGAGATTCTCTGGAGAAGTCCAGGATATCGTAAGATCTTATTAACCAGTTTATTTTAAGCATGCAGTGCCGATGTGAAGTTGTCCTCGCTGTTTGTTGTATTCCATGTTGAAATGAAATGGCACGAAATGCAAAGATATAAGCTCAACCAAATTTCCTGTTCATTTTCGACCGAAGACTGAATAATCAACGATTTAACTTTCATATCACGTAGCAAATAATCACTTGTCTGATTGCTTATAAATGATTTAAGAAGATGTCTAGAATTATTTGTTAATAGTGTTTTGTTTTTTCATAAGTGAAATGTATCTCATATATATATATATATATGTATATGTTTTATATTGATTATGTGTAGTGTAAATGATGTCATATTTCTTTATAAGAAAAAGCGTATTTTCATAAAATGTAATTACCAAGTACAAATAAGAAACAATCATTATGCCTTGTAAATAATTCTGGTCATTATAAAATACTTTTTTCTACTAACAAACAACAAACTCATTATAAATTTAGAACAGGGAAGACTTTTACTTTCTTTAAGAGCATGATATGTTCATGGTAGATCCTATTCGATTCTTAGCTTTACTTCTAAATGTAAGATATCAACCAGATTACGTAAGCTATGTAAAATTTAAGGACTCGCAAACATTGATACAAATTTATATATGCGAAGTTTAAAAAAATCACCTTATATAACAGTTAGCAAACCGTAGATTTGAAAACCTTTCTATTCTTTCAATACTTTTTCAGTGTGCGGCTTCATTTTTAACAGTACGGTGAGAACAAACGGAACATTTACATCACCTAACTATCCGGGTCTTTATCCTCGAGCGACAGAATGTCATTATTTTTTTTACGGAAAAGGAAGTGAGCGTCTTACTCTGACGTTTGCATATTTTGATGTAGAGGGCGTTTCACCGTAAGTTCATTTCTCTACTCATTTGTCCTTCACTCATCTCATGGGGATTTGTGCATAGAAAACTGAAGTAAAATAAGCTTCTCACATTTAACATGGTTTATATTTATAAGAATAACTATCTGTCATCAACAAAGAAACTGCATACTTTTATAACTTTGAGGAGCTGATTGTATAAATACAGGGTCGTTTTTGATCTTTAGTGTTTTAAAAAAAATCTGTATTAGTTTTTTAATATTCATTGAAATTCATGCAACAGCATACAACGCACATTTTAATAATCCCACAGGCTTTCCATTTACTTAGTATTTTCTGATTAAAGACACAAACATTCCTCAAATTGTATTTTATTTCTGAAACTGAAATCTATCAGGTGTACAACTGACTTGGCTAGTGACTTCGTCGAATTCTCCAACTTTCGTACAGTGGACAGGAAAATTCCAAGACACTGTGGTGGAAAGAAACCCAAAATCATTGAATCTGATGGAGATTTTTTTCGAGTCGCTTTCAAATCCAACGGCAAATTTGACGGGACAGGATTTGAAGCTTTCTACCAGTTTCGAAACTACGTGGGTAGGTTCCATGTTACTTTACCATATTGTAAAATATGTAAAATTGTAACGACACTGGTTACTATTACTGATGGTAAGTTATTATATGCTCTTTTCTATTTAAAAAAAAAACCTTGGAAAAACAAATAATACTTTTTTTAATGATTCGTTGGCCTGATTTTTAATTGAACCATATTTCACTTGAAATCATTTTTAACTAATTTGAATATTAATTATTTTGTCCACAGGGCATCCCAACCTCACAAACAAACAGAGAATGTAAATGAATTAGCTGTAACATTTTATTGAAGTATTACATACTTCAACATTTTAAGTTCTAACGAAGTTATAGTTAGTAGATAATACAAACCTAATCACCATGTTTTAATGTCTTCTTGAACCAAATGTGATCCAGTGGTATGTTTAGCGTAAGTTTGAACTTGTAATATGCTGCTGAACATCCAATGAATTTTTATAAGTGGGCTCATTATAAAAGCGATAGACTAACTCAGTTATTTTGTAACGAATAGTTTTATAAGTAATAGATTTTACTGACTGGCTGTCCTCCATCTATTTACCAGTTCAATACAAGGTATGGCTGTAACTGAATATTAAATTTCTGTAACTTGGCAGCTTAACTAATGCAACACATATTAGGGCCGTTCGAGTTGAAAATATCAAATGCCTGAAGAGAAATGTTTTTTAGTAATATGTCAGTGAATTATTACAAGCTCCAAAATCATTAGTTTTATCCTATTGTTGGTTAAATACTACTGTCGTAAGACACTATACTTACACTCTCATTAGGTGGAGTAAAATGATTTTTTAAATGATACTTAAAACATTTATGGATATAACATTCAATAAACCTGGTTCTTAATGCTTAACAATTGTACGGGAGGTAATCATAAATAAACTTATTTCTTTTTAACTAGCCTCATCAAGTTAAAACAAATAAACATGCATTAATTTACGTTGAGGATCTAAAAATCAGATGCCATTTCTCAACATATGAGTATGAGGCATTTCGTCCTCCTGTCCATTTCGGTAAAGTGCTTGTGGTGTTACGATTTGTTGGAAGTAAGTACAATGCTACACAACGGACTACCTGTGCTATGTCCACAAAGGGTATCGAAACCAGTTTTCTAGTGTTGTAACTCCATATATATGCCGCTGTGTCACTGGAGAACTTTACTTACGGGAGCTCACCATAAAAATAGGGCATGTGGTGTTACGAATCCAATTGCGTAAAATTACGTAAGGAATATCTGTTGTCGGAAGATTATTTACACAGATTGTTTTAAAGAAGGCCCTAAAATATGAAAGTTACAGAGAGCTAAGTCAAATCAAATAACCTTCACTATTTTATCATAGAAAATAGCTGCATTATTTTGGGGACACGGTACACAGTTAAAAATGATTATTATCAATACAATATCTGAATTTCGACATTAACTTATTTTTTGTTATTTTTAACTGTAAATATGGATAGATGGGTTTTTATCAATATTTATTTACTTTTTGGTCGCTAAGGCTAAATGCTACATTGAAATTAATATGTAAGGATGATCAAATTAGTTGGTTGGACTTGTGGAATCAGTTCAGTGATAGGAAATAATTTTCTAGGATGGATGATTTACACATAAATAGGAAAGGATCTGGCATAATATTAACTTGTATGTGAGGGAAGTTTTAAAGTAGAACTAGATGAGAGCAAAGATAAACTAAATGAAACAAAATTGAGATATAGTGGAATGTTTAGTATGGGAAATCAGTATAAAAGTAGTTATAAGAATATATTTGATTGTTTCTATTGTAATGCTAGAAGTAAAAAAATATATAATAGACGACCTTAGAGCGTTAGTAGGAACAGAAGATTTTGTAAAAATTGGAATAACTGAAACATAGTTAAATGTGGATGATTCTGATGACAAAAATTTCTTTGGGTTACATAGTTATTGGTTATTTAATAGGGACAGAGAACTAAAGAAAGGGGGAGGAATGGTTATTTATGTAATATGTGAGTTACATCCTGTTCAACTTGAGAATATTATGGATCATAACAAAGAGATTGAATCTAATTGGGGTTTTCTTAGTGGATATCAAGGGAAAAAAGCTCTTAGTAGGAATTTGTCACAGATCACCAGGGGAAACTGATGAAATTAATGATAAACTTTTAAGTGAGATTAAGATTCCAGCTGTTAATGAAGTCATAATTATGGTTGATTTTGATTTCAGACATATTCATTTTGAATAATTAAGTCAAACGAAGAAGGAAAAACGAGTTTCTAAAAACTGTTTTTGATGGATTTCTCGAGCAATTGGTCAATGAACCTTCCAGAAATAATGCTATTTTTGAGTTACTTTTAATTTCTAATACAGAAATAGTTGAGATAGTGAAGCTGGGGAACACCAAGGTGCAAGTAATTATTGCTGTATTAGGTTTGATGTTTTACTGCATATGGAAATCAGGAGTAACAATATTTTGATTTCAATTTTAAAAAAACTCTATACGTTTGGGGAATAAGTTAAATAATTGGATAAAAGAGGGACTTGATGGAAGAAACAAGAGAGTTGTTACAAATGGAGCTCAATCAAACTGGATTAATGTTGCAAATAAATAGGCTCAGTCTTAGGACCTTTCCTCTTTTTGATTTACATGAATGACATAAATGAAGGAATGGACAATACATTACTTAGATTTGCTAATGATATCGATGTGCTTAGATTTGCTGATGATATCGATGTTTTGCATGTTGCTGGTTGAAGGGAATGCTGCAGCGTTACAAAATAATTTACATCATTTGAGTTGAGTTTGGTTTTTAATTATGATAAATCAAAATATTACATGTGGGCTATCACAATTCGGATTAAAAGTATATTTGGATTGAAATAACGTGAACAGTGTTATGAAAAAAAAGGATCTGAGTGTAATTGTTGGTCAGTTTCTTAAGCCATCCAAACAGTGTGCTGCTGCTAATGGTAGGGCAAATATAATTTTAGGTTGTATCTATAGAAATATTAACTAGAAGTCTAAAGAGGTTATAATGTCATTGTATAAGTCACTGGTTAAGCCACGTTTGTAGTACTGTGTTCAGTCTTGACCCCTTACCTTAAGAACGATATTTAAATGTTGGAAAGGGTTCAGAGAAAAATTACTAGAATGATGGCTGAGATGGAGGAGTTATCATATGAGGAGAGATTAAGATCCTTAAAATTATTTTCCATTGAAGAAAGAAGAGTTAGAGAGGATCTAATTGAAATATTTAAAATAGTAAAAGGAATTGATAATGTTGAAGCATCAGTGTTTTTCATACTTAACAGCGTGAATTGTGGAACTAGGGGACGCATATATAGATTTAGGCAAGGTAGAAGATGTATTCAACTACGACAATTTTATTTTTCAAATGGGGTGGTTGGCCTATGAATGGGATTGCCTTCGGATGTTCTGTAGGCAGTATATTTGAGTGAATTTATAAGAAAAATTGATAGATATATGAATGATAAGAGATGGCTTTATTTTTATAAATCTATAATAATTTGGCTCAGAGGATGAAACAGCCGAGACGGATCAACATGTTCTTCGTTTTTCCCAAACATTTTGCTTTTTTCTTATATTATCATAACTGTACTTATAAAATTCAGTTTCATTATTTATATTATAATAAAACTGTACTGAATAAAAACTCCCTTAATGGTAAAGGTTTGTTTCTTTGAATTTCGCGCAAAGCTACACGAGGGTTATCTGCGTTAGCCGTCCCTGGCTTAGTAGTGTAAGACTAGAGTGAAACTAGTTATCACTGCTACTTTTTTTTTTACCAACGAATAGTAGGATTGACCTCACATTATAATACTTCCATGGCTGAAAGAGCGAGCATGTTTGGTGTGACGGGGATTCGAACTCGTGACCCTCAGATTAGGAGTCGCGTGTTTGAACCACGTGGCTATGCCGGCCCTAACGGTAAAGGTTTTGAATTAAGTTCTATTTAAGAAGATCTTTAAAATATAATTAACGAATTCTACATGTTAGTTTTATCGATCTGAATGTTATTACTGCGATCGTATAAATTGTCATTTAAACATGAAAATTCGAAGTAATCTATCATTTGTAATTTAAAGCATTTCTTGTATTTTCGAATTTCAGACCCTCTTACTGTCAAGAGGATTTCCGGAGTTGCAAGTAAGTACTGATTTCCATGTGTAATCAACTGAAACTCTCTCTCTACAGCAAGGGTAATATTGAATCATAGAAAGAAAATCAATACCCGTATAAAAACAACAACAGTGTGTATGGTTTCGTTACACATTTGAAAACACTGTATCTTGAGTACGTAACTCTTATTTTCATATAACCATTTCCATCATTTTAACTTTTTTACAATGAGCCTCTTAATAAAACTATAAACGACTTTACTTTTTAAATTTAAGATTTAACAGTCCTCGTGCTTTTCATGGGTTTGATTGTTATAGTTCATAGAATTTATTTGAAGGCCCTATTAAAATTTCTATAGTTTCAATAATCACTTTCAGTATTAATTGAGATTTTTATAAATTGATTGAAACAATTTCTGTAGAAAATAAGGATATTTAACTTACTTCTATACATTTTTAAACTGAACCATTTTATAATTAAAATATTCCTTCCTCTAACAATAAAAATATTTAATTAAATAAATGTACGTAGAGATTAACAAACGATACAAGAAATCAGTTTCTTGTCCTTTATGTTAAAATATTGCTACACGGCTAAAGTAAGGTCTCCGAAATGCTGGATTTTCTACTAGCATCAAAAAACAAAGCGAGTCAGAAAGAAGTAAAAAGAGTCGAGTTATGGTATCTGCTTTTATCCAATAAATGCCAGGAGGGTTATCAACTTGCTATATTAAGTTATCTTGAGAAAGATAAACTTCGTTCTGTATTGATCAGGCGCCTTAAGAAGTTCCAGTACAGGTACTGAATGTTGAACGCTACATCAATACACACATGTACACCAGTTATTCCCCTATTCGTTTCAAATTTCATTTATTTACATTATGTGTTGACGAGAGTTTGTCTACAAGATAAAAAAAAATGAGAAAGTTTTTTACAGTTAATCACAAAGCTAGACAAAAATATATCTATGTTTTGTTTACTATGGATATTGAAACCGAGTTTCTAGTGTTGTCGTGCCACTGAGAAGTGAATGGGAAAATAACCAAGTCTTTTTTTCTTAAATAAACAGACGAAGGTAACGAAATATTAACATTCTGAAAAAAATGCTTTGTTTTCGATTATACTGACTATCAAAATCATTTTTGTGTTTAATCCTAGACATGATCGTAACTTTGGTGGAGATTTTATGTCACACAATTTAAAAGTGATTTTTAGCAAATGCAGTACGTTGTAATGTGGTCTTTCTCCCATACCTGAAACTTAAATAATAAGGTATTATATTCTTATCTTTAAAAACGTGCACATAATCCATAAGAAATGCTGTCTTTGTTACGCTTTTTTTCCGATATAAAAAATGTACGCGAATTATTTTTCTTGTAGTTTTAGTATTATGAGTGTCTATAGATTCCTCTGGCACAATCGTAAAACTAAACCAATAAGAAACAAAACCATGTATTTTTGGCTTAAAAATGGTGAGATCTGAGACTTTATATTGTTGAGTCTTACTTGCCGAAAATATGTTAATCGCCATCTAGGGGCTCATTGTTAAGTCCGCAGGGTTACAACACTGAAAATCGAGTTTTGGTAATCATTGTTGGCGTAACCAAGATAGACGATTGTGTAGCTTTTAACATAAAAATAATCAGCCACACAAGCTTATGTTTATGAAAATAACAATAATAATTATAGCAAAACAACTTAGAGCTACAAGTGTTCAAAGCTTACTCGCCTTATTATAGCTCCCCCGCTAGTACAGAGGTATGTCTTGCAACGCTAAAATCAGGCGTTTGATTCCCCTCAGCGGGCTCAGCAGGTAGCCCGATGAGGCTTTGCTGTAAGAAAACACACACACATTTATCAGAGCACAACTTTAAATATACTGATCTAGGAGTAAAACAAACTCAACTCTCTTTTTTTTTTTTTGAGTTGTAAAGAACATTAAAGGTGTATATTTCATTTTACCTTCTATGTTAAGTCTTCATTAGAAATAGAAATAATACATCATATAGTCCAGTGTCATAAACGTTGTACAATTATAGAATATGTGAATGTTTCAAAACATATAAATATTTAGGTTTTTAAAAACGTATCGTGAATTTCTTCCTAATAAAGTAATTTTGTACTTGTAACTAAATACAAGTGTTAATTAATGAACTAATTATCACCTTGTACCTTACAACTTTTAATCTAATGGTTCAATTAGTCATAATTCTTAAAAACGTAAATCGTTGACCCAATGGATCAATCAATTCATAATCTCACATTAACTTTTGACCCTACTGATAAATCAACACAATCTTGATTAATAATTACTAGAAACAAAAGACTGCCTTACTGTCCACTTGACTAGTTATTCAGCACAATGTTTTATAATAATTATTGATGTAACTATTCAAACAACAAAATAACTAAAAATAGCTTTAACTCGAATGATCAATCGATACCAAACCTTCTTGCGTTAACTATTGAACCAACTGGTCAATCAACAAAAAGTCTTACATTAACTGCTAGCCTGAGTGGTTATTCAAAACGATTGACCAGACATTAATTTCCTTATCCTTATCGTAATTGTTGACCAGACTGATCAACTAAAAGAAATGTTTATCTCAGTCTAGGTGTTTAATTAACTCTTGATTCTAAACAACTGGGTTAATATCGTTTAATATTCTTTTGGCTTAGATAACGGAATGAAGACGAGCAACTAGTAAATAAAAAGTCACAAAATATTATTGTAAAAATCACGTTCAACGAGTGAGGAAAGAAAGGATTGTCATGCGTATTCAGGATAATTCAGAGAAAGTTAAAAATCGCTAAAATGTCGAAGTGGAAGTCAATAATAAATAAGTACTAAAACTTTGTTTTCTCTCGAATTTTTAGGTTTGAGCCCATGGAAGGTTTCCACATTTTACCTTCTGTTGTTGATTACTCTCTGGTTGATGGCGCTGTGATCTCGGAAAGATACAAAACATAAAGGAAATCGTGCAATGATGTCAAAGACCTAACAAGAACTACTGTGGTGTTTACCGCAATATTCGCTTATTAAGCCAAAGTTCTATGTATCTAAGTACTGACTTTGAATCCGTGTCCTTGAGACCACATTGGCGTTTAGAATGTTGTATTGTGCGCCTTTAAAATATCTCTGGATTCTTTAGCTATTCAAAGGGTCTGTGCTGGATCTCCTAAAGCTATAACTAGAGTTTAAACAGTTTAGTTACTTTATAAGCAAAACCTCTTAGACTGTATAGTTCTTTTTTGATGTCTTGCATTAAGACCAATTCCAGGAAAAAAGGCAAAATTGTAACAAAAATTGAAAAAAACAAACAAAAAACTGAAGAAAATGATGACCCAAATCCAATAACATAGATACCAAAACAATTAGTGGATTTTATTACAAATCATATAGCCTTTGGAGCACATTAGAATCTTCATTTCTTTTTATTCACTGTCAAAAAATTATAAACCTTTGAGATACTTATATTTGTGCCAAAATATCGTAGAAAAACACAAGGGCTTCCAAGGTAAAGAAGAGGGAAAATTTTCACTAACTTCAAGCGTAAAAAAAAGTTGTAGTTGAAAACTAGGTTTTAAAATACTAATTTAGAGATTAGATTGGAAGAAATGTTGTTGTTTTTCTAGAACGGTGTGCTTGTAACAAAACACATTCTCTAGTTTACCGTTTTTATTAAACACAATTATTATTACAAGAGGAAAATTCAATTTTTGTTTTCTGTATTCAATAGATGCTAAAGAATTTTAAGATTTACACACTCCCTCTAGTAGTATGGATTAAAATTGTAGGTGTAAATAACAGTTATTTTGTCAATTATTACTTCATAAAGTTTCATAAAGCTATAATATTGGGCATCTCAATCAAACAAAATTATAAAATATGAGTAAAATGAAATAGCAGATAAAGCAACCTTCTTTGCTTGAAGTGTTTAAGCCTGTTACCTTTCAGTGGGTTAATGTTATGTCTTATTGAGGATAGTTTTGACAGTGCAAATAACGTTGTCCATACAAATGTTAAACTCCCAAAAATGATTAGAATTTAATCCAATAAGCTTTCTTAGTATTTAACTGGTTAAACTCAGTAATAGTTTTTATCAGTTTCTAAAAGTAGATATTTTCAGAATTTACGTATCTATTATAATGTATAGGAAATGAAATTAATTTCTGTCTTTTTTGTCTTCTTGCGTTTCTTCTTTTTAGGAGTTTTAGTTAAATCTGCTTTTGTACACTGGTTTATGAACAAGCAAAATTAAAAAAAAAAACAAAGCAAAGAAAAAAAATCCAAAACGACGAGACATAAAAACTGTTAGTGACTATAGTTCTTGCTGAGGAACAAATTCAGCATCAAATATAGATGAATTAAAAATATATCAAACTCTGTTGTCTCTAAGTTTTACGTCACAATCATTTTCATAAACCATTATAGACCAAAATCTATGACTTTTCATTTTCATAACACACGTGACATAATGAAATAAATCATGCAGTAAAATACAAGTAATAAACACTTTATTTACACGAAGCAAGAAAGTAAAACTGGAAATATTTGTCATAGTTGCGTATATATGTATCTTTCCAAAGCACAATCATGAAAATACCGGAATATTTGTTGAAAATCTTGACGATTTCTAACGTTAGTAAAGAAGCTTGATTAGTATTTGAACAAAACGTAGAGCATAAGTTTATTTAGTACGTGTATCTGTTTTGTAAACTTTACTAATTTAGGTAATATTTAGTTTTATAAAATATAAGATAGTTAATAATTAGTTAATTTTGTCAAGTCTGTTACACTGTAACCTAATACAAATGTGTAATGTTTGTAGTTATGTTATCAGTAATAACATGTCACAATTTCAGTTTTTTTGTCATTAATAATTCAATTCCAGGAAAAATGTTTGTGAGATCATGTAAGCGGAAGCAAATGATGCGTAACGTGTTATGTCTGCTTAGATAACTTGGGTATACTTATCACTAAAATGTATCATAAACCTACTTTCACTGGATTTACTTGCATTTTTAAAAACTCACTTCAATTTTTAAAGACAATCTGGTTTAAACCGTGCATACGGAGCGTTTAAAACATCAAAAAATCGAAGCCTTTTTTCAAAGCAAAAGTAAAGAGTATTAAACAAATATCTGTCATAAATTCTTTTATGTTATCGGTCTAAATAAAAAGAGATTAATAAAAAATTTTAACTTAAAAAGACGGAATAATGATCGTCAAAAAGTACAGAAAAAAGTTGATCAAAATGAAACTATTATATATTTCAAATTTTATAACTAAGTAGTAGAAAAATAAACAAACATGAAGAACAGCAAAAATACTGTCTACATTATTTCCTCAAGCTAAATATCTCTATTTTTAATACATTAAAATTGATAAATACCGTAGACATAGAGTCATAATAGAGATTTGTAGCTAGAGAAAATAATCTTGACTTTACTTCCAGTCTTGTTCGTTTACTTTTTGTAGGATTGAAAAAATATAGTATTTTTACTTTGATTCAACTTTTTATTATGTCCATGGAGAATACATTTTAAGCTGAATAGTTTCATATACATTCAGATAAATGTTATATGTTTCTCAGCAGTTTACTGTTGCATTGGATTATTTTTACCAAACAACCACGCTGAGTTATTCAAAATAAATAGCAAGTGTACAATGAAGAATATACACATGTACTGGCGTGCAATTACAACAAAAGAAATGTAAAGTTGTTCCCAAAGGCCCATCTTTAAAGCAAAGATTACATTATCAGAGATTTTACGGCTGGCTTCTATTATTGTTACAAAGTAATGTAACAAAAGACGAGCAGCAACAAAGCAATTTCATAAGAACACAATAATGTTTCCTCTAAGATAATACAACACAGATATACATGACATGTATTTATTTTCTTCAACAGCTTGTTATGCTTAGGCGTTTGCTAGTTTAAGGCGACACAAATAATAGATGGAAAATAAACAACCGCAGTGACACACACAACATAAGTTGCCAATTACTGACAAAATATACGACTGATACCTTAACACCAACTATTTAAAAATAGCAATAGTATATGAAATAGTGTTATCTGGAGTGGTAATAAATATTAAATATGAACTTACGATTTCAGCTAAATATATGAAACAGTAGAAAGAATCACCATCGTTCTCTGGATAGAAAATTCAACTACGATAATCGTCCACTCTTAAATATTAGTCGAGGAAATCTACGTAGAGACAAGAAACATGCGTAAGGATGCAAAATAGAGACCTGAATAACAATATACAACAGCAAAATTGGGACTCTTTCATGTGACAGTTTCAATTAAAGCGCTAGAAAATGCACGAGTTATAATTTTCAACCGGGATGCACATTAGGAAAACATTGGATTTTTTTGAAGGCGGAAAGTAAGAGACTTAAAAAATTTCGCAACACGACAAAGTTAAGGAGGTCGAATTAAATTTTGAAACTACTTTTTCAATTTTTGTAAAACTGCTGTGCGATCCCACGCTA
This sequence comes from Tachypleus tridentatus, assembly GCF_004210375.1. Classification (NCBI taxonomy): domain Eukaryota; kingdom Metazoa; phylum Arthropoda; class Merostomata; order Xiphosura; family Limulidae; genus Tachypleus; species Tachypleus tridentatus. The sequence goes on along the minus strand of NC_134834.1, from coordinate 52,770,534 downwards.
CTACAGTACATATCACTTGCAAAAATTTTATTGTGGAGTCATAACAGGGATTTGTATCTTGAACAAACTAACAACAGTAGATCTCCAGCTTTGTTTGCTTTTCTTGTAGTTGTAATACGTATTTGTACATTTTAAATTCTGAATTTCAATCATCTCGTATTCTAGATTTTTAATGCACAGAAATGGGAAAAATATGACTAAGAGTGTATAAATATTTTACCAATAGAAACGCAGTTTTTTCAAGTAAAACCAATACGTCTAAAATATAATTTCAAATAAAGCTTCATGTCTTTTAAAGTAATTATTCACTAAGTAAGGTTACTTTGTCTCTGAGGTTTTAAGTGAACACGCGTTGAGAACTAAAGCAGCCGCTCAGAAAAACATCGGCTTTCAATGAAAAAATAATAAACTTTTAGGTCATGGACAATAGTTAGAACTACATAACCATAGATAATCAGCAGAATAAATGATTTTACGATTGCAGACAAAATCGAAGTTTGCTATTGAAAAGCAAGGTTTCGAGTGTTGTTTATAGAATAAGTCTGCTTGATAAAGAAGTATTTGACCGAATGCTCTATTAGACTTTTGAATACATTTCTGTGCTATCCCAATTACAAACCGTGATTATGGTTCGTGATGATCCACAAAAGAGAAAAAATAAATTCCTCATGTGTTCTCACGTTATGTTTTCCAAAGAAAACTAATACTTTAGTCACACCCTATTTAGTCACTATTTCATAATAAAATTAAAAAGAAAATTGGAGAGCAAGTTATACTCGGAAGTGTAGTTAAAATGTGTTCTTCACACAGAATCATATATCACTATCGATATTTTAAAGATAAACAACATGTATTGAACACCTCTCCAGTGGTGTATAAGCTCATGAACTCGTGGTACAATTAAAGATATATTTGAGCCAATGCTAGAATGACTTCCAGTTGAAAAAATAATATTGTAACACCAGTAGTATTATAAACCAATGTCTATATGAATGTGATATTGTGCCTACTTTTAGTTTCTACTGTATCATTCTCCATTTCCCGAAATAATTTCATCTTAAAATATTATTATTAAGCTAAGAAAATTGACACTTAATCTGGAGATGAGCATACTATCACTACATCATTAACTGTGAAGATTTAAAGAACGAACAAAATATGAATTTTGATTGTAATATAAATGTAGAAATGTTTGTAACGATTCAGTAAATTATTAAACATGTTTGTAATCGAGCTCAGGTCGTTAAAACTGATGCTATAATAATTAAATTCGACTGCAAGCTGAACGGGAATGACTAACGTTATATTTTCTGCTCGTACGTCCACAACTGTCATTGAACTATGTTGATGATGTCAATACCTTCCTCATTTCTAACGTTTTCTTTAATCCTTCGCAAGAGAAGATCTGCAAGAATCGTCAAAGTTGCAAAATGTGTTATTTTCTGATAGAAAAGTCCCATCTGAGTATCTGATGTGTCCACCGAAGGGAACCTAGCCCTTGATTTTAGCGTTGTGAATCCATATACTTAACGCCGTCCGAACGAAGAACAAGAGTTTGCAAAGACAATTAAAAAAAAAAAAGATCGTGCAATATAATTAGAGTTCCTAAGCCTGTTTGTGCTAAAGCACAGAAAGTAAGTTGAGCTGCTTTTTATATCATTCCTTCTAAAGACAAAAAATGAAGACTACCTTGTACTCTCCTGTAGTCTAAGATACCGAAGGATAATATATGTTGTGTCAGTAAAGGCATGAATTGAGTAACTTCTATTTTAGTGATGTGATAACGGTTGAAGTTCTTGAAAAAGTGAAAGAATCATTTTAAATAGTTTATTATACCTAAAAGCTTTTATTTAAATCACGTGGTAATTACATGAGTTATTTTAAAAAAAAACATGAAACTTGAGAATAGTTTAAAAGATTGATGGAAAAATCGAAGTTTTGATCAATGGAGAGACTTTTTAATCAAAAGAACGAATTTGCATTTTACTTCTGTTTTTATCTCTGTGACTTAGATTAATACCTCAAGTAAAGTAGTTGTAGAAGATCGACTTACAGTTTCTGTTTTGTATGAAAACGTAAATAATTTTATGTTTTATTGCGTTACTTTAAACTGAGCGTGGAGATTTAAATACCGAAACGTTTGAAACAAGAGAAAAACGTTTTAATTTTTTTTTAATTTCGCGCAAAACTACATGAGGGCTATCTGTGCTCGCCGTCCCTAACTTAGCAGTGTAAAACTAGAGGAAAGGCAGCTTGACATTACCACACACCGCCAAGTTTTGGGCTACTCTTTTTATCACATGGCTGAAAGAGCATGCATATTTGGTGTGACGGGAATTCGAGCCCGTGACCCTCAGACTACGTGTCGAGTGTCCTAATCACCTGGCCATGACGGGCTTGTTTTAGTTTTTAAAATAAAAAATCCATTATTTGAATCCTGTTATTCACTTTATTTTTAATGACGAAATAAATTATCCAGGAATAGTAAGTAAAACAATCTTTAATGACGAAATAAATTATCCAGGAATAGTAAGTAAAACAATCTTTAATGACGAAATAAATTATCCAGGAATAGTAAGTAAAACAATCTTTAATGACGAAATAAATTATCCAGGAATAGTAAGTAAAACAATCTTTAATGACGAAATAAATTATCCAGGAATAGTAAGTAAAACAATCTTTAATGACGAAATAAATTATCCAGGAATAGTAAGTAAAACAATCTTTAATGACGAAATAAATTATCCAGGAATAGTAAGTAAAACAATCTTTAATGACGAAATAAATTATCCAGGAATAGTAAGTAAAACAATCTTTAATGACGAAATAAATTATCCAGGAATAGTAAGTAAAACAATCTTTAATGACGAAATAAATTATCCAGGAATAGTAAGTAAAACAATTTTTAATGACGAAATAAATTATCCAGGAATAGTAAGTAAAACAATCTTTAATGACGAAATAAATTATCCAGGAATAGTAAGTAAAACAATCTTTAATGACGAAATAAATTATCCAGGAATAGTAAGTAAAACAATCTTTAATGACGAAATAAATTATCCAGGAATAGTAAGTAAAACAATCTTTAATGACGAAATAAATTATCCAGGAATAGTAAGTAAAACAATCTTACTTATTATCGAGATGCATTATGTGCACTTTGAAGTTTTTCTTTTTCAAGTGATCTTATTTGAAATATTTTTACGGACTTTATAGTTTCCAACGGGCATGTAAAACCATTTAACATTTAGTAAATACAATTCTTCAAGCGATGAATAAGACTTTCTTTCATCTTAGCATTTCTGAGTAAATTTTAACACAAACGTTAAGAGTAACGAACAACGACGTTTCTAAACACGACAAAACTTCAGTAACATATTGAGAAGTTTTTAAACAGAAACTTGTTTTTGCGTTTCTTTGCTACTTCATATTACATTCTTTGTTCTAGAGCATTGAAATAAATTATAAACTTTAGAATACATGTATTTCTTAGCAGTTTGAATATTACCATTCGAGAAGAAAAGAGCTAGCCATTCTTTTGGTTGTTGAGGCACTCGACTGGTAATTTGACGATCACGTATTCGAATCCTTGTCACACCAAACATGCTTGTCTTTTCAGTCGTGGAGGTGTTATAATGTGAGAGTCCGCCTTACTATTCGTTGGTAAAAGAGTAGTATCCCAAGAGTTGTTGGGGGGTATTAATGACTAGTTGCCTTCCCTTTGCCCGCTCTGCTAGTACAGCGGATTTACGACGCTAAAATCAGGTGTTCGATTCCCCTCGGTGGGCTCAGCAGATAGCCCCATGTGGCTTTGCTATAAGAAAAACACAGAAAAACACACGCCTTCCCTTTAGTAATACATTGCTAAATTAGAAACGGCTAGCGCAGATAGCCCACGTGTAGCTTTGCGCGAAATTCAAAAACAAGTAAACAAACAAACAAACAAAACATTTTTTGGTTGTAGTTAGGTGTCTGTCCGTATTTCTAGTAACTATAATGTGTCCGTATTTCTAGTAACTATAATGTAAATATTTTCTTTCTTAAGTTATTCTCGTCATTTTTCTTGTTAATATGTCCAACACTGAAAATATCTGTGTTACAGATATTAATTTAGGTGTTTTTAATTTGGTTGAGTGCATATGAATTGCTGTTTACGTTGAAATTTCAATTTCCTTATTTTAAAGGATTCCATTTTTCTTAAGTTCGATGAGAAAGTCACTTACATTCTATAATAAAAACCAAATATATTGTTAGTTAACTCGATCGCGAATAGGATTTCAGGAAAACTTTCAACGTGAAATACCTCATCAGCAAAGACTTATAAGAGGAGATTATTTGACTACGTTTCCTTAGGGCAGTTTAAGTGTTATTTACTGAACCACGTGCTTTATCGATTCTTCTATATAATGTTAATCTGTACTGGGCCAGAAAAGATGGCGTTTTGAAAAGTACTAGTGATATTACAGTGATATGTTACCACAACTTTCTTCTCTAAAAATAAGCAAGTTTCATTGGGATTCGAAATAGTTCGAAAGATTAACGCATGGTGGATACAGCATTAAATTACTCCAAATAATGTTGGTGCGCATTAACAAAAATTATAAACGTTTTTTTTAATGATGCTCTTAACTTTAAAATTTAAAATCACAGTTCTTTCATAGTATTTCTTTTATTTTTATATTACTGTTAAATATGAACCGTAGAAGCAAGAAAACACAAATGTATTTATCAACTTAGGATTAAAGAAAATATTTTGTAATTAGATGATGACTATATACAAACACAAGCAGTTTAGTGTAACACAAATTTTGTAAATTTCTTCGTTCACGTAATAAATACAGATTGTTGATTTATTGATTGTTTAGAATTAAGTACAAAGTACCTGGGGTATCTGTGCTGTGCTCACAACGGGTATCGAAACCCGGTTTCTAGCGGCATGAGTCTGAGGGACAAAATACAGATTGTGACATCTGTGTAATTCTCGTCCATAATGCTTAATCTTTTGCTTTTACTGAACAAGTGAACTGACAAATAATTTTTATCTTTACTTTTGCCTAGAACACGTGAATTACAATCCTTTACATTATAAATTAAATAAGCTGACAACAATATCACCAAGTTACATTTTTTGTTTGAGTGTATTTGATTACCTATAATAATTTAATTACTAAATCAGATATTTTTAGTAGAGTGTTTAAAAAAATAAAATCACTTGTTACATGAATGTACTTAGCACGGTCAATAATTACAGTATCAAACACAAGGAAGTGAAATCTATCTTTCTATTTTTCATTCCTATAGTAGCATTTCTGAAAATGAAGGAGATGATTGGTTACCAAAAGTATAATAATGAAGTTTGCATGACACATTCAGGAAATATAATGACTTTAGAGATGAATAATTAATTAAATTACCAATAAAGAAATGACTCTTAATAATAAAAACTTCACAATAAATTTAACTGTAAAAAAATTGCAGATATGATATTCTGATACAAGAACTAAATTTATTGTTTTAATAGTTTTCACGAACTAGTAACTAGACATGCATAGTTAAAATTCAGAAGTTTAATACCATATAAATAGTTATTTGTACAGTATTTACACGTAAGTCTAGAAAAATTTGTAACTTGAAAAAATCACCAATGAGAAAGTTTTGACAAATTTATAAACAACGAACACAAGTGATAACTAAGATGTTAACTACTTTAGAGCACAACCTTTGTAACTATTTGTTAAAATAAAAATAGAAAACTGCAAATGTTTTGTTTAGCACAAACGTTTACTTATGTTCTCTTTAAAAAAAACAACCATGTTAATCGCTTTTATCTTAAAAGAAATATACAGTACCTACCTCAAGCACTTTTAGAAATGCTTTATAATCGACTTATGAAAACAGCTTTACAGTGGCTCAGCGATACGTGTGAGGTCTTAAAAAAACTAAAAATATGGTTTTAATTTTAGCAGTTAGCAGAGCGTAGATAAACCGTTGTGTAATTCTGCGCTTAAGAACAAGCAAGTTGTGAAAATATAGTTATAAAAAATTAACTCTTTTAGAAATTCAAAAAATAATTCTAGTGGCCATACATTTAGTTGTACTGCCATCTATTGCTTAGTTTTCTTACCATATTTTCGGGCGTCATTTTGGAACACTTAAATGGGTGGTGTTTTGAAATAAGAATAACTGTTGGTTTTACTGTTTTGCCGCATGTAAAAAATAATAATAATTTCCTTTCGCAACAATGGGTAAATGACAGTATAATAAGGTTGAATGATATTTAACTTTTCAGCTTCAAACTTTTTCTGAACCTAATTCTTTAAAGACAAAAATTCACAAGAATTATATTTGGCTAATAACAGATCACTATAAGTTATTTTATATTTGTGATTGTTTAAATGGAAAAGACTGACCAAAACGTTTTTAAAAGAAAAGGCAAAATATTTCCGTAAGTAATAAATAAAACAATATCTCTTATTACTTAAATGTTTGTCCGTTCATTAAAGATTAGTATGATATTAATGAACTTGTAAATGATGAAGGTCTGTAAAGAATGAAATATGAAACGGATACAATTAGGAAAATAAAAACGAATTTATTGTTTGAATTTCGCGAAAATCAAGATATACTCGAGGGCTATGTACATTAATGGTACCTAGTTTTGAAAAGACAGACAAGAGGGAAGTCAGCTTGTCAATACCACCTCGTTCCGCATCTTGCGTTACACTTTACCAACAGATAGTGTGATTGACCACAAAATAATAACTACACCTCCACAACTGAAAACTTAAGCACATTGGGCGGTGTGCTTTGATGCGAGGATCCACAAAATGCGAGTCACGAACCCTGTTGAAAAGATGATTGTTTTAAGAGCATGCTTTCTTTGATAACATTTTACCTGCTTGAGAATATTTAATGCCTCTAAGTGGCTCAGTTGCAATACTGAACTGCTATAACGTTCAAAATCTGGTTTCTATTTTGGTAGTTTGCAGTATATTATTTGTTGGTTGTTGGTGTTGTTGTTGTTTTAAATTAAGCACAAAGCTACACAATGGACTATCTGTGCTCTGCCCACCACGGGTATCGAAACCCGGTTTTTAACGTTGTAAGTCTGCAGACATACAGCTGAGCCACTAGAGGGCTATTTGTTTGTTTAAAATTAAGCAGTAAACTACACAATGAGCTATTTGTGTTCTCCCAACTACTGGTATCGATACTTGGTTTCTACTGGTGCGAGTCCGCAGACATGCTGCTGCGCCACTGGAGAGCATTGCAGTATAGATAGCCAATTAAGTAGCTTTGTGTTTAACATAAAAAAATGTACAATTTAATTAAAAATACATAAAAATAATTATAAATTTAAAAGTTTATACTTTTGTCGCTAAGAATAGAAAGTGAAAGTGCGTATATACATAACCAAATATTATAATTATTCTTAAATACTAATTTATGTTTTTAGTTAGAAAAATAAACAGTATTGTATAACTGATTCCACCTTTTAAAACAAGTACAAATAGATAAAAAAATAGTTTAATTAATTGTGGTTGATTTGAATTTTACGCAAAGCTACTCGAGAGCTATCTATCCTAGCCGTCCCTAATTTAGCAATGTGAGACTAGAATCTTCACCACCCACCGCCAACTCTTATGCTACTCTTTTACCAAATAATAGTGGATTGACCGTCACATTATAACACCTCCACGGCTGAAAAGGTGAGCATGTTTGGTATGACTTGGATTCGATCCCGCGCCCCTAGGATTGCGAGTCGAGTGCCTTAACTACCTGGCCATACTAAGCCTAATTACCAACTTACACACTGCTTTGTCCATCGAGTCCCGAATTTTAGCGTTATAAAACTACTTTTTCCTCACTATTTTTTTTCTGATATTTTTCATAATCAGAAATATTGCAAACATTTGTGTTCTAACTGTTTTGTGAATCCTTTCCCAAGAGACCTGGAGGTTAAATCGTTTATTTGTTCACATTTCATTTCTGTACATGTAACTAATTTGTCAGTGACTAAAATCTTAGAATTTTAGATCAGATCATAAATATTTCAGCTTTTTTTTTTAACTTTATCTATTCCTTTTATCTGTACCTTGAATACTGTTTGTCAAACATCAAATAAAATAGTTCCTTAGAATTTTAGGTCAGATCATAAATATTTCAGCTTTTCTTTTAACTCGATCTATTCCTTTTATCTGTACCTTAAATACTGTTTGTCAAAATTTAAGTAAAATAGTTCCTAAAATTCCAAAACTAAGAACAGAATTTAAGAAATTATTAAGATTACAGGAATCCCTACAGTAATGCTGTTTCAAGATGTGTTTTTTCTATTTAATAAAAATCCCAAAACAAATTATGTTGTATAGAAACTATGAAAAATAACACGTATTGTTCAATCACTGATTCTAAACTTTCTAGCTTTTGAATGATTGTTCAAACATTGTAAATACACATGCAGAGATACACATGTTAAGTTCACTTTATTTGAACATTTTATAGACGTCTTCATTTCTTGTCGCCATCAATACCACCAGCGGTAATAGGAGCAACAGTTTTTAGCTTTTCTATATTTTTTGAGAAATTCCAGCCATTTAGTATCTTAGTGTCTCCACCGAAAGCATTAGATTGAAACTAGACATGTCTAGTGGTACTGATAACAATACATTGAAGAATAATACCATGCTCACTGGAGCTCATACGCCAGACGTTCACCTCTGAGTTAAAAGCTTTCTCTACGAGTAAGATGCTTGAATAAACTGAAACCAGAAGTTACACTGGACCAGATGCTTATTAATTCTCCAGATGAAGCTTTAATGGTCTCATCGTCTTATGCGCTGCTTAAATTAGATTTGGAAGTTAACGTCTACATACAGTGGACGCTTTATAAAGATTAGTTAAATATTTACTCAAAGATTAACCTCATCCCTTCTTTCTAAGTTTGTTACAATGAAAACTGAGTAGTGCAATTAGAATGAACAAAGTCCAAGACGGAGAAATTAAGTTCAAGGGTAGCACGGGACCTCATACATCGTTCTTAGAAAGTACGATACACTTCAGTAAGCACATCAGACAGAGGGTACTGATTCACGCAATTAAAATATAAATAAATAACCAATAGCTACATGTGGAAAATAAAAACTGGCCCGGCATGGCCAAGCGCGTTAAGGCGTGCGACTCGTAATCCGAGGGTCGCGGGTTCGCATCCCCGTCGCGCCAAACATGCTCGCCCTTTCAGCCGTGGGGGCGTTATAATGTGACAGTCAATCCCACTTTTCGTTGGTAAAAGAGTAGTCCAAGAGTTGGCGGCGGGTGGTGATGACTAGCTGCCTTCCCTCTAGTCTTACACTGCTAAATTAGGGACGGCTAGCACAGATAGCCCTCGAGTAGCTTTGTGCAAAATTAAAAAAACAAAACAAACCAATAGCTACATATTTTAAAATAAACACAAGCTGAATGATAATCGGTGATAATGTTATTTGACTAGACAGTTCTTCTCTGGCACACCAGACTGTTCAGGTTATTTGTGTGTTCAATTACACATTTTGTTTTCTAAATAACGTATAGCTTTCCATGGACAAGATTTATTTGCAACAGTATATTGTTACACGTAACTTTAAACAAGAAAACTTCACCTTATTGCAAAGATTTATTTACGCTACTTTTATTTTGTCATTATTTTGTTAGGTTGAACAACTTAGGACTCATAAAAAAGGTAATTTGCATGTGACAGTACTACTAGCAATCTCCATCGTAGGAGTTTAAATGTTACACTAGAGTGGTTATGTATACATAATATATAGAGTTAGTGTTAGGACCTGACAAGGTCAACTGCAGATGCTATAGTTCAATTTTCCGTGAAGGATATGGTGATATGGTTATTGGATTGTAGTTTGAGACTATTATCTTTTTTTTCCCTTGTGTTTCTTGCACTGGCATCCTATTTCCCTTTTTGTTTCTTACATTCAGTAACATTAAGTCACGTAATAGTCTAACAGTGACTGAACTTAGTTATCAGAAGGTTTACTTGTGGTGTTGTAAATCTGAATTATTTTTTGAAAATTATTCACGTGCACCAAGTCATCATAAGTGTTTCAATCAGAGAGGTTTTTCTCCCTTTAAGTATAGTCTTCTCATAATAGTGATAAGCCCATATAAAAATTTCTTAGTACTGATAGTTGCTTCTGTACTATGGTATTGGTTATGAGTTAGTTTGTCTTTGTACAAGAGCTTGTCTTCTGCGCTTCTTTTTATTTGATTTGTGTTATAGTTTTGTCCACGCCGTAATTTGTCCTTTAAGACACATTTTATCTTTGTATCAAAGTGTGTGTGTTTTTTTATAGCAAAGCCACATCGAATTATCTGTTGAGTCCACCTCGTGGAATCTAATCCATGATTTTAGCGTTATAAATCCGTATACAACGTTTGTCTTCTGTTTAAAATGTTATATTCTGTGTGAAGGTTTCAAGTTGTACCAGAGTCTGCCATCTGTGTTATCGTTTTTGTTTTTCTCTAACTTACTTTATTTAGACTAAGATTTATACTTTCATGATTTGGCTTTTGTGCCAGTGATGTCTCACTGCACCATCGTTTGTCTTATTATGAGTTATCATTTGTCTCAAGGTATTTTCTTAGCCGTGTGGTTTTGCTACTTTCATAAATGTTTAACATAATTGTTTAATCTTCCCACCAATTTTTCTTCTGTGTACTTAAGTTTATCTTCTGTGTCAACATTTATTCTTTGTTCAACTATGTCTATGCCATAGTTTGTATTTTATCAAGGTTTGTCCTTTGTGCCATTATTTTGCCTATGGCATGATTTGTTTGCCCTAACGATTGTATTCTATGTAATGGATCGTCACGCGTGATAAATTATATATTTTACCCCCAACTTTCTTCATACCATACTTTTATGTTTAAAACTATTTGTCGCATATGTAAATAGTGTCATTTTTGCCATAGATAATTTCTGTGTGCTAAGGCCTGTCCTTCGTACTAAGGTTTTCCTCAATGCTAAGGTTTTGTCTACACCATTGTTTGTATTATAAACCATATTTCATTCTTTTATTTCAAAATATCTCATCTGTATCGTTGTTCCTACAGATTCAGCTTCTGTTATATTTTTAACATACGTTATAGTTTGTTGTCAATGCCTTAGATTTTCCGCAGTGCGTTGTTTTATGACAAAGTATACCTTCTGTATCCCTGTCTTGTCTGAGTCATTATCTATCTTCAATATGTGGGCGAATTTTACACAATTTGTTTTCTGCATGGACATTGTCCACTGTGTCATGATGCGTTATTTCTGGTACCATATTCTCTATGTCGAAGTATTTGTTCCATGTCACTACTTTATTTATGCCATCATTTGTATTCTCTAGCATAGTTTGTGATGTGTGCCTTATTTTATCCTTCTGTTAATATGATATATTTTTGTTGTGTTTTGTATGTAACGGTTTGTGTTTTGTTTTTCTATTGCAGTTTATTTTCTGGCTTTTTCAAATACAATGGTTTTGCATGCGACAAAGTTTTGTTGTGCTATGGACACGTCCAGCACTAAATATTTATTGTTTCACGATATTGTCTGAATTGTTATTCCTTTTATATATGATAATTTATAGTTTTGTAGTAGTTGTTGGTTTGTTCTTACTACAATTTATCGATACTATGATTTATATTTGATACCGAAGCCTCTCTTGTTACAGTTGCATTGTCCATATAATCGTATGTACATAAGTTATCTTCTGTGTTATTTTATATCTTCTGTACAATGTGGTGATTTTTATGCTATTAATATGTTTGTGATATGACCATTCTTATAAGTATATTCCGTAGTCTTGTTTCTGTCATTGTTTGTATGCTCTGTCATACTTGGCATCTGTACCAAGGATTATATTATCATATATGTCATTGTTTGTACTCTATGCCATACTTGGCTTCTGTACCAGTGATTATATTATCATATATATCATTGTTTGTATGCTCTGTCAAACTTGCCATCTGTACCAAGGATTATATTATCATATATGTCATTGTTTGTACTCTATGTCATACTTGGCTTCTGTACCAGATATTATATTATCATATATATCATTGTTTGTATGCTCTGTCAAACTTGCCATCTGTACCAAGGATTATATTATCATATATGTCATTGTTTGCTCGGTGTATCTTTCGTACTCCCTTCTCTATTTTATCCCCTTAGCCATAGTTTTTCTCTTGTACAAAATATTGCTCACTATACCATTGTTTGTCTTATGTGCAATGAGTTTTTCTATGTAAAAGGTCTCTATTTTATCCCCTTAGCCATAGTTTTTCTCTTGTACAAAATATTGCTCACTATACCATTGTTTGTCTTATGTGCAATGAGTTTTTCTATGTAAAAGGTGTATTTTCTGTAAATTACTTTGTGAATGGTATGATTTTCTTCTACGTTTATACAATAGTTTTATCTCTACAATAATTTCGTGTACGTGTGTGTGATAATTTATTTTATATGCAAGTAGTGCTCTTTGTATCATACTATTGTCTGTGCTATAGTTTGCTTTCTCTCCTGTGTTAATGTTCTATGGCATGACTTGCCCTCCGAACCAAAGAATTTCCCTCAAGTCATTGTTGGCTTCTGCATGCCATATGTTTGTGACATAGTTTGTTCTATGTTCTAAATTTTATTTTCTATGTTAAGTTCATCCTTTGTGTCATGGTTTTTCCTCTGTTTTTTGATTTTTATTTCGTAACATTACATAATTTTCTCTGATTAAAGTTGTCCTCTCTAGGATGTTTCTTCTCTAACGTAAGCCCTGTATGACCTGGTGGTTAGGGCGCATCTACTCGTGATCTGAAGGTTACGGGTTCGAATCCCCCTTACACCAAACATGCTCGTCCTGTCATTCGTAGGGGACATTATAATGTAACAGTCAATCCCACTTTTCATTAATAAAAGAATAGCCCAAAAGTTGGCTGCTGGTGATGATGACTAGTTGCCTTCCCTCTAGTCTTACACTGCTAAATTAGGGACGGCTAGCGGCAAAATTAAAACTTTGCTTCAGATGCAGCGTTGTGCCTCTCATCTGTCGCTAATAGTAGCGAGATGTTTTTCATCTTTATGTGTGAAATACACAAACTTTTCCAAAATGTATTAAATGCGAAATCATAGAATTTCTGTAAGGTTTCATTCTTTTATACAGCCTTAATTAGAATTGATACATTTTAAAGTGGAGTTATGAAGTGACATATAATAATAATGTTTCGCGGGTTGAATTCTTGTCACACCAAATATGCTCGCCCTTTCAGCCATGCGGGCGTTATAATATGATGGTCAATCCTACTATTCGTTGGTGAAGAGTAGCCCAAGAGTTGATGGTGAGTGGTGATGACGAAAAACACTTAGTGAAGAAAAAAATATTAAACAGCTAATTACTTGGAGATAGTGAAATAAAAAAATATATCAGATGGAATACAGAAACAGATAGCTACATCGTTGGATACTTTAACAGACTCTAGCTTTATGCATTTTTTTACTTAACATAGTTTCAGAGAAAAAGTGAAAAATTTATTGTACTGAATCGAACTTTAAATTAAATGTAGTATTATAGGACTTTCCCTATATAAATAATCATATACTATAATATTTAAATCAGTAGTTTCACTATAGTTATATCATTACATATCGACCGTTACTAATAATTTCGATATAGATACAATATTTCACCATGATATTTATCTTAGCTTGACTATACATAACGTTACATGTCAACATTAAATTTGGTTTGTGTACGTATGTATGAATTTGCACCTCACTATTCAACTTAGTTGGGATATGTATAACATTACATCTCAATAATCATGCTCTTAATTTAACAACAGATGCACCTCTAAGCCTAATAATTATTATAGCAGTTTTGCTCCTGATAACAACATAATTACTATAATGTATAGATATATTGAATTAGATAATTTTTAAAACCTTAAAGTTTAATATACAAAATTCTGAATTTTGGCATTTCTGATGCACGTTTTCCTAAAAATTCGCACGCGACTTTCGTGGTTTTATTGATAATCTGGTTGTGTAATATGGACTCGTTAATTAATACTATCTAACCTTCTCTTTTAACATCTGAAAAATCATTGTTTAATATCTGCTCTTGTTTCTATAAAATAAAAGTAAATTAAGATTATTTATTTAAAGCGGCTTGGCATGGCCAGTTGGTTAAGGCACTCGACTCCTAATCGGGGGTTTGAAACTCTCATCGCACCAAACATTTTCTCTCTTTCAGCCGTGGTGAAAGAGCACCCCAAGAGTTGGTGGTGGATGATAATGACTAGCTGCCTTTCCTCAAATCTTACACTGCTTAATTAGGGGCGGCTAACGCAGATAGACCTCGTGTAGCTTTGCGCGAAATTCAGAACAAACAATCTGTTTGAAGCTTACATTGTAGATTAACCAGTTTAAGATCACGAAATTTTCTTATTATTTTGATGTTTTCTTAACAAGTCATTTTAACTTTCTTCGTACACGTGCAGAAGATGTCTTTGATAAAACTGTCAGCCATTAAAAATATGCAATGAAATTGTACTTAAAAGTTGATGTTTTCTACAATATGTAAACATATATTTTAAAATTAAGCTTACATAGATTTTTGAAGGGAGTGATGTGCCTGTAATATATGTCCAGTCTGACCACACAATTTGATGACATAAAATCGTTTTTGACTGCTCGAGAAGATGTTTAAACAGGTTTTCTATACTATCTCTCGGAACCACAATACCCAGGGGTAACAACTTGCGGTATTCAAATACCACGTTAATTAACCACTAGAGAGTTGATAAACGAACCAAACTGCCCTCCGGTTTGGAAAAAAAAAAAAAAAAAAGAACCTCGCTCGCCAGGCCCCATTTATCCTTCATTGGCATGAAAGACCGTGATGAAATCTCCAGAGCCGGTAAACTTCAAACGCTTTGTTAAGATTTCTCTAATAAACTGATGGTTTAGTGCTTGTTCTGTTACTTATTCCTATTTGTTTTCATACGCATTGTAAAGTAAATTCTAAACTGAAATTAGAAAAAAAAAATTATAGTTGTGGTTCGGTCTCAAAACTGATAGAACTACAATGGAAGATTAAAATCTGAGCATGCGCCTTGTGAAGAGACCATAGAAATCTGGCTTCGTAAATCATGTGAAGCGCCAAGGTCGTGCGGAATGATACTTTAGATAAGAGCTCCGCATTCGCAAGAGCTACAGACACGTGTATATAGACTTAGACTTCGTTCGCTCGTGTACTACTCATTAATAAGGCCACCTCAGCAGTAAGCGGTGAAGGTGGTATTATAAGAAATGCTGAGAGGCTTGAAAACCTCACTTTGTTAGACACGAGGTTTATTAGACGTAATTACTTTAGTGAAATCTGTGAAAACTCTTCTGTAAAGAAAATATGAAAAGTGCTGCTCGCACGTAGGCATATTCTGGACAATGATTTGTATATTAATACTCATTGCACGTTCTGAAGTGAAATTTAAAAAGTTCGTATTAATACGAGCGTTTTAAAGCTGTGTTCTGATTGAATGATGCTTTAAGTCAAAATGAAGATTTGTAATAATCATTTTGTTAACCTTATTTTTGTCATCTGCCTGGTTTCTCACGAACAGTTGGCACTGAAAACGCAGGGTAAATGTGAGAAAGTAACCATTCCAATGTGCCGAGACTTACCATATAACATGACTAGGATACCTAACTTGATGGGACATACAAACCAAAACGACGCAGCAATTGAAGTACACGAATACATGTCACTGGTAAAGTATGGCTGTTCCCAGCATTTAAAATTCTTTCTTTGCTCACTATATGCTCCAATGTGCGCTCATCAAGTGGACGTTCCAATCCCGTCATGCCGCTCCGTATGTGAAGAAGTTAAAAGTCGATGTCTTCCCGTTCTTCAAACGTTTGGTTTCAATTGGCCTCTAATGCTGAACTGTAGCCGTTTACCTGTACCAGAAAAGAATGGATTGTGTATGGAACTTCCCGACATTGCAGAAGAACGGCGTTCACGTCTTACTGAGAGTGAGCGAGAACTGAAGGTGGACATTGACAGAGATACAAACAAAAGCATGGAACCTAGCCTTCTTTCGTCTTTATTATATCCTGGAACTCACCGAAAAGGTATTCCACATAATGGCATATTAGTATCTCCTAGTCAAAATGGAAAGTTAGACCAGAATATGACCAAAAAAATGTGTCCTAGAAATTTTGTGTTGGTACCTTCCAAGACAACCAGCTTTGAAGAATGTACACCTCGCTGTGACCGAGATGTTCTGTTCACTCGTCATGACAAAAATGTTGTAGAGGTTTGGATAGTTGTCTGGTCTGTTATCTGTTTCATAGCAAATCTTCTTACAGTGACAACTTTCTGCATTGACACTCACCGATTCCGGTACCCTGAACGCCCCATCATTTTTCTTAGTATGTGTTATTGTATTACTAGTACTGCATATTTGGTTCGTATTTTCGCTGGAGCAGAGTTCGTTTCTTGCGAGAGAACAAATAATGGAAAACTGTACCTTGTCAAAGAAGGCTTAGAAAACATGGGCTGTATCACCGTTTTCTTGTTGCTCTATTATTTCGGAATGGCAGCGGCTCTCTGGTGGCTCGTGTTAACATGCACGTGGTTTTTATCTGCTGGACGCAAGTGGGGTCAAGAGGCCATTGAATCTAGGGCTTCGTATTTTCATATATTGGCTTGGGGCGTACCAGCTATACTGACCATTGCGATATTAATCCTACGGGAAGTAGAAGGTGATGAACTAACGGGATTGTGTAATGTTGGCAGTAGAAGCCCGGATAGTTTACTGAGATTTGTCATCCTGCCTATCTCTTCTTTCTTCTTTATGGAAAGTGTGTTTATCGTTCTAGGTTTTTCTTCGCTAGTGCGAATCAGAAAGGTTATGAAACAGGGCGAGCGGAACATCAGTAAGCTGGAGAGATTCATGGTAAGAATAGGCACATTTTCTATACTCTATACAGTTCCGTCCGGAGTTGTGATTGCTTGCCTAACGTACGAGTACTTCAATAGACCCGGGTGGTATGCGGTTGCCATGGGAACTGTAGATGAATGTGATCTTTCTGTAATAGGACACTGCTCTTTAAAACAGAGCATTCCCAACCAAAACGTGTTCATGTTAAAACACGCCATGAAACTGCTACTAGGGATTGCTACCGGTGTTTGGGTGTGGAATAGTAAAACGTGGAAAACGTGGGCCGCATTTTGTCATAACTGGTTTAGACGAAAACCGCGACGCGATTTCAAATCCTCAACAATTGTATATCATCCTCCGCACGTGGCATCATTTAAAGCTTCATCAAATACAAAGTCATTGTATCTACCTGTGCATGTTTAAAACTCGTAATTATTTTGTACAGGTTTCTATTTAAAATATGTTACTGTTAAGCTCGTGTAACCTGACATACCGAAGAAAGCTTACCAAATTTTGTATGTATTCGTGAACGATAATATAAGTACGCAATTATACTGACAAAAAATTCCAACCCGGATAGATCACAGAATGTGTGATATCACTAAATATCTACCTTGTTGTTGATTTAAAAAAAGTCGATTTTTTTAAATGTTCTTTTTATGTAAGCTATTTGAAACAGAGTAGGTTACTTCTATGTATATTTACAATAATATTCATAGTGCTAAAGTTCATATAAACATAGAAATGTGTATATTAATTTTCCAAATGTGACTATTTAAATATTATTGTATATTAAATGCTTACATAACATTACGCGCGGAAATAAAAGCGACTGTGTTTTTTGTTAAGGTCTGAAACGTTTACTACCAAATTTTCTTTAGGCTTAACTAGTTTCACTACCTATAATAGGAGTTTTATTTTCAAACAACTACGAAGCTGAAATGAAATGTGAATAACATTAGTTTTTGATAACTGTTGTTAAAGTATATTTTGTTTGTTTGTTTTTGAAACATTTATTTGGGGAATAAAATATTATACTTTTCAAAGGATTTCAGTCAAACTCTGATATGTTGAAAATGCATTGATTTCGTTTAGGAATACATTGTTAGCCTCAAATCTATTACATTTAATATAAACAAGTAATTCTAAGATGCTGTGACTAGAGCTAAACTACCAATGCTATGCTACTGTTGTCTGCGTTACTCACTTTAACTTACAGAAAGAACAAAGAACACTAAATATTTCTCTCTCTCCAGTATAAATGATTAGTTTGCTGTATCACTTATTCTTTTCACCTTTAGAAATAAATCCGTAATTTCTTCGTAAGTGTAAAGTGGTTATTAACCAGAAATATATTGGAATATGTATTTTCTTAAATATTGTTCAAGGTTTAAAAAACTTCTGCAGTGGAAACGGTGAAATTGACGGACGTAAAACTCTATAATCCATAGTTGGTACAGAATGTACCTTGTCGCTAAAAAGGATGGCATAACTTCTGTATTATGTTTAGTTTTAAAATACTGAAAATAATTTGAGAAAACTAAAACTTTTTGAATTTCTAATTTAATTTTGTTTCCACTAAAATACGCTTTGTTCAGTCACACGTTTAATGCACCTAATCCTATAATCTTTACAAATATTCAAAATAATGTACGAACACGTGTATAAAATTTAGAAGATGTTTGTTTTCAGGAGCTCGAGAGGCTTCATCATACTTTCAATAGATACACTTTATATCACATTCACATTTATACGTATATAATGTTGTATCTGATGGATCAATAACAGATTACAGTCAGACAGCTATTAGTAATTCGTACGTGTCTCATTTTGATCTATTTTCTTAATATTTTGTTGTGATTTATTAAAACAAAATCATTACGTTGAAAACGTGACAAAATTAGTGCGGTTATTGATTGCGCAGTACTTATAAAACTCGATAACTGTTGAACTGTCCTAAAGTTTACATTTAATCTTGTTAAGTTTATGAGAGGAAGCTTTAATTCCAGACGTGACCCGACACGTTACCTTGTCTTCTTTCAGCTGGCATGGCAAGCCACAGTATTTGAGTGCCGGAACTTGGATGAAAAAGTCCATGATTCGCGTCCCGTTGCTACAAAATCGAGCTCCGTACGTTGAAGGCGTGGCTTTGTTAATTAGTGAAAGTCAAATTACACCATTCGATTAGAGTAACCCAAAAACTGGTGCTGGAAGCTATTGTCTAGCAACCATTCTTCTAGAGTTTTAGTTCAAAATTATAGATGACTAGCTCATTTTGCCCATGTGGTGTATTTTGCGTTAATATTAAAAACAACAACAACAGTTATCTATTAGCTAATATTAGGTTGTTATATAATACAGCCAACCGATGTGTTTTTGTCATGTAATCAGCAAATACCCAAGAAGAACTGAAATCAACTCAACTTTTGACTCCTTAGACCTCAAAAATAAACAATTTTCAGAGGAAAAAATCAGGAAATAGAATCAAGTATGAAACATCAGTAATATATTAAAAGCAGTGTACTTTATACGTTAATTTTAAAGAAACATTATATACTTAAAATATTTTTCTATTATTAGTATTATATCTTGACTGTTATCACATAGGGAACTTTGCACGTACACTGCTGGCCAAAGTCTTAAAGCCAATGAACATGAAGAAAAAATATGCATTTTGCTTGTTAGACTCAACCACTCATTTGAGTAGAGCTTTTATATATGAAAATAAGAAAAGGGAAAATAAAAAAACATTTTAGCATTTAATATGAAAAATGTGAACACTATGAAATTAGCCAAAATGCTAGCTGGTCAAAAGTTTAATACCATACCAAAAAGAAGTTCTAAACAGAGTAGGAAATGCCCAATAAGAGGTCTCAGTAATAAGTTGCACGGCCGTCATTGCGAAAAACTTCAAACATTCACTTTGGCATGGTCGATATAAGCGTTTGCAAAAGGCTTGCTGGAATGTTATTCAAATGGTAAAGATAGCTTCAGGAAGACCATGCACTGTTTGGAATTGACGTCTATTTCTATAGACTTCCCTTGCCATCCACCCACAAACATTTTCAATGGGGTTCAGTTTGAGCGAACAAGCTAGATGGTCCAAAAGAATCACGTTATTCGCCACGAAAAAGTCTTTTGTCCTGCTGGCATTGTGGATTGCAGCGTTGTCCTGCTGAAAGATCCACACCAGCAAGGGCCTTCGGTCAATAAGGGTGCTCTCTTCAACATGCCAATGTAGCCAGCTGCTGTTTGACGCTTCTGTATAACATGAAGTTCCATTGTTCCATGAAAGGAGAAAGCACCCCAGATCATGAAGGAATCTCCTTCCCTGTGTCGTACAGAAAATGTCTCTGGTGGGATATCATCATCGTACCAGTAACGTTGGAAGCCATCTGAAACATCCAGGTTAATTTTTTCTCATCAGAAAACAAAACCTTTTTCCACTTTCCTACGTCCCATGTTCGGTGCTTTTCAGCAAAGTTTAACCGAGCTGTTTCTACATGTGGAAGGAAGCGTGGCCTTTGAAGGCGTTTACGGTTTTTAAAGCCTTTCTTTCGTAGATGCCGTCTTATTGTTCTTGAGTTGCATTCTATGTCCGTAAGGACCTTAATCTGGTTCGACGATCGGCTGGTGTCTTGCCGAACAACCCGTCGAATCCTCCTGCTCAACGCCGGCGAACTTTTTTTGGGTCGACCACTTGAAAATCTCCTTCCGTATCTCTTAGGGTCTTTTAAGAAATTTGCAACAGCAGTTTTACTATGCCCAATCTTACCAGCGATGGCACGTTGAGAGTTTGTTTTTGTTTGTTTTTGGAATATCGCAGAAAGCTACTCGAGGGCTATCTGTGCTAGCCGTCCCTAATTTAAGAGTGTAAGACTAGAGGGAAGGCAGCTAGTCATCACCACCCACCGCCAACTCTTGGGCTACTTTTTTACCAACGAAAAGTGGGATTGACCGTCACATTATAACGCCCCCACGGCTGGGAGGGCGAGCATGTTTGGCGCGACTCGGGCGTGAACCCGTGACCCTCAGATTACGAAGCGCACGCCTTAACGCGCTAGGTCATGCCAGGCCCTCACGTTGAGAGAGACCTTGCTTTTGCATCTGACAATTCTCTCACGTTCAAATTCTGTCAACTTTTTAGCCTTTGCCATGTTTTACCCAATGTAACACAGATGTCAGTGGGAGTTGTTGACAACGCTAATGCTTGAACACAGATGACTAAATTTCGTTACATGTTTACCGATTAACGCTTCCTTTCAGTGTGGTCTTAAACTTTTGACCAGATAGTATTTATGTTAATTTCATAGTGTTCATATTTTAGCCATTAAATGCTAAAAAGTTTTATTTTTATTTTTCCTTTTCTCATTTTCATCTTTCAAAGCTCTCCTCAAATTAGTGGTTGAGTCTAACAACGCAAAATGCATATTTTTTCTTTATGTTCATTTGCCTTAAGATTTTGGCCAGCAGTGTATATATATATAAGCTACTAAAACAATTAAAGGACAAGTACGTTTTCTTATATAATTTATCTTGGTGTTCCAAATGTGATAATATTTTTATTTTTTTTAGGTAATTTGCCTCATTTCAGTTCCATCTGTATCCATTTTTAATGTGTGATGAACGGTAAAACATGGAGAAATGAAATTTAAAAGAAATGGCCAATATCACCAAAACTGATATCCCACATGAAATAATACTTTAAACAGTTTACATGCGTTTATTCAAGAAATGTTTGAAACATTCAATATCTAGTATGACCTCCACGGGCTGTGACACACTCCTAAAACCGATTTGGCACAGGAGGCTACGTAAACGAAAATATTTAACATCAGTATCATTGAGTTTAATTGTTCTGCCTCTTTCTTTCGTATTTTCAAATTTATCAGTCTCAGTCTCACGATCTAGTGTGTACT
Organism: Tachypleus tridentatus; assembly: GCF_004210375.1. Taxonomy (NCBI): domain Eukaryota; kingdom Metazoa; phylum Arthropoda; class Merostomata; order Xiphosura; family Limulidae; genus Tachypleus; species Tachypleus tridentatus. Next base: position 52,748,647 of record NC_134834.1, on the reverse strand, counting down.
TGCCAGTGTTTTAGAAGCATTTCATGTTTGCAGAAATTTGTTCGAGAGTCCAACAAGCATCAACTCCACTAACAATTCTTTACGCTTTTAGGGCTGTGGCATGACAACAAAACTTGATATATAGTGTTAAACACTGTTGTTATCCAGATCTAATTCTAGAATGCTATTAAACTGATTTTTTCTAGCATGTACTGGTACCATATGCAAGCTTCTTTGTATGTAATTAAGACACTGCATAGGGTACTACTATAACAGTTATTTTATCCCTTAAGATTGATCAGTATAATTCAAGCAGAAATCTTATGACATGCCCTTGGTTGTCAACAGGGATCAGTGAAGCATTACCATAGTGTTGAAATTTACATTATGCAATGGCAGGGAAGAAATAGTCCCATTAAATAGAAAGAATGTAAAATATTATCTGCCCTAAAACTTTTGTATTGTACTCTTTAAAGATAATATAAACTTGAAAATAATTCGCTTTAAATAATTATGTTTTATTTTATTTTTATGGCGACATTTTGAGCCAGAAACAAGCTTGTATGTATATCAGAAACATTTACTGCTTAACAAAATACAACAAATAGTTATGATAACTATTTTGAAATAGGTCTGTTTGCTGTGATACGTTTCTTATTTTCTGACTATTGGTGGACCTTCGATAATCTGTATTGTATGCTCTTCAGGTGGCAGTCCATCTTCAAGCAGCTCTTACTGATTAGATTGCAATATTGTAGGTAGAAGTTGTGTAGATTTGTTAAAACAAAGATGTTCACAGCACTGCTGATAAGCTTACTAATAAATAAAGAAAATCGCAAGAAGGTGTCTTGTTTCAATACATGTAGAGAATAAAAGGATAAACAAAACCCCATTCATATACTTAATGTTATCACACTTAAAGTACTTCTAGAAATAAGCTTTGTAATGTATTATGAAAGTAATTTGACTTTTGTTTATTTCTAATCAACAAGCTTATCTAGATTCAAACCAATGTTCGTTTTTTTCTTTCATTCTTTGTTGCTGTATGGTCACATATTTATAACTGGTTCGCTTTAATTCATGAAAACAAAAGATACTGCATATAGGCTGTTTTTACAATATAGTTTTAACTCTAGACACTCAATTACAGTGTTTCTTATCCACTGGTTCGTCAAACTGTTTTACTATTTCTCTATAAAATATAAACCAAAACTTGCAGAATAATCGTGTGAAAATCGTGAATCGTTATGATTGTGTGAGGTGGGATAAGTTAGAATTGACAGATAATAAAGAAATATACGAAAAATAAAAGAACAAAGAATAAATTACAAACTTGATGCGTAGGATTTATAACAAAAACAAGTTAGATACTGAAACAACACTTACAGCTTCTTTCAACGCATCCTTTGTCAATAATTCACGGAATTTTGTTTCAGTCTCGGAACGTATTGTTTTAAGAACGACTTAGACAGCTTGAAGGAGCTAATACAAATTGAAACAGTTCTTTAATACTTTATTTTCCTCTATCACTACCAGGTGATAAATACTTGAAAATAAATAACCTTTAGAATGTTAAAATACATAAATTTCGAATCAGTAAGTAGGGCTTTAAGGTATTTCCACACGAACTTTCTGTCACGTCAACAGAATGTCTCTGACACTATAAGATGGGTCTGCCACTAGGCTTTGTTGAAATATCTAATATCTAGAAAAAGTGAAACTTCAGCCTTGACTGTGAAACTGGGTTAAATCAGAATGTTATAACTTAATCATTCTTGTCCTTCCGGTAAGGAGGTTTCTTATACCAAAGCCACATCAGGCTACTTGCTGTGTCCACCAAGGGGAATCGAATAGCTGATCTCAGCGTTTTAAATCCGAAGACTCGCTGTTGTCCCAACGGAGGACTCCTTCCAATAAAAAAAAAGTTTTTACTTCTCAGTAAACTTACAATATATCTTTGTTTTTATAAATAGGCGAAATACAGTTTAAATCTCAATACATTATTTCATATTAAGAGGCTTAAAAAACGTATAGTAATCTACTGAGATGACAATATTTATTTTTTAAGCCTACTCTAATTGTATTTCATTAAAAATAGTAATAATGTTTCGCGTGGTCAAAAAATAAACGTTTAAAACTCGTAAAACGTCGTAAATATAATTGAATACCTTACAAATATTTATGAAAAATGTCAGGGAGAAAACGTCTACGAAGGTTAGAAAAATTATTAACACATTATTAAAAACTATACATATTAGTTAGAGAATAAGAATCCAACTTTAAGAAAGAGAAATAACTTAAATACAAATTTGCATGCTCTATATCGTTGTTATATTATAGATAAGTTTTGGATAACAGGCTAACATTCGTGCTTTAACTGTGTTTGAATGCTGTGGCTGATTAGGCTTTTCAGAGCTACAATAAATTGAAGAACATGTTTAACAGCTAATTTTCACCGGTATCTTTTTTGAAGTTGACGTTGTAGAGTTGATTTCCACTGGTGCCTTTTAAGAAATCGACGTTGTAGAGTTGATTTTTACTCGTGCCTTTTGAAAAGTCGACTTTGAATCATCAAGAACGAAACTTAGAAGAGGAGATTGAACACTATTATTAAAAGTTTGGTTATTGGTTTTGATCATGACAAAAAATCAGTTTTTCTCCTTCTTGCTTTTCATTTTTAATATTTTTTTTAATTTTAATATGCTGAGTAATAATAAAAGTTCGACTATTCATCTAAAATCGATTAAAATAAATTGTTTGTAAAAATCAGAAAAGGAAATATACAATCTATGTAATTTTAAGAGAAACCATAAATACAAATCCATTCTTTTATATCTTTATTGTTCTTAAATTAGACTACTTTAAGACTATTTATTGGAAAAGATGTCGATACTTTTGTATCAAACGTTTTGCGAATTTACGAAACATACACATATGTAATAATATATTTATAAATTATTCAAAGGTCTGTCTGTTTACTCTTGCATACAACCCATCAATCTCATGATACTTTAATTCATGAAAACAAACCCTGTTGCATATAGTCTGATTTTTTATAGTACATTCTCAACATTCTACAACAGAGTTTCCTACCCACCAGCCTACCAACAGCCACCGGTTCATCAAACCATCTTACTGTTTGACTAGAAAATACAAACCAAAACTGGCAGGATAGTCATGTGGAAATCGTTAAGACGTTTCGTTACACTTGCATTAAGAAAGGTATTAAGTCAGTCCCTACAATTGAAAGAGTTGAGAAAAACTGTTTTACGACATTCAAATGATAGGTTTACTGCTTTGTGTATCCAACATTTCAGATGCCTCTATAATAACGTATCCAAAAAAAGGAAAGCATATGGTGTGAATTAGATTTTCTTTGTTATTTCGAACAAGTATAGAAAGTATGCAGAACTGAAGCATCTTGTTTTCTTTATGAAGTACTCAAAGTGTTTATTCATTTCTGTGATTTCTTAGTTTAGATTAGACGACTCAACACTTATATTATCATAACACCTAGCTATTGGTTTTGACGAAATATCAACTTTTCTTCTTTTAATTTTTAAATTGTTAATATGATGAGTAACAATAAAAGTTGAACTATTCTTCTAAAGTCAGTTACGATAAATTGTTTGTAAAAATTAGAAAAGGAAATATACAATCTATGTAATTTTATAGGAAGTCATAAATACAAACCTATTCTTTCATATTTGAACTTAGTGGATAAAATACGATTTTCATATTAAGGTATCATTTTTATAATGCTACTCAGATTTAGAAACATTAAACTTGTTTTTCTTTATATATCTCATATAAGTTATTACTTTTTATACCTCACGCTATTATCAACAAAATAAAAGTATTTTTGCTTATTTCTTATAAACATATAAATCAACTACATGAAATAAACTTTTCTGTTTCAAAGTTTACCATAATTTTCAACTTAATTCAAATAAGATTTTGCATTAATTCAAGTTATTCTTGTTGAATCGTCAACCATTTCACAATAAAGGAAAAACAAATAAGTAATAAATATACATAGTTGAAATTACGCACGTGGTTGTATCATATTTTAAAAACAAAGGAAAAGAAATAGATACTATTTGTAGTTATTTTGGTATAAGTTCAAAATCAGGTGTTCTTCTCTTCTAAGCGTGTTATTTTCTGCTATTTTTTTATATTCCAGTATGGTGCTTGGAAGTGTGCTGCTTAAAACAGAAAAGCTTCACTCATTAAAGCATTCATCAAATATCTTTGTTAACACGACATTTGGGTTCATTCCTATTCTGTTAGAGCTGAACAAGTTATTATAATGCAAAATACTTATTTTTATATTTAAATGTCGTTCAGTTTATTCTTAAATTAGCCTTTTCTTGGCCCGGCATGGCCAGGTGGTTAAGGCGCTCGAATCGTAATCTGAGGGTCGCAGGCTCGAATCCCCTTCGCACCCAACATTCTTGCCCTATTATAACGGGACGGTCAATCCCACTATTCGTTTGTAAAAGAGTAGCCCAAGAGTCTGACTAGCTGCTGTTCCTCTAGTCTGCTAAATTAGGGGCAGCTAGCGCAAATAGCTCTCGTGTAGCTTTGCGATGAAAGGGCAAGCACGTTTGGTGTGACAAAGATTCGAACCTACGACCCTCAGGTTACAAGTCGAGCACCTTAACTCCCAGGCCATACTGGGCCGTGAGACAACTCGTAACATTATTCGTAGCAATAAGTTTATTACGAAATCTTACTTCATACAAGATCGCTGGTTGTGGAAATTCTTCTGATACAATACTGCACTTTACAAATGTAATCGTCGCAGAATGTTCATAACAAACTCTTGAACTTTACAAATTTATTTTTCATATAAAATGCATAATTTAATGTATATTGTATAAGTTTAATAGTTGAGAAACTATTTAAAATAGGGTCTTATGCAAAGCTTTGAAAATTAATTAGTAAAATTTCAAATAATTAAAAAAAGTCATTGCTTAAGAATCTGGTGGGGGAAGTATTACATTATCATTAAACAGTGTCCTTGAGAATGAACATTATTAAATGAAAACATATGCGGATTATTTAAGTGCTTCTCATCTGAACAACAAGATTCCATTCTATCAAAGCACTTCGCGACAAGGTTAGCGCCAGCTAACTTCTTTCTATTTTGATTCTGGAGAATTGACGTTTGGATTTCAAGACTTAAATATCTAATTGACACTAAGGACACGTTTGCCACACTTAACTATACTAAAGTGTTTTGATAAATCATTGTTTTATTTTTATTTTTACGTATTATCAAGATCTCAACAACAGCTGGACGAACTGTGATTCTTGGAATCAGAATTATTCTCTTCTTCTAAGTTAAAATTAAATGTATATGAAAATTATTATATTTTTTAAAATTAGTTATATGGTTAAAAAAAATGTAGAATTAAGAACAAAAACAAACTTGAACTTATTTAATTACAGTTTTATAGTGAGAAGTGGTGAGAAAAGAAGAACTGTAAGAACGTTCTTTAGATATATAGAAACATGAAAACATGAATTGACTTTCTTAAAACAAGCAATAATATTAACCAGATTGAGAGATAAGTTCTACACAAACAAGAAAAAACACAAAAAACACGTACACACATCTCGGGGTAAAAGTGTAAGAGGTGGAAATACGCGTTAGTTCCAGAGGATCGATCAGATATAAATCAAAAGTAGGCTTAACACATGCAACTGTATAAACACGTAACTTATCAGTGTGCACGACTGTAGATAAGAACGGGATCTAATTGCTTCTCGTTGTAACTAGGAATTGTTTAGATGATATGTGTATAGTCTACTCTTATGTTAGCTTCGAGATTTTAGTGAGTAAATGCGGCAAATGATAAAGTAGAAGCTGTATTCTTTATCAACCATTAAGGTTTTTAGTGCTTTTACGGCGGTTTTCGTTTCATGTTTATCAGGCTGCTACTAAATATATGACAGGAACCTAATATTTATTCAGAGGTAAGTTATATCTTCGTCGTGAGTTTGAACGTAAAACGACCCGGAGACAGGATGTTTAAGTGACTAAGATCCTAACCTAGTTGTCAGCAGATAAGATTACTGTTTACTTACCCTTCGCAAAACGTAAAAAGAAAAGTTTAGCTTTTACTACATTCATATACTTTTGTTCACTTTCATACGTTACACTCTGATACTTTCCTAGAGTACACAGCATGTTTACCTACCTCCTTTTTTTGATACTTTCCTAGATACTTTCCTAGAGCACACAGCATGTTTACCTATCTCCCTTTTTTGATACTTTCCTAGAGTACACAGCATGTTGACCTATCTCCCTTTTTTGATACTTTCCTAGAGCACACAGCATGTTTACCTATCTCCCTTTTTCGATACTTTCCTAGAGCACAAAGCATGTTTACCTACCTCGTTTTCTTTATATACTTTCCTAGAGCACACAGTATGTTTACCCATATCCTTACTTTATGAGTTTTAGCAAACCGATGACGCACCAGAAAATTTTAAAACTTTAATTCAGTTTACGTGCTCCGATCCGAACCACCTGTGACGTCAAAGCAAATATTACTAAATTGGAACACCAGTAACATAAAAGTGTAATTTTTGTTTGGAATTAAGCACAAAGCTAAACAATTGGCTCTCTGTGCTCTGCCCACTACGGGTATTGAAACCAGGTTTTTAGTGGTGTGAGTACGCAGACATACCGCTGTACCACTAGGGGTCAAATGTTTAATAATTTACCATCGAGCTGTACAGATTACTTTCGTTTCAAAGCACCTTGTTACATACATAAGAAAAAAAGCATGGATAGTTTTGTGAAATAGCACACGAAATCTACAGTTTATTGTTTACAGTAACGGATTTGGGGAGATGGTGGCTAGCCACACCATTTTATATTGTTTAAAAACATTATGTCACACTTTTGAAAATTCGTTACTTATTAACATTTTGATGTGTAGTGCACCCCATTTTATTATAGACGGGTTTTTAGATCTTTTGATGTTATTTTAAAGACCTGAGGGGTCAGGTGCAATTCTGACTTCCCCCCACCAATTCTTTGTTGTTTTTATGTTTACATGTTATGTTTCTACGAAAAATACGAATATGATTACAACACGAGGATTAGTGATTGTTCTAGGTTTCTCGGGCATGAACTTTGACCCCAACAAAGTCATTTACACGTGGGTAATTAATATAGATTTTAGTATGTTAAACATACTTTCTTTTTGTCTGGATTATGTGAAAGTTCTGCACCATTTTAAATAGTTCAGATGGTTTTCATAGACATTTTATTTAGTCTTAAATCATTTAAAAATCATTGTATATTAATACGTTTTCAATGCTTTCTTAGTTCTTACAAACTAGGGATAAGTCTAGTAATAGGTGGTTTTAATTTATGCTTATTTCTAATTCATATATTTTAATTATGGACTAATTTCATCATGCATACACCTAATACTTCGTTTCTGTTCCAATTTTCGCGAAATAATTTAGCAGTGGTTGTAGGTTTGCGTATCTATCTAAGACGTTTGACGAATTCATTTTGGTACTATAAAAGCTGAAGTAGGAATTTATTATAGCCTATAGTTTAGTTCCTATATGTGTCAGTGCTGTTAATTCATGCTGGGCATCTATATTCTATAACAGGACGTATGCATGTTGTGTATATTTTAATAATATTTTTGACGAACAGTGGTTCTTGCCTCTTAGATTCCTAGCATAATTCGTTCGTTGTCAAACTTCAATTTTAATATTGTTTGTATATTTAATTCATTTGAGTCTGAGTCACAGGTGAAACCGTAGGATTTAGTCGAGGCTCGGTGTGCCGTGTGTGTATATTTTGAGTGAGTGTAAATAGCACTATCTGAGTTTGCAGAACATTTATTTGAATAAGTTATTTTTGACAATTTCTACAATTCTATCAAATTGTGGTTACAGATTTGTGACTTTTATTGAAGAATGAAGGCACTTTTTGAAATTGCAACATCATCAGCAAATTGTGACTGGTATCTAAGACGTGGATTTGCTAGGAGCATATTGCTTACATACATGACGTATATAATAGGGTTAATAACCTCAACTCTAAAAAAATACCTGCCTCAGGGGTGAAGTAGGTACTCTCCACATTAACTCTATATTTACTGTTTTCTAAAACATTTGACAGCCAGCGAATAATGTCGCGCAAGAGTTCCATTTCTGACTTATATGTCAGAACCTTAGACCGTTTTGCCATACAGTGTTGGTTGTTTCCTTGATATCAAGGAAGCAAGCAACAGTGCAACTCACAAGAGACTGAGAACCCTTGTCCAAACTTTTACCGCCAAAACGTGCAGTCAATGTACATAATTATGTTTTTGTAATGTTTCAAAACTTGAATCAAAAGAAACACAGTCTTGTTATCTCCGTAATAACATAAACCAGAAGAATTATTAAGTATAGAGTAGTGATTTGTTACTGGTTGGATAACAGAGATAAGACTGGTGTAAAAAAATAGTTTGTTTACACAGATACAGATAAGGATATAAGCAGACTATAACGAGTGGCATGAATAATGTATTAAAGTAAACTATTTAACTCAAAGTAGAAAACTCAGAATAAGGACTAAAATCTAATGTTGTACTGTGAACTCAAAAATTAAAATTCACACATTCACACACATACAGTTGGGTCAAAATTTCAGTTGTGAGTCGTTGCTCTTTGAGTGGAGAAATTAATATTTTTGAAAGTGTCGACACTCACGTAATCCACATTCCAGCTAAAACTAACCAATTTTGATTACTAAGATCTAAATCAGGTGCTTTGACAGATTGACAGCTTTGGAGGGGCTTTTATTGAAAGATGACATAAATTCATGCTGTGGAATGTAGGCGAACTGTGGCTAAAATTGGAAGTTCTGTTAAGAATCACCAACTTGTTCTGCGTGAAGGAGGAAGATGAACTAATTTAATGTTTACGTCCTTATTTCCTTTTTTGACAACACTGAGTTGGATTTGGCTAACAATTTACAAAATAATAGCCATTGTCTGTTTAAAAACTTGGCTGTAATACAAAACCATTCATTGTGCAGTACAAATAGTGATATATAACCCAATAATGAATATATTATACTCAGATTAATAATAAATAAAGAAAATAACATAAATACTGAAGTGACTGGAACCCACTCAAAAAATAATATTTTTGACGCCTCTGTCCAGGAGTTGTATTTCGTCTGGTTGACATACATCATACTCAGGGTGCTGTTGGATATAGCAAAACGATTTCATGAAACAGCAAATAAAATTCTAGATTAAAGGTAGATTAGCTGGTTATATAGAAACGTGTTTAGATTCTTTACTATAACTGTAAGGGGGAAATTGTTATTATCCTAAAGATACTTAGAAATGAGATATGTGGTGCATGACTACTAGAACACTTTCTCCTTTATTTTAGGCTTACCAACAGTTTTGAAATTAAATCAGATTGCAATTTAGTTCCAAGACTATTGCAACCTGTCTTTAGAAAGGATCAAGATGTCATGGAATCTCAAGAACTCTTGATTGAATTCAAAGTAGGATATGTTATATGTGAACCACGCTATGGTTGTCATACTCAGTCCCTAGAAGATATTTCGCTGTCATGTGATATATATATATGTGTGTGTATATACGTGTATCCCTAGTTCTCATGAACAACTACTGTTATGATATGAACCAGATGAAGCAACTGTATTATAATTATAATTATCATTTTTAAAGTAAAAAGCAAAAGTTCCCGTCCCCAGTTTAAGTTAATCTGTCAATTTTAGTGATTTTAAGAAATTTCAAAAGTTTAATTGTGTTACAATCTCGGTTTTACTCAGAGCCAAATCTGTAACCTACTTATGCCGTTAAAAGTAATTATTGAGCATTTCAGTCATGTTAAGAGCTACTCAGCAATAATATATGCTAAGCCTACAATTTTTAATTTTTAAGTTACGTCACATTTGAAATGTAAATGATAATGTGATTAAGTCCTAACAATTTAGTGTACAATATTCTGTTTACGAAACAGAATTTGGGATCAACATTATTCATGTATGTTCTCTCGTCATTCCAAAGGCGAATGCTAAACTTTGCCTGCTTGCGTGGCGTTTCAAACGTAGTGCAGGAAGAAGTCGCCTAATAACAAATAATAAACTTAATGCCAGTCATTTCATAATTGATATGATGATACACAACACAGCGATTTGGTGAACAAATCACGTCTCACTTGAGATATTACAGAAATTACAAATTAACTGAACTAGCACAGAAAAAGCCACCTAAACAAAACAAACGTTTTCTTTACACTTAGTAAACCATGATGTCTTTCTTATAGTGAAGTCACGTCGGTCTACGTGCTGATTTCACCAAGCAAAATCGATCTCCATATTGTAGCATTGTAAATCCGAAGACTTACCGCTGTCACACCGGGGAATTTTAAACATCCTACAAATTCTTAATACATTTATAACAACATACAACACCTCACGCAAAACAGACAACTTTATAATTACAGCTAAATCATTTGCATGATACAAGCAATAATTTCAGAAGCTACAGAAATGAAAGTAAAAGGAAAATAAAACAGCAAATATATAAATAAATGTAATATATAACAATAGGTACCGGTAATAGACACGAAACGCTTGTATTCTAACTACAAGTCATATAACTGAAGAAAACATTACTAAAATAAAGTTAATAGAAGAGTCTTAGTTAATAGAACAGATATGTAACATAACATTCAAAGACCAACTCAAGGACAATTTAAAAAAAAATCATAAAAGGATATCATGCATGTTATAACACTGTAAAATATACAGGAACACGAGACAGTTAACAAAATGAACTAATAGATGGCGCTATGCCTAACATAGTTGGGACTGTACTTACACTTACGAAAGTAGTATGTTGTAGCTAAAAAAATTGACTATGAAACATAGGACAAAACTGATAAAACAACTGAACTTCACCTTTTTTCTTATTTATGGAAACAAATTAGATGATTTAGAAGTAATTAAATTTATATACAGTGTGTTTATTTTAAACACTTCCAAGAAACTATTTAGGTTAACTCTGATCTGCAATAAAGGTAGAACTTTATAATCTGGCTGTGTGGGGTAGCAGAAGAGAAAAGAAGAAAGATTCTGCAGCAGCTCACGATCGTATTCTGAAACAAATGAGACTGAAAAATCATTGACTGTCGTCCACACGTCTGAAACGAGTATGGCGAAAAATTTAACAGATCGCTGTCACTGTAAGTACCATCCAGTCTCGCCTGTGTTCAGCCAATTTCTTAGCAAAGTTATTTACTTACTTAAAGGAATCAAGGCACAACTTGCACGATCTGACGAAAAATGTTTTGTACGACGTCGATCTGGAGTAAAGTTCCATTCAATGTATTTAAATGCAACTGAGAATCATTCTCAGGCTCAGAGAATAGGGGGAAGTATATCTGGCCAGGGTGTGGGACGCCTAAATTTTATAAAAAGTACTGTCAGTGTCGTCAAGATCCTGAAATGGTTGATAGTATTCATACACTCTTTGAAGTAAATATAAAATAAAAAGTAAAAGGTTAACCTCAGTCCACGTGTACTGAAAGTATATCTTAGATTTGGTTTTATTACTTCAGGTCAAGAGCTATCTTGAAAGGGAGAATATTGAGATACTAAGCTTCCCAGGCAACAGTGCGGTATTCAACCCTATCAAAAATTGTTGTAAGATAATGGGTAATAAAGTGAAAGCAAAGAAACATCTTGGAGCCCCAGGAATCCCTAATCCTCATGTAACATCGTGAACCCACCCCTGTCTACATTTAGTCGGCCGTGTACATTAAGCCCCTTCAACGTCAAGTAGCTATCACAGCCAATATGGCGCAACTAAATATTAAAACACAATACAGACTCTGTGACATATTTCGTCAAATACATTATTGACATTATCTTTAAATCTACGTATTGTTATTTGCCAAGTATTTGTTGATCAACTGCTGTAACACAACTGTCAGTTTACACCACGAAATGTCCATAACCGTTTATAGTTCTGGTACTTCCACAGTATACAATATCCTATAAATGGAAAAGAATAAAGAAAAATATGAAAACTGAATAATGCGATAATTCATTTCACTGCTGTATGAATCACTCAAACATAGTTTTCTTTGATTACTTTTTATCGGTTTGTTTCTTTTCGTTTTTGGTTAATGAATTAACTAATCCTCACTATGAAATAACACAGGAATTATATTGAAGATCATCCACTTTTCTCTGTAAGTGTATTGTGTTAGTAATCCACTTAATGAGTTGTTTAGTTATTATTGAATTGTGTTAAACATCTCTTTACCATATGTTAGTAAAATATTTTTCAAGTATAACAAGAAAGTGGATGTGCGGATATGTTATAAACCAAACTAATATAGCTACCTTTACGACAGTCAGTTAAATCAATAAAATATAGTTTAATGTTTACAATTCCCTCCTCTTGAGGGCTTCAGTGGCATAGCGGTTTGCCTGCGGACTTTTACCGCTAGAAACCGGGTTTCGATATCTATGGTTGACAGAGCACAGATAGCCGTTTGTGTAGCTTTGTACTTAATAGCTAACAACTTCTTTCGAGACGAATAACTCTACTCTACACTCGCGTAGTTGAGACGAAGAAGTCAAATATATTTAACTAACTCTAAGTGTAAATAGGGTCTGGCATAGTGTGGTGGTTAGGGCGTTTGATTAGCAATGTACGTGTCATGGACGAATCAACGCCGCCAAATATACTGGTTCTTTCAACTGAGGAGACATTATAATGGAACATTCACTGAGTAGCCCAAAGACTGATGATGTTAATTAGCTTCCTTCCCTCTAGGCTTTCACAGATAAATTAGGGACAGATACATGAAGAGGATACGGGCGCCACCAGATAAATCTGCCCAAGAAAATCGTTGTTGGTTGATGAGTCACCGGCTCTCGATTCAAAAACACTTATTAACAGTTTTTATTCGGTTTTTTGTTTATTCTTATAATTCATTAAAACATTAATTATTACACAAATTACACCAGTATCTGAAAAACATATACAGTGAATGAAGAGCCATACTTTACATTATGTAGCTGATTACTGTCTGTTTGTTTAAACACAAAGCTACAAAGTGGACTATCTGCTCTATATCGAATTCACTGTACGTTTTATAATTCTGATTGTTATGGCTTTAGAAATTTTAGCTTTTCGCTTAAATTTTAAATTACATAAATATTTATAAAATACATGTTGTTACACACGTAAATAATGATTACGTAATAGTTTGATGTTTACAATGTTTAGAAAGTTCGTTCAAAGCTACGCACAGTCCTATCTGTGTGCCCGACATGGCTAGGTGGTTAAGGCACTCGACTCGTATTCGTTGATCGTCGACCCGATAATGGCAAAACTAAATATATTAATTTCGTATTTTTTACTTTATATTTTAGTTTCATTAAAGCTCACTGATCTCAAGAGAAAACTGGAAAATAAAGTTTACTTTTTTTAAGCGCAGAGTTACACAATTGTCTATCTGTACGATATCGACAAAGGGGCATGGCATGGCCAAGCGCGTAAGGCGTGCGACTCGTAATCCGAGGGTCGCGGGTTCGCGCCCGCATCGCGCTAAACATGCTCGCCCTCCCAGTCGTGGGGGTGTATAATGTTACAGTCAATCCCACTATTCGTTGGTAAAAGAGTAGCCCAAGAGTTGGCGGTGGGTGGTGATGACTAGCTGCCTTCCCTCTAGTCTTACACTGCTAAATTAGGGACGGCTAGCACAGATAGCCCTCGAGTAGCTTTGTGCTACATTCCCAAACAAACAAAGTCGACAAAGGTTTAGAAATCAGAATTCTAGCTTTTTAAACCTCAAACGTTCAGCTGAGACAGCTGGGTGCAAAGACACATTGGATTAATTGCTGTGTCCGCCACGGGGAACCGAACTCCGGATTTTTCCGTTGTGAATTTGTAATCTTATTTCTGTTGTTTGTATATTCTCTATATGTTTTTTGTTTGTTTTTCAGAGAGACCTTTGAACTTCTGAATACGTCTATAAGCATGTACGTTTTCCTACTTGTTTTTGGTTCTGTCTTCTTTGTCAAGAGTTCAGGGTATCTATTGTCAAGAAGGGTTATAATGATGTGTTCTTTATTTTGTTAACATTTTCTATGCTTCGAACATTGCTCATTCAGGACATAGGAAATCTATGGTTATTAACTGCAACAACGTTTCTTCTCTGATCACTATAAATTTACTGTATGAGCACATACAGTGTAACTTTTAGTTTAAAGATAGTCCCTAGAGACTAAATGAAAGATTGTTCAATAAATATTAACAATGGAAATAAAAACGCGACTTGCTTCATTTTTATGTCGTTATTACATTGTAGTTTACACTTATTATTTTTATGCCAGTCCTATTCTACTGATTTTAACGCTTTTCTGAGAGTATTACTATGTTACTAAAACAACTAATTTTAACAGTATATTGTTGTTTTGAATTAAGCACAAAGCTACAGAATGGGCTATCGATGCTCTGCCCATCACGTGTATCGAAACCCGAACTTTAGTATTGGAAGTCCGCAGACATACCGCTGAACCACTGGGGGCGTTAAGGGTATCTTAAATACAAGTATTAATATATTTAAATACCTACGTTTTGAACCAATTTTTTCATACTTACGGTAAAAAAATCCAATATTTTATGGGTACCTTTTATGTTAGAAAGTTACTCATAGTGTATTTAGATTTCAGAGATTCACTTTATAGAATTCAGTAGAACATCTGCGCTTACTTTTCATCTATTTTATTAACACGTTAATTTTAGGCTAGCTTCACTGATTTATACTTTATTTCCTTAAAATGATGTCAAGTTCAGTTCCATTTTATATCACAGTTTTCTTGTCTTTACATTTTTACTCAACTGCGGATAAAAAAAAATTAATTTTAAAGCTCCTATCGAAACAACTTTACTTATATTTTCAATTGCAAATAGCACCCCGCTAATAAAGCGGTAAGTCAACGGATTTACAACGCTAAAATCAGGGGTTCGATTCCCCTTGGTGGGCTCAGCAGATAGCCCGATGTGTCTTTGCAATAAGAAAACACACATACACACTCAATTGCAAATAAACATGTTACGCACGAACCATGGCCACAGCTGGGTGACCAACTATCACATGAATAATGTTTTACCCTTAAGCTATCAACTTCTCTCCACCCCTTAATTAGCACCGAAAACCATTTGTGGGCAGGTCGTGCTCAACGTAGCGACCGTGAAACAACTGTTAAAAAGTTGCTTCCCCGTACCTGAAGCCAGTCAACAATTACTAATAGCTCTGTTCCAGAGTTTAATAATATTGTTTGTTGAATGAGAAACATTGGTCGTACACCGTCGTAATGTTACGCATCATGTACGTCTGACAAATTTTGGCAGAGTAAGTGCGATAGAATTTTGTCTCCACCCTAAATAGGACTTGAAAACGTCCATAAGTCATTAACTTATGAAAAGCGAAATACCTTTTATTTTATTTTTACAACTCAAGTGTTTTTGTTTCATTGTAAAACATTACTAAAAGTCCCATAAATCTGGAAGGTATTCGGCCGAATGTTTCCGTTAAAGAACAAAAAGCATTATAATTTTGTTTTTTTATTTCTATATTTTTGCACGTGTTTAGCAGTAATTCGACGTAGTTTGAAGGCCAAGTTTTTGTTTTCTTTTCAAATATAATAAGACAAATATTTAATACCTGTGATATAAATATTTTAAATGCTTAATCTGATGTCAACGAATGTATATATTATTCATATGTTACCAAATTTTAATAAGATTAAAAATACTTGTAACTACAAGAAAATCTAATGTATTTTCGCTGTTTCTGTTTAGTAAATATATATAATGGAAGTCTCTAAACTTTCTTTACTTTTCAGCCATATTACAAAGGTGTTATCAAAATATCAGTTGTCAAATACAACTTACTTAAAGCTTGAATTTCAAATTCATTAGAAAATAAATAATGATGATGACGGATACCTCAAAGTTAATTTTTCAAATTGCCTGTAATATTTATCATTAACCAGAAGAAACGAAGTTTCTACAAAACTATTTACAAGATTCCTAAAATTTTTATAATATGACATTTAAGTATTATTTATATTATTCATAAGTTTCGCTTTCTAATCGCTAGATGGCAGTAGATTATTGTTATTCGTAACAAGTGAGAATTTTTAATGTCAAAAATAAATTATTTACAATTAAGGATCAGATAAAACATAAGGAAATACCTAAAATAAAATACACCGTATTTGAAAGCTAATTTTAAACAAGTAAAAACACGGTGAACACTAAAAATTTGCAAGAATTAAAATCATTACATGTAAAAATTAAAAGAATGGTGCTGTTTGTAGTGGTTTAGGATTAGCACACAATTACTGCAGTAGTAAAAAAGAAGGGACACCAAACTGAATAAAGAAAGACAAGTATTATAAATATAAAACAGTTAGATATATGTATTATAAACCAAAGTGGCATTTAAAGGGGGCTCAGAAAATGGCCCAAAAAGGCACTTTCTGTGTCATACTTCTAGTCAGGATTTTGTATATGATACCACGTGTGATTAACTTTCTCTGTCTTCTACGTCATTTGTTAAATGTTAACCCAGCATAGCCAGGTGGTTAGGGCGCTTTACTCGTAATCCGAGAGTTGTGGGTTCGAATCCCGTCACACCAAACATGCTCGCCCTTTCAGCCGTGGAAGCGTTATAATGTGCCAGTAAATCCCACCATTCGTTGGTAAAAAAGTAGTACAAGAGTTGGTGATGAGTGGTGATGATTAGCTGCCTTCCCTCTAGTCTTACACTACTAAATTAGAGATGGCTAGCACAGATAGCCCTCATGTAACTTTGCGCGAAATTCTAAAAAGAAACAAACCCTCTAGTCTTACGTTGCTAAATTAGGGATGGCTAGCGCAGATAACTCTTGTGTAGCTTTGCGCGAAATTCAAAAAACAAATAAACAAACACTCCTGTGCAAAACGTTTATTATATTTGTCCAATTTCCATAGAAAGTTAAATATAGCCAATAAACTTCAGTTCATTATTACGCCAATTTTATTTATTTATTTATTTTTAACATGAATTTAAGCCAAATAGAATTCATGGATTGGTTGACTTCAAACAATCAAATTGTTATGATAGTTGAGGAATACATCTGCTCAGACGAGTAACCACAAGTACCATTTCTCTTCATTGATAATATACCATTATAAATTAATTATAATTTCCAATTACGATTTCAACTGAAACAATTTTTAAAGTTAACCGTTTCAAGCACAAAGTTTTTTTCAACAGTTTTTCAAAATCCTTAAGAAAAAAAATTAGATGAAAAAATGTTCATACAATATTACAAGACATTTAAAAGCTGTATGATTGTATTTACATACTCTATATGTTCTATTTTTTAATCTCAAACATAATGGATGATTTTTGCTACTGTTGTTTCTCAAGTTTCTAAAATACTGTATTTCCTTAACTTTGCTTTTCTCGTTTAATCTCATTTAACCATCACGGCTTTAACACAATCACTGGTATGGCAATCAAACAATCATCACTACATTTTCTTTAGAAAAACGTTTGACGTAAAAAAACGGAATTTAGGTTTAACTCAAAAAGTAGGTGTTATTTCGTGAACTAAACAAAATAAATAGGCAGTAACTCACATTGCATCATTTTATTTATACAACGCAAAAATGGATTTTCTTTCATCTTAGCTCCTAACTCATTATCTCATATTTTGCTGTGTGTAACGTGGTGATAATTCTTAGGGCAAATAAAAGCTCGTGAAAAAATTCGACAAATGTGTAATACTTTAACAAAAAACATTATTTAATAAATGTAATGTAAGAAGCTGCTTTCATCATTTACGATATACAAATGTGACTTATTCGCAGAAAGGTTTCAAAAGTGGCTTAACGTATTTTCAAAAATACCAAAGGAACATAATACCAACTTGAATATGATGCTACAAATTTTATAAAAGCATTAGTTAGTTGCATCTGAATCCCCCATAACGCATAAGGATCATAACTATGCCCACGGAAACATTGTTATTTAACTTGCAAATATCTGGTTGCTGTTCCTAAAATATTCATGCATTTCTTTGAGTACGTTATAATAAAACTATTTTAAACATGTAAAAGAGCGAGTCATATTACATAGGTAGTACAATGCCAACGAAAACTGGTAATTTTTCGAGATGATGTGAAATTTCATACACACAACTCGTAAAGGTGTATTCAAATAGTGGATTTAGAACTTCCAAGGCAAAATAATGTAGGATAACTTGAGCTGCTATAACTATTAACAAAATGATTTATAACAAGTCGAATTTCAGCCTTAGTAAGCAGATATGGTTTGTTTTAACAGGTGACAAACGAGACCCCTCTTAGGAACAACATACGTGGTTAAGTTGCATTGACACATCGTTAACACTACAGTATTCTATAACACATGCGTTTCGAATTTTTTCGTTCACACATAGTATTGATCTTCGATGTATTTGCACTACGTAGTCAGGTTTCACGAGGTTAACGTTCTGCTTCAAGAACCGGTTTCAGGTAGTTTATGGTCTCTTCTTTACAAATTACTTGACAGTTTCTTTAGTATTTCAATGCACTTGTTCTCGAAAATAAATCAAGCTAATTCTATTAATTTTACCTATTAATTCAATTACTAATATCTAATATTTATAACCAATCAAACTATTCAATTTGTGTTTTATCAACTCCAGATTTGACATCAATCTGTGTAATCGTTTGGAATCAACTTGATTTTTAAATTCAAAGTCATCTTTTACTTCAGTAGTTTCAGAATATGACAGATTTTTATTACCATTTTCAGCTCCCTTTTCTTCTTTGATTTGGAGAATTCATCCAATTTTTAATATTTTGATCCAAGCCAATTTATTTCGTGCCTCGTAAAACATATACTAATAAAGATGACTATTAGTCATACTGTTATCAGCACTGAATTTACATTTATCTGTTTTATTTTTCTCTAACGTGTATCACTAGTTTTCTATACACTGTTGGAACCCCTTAGTTGGTAATCTTCAACGCATAAGTTATAAACGTACTGTTTTTTCTAATATGCTCTCTAATTCGTTAATTTCTAAATGCGTATCTACTTTTCTGATTAATTATGATCCTTTTTCAGTTAATAATACTAGTAACTCAGGAAACGGCACGTTCAATTTCGTAACAGTTTACTTATTTTTATTTCTAAAACTAGAAGGTAAAACTATTTCCTACATATGTGCTAAACAATTCCAAGCTAATCTGAAGTACCCTCTATACCTTAATGTAACTACTTCTCTCTGATAATCAAATTACATTTTGGAAATACTACCGATAACAGTAGTTTACTTTTAATGTCAAATAGTCACGTTTCCGGCGTTTTAGTTTTAAAGATTTTGTTTGTTGTTTTGAATTTCACGCAAAGCTACTCGAGGGCTAGCCATCCCTAATTTAGCAGTTTAAGACTAGAGGGAAGGCAGCTAGTCATCACTACCCATCGCCAACTCTTGGGCTACTCTTTTACCACCGAATAGTGGGACTGACCGCACAATATAACGCCCCCACGGCTGAAAGGGCGAGCATGTTTTGTGCGACCGGGATTCGAACCTGCGATCCTCGGATTACGAGTCGAACGCCTTAACACGCTTGGCCATGCCGGGCGAGTTTCAAAGAAATAAAATGGTTTATGGATACTTTTTTTCTTACATGGCTCACTTGTATTATTTTCGACAGCTACAAATATCACATAGTTACAAGTTGCCATTGGTAACGAATATATTACAGAATTTGAATCACATAATCTAATAGGTCCTTTTGTACATATCAGAATATCTGTTTCTGTTAATTTTTCATATATTTTTGTCGATCATTAAGAACAACTATATATGTTTTTCACTTTCTACAGTTAATACTAGTGAATAAGTTAAGGTTAATGGTAAATATAGTACTCGATATAGTTTTAAAAATATCTGTCAGTTGCCTTTAGAGAGATCTCTATAAACATTCACCGCGTATCTCTTACTTCAATGTTTTCACATCAGTACAAACATATAGATCTAGTTACTGTGTGTAGGGACTAGAAACTATAAGTGTGGAGATAATCGTCTTTCGATTTCGTCTAATAGTCTTTCTAGTTTAGTAGGAGGTACAAAGTAAGAGCAAAACTTTTTTACCTATAACTACATACAAGGCCTGTACTAATTTAGCTGATTCTGTCTTACTGTTTCTCACAGTTAAAGCTAATTGTTGAAGACTGTTTTGAATTCTTGCATTAAAGACCAACATTTCAGCTCCTGCCTAATGAGTTTTAGTTTGTTTTAACCTTCTTTAGTGGTAGTTACTAGTGCTATAGCCACCTTTTCATTTCCTCATCACGGAATTCAATTGTTTGGTTCAAAGAATAACAATATTCACCTGTTCTTTCATTTAATGGATAATTTCCTCAGAAATTGTCTTTGCTGATCAACCCTTTTATTTAAATCTGGTAAACTGCGGTTCGGTCCACGTTTCTGGCGAATAGAAACGGATCTACATAGAAACGTTGTATTTTATACTACAAGTAACATATTTATTTTGGCCCGGCATGGCCAAGTAGGTTAAAGCGTTCGACTCGTAATCAAAGGTTCGCGGGTTCTAATCCCCGTCACAACAAACATGCTCGCCCTTTCAGCCGTGAGGGCGTTTTAATGTGACGGTCAATTCCACTATTCGTTGGTAAAAAGAGTAGCCCAAGAATTGGCGGTGGGTCGTGATGACTAGCCGCCTTCCCTCTAGTCTTACACTGCTAAATTAGGAACGGCTAGCGCAGATAGCTCTCGTGTAGTTTTGCGCGAGATTAAAAAATTAACAAACAATCAGATATCAGGTATTCCTTGATATGTCATATTTTCTGCATTTTCTGGATAAAAAACTAACGCAATTGTCGACGTTAAATGATTTCCTGAATGTTACTAATTATTCTTGTAAACGTATTAACAATTGCACGTACTGCAGAAATAGTAAGTCCTCGACAATTATCTGTTTATCTCTGGACAATATAAAACTACCTTATTCTATCATTACAATATCTACCTTGCATTCCTCAGGAATAGTACTTACTTAGTGCCGTGTAACCATTCTTATGTCAGTACCACAAGGATTCTCGTATATCTATGATATGTCTATTACAAGTGTGCATAACAATACCATGCTGCATTAGTGAACATAAATTATATACAACAGCATATGCATTCTTATTTTATTCATACTAATATATCTTCAAATAATCTATCATATTGTTGAATGCTTCTAATACAATAGCTTTTATTTTATTTGAGTCATTGTTAATTACTTTCACATCACTTTTGAGTGTATGTGTAATGATTCAAGGGTCAAATCTTACTCTTTTGCTATACGTGTAAGTGTTAATTCTGTTTGATCCACTGTTAGGCCTCGTGACCGTATTTTATAACCATGGGTCCGGTGACCCTTGTATTGTTTCTGGTGCACTTGGTACATTTTCTTATGTTGGTATTTCACGTTCATTACTAGAGTCACTATCTTGGTTATCTTCATTGGTTACGACTTCGTCATTTAGCACAACACCTTCTTTTATTATAGAGTCTGGCATGGCCAGGTGGTTAAAGCCCTCGACTCGTAATCTGAGGGTCGCGTGTTCGAATCCCCGTCACACCAAACATGCTTGCTCTTTCAGCCGTGGGGACGTTATAATGTAACGGTCAGTTCCACTATTCGTTGGTAAAAGAGTAACCCAAAAGTTGGCGGTGGGTGGTGATGACTAGCTGCCTTACACTGTTAAATTAGGGACGGCTAGCGCAGATAGCTCTCGTGTAGCTTTGCGCGAGATTAAAAAATTAACAAACAATCTTCTATTATAGATTATTTCATTATGATTTCGTTGTCATCAGGTGTTATTTTAGTTTCACCATGACTTCGTTGTCATCAGGTGTTATTTCAGTTTCACTTGAGAATTCGGTTTCATTTGTTAATCCTTATCTTTATTTCAGTTTCGTCTGGTAATTGCTCATACTGATATGGTTGGAAAGTTCTTACTAGTTTTAATCTATTTACATATACTAGTTCTTTACGTTTGCCATATATTTCTTAAATCTCGAAGTTCACTAGGCTTGTTTGTTTAATTATTCTAAATGGTCATTTCAGTAGTTTTGTCGTATTTACTTTCTTAACCTTAGGTGTGTATAGTATAACTTTGTCACATAATTTTATTTCACTAGTCTGTACTTTCATATTCACCTCATTTTCTCAATGTTCAACAGCTTTAGTCAAATGTTCATTACCCATTTCATATGCTTTGTACATTTCACGTTTGTAGCCTTCATTTATTACATAGATAATTTTTTGGAACCGATATGTCTTGTATAGATAAGCATTACATCTCTACAACGTAGCAGAAAAAAAGGTCTTTCTTGTGTAGAATCATTCTAATCACTTCAGTAAACTAACAGTAACAAAAGAATTTGCTCATACTAGAATTTGTTTTATCTTGCCCACAATACTGAGAGATCACATCTAATAAAGTTCTGTTAAATCTCTTCAGTAAACAGTTAACAGCTAGGTGATAAGTAGTGGTTTCGATTTTCTTTATACTTAATGTATACTTAACAATTGTTTCTGCTATATTGAGCTGGTAAAAAGATTGCTTCCGGAAATATAATTAAGTAGTCAAGAATGACTAGAACGTATTTATTTTCCGCGTAAAATGTAGGCGATAAACTTAATGTATCCATAGCCATTGGCTGAAAGGTGTGGTTAAACTAGAAATCTTTTGTAAACGAGCATTATTTACGTATGGACTAGTTTTTTGCTTTTGACATCCTAAACATGATTTCTAGTAATTTTAGTACATTTTTTTTATATTTACCCAAAAGAAGCATTTACTGATTCTGTTGTAATTTTTCAGAAATGCTAAGTCAGTCACAAATGGAGTATCATGATAAGTTTTCATAATTTTATACTTTAAACTATGAAGTACAACTGTATGTAACGTCTTCTCTGTACGTCTTTTATTGGCTATTTTTTTAAATAACACTTCATTATCTAACATGTATTCTATATCTTCCACCCTATGTAATGCTTATATTCTTATGTTTACTATCTCACTTTTCAATAAGAACATGCTCTAAATATCAAAATATCTTATATCTATCATAAACTTCTGATTTTAATTTTGTAATTTTATTAACTGAATGTTTTTCACTGTCTTCTACGTTTTCAATTTTAATTATTCTTGAGGTATTCACATTCAAATCTTTTATACCTGATCTGTGTGTAACTTCGAAGTCACAGTCTTGCAGTAGCAATGCCCTTCTAGCTAATCTAGATGATGGATCTCAAAGGTGCATGATCTCTGATTACAGTAAATCTACCATACAGATAACATTTGAAGGTTTTAACACCATACACTATTGCTGAGCATTTTTGTTCAGTTATAGAATAATAGAAAAGCCTATTAGAGACAAAACTGGACTTAATAGCAAAACCTATAGCATTAGAACTTAAAAAAATATTTCTCACTAAATTCTTGGTAGCTCAAAATTTATGTCTTTAATAGTGAGTCTTGTAGTTTCTCAAGTACTTCTCACCTCTTATCAGTCCATGAAAATTTTCCATCTTTTTCTTAGTTAATTTAGTTACATATTTTCCTAGACTTGCTAAATGTGTGATAAATGTTCTACGAAATCCTGAGAATGGTATTTACACCTACAGGTTACAACAGGACCTAAATATTCTACTCTTTTCCATAAAAACTGGCATTTATTTTGTTTTAGCTTCAAATTTGCTTTACATAACTTATCAAAGCTATGTTTGAAATTTCTTATAAGTTCTTCAAAACTCGCAGAAAAAGCTATGTTGTCATCCAAGTAACGAAAGCCTTCTGGATCTTTTAAACCAAAATGTGCAAAATCAACTTATCTCTGAAATGTTTAAGGAGTACTATATAAACCAAATGGCTCTGTATTAAAATGGTACGTACCTGGAGACAGTACAAATACAGTTTTACCATTGTCTTTTTCTAATTCTCTACTTGTCAATATCCACTTTGCAAGTTCTTTAATGAAAAGTACTTACTTTTACCTAACCTATCTAGTGGCTCCTGGATATTTGGTAATGGGTATAGTCTTTAATTACTATCTCATTTAACTTTGTAAGAACTGATACAATTGGAAACGCATACAGACTACTAGAATCCTCTATTACACATTGTTCAGGTGTTTTCCGTACGCATTACTTTAGTTTTATCTTGTTCTTCTCTAGCATTCTAAGGGTCTTTGTGCTATAGATTTATTATCACTTGCCACTACATTATGTTTACCCTTATTTATACATCCGTTAGAATTACTTTTGTCTATAAACATATCTTCATATTCGTTAAGCAACCTTATTAACTTCTGTTTATATTTCTCTTTTAAATCTCCTAATATAGATTTCCACTCTATTTTACTGTGTGATGCCTGTTTCTTGTTATCTTCTCTGTTACACTCTTCGAAAGCGTCTATTTTTCTCTACTGCTAGATTTATCTACATGCTTAGGTTGTATTATTTCATAATACTTTATGATTGATAATTTGTTCAACACAATGCCTCTCTCAGGCACTTCACTGACACAAGCAGGTACATAAACTTCTGCTTATTCTATTTCTGCATTTTTTTTTCATTTTGCCTAAAGCCTTCCACTTTAGCTTTAATAATGAAGTGACTCGACTTCTACCAGGCACTTAGGCTACTTTAACTAATGTTACAGGTTCTCTTTCTATCAGGTTCTCCTGTTAAAATGCTCTGTTGCTTACAATAAGTGTAGATTAGTCTGAGAGTTTTGTTTACAATTTATTCTTAACATTTTTAGAATTAGTGTTATTATTATCATTAGTGCTAATGTCTTCACTAGGCTTAGGGGTTTTCTTTAGCTTGATTTCTCTTTAAACTCTTCATATGCTTACTATGGACGTTTGTCGTACATCGTTACTTTTAGGAGTATCAGTGCTTTGGCTAATGTTAACGTTTGACGTCTAAATATTAGTTTTAATCAGTCAGTAGGTATCGGTTGTCGTAACGTTAACAAATAAGTCTTAAAGTATAACTCTTACAAAAAATTAATCTCTCAGGTTCTTTGTGCATCTTACATCTGGTAAGATATATTTCAGTGTCATAATCTTGTAAGAAATCTGTCTCTAAATCTATCTGCTGACAGATGTAGAATTAGGGTCAAAATTATAAATTTCCTATTCACAACTGAACGGTATATTTACTTAGCACTTAAGCAGAGTGTCTTTTTACAGACGCTAATACACTTTTGGATACTTCTTTCCAAGCATTAGTTAATAACGTGGAATTTTTATTTGATAAGTCTGCCCTTAGTAAAGGAGATTAAATGTCAGCTTCCTTCTCCATACTATGTGTAAACAATCATTTGATAATTTGATGGTTTAAACTCCAAAAAAGCTGTGAAACAATACGGAATCTATAGGCTTAAAATGTATGCTAAAATAATGTTGCCTATAGATGTTTCTCCAATATACGTACATATATACTCCTTACATATACACTTACATACATACTTATATACCCCTTATATATATACTTAAATACATACTTATATCCTCCTCACATATATAATTACATACATACTTATATACTCCTTACATGTACACTTACATACATATTCATATACTCCTCACATATACTCCTTACATATATATCTACATACTTACTTATACAGTCATATGAAAAAGTTAAGACACCCTATGAAAGCCTATGTATTTTTGTAATATTTTTGGATATATAGATATTTAATCTCAATTTTCACAATACTAAGAGATTATAGGAATATAACTAAACAATTAAAACTGAAGAAAAGACTTTTCAAGATCTTCTGTAAATGTAATTCTACAAAAATGCATATTCTAACTGAAGAAAAAGTTAGACACCCTTACATTTATTCCCACTTAAAATGGCTCAACTCACACCAGGTGCACATGATTAGAAAATCGTTACTCAGCATTTTGAATGAGGCTTGCCCTATTTAAACCTCAGACATTTAGGTTGGTGTGATCCTGACTGTTGAAGTGAGAGTGAGCACCATGGTGAGAGCGAACGAATTGTCTGACGCCTTCAGAAAGAAACTTGTAGCAGCTTATGAGTCTGGTAAGGGATTTAAAAAAGATCCCAAAAGATTTTGAAATTAGCCATTCCACTGTCCGGAAAATAGTCAACAAGTAGAGGGCTTTCAAAACAACTGTGAACATGCCCAGATCTGGTCATCCAAGCAAGTTCACCCTGAGAGCAGAGCGCAAGATGCTAAAAGCGGTCTCCAAACACCCTAACATGTCATCACGAGACCTACAGCAGGCTCTGGCTACTGTTGATGTGAAAGTGCATGCCTCTACAATCAGAAAGAGACTGCACAGGTTTAACTTGCATGGGAGGTGTGCAAGGAGGAAACCTTTGCTCTCTAAGAGAAACATCAAGGCCAGTTTAAAGTTTGCCAGCGAGAATGTAGACAAAGACCGGGACTTCTGGAATAACGTTCTTTGGACAGATGAGTCCAAAATTGAATTATTTGGACACCAGAACAGAGGACACGTTTGGCGTAAACCAAATACAGCATTCCAGGATAAGAGCCTCATACCAACTGGAAGTGTCATGGTTTGGGGCTGCTTTGCTGCAGCAAGGCCTGGACAGTTCACAATCATAGAATCTACTATGAATTCTACTGTGCATCAGAGGGTGCTTGAGGATCATGTGAGGCCATCTGTACGAAAATTAAAGCTGAAGCAAAACTGGACCCTGCAACACGACAATGACCCAAAACATCCCAGTATATCCATCAAGAACTGGCTGAAAACTAAGAAATGGAAAGTCCTGGAATGGCCGAGTTAAAGCCCAGATCGTAATCCCATTGAGATGCTGTGGGGTGACTTGAAACGGATTGTACATGTAAAAAACCCCTCAAACACCTCACAGCTGAAAGAATTCTGCATTGAGGAGTGGGGCAAACTTTCTTCAGATCGATGTCAGAGACTGGTAGATGGCTACAAGAAGCGTCTCACTGCAGTTATTTCAGCCAAAGGAAGTAATACTAGCTATTAGGGTGTAGGGTGTCCTAACTTTTTCTTCAGTTAGAATATGCATTTTTGTGGAATAACATTTACAGAAGATCTTGAAAAGTCTTTTCTTCAGTTTTAATTGTTTAGCTATGTTTCTATGATCTCTCAGTATTGTTGAAATTTAGATTAAATATCTATATATCCAAAAATGTTACAAAAATACACAGGCTTTTGTAGGGTGTCCTAACTTTTTTACATGACTGTATACTCCTTACATATATACTTACATACATATTTATATACTCCTTATATATATATGTAGTTACATACACACTTATATACTCCTTACATAATGAGCATTTCAGAGAGTATTTTGTTTCTTGTGATTCAGACCAACTGACAGTTTTTGGTGTTGAACAAAACTCATGAACAATGAGTTGTCGAGAATAGTTTCATTTTCACTTACGTTTCATTTAGAATCTGGAATGGATAAATTAGAAGGAATGCAGGAGGAAACATGGCACACTTAACGTGATTTTCATAAATTTAGCCCTACTTATAAGTAATGTATACATTATATAACTAAATTACAAATATGATTCCAAACATAAATGAAACTCAAGGTTAATTTTTCTTATGATATACATTACTTAACATTTCATGATCACTCATAACATATGTTTATCTCTGCTGTTCAGATGTTCTCTAATATAACTTCTTTATAACATTTCTTGACACACCTGTTGTATCTTCATTGTACTGTGCCATAACCTAGAATTAGTCATTCCTCTACTAGCAACACAAAATTATATTTGTCATCTCTTAGAACAAATATTAAATAGTAAAAATAGATGATTCATCAAAACGTAGTTAAATGTAACCAGTTTTAACAGTATAAAAAGTAACAAACCAATCTTGCATGATATAAGAATGATTTTTGATATAATTTTGTACGTTTAACTATATTTACAATTATCCTGGCAAACTCACTCACAGTTAAAATTAAATTATTTTAACTAACAAATGAATTCCACTCTTATGACTAAGAAATAACCAACGATTTGTATTGGCTGAACTTTGAAATAACATGTTTCTCTATATATGTCTGACTAGCTTTAATGTTAAGAAGCAGCTTCAAAAGTATTGAATTTTACCATTCGGATACAGGAGCTACGATACCAGTAAATCTTGTTTGTTATTGATATTTGTAGACAATTATTATGCTCTGTTATTTCTGTTAGACCACTTTATGAATCTGGCAACTTTGTTGACATTAACAAGCTAGTTTTGTGTCATAAGAACAATGTTTCCATCGGTAGATCAACTTCTAAATTACACATCATCTGCAAATCATTTCCCTGTGATATTCTAATATTTAGTTAACATTACCCACACGTTTCTATAAAGAAACATTCAGAAAGCTTGTATATTTTCATAATTTTTTTTTCTCAATCTCTGTACTTATAAAATGGTATTTTTACGGCTATATTATATAGTCTGTTGTAAAATAATGATCATGTACGCGAAACAAAACTAACAGAAAGTTTTCCAGATTACATGGTAGAATAAGTAAGCTGAAACTTCTAGTTTTGTAAATTTCAAGTAAAGTGAGATTAAAAGCAAAACGAAAACAACAAAAAGTCGCAATGGAAAAGCATATGATAGTGCATGTAAAAGTGTATGAGATATAGTCATATGGCTCTTAAAATGTTTTATAGTACTGTAGTCAAAATCATTTCAGAATCTTTTTTTTTAAAACATTTAAAAAAGATCTCCAATTTAAACAAGATTCTAAACTGAAGAGATTTTAAAATACTTACACACTTAGCTTGATTAATTGAATACAATTTATTTTTTATTCTAGTTTCGTTATCAAAGCGCAATAAGCAAAAATACGTTTTAAATATCTCACTTAATATTAAGTGTGTTTATCTTGAAAGTATGTACTGAGAGTTTTAAGTACTCAAAGAGGAATGGATCTAATATCCACAAATTCTAGTTTCAAGGCTCAGCATGGCCAGGTGGATAAGGCACTTGACTCG
This sequence comes from Tachypleus tridentatus, assembly GCF_004210375.1. Lineage (NCBI taxonomy): Eukaryota > Metazoa > Arthropoda > Merostomata > Xiphosura > Limulidae > Tachypleus > Tachypleus tridentatus. Next base: position 52,719,487 of record NC_134834.1, on the reverse strand, counting down.
TAATCCGAGGGTCGCGGGTTCGCGCCCGCATCGCGCTAAACATGCTCGCCCTCCCAGTCGTGGGGGTGTATAATGTTACAGTCAATCCCACTATTCGTTGGTAAAATAGTAGCCCAAGATTTGACGGTGAGTGGTGATGACTAGCTACCTTCCTTCTAGTCTCACACTGCGAAATTAGGGATGGGTAGCGCAGATAGCCCTCGTGTAGGTTTGCGCAAAATTCAAAACAAAATAAACAATTCTAGTCTTTATTTGCATGATGTTAAGTACAACACTGCAAATTATCGAACAGAAATAATTTAAAATTCTTGAAAGAAACTTTAAGACCAAATAAATCTAAGAACATAGTTTTATTTGATCAGTTCCTCAAAGCGTCACTTTACTAACTTTGAAACTGGTATGAACTATGCCATTCGTGGTAATATTTTATTACGTGAAAAAGCAGAGACATTAAAATACTCGAAATACGTTAATTTTTAAAATATATTCACCATGTCGTCCCAGTGTGGTTACTTACTCTCATACTATTTTCAAGTCTGATATTGCTTGGGAAATGGCTGTCGTTCTGGAAAACACGGTGCGAAATCGAGTTTTTTAGGCCTGGAGTTTATCTTTTCTTTCTAAGCTAGCTTATTTCATCAAGACTGTCAGACTAGTTCTCTACTTCTTTATTTCTGCACAAAGATGACTCATTTTAAGTTTTATTTGTTTAAACAAATTTAGCCACATATGTCAACAAATCTATTTTAATATAACATAAATTGTTAATGTGTCGATATGATTAAAGAGAAAGGTTTATGACAAATTTTAGTAATATTTGTTCATTTATTTTATTCTATTTTTGGAAAGATTGGTGTCTGCAAAAGATAATGTATCAGTTTCATCTACGTCATAAGTTTACCCTCACCTTGTTTGTTTGTTTTTTTGTTTTTGAATTTCGCGCAAAGCTACACGAGGGCTATCTGCGCCACCTTTAATGCTCGTGTAGTTAGAAATACAGAGACATCACTATAATGATCTGAACAAGTCAGATTATTTTGATAAAAAACTTCCTACGACCAAACTGAGAGAGCTAGGAAGAACTAAATACAATCTATTATGAATAAAATAATTGTCTTAATTTTCTTTCAAGTTTTGTTGTTTCCAGGGGAATGTTATTAGTGGGGAAGGAATACTATTAAGTCTCTTGGGCAATTGAAATTTTGTATACATTTAATGTTCTTGACTACTTTGTTTTTACTTAAAATATTCAAGACGCCTTTACATATTCACATAAATGTTTACACAATCTTAACCCTAAAATTATTGACACCTAATTCACCGAAGAATTATCACTCAGTTACAGTGAAAAAAATCTGATATGGTGAATTAGGAGCTAATCTGAAAATGCTTTCCGCTAGTACAGCGGTAAGTCTACGGATTTACAACGCTAGAACCAGGGGTTCGATTCCCCTCGGTGGGCTCAGCAGCTAGCTCCATGTGGCTTTGCTATAAGAAAAACACACAAATACACACACACACACTAATCTTAATGTAAATTCAGTTTTAAAGTTTCGAAGCACATGAATAACATAATAGAATGTGGGTGATGGTAAGTTTGATTTATTATTTATTACATATCTCCTACTAACTTTTCTCTTTTCCATTGCAGTATTATTCGATGAATATTTGCATGATATAGCCACGCCATTAAATTAGAATGCCTAGGTTAAAGCAATGATGGATACGACGAGATTAAAGTGAAAATAAATTAAATTGGGGAAAATAAATACACTGTTTGTAACGTATAAATGTAAAATATATATATATATATCTTTTCAGTAAGAGGTAAAGCATAACGTGTAAAACTAATCAATACAATGATTCATAATAGGAATCGCAACCGTTGGATGAAAAGAACATTCAGGCAAAAAGCACGTTAAACATTCTGAGTGCACTTAGATACATTGATAATAAGGTATTTTAATGAAATTTTGAATGTATCTCTTTAAAAAGATAGTGACATGTGCACTTCTACCTCCACTGTACATTTAGCGTAAAATGAAGTGGCTAATTCCAATACGGTATTAATTTTGAATAACACTCATTTCTCATTAGCACGTGCATCCCAGTGGCACAGCGGTATGTCTACAGACCAACACTGCTATAAACAGGGTTTCGATACTCGTATGAGCAGAGCACCGATAGTATATTGTGCAGCTTTGTGTTTAAGTCCAATTAATCAATCATTATCACGTAGTTGTTTCTTTTCCTTCCATGATAATTTGTATAAGATTATAGTAGACCGATATCACATTAGCCTAAATTAAAAGCACACATTGGAAATTGTTTTAAAATCACTGTTTATCTATTAAATCATGAAGGTGCTTCTACAAGTACTAATTTTTATTGCTTAAAAACAGAAAAAAAGATGTGAAAAAAAATGGTACACGATTTCATAAACAAATATTCAAAATGTTTAAAACAAATCAAGATATTAGACTATTAGGCTTCAAATGAATAAATATTATTCAGAATAGAATATTTAGAAATGGGTACAACAATGATAGTTGTGTTTGATTGCCATCAAATTTTCTGAATTTAACTCGTTGGTTATTTTACTTGAAATCGATCTTTATATCGGTTATAGAGATGTATTCAGCCTGAAATTAGACTGAAAGAAGAGGCCAGTAAAAATATAATGGTAACTCTTGGACTGTGCAAATAATCTGGATCGCTGGACTAATGCTAAATGAAATATTCGCAGAATCCACGCCTTCCAATTTCACTTCAGTTTACTACATGCGTATACTATAAACGTAGACCTTATGTATCGAATCTCACATCTACATGTGTGAGGGCGGTCATTTTGACAGACGTTGTAACTACCATGTAACAATGCACAAGTTTTAATCTACTAATTGTATCTTCACAACATATGGCAATTGTTTAGTAACCAAAAAAAACCTGTTATATACAAAAATAAAATAGACTTTTCAATAAAGTATTTCTACTTGTGAATTAGTCTGAACTCACATTTCGGTCTGTGTGAAAGATGATTTTCTTACGAAGTACTTCAAATTTCTTCAACATATCACCCATAATATGTCTGTTTATATAACTTAAACCTAAGGAATAGTTGTTCTCTTCCCACCACGGACATCAAAACGGGAGTTGTAGATTTAATAGTAATTTCAATTATTTATTATAAGATATTCAGATATTTAATCCTTTTTCAAAGGGTTTCACTTAATTTTATTGTCTTATTGCTCTTTTAACTGTGTCTAAATACTAAATGTGTGTAACAAAGCAATAAATCAACCAGCAGGGGCATAATACAAGTTAAGGTTTGGTGTGAATTTCCGCAAAGTTATACGCAGGCTATTTGCGCTAGCCGTCCCTATCTCAGCAGTGTAAGATTAGAGGGAAGGCAGCTAGTCATCACCACCCACCGCCAACTCCTGGGCTACTCTTTTACTAACGGGATTGACCGTCACATTATAACACCCTCATGGCTGAAAGAGCGAGCATATTTGGTGTGGCGGGTATTCGAACCCTCGGCTCTTGGATTACGAGTCGAGTGCCTTAACCACCTGGCCATACCGGGCCGCAAGTTAAGAGAAACTAAGCGTTGAATTACCTTATGCATGAGCTGTCAACAAGCATGAGCTTAATAAATATTTGAATTTAAATTTTCATTACAATAAAAGGTACCTTTTTGTTTTGTTTATTTAAGGTTGTTGTTAGTACCCTACCTCACTTTTATTTCTTCCAGATATTCAATTTAATACACAATAATAACCGGTACCAAGAATACAATGTTCTGTAACTATTATTGTTTTAGTGAATTAACAAACTATAAGTGGTTAAAACCATTTTCGCTTCCTCTTCAAGGTGATCTCGGTGGTAGAAAATTGTGAAACTGATGGAAAATAAATCATAAAACTATTTTAAGAATGAGTTATCCTTTTAAGGGGCCTTAAATTTATATTTTATCTTTTCATTAATTGTAAATAATTTTATATAAAATGTCAGAGAGAAATATTGACATTTTCTGAAAGAAAGGACATGATAGGAGGATATGAAAGCACGTTTTTATTCCTGGTTTATATATCAGTAAAGTAAACAACTTGGAAGCGTTTCATGTTGGTACAGTGGAAGTCTACGCATTTACAACACTAAAATCAGTGGTTCGATTCCGATGGTAAACTCCCAAAATAATCCGATGTGGCTTTGATATACGAAAACAAACAAAAATAGGTTGGAGGCTATGAGTTTAACAATATCTATAATATAAATGTGTAGTTATTTCTACTTCAGAAAATCATAATAGTTGAAATAATATCAAATGGGTAATTGGAAACAAGTAAGTATCCCATAATGCAGTGATATGAAGTTGAATTTCGCGCAAAGCTACACAAAAATGATCCATGGTGGACGTCCCTAATTTGGCATTTTAAGACTAGAGGGAAGGCAACTAGTCATCAGCGCCAACTCTTGGGCTACTTTTTATCAAAAGAATAGTGGGATTTACCACAACGTCAATACGCCCCCACTGCTGAAAGAGCGAGCATGTTTGGTGCAACGGAGACTAGAACCTGCGACCTCACATTACCATTCGAGCGTCTCAACCACTTGAGCATGCTGAGCGTGAAGTAAGGACTAATAATTTGTTTTAAAATTAAGAAATTAAAATTATGTAATGTTAAGATATGAATTGTAAACAACATTTTTTGCTAACATCATTTCATTCCAACCTTGGCCTGACAGATCAGCAAATGATTAAGCTCTCTCTTTACGTATGATGTGAAACTTCAAAACACAATGGTTAAGATAATGGATAAGTAAGTATGCAACTTTTATTTTTAGAGATAAGGATTCCAAAACAGAAACTGAACGCTATAACATGATGCTTGTCAAATGTTCAAAATTTTTTTTGTCGGTTGTATCATGAAATGAGAAGCATGGAAAGGAAAACCATTCCACATTGGATACATGTAGGCAGGTTTTCCATAGGGAAAGCAACATGTCTTGATTAACCTTCTCGAAAAAATACTTCATAAGTGTTGAAAGTATGTTCAGCAAGAGGTCTCATTTTTCGTTGGGGAGGAACCAGAGCTTTTGAGCAGACGACAAGAATAACATTGCGAGTCAGGAAACAGCATGTGATATATTTGATACAATGACGATGAAGAATATATAGAAATATGATAAAAATGTCTGAAAAAGCGAAAACATTTATATGATAATTTTCTGCATATAATAAGAGATTGGTATAAAGTACTTTCCAGCGGCAAATACTTTGTGTAAATTGTGTTATCGTTTGCTATTGAAACGTAGCGCCATCTAGCGGTAAAGTTGAAATTATTATGGAAAATGAAAATATTCAATGTTCAAACTTCAAGGTCATTAAATTTACTGAACATATTGAGTAATACGTTCTCTGTTTTGTTAGTGCTATGGTAAAAGAAAAATAATAACGCAGTTGAACATCAGTGCCTTAACCACCTGGCCATGCCAAAATACGATATATGTGCTCTGATCACCACAAGTATCGAAACTCGGTTTCTAAAAAAAAAAAAACTGATTGTCTTAATCACTTTAACAAGTTTCAAGTTTATGTTTCAAATGATTCAAATAATTAAACAAAATATTGTAGAAGTTATTTAAGCAGCAAATGTTCTATAAATCTGTATGTATATAGGGTGAGTATAAATTTTATATGAAAATATCTAAGTACAGTATTCTGTACTGAAAAATATATTACACCGGTGCTTTTTCTCTTAAGCAAAATTTAAGTAAAAAATATCGTCAGGACGTCCATCTAGTGGTGAAATAATGCGTTTAAGAATTGACAAATTGATTATATTGTTTGTTCTAAAAGAACCCGAAGTCTCAATATCAATTAGCCAACTGTTTGAAGGTAACAGTTAAGAAAGTAAAAACTATACATACGACAGTCAGATAATGTTATCCTTCTTTTGTTTTATTAATTCCTTAATGACCTCATTAGATTCTAATTACATACTCTTCTTTGTGGAAGGTAATAATTAACTCATTTCACTGAGTAAGTACTTATGTCTTTAAATTTAGAGCCAAAAGCCTATAGAAGGTGTAAATGTGCCCTATTTCAGGGTATTTTTTCAATTTTTTTTCTCTCCTCTTATTAGGCAAACATCCTGAAACAAAAGAACTCCTATACACCGTTGGATAGTTTCTCCAGGTACCATAACAAAAATTACGTAAATGAGCCAGTCTATGCTGGGTGATGGATTCTAACACACACATATAATGAATTATCTTTTATAATAGGATTATAAAGAAACCCATTGAGGCTTGTGACACACTTACGCAGAATGCTGTTTACTACATACATTTAAATGATCAAAATAATGTAGGTTAACAATGTTTATTTTTATTTTATGTAATAAGCTTTTTTTTTTTCCAAAAGTAAGCCGATTTTTATTTCGTTGCAAACTCTCTCTTTGTTAACATGAAGATGACTCAAGAAAGTCGAAATGTTGTTCTGTACTTCGTTTTAATTAATAGCTAATACCTATACCAGCAGTCTTGAGAATACATGATTTTGATTTATTACCCTATGATGTTTACATTCGATACAGCAATATCTTTATAAGTTGCTTCTCGATGAATACAAAGTACAACTTATCTGTTATTGTTTTTTAGGATATGCCTCACTTTATTAGAAAGAAGTGGAACTGTGAAAAACAAACCACAATAGAATTCCATATTTATTTCTTTTTTAAATGTAGGTCGAGTACATGACAATAGGACTGATACTGCAACTTCTCTAAGGCATCCTAAACAAACCAGAACACCAGTTACTTTCTTTATTCAATAGTTCATTATTTGATCGCACCATTTAGTTATGTAACAACACAACAACAACAACCACGAAGGATTGCTCGTAAAACGATTAGATTTTTGGATGAAGTATAGGTGGCACTGCACAATCAGAAAGCGAGGTGGAAGCATTGTATCACAGTGGAATGAGCCTGTTTACAGTTGTTATAGGACGTATAGGCAGGCACTTCTAGGTATTCAACCGTCTTGTTCATACAGTTTAATGTACATTTCTAAAGGTAACAGTTTTTTAAGACACGAGCTGTCGTTTTATTTTTATAACTTGAAGAAAAATTGCGGTCGTCAAAAGGTATGAAGACTGATAACCTGAAATAAAAAACAACATTAATAACCTTTCCAATAACTGTGATAAACATCATCCTCTCTAATCCACGTTTAATGAAGTATTCTATTAAGTTCTAAATTAATCAGGATAAAATTATTTTGGCAAAAGTGATTGAAATCCAAAATAGTTTGGTAACATATTACAAAGAGATAAAAACTACTGTTGACTATTTTATGTTTTGCTAAAATGAAAATATGTATTCAGAGACCGTATTTCATTTTTATAGTGATATGTTCAACACTCACGAAAAAGAAAATACACTTGACATGTTTGTTATTGTCTAAGAATGTTTTACGTAAAAGAAGCTTAAACTACCAGTGAATATCGTTTTTTAAACGAGCGTTTTAGTAAACTTAAAAAGAGTTAATACTCTTATTTAATAACACATTAAATGTGTATTTAATTATCCTTCAATGTATAGTATTCTCTTTTAGCTCTTATACCCACACAATTACCCAATTAGCAATAGGATCTTATGGGAACCTCGATGGAATCTCAAACGGATTTTCCTAAAATGTTGATGTGCCAAATTACTATTAGACTAGAAGGCTGTTAGCTACAGAAACCATAACAACAAATGAGTTAAAATATAATAGAAATATTGTCAATACTAGAATTAATCTTATTAATTACTACTGGTGTTTCCTATGAGTAATTTTATTCAATTGTTTTCGCCAGTTCTTTACTCTAAATGTTACAATGGGGGTTACAAAAAGGTACAAAAGACAAAATTACGGGAAAATTATCACAGAAAGTACCACACCAAAGTACAGCCTATGAAAGTACAGAATCAGTTTCTGACCAGTTGTAGTAAGTTGATTAAGTCGTAGTTCTTAGAACTGAAATACAGTATGACAGGCGTATAGAAATACATGTATTTCTCTAATAGTTATATGCAAGCTCCTGAAGAGGATATGTGAAACTGTTAATAATAGAGGTGGCCAAAAGATAAGATTAGAACTCTTGAAGGATGATGTTGATTATCTCAAGGTATGTTATTATCTATCGAGATAGTTAAAGATAGAGTAAACATTTTGCCATCGACCTTCTGGTAGATACGTATAAGTGCCAATGTTATCTCGAGAACAATAAAATACTCTTTTGGACTAAGTAATCTCAGTGAACGTGATGCTGCTCGAAAACAACAGCAGAGGTGAGTTACCCCAAAGGATGAAATTGGATTACTAATAGTAGAAAAAGGCAAAGCTGTAGACGTGTTCTTTTTACGAATTAGTTCACGTTCAACTTATTCAGCAACGATTAATGACGACAGTTTGTTCCAACGTGGAGAGGTTAACAGCATTTTAGACAGTGTATCAAATGAATTATGGTGTAGGATCAGTGCAGGTTCGTGGTGAATTTAAGCTAAAAATCAATAATCCAAATATACAGAACATGTGACAAAATGATTCGTTTTACAATAAAGAAGCTGATAAAACATTTATAATCAAGTTTTGATTCACACAAAACCTTGATTTGAACATTCTTGCAGCTGTATGGTCTCATGTTAAAACTCAAACGATCAAAGGTATGAGTACACAATACGTCTGAATTTTGAAAAGTAATAAAGAAAAATTACATAACTGTACATGAATAAACTGTATTGCAACATGAAAACAAGGTGTAATGGTGGTCAGTATAAGATAAACGGCTTACATACAAAACGGTAATATAATCATTGTAGAACTGATTTACTTTACCTGGTTTTCCACACGATTATGGTTTGTACTACTTAGTTACCATTGTTCTTGTTTGTGGGCATCTGTATAAATGTCACTTGTGTGTTTTCGTGATTACATCTGTTACTGTATTATAATTACAAAACGGAAGCTGTGTCATTTTTGCGTAGAAATAATTTATAATGTGTAAAGAAAGTCCACAAAGTTTGGAACTGCTTACTGAATGTGTTCCTAGAGGAATCTCGTATTCTTTTAGTAGACGAAGGATCTACAAATAAAAAAGAAAATTATCCTTATTAAGGCATATTTTAACAATCTAGGTGCAATACATTTTGACGAAGTAATACAGCTAATATAAACTAACAAACAATATTGGATGATATTTGATTCGGTTAAAAATAATGAATAATTATATTTTTAAATTAAACACTTGACATACTTATTCAGTAATTGTGAAATGAGTGAGAGAAATGTCTTGTAATAGTGACCCTGATTTTTGTGATAAGACTACTAGCTAGCTTTAAGAAAATAATGTTACAGATGGATTAATCAAACGTTTTATCTAATATATGTTACAAAATTTTAAAAATGCAGTGACATAACCCAGAAAATAATCAGTGTAATGAAGAGAAACGTTATTTCAAACACATAATACAGTGTTTAAAATTTTGACATGTATATCTATTAATCTTCCTCTCTTGGGGTTCTACGAATAAGGATTTTTTTAAACTTTAGCTGCATTTTGAAAATCTAGTGTTCTGAAAACTGACAAACATGGCGTTATAATTTCATATCTACTTCCTTTCGCTAATGTAGTTCTTCAGTCTGATATGAGCCTTCTAAGAATCATGTGTTTGACTTATAAGATACTTCTTACTTAGTACTATGTGTTGTTTTGATGTCATAAACGACACCTCTACTCCTGGTCACATCCTTGCGTATATATATATTTACCTCGAGGCTTATTTTGCATTTATAGCTTAAGATATAGACTTACAACTAATCTAGATCTCCTAAGTTTGCTGTATCTTGTTATGTATTATTGGGATTGCGGTCTAAAACCTCGATATTATCGAACATACCAAAATGATGTATTAATGCGTTTTAACCTTTATAAGATTTTACTTAATGACATTGTATACGTCTTAGTTATACAGGTAGATAATAATTAGATGCATTATTTACTGGGTTAATTTTTATTTATAATCTATGGAACTAATTTCTTTTAATTAGAAATTATATTGATAGTGTGAATGTAAAAAAAAAACACAGAACAACAACTATACTTTAAAACGAACAGTGTCACATCGTGGCCAGATTTTATGGCCCTTATCTCACAATCTGAGGGAAGTGAGTTCGAATTCCAATCATACCAAATATACTCCCCCTTTTTACCATTTTGGCGTAATAATGGTCAGTCAATTCCACTACTCGTTGGTAAAAGAGTAGCCCAAGAGTTGGCGGTGGTGATGCCTTCCTTCTAGTCTTACACTGCTAAATTAGTGACGGCTAGCACTAATTAGTGGGATTGACCGTAACATTATAACGCCCCCACGGCTCAAAGGGCGAGCATGTTTAACGCGATGGGGATGCGAACCCGCGACCTTCAGATTACGAGTCACATGCCTTAACACACTTGGCCATGCCGGGCTATAAATTATGTATATACATAATTATTTATGAACATCCAAAATAACTCTTCCGATAGCTAAGCGAAACAAATTAAAGTCTTATAATGCACAAATTTGATCCTATCTTAGTAGAGATAACTCATAATCCAGTTTTACTCATTAAAAAAAGTTCAAAACAATGAAAAATGACTAGTTAACAATTAAGAATATCAAGTGTGAGAAGTTGTGATTTTGATTTCCATCCAAGATATACTACAAATACCAACGATAACAAGATATTATGAAGTTCTTTCCATTAGTAAAGTAACCTGTTAAGGTTGCTATAATTTCTTAGAGACGAACGAGTATAATATCATTATTTTGATCAGGTTTGATGATAAATCTGCTTTTTACGTAAATTCCAATGCTAAATAAAGGTATTCCTACCTTTTAAAATTAGTCATTCCAAAATCAAACATATCACAAATAAATAACTCCTTCGCTGGTATAGCGGTAAATCTACGGATTTACAATGTTAAAATAAGGGGTTCGATTCTCTTTGGTGAACTCAGCAAATAGCCCGATGTGGCTTTGCTGTAAGAAAACCTACACCAAATAAATAAAATAAATCTGGACATCTGAGCAGATTTTATTCATTTTTTTGTTTTCTTTTGAATTTCACGCCAAGAAACACGAGGGCTATCTGCTCTAGCCTTTCCTAATTTAGCACTGAGACTAATGTTGTTGTTTTTTTTAATTTCGCGCAAAGCTATACGAGAGCTATCTGCACTAGCCGTCCGTAATTTAGCGGTGTAAGACTAGAAGGAAGGTCGTTAGTCATCATCACCCACGGCCAGCTCTTGGTCTACTCTTTTACCAACAAATAGTGGGATTGATAGTAACATTATAATGTCATCACGGCTAAAAGGGCGAGCATGTTTGGTGTGACGGGGATTCGAACCCTCAACCCTTAGATTAAAAGACGAATACCCTAATCACCTGAGGAGCTATATTAATTGAATGCATCACAATTCTGAGTAAACAAAGCTAGAACAATGATGAACTTAAATTCCAACCCGCGACCCTCAGTTTGAGAGTCGACCACCCTAACCACCTAGTGATGACGGGCCTAGCGAGCAAGGAACGATATAATTTGTAATTACAGGTCAGTATGAATAAAGTATATTTACTTATAGCAAATAAACCATTATATTTTAATTTTGGCTGGGTCTGGCAGTTAGCGTGCTGAACTTAATATCAGAAGTTTCAAGGGTCGAGTCGAGACATACTGCTAATCACTTTCAGTTGTGGGGACATTATAAAAGTGACAATAATTTCTGCTATCCGATTATGAATAACTGTGTTTAAGACAGGCACTGCTGGCTAGACATCATCTCTATGTGCATGCTCATCAATAATGTGAACCATTAGTGTCGCAGTTATAGCGATTCAACCCATTTATTGCGTAAGGTAACATTCAAGTTGAAATACCATTTACTAACACGTGGTTTTGTTTGTTTTCAATTTCGCGCAAAGCTACACGAGGGCTATCTACGCTAGCCTTCCCCAATTTAGTAGTGTAGGACTAGAGGGAAGGCAGCTAGTCATAACCACCAACCGCCAACTGTTGGGCTACTCTTTTACCAACGAACAGTAGGATTGATCGTAACATTATAACGCCCCCGCGGCTTAAGAGGCGAGCATGCTTGGTGTGACGGGGATTCTACCTGATTAACTATCTGACCATGGCGGCCACTAAAATGTGCATTCTACTTCACGATTCATCGAGAATGACAATTTTTAAACAGGCTGCTCGTTCATTTTATAATTCGTAAACGTCTTGGAGTGTTAGAATAGATAGAATTTCTTGTACACTCTAATAGTTAAGCAGATATAGCTATGATTTACCTTAATTAATAATAATTATAACTATCATGGAACTCTTAAAATGTTTTCAGTTAATATCATATTACGGCTGTTAAAAATATATGGTAATCAGAATAAATATATGGCTTCTATGCTACAATTTAGCGCTGGATAAGTTTAGTTTTCATTTGTTTCAATACAGACGAATAATTTACAAAATTACTATTCTGTTGTATGTGCTGATATTCATTCTAATGAACTGTATTGTTTTTTGGTTTGTTTTTTTTTCGTTTGGTTTCACATGGACGAAAAGGTATATGAAACCAGTTAACTATATTAATGTACTTTGGCTATAAAAGAAAAACAAAACCTAAGAATCTTAAAACATTATTAGAAACCTATGAAATGTGTCTAGTGTCTTGTTAGTAAATAGACAAAAATCTACTTAAGATACGATATTTTTTTTATTTAATACATCAAAAATTCCAAATATTTGTAGCTAATTCATGACCAAAGCAATATTTAGACACAGTCTAATTCTTCGAAGCTTAGTTTTCATTTGGTAAATAATGAAAGTGTGTGTTTTGTTATAGCAAAGCCACATCAGGCTATCTGCTGAGCCCATCGAATGGAATCGAACCCCTGATTTTAGGGTTGTAAATTCCTAGACTTACCGCTGTAATCATTCCTCCAATTTAACAGTTCTGAATAATGCACACTACTCCTTAAAATGTTGTTTTATTATTTTATTTCTTTACACAATGAAAATAACGGAGACGAAATCTCTTAGTAATCTTAATTTGTTTTGATAAAATCTGGTGCACAAATAACGTCCAAAGTCCATCATGTTTGAATTGTACAGATACAAAAGATAGTCGGTAAATTTACTCTGACTTTATCCCAGATATGCTGTAAAATGTACGATATCAACTAATTGTCTTGACATTCCTGCGATACAGTCTGAGAAGGTTACCTTTGTGAATTAATTTATTAAATGACGAATGAATAAAAACACAGTTTTTGCAACAAAATATTCTGATGATTAGAAAATATATTTAATATGTGCATTTTCTTAGCAAGATAATCTTTCATCTATAACTAAGCAGATGATAGCGTACAATGTTGTTAGTTATTCACATGATTTATTGTATGTAATTAACGCCTTCAGGTACTTACAGTCACTAAGATTAATTAGAATGTTCTTCACTAAAAAGACAATACCATTCTTAACCCTATATACCCGTGTGAACAATTAAACTTCTCTAATATTCAATTCGATATAATAAAATATCTGAAATAAGAGGTGAAGTAGATGCAAATAGGATATATGAAGATGATAAAATGTAATTTTTACACTATTATGAGTGACATACACAATAACAAAGGCAAATTAATATTCACAGAGTTTTTTTTCGCTAATTCAGATGTTTATGAAAATTTGTGCATAATTTTCATGCATATCCGAGTTGAATAATCTATCTTTTTAAAATTTTAATCACCTATTAGAGCAAGCAGATATTCAGTTTTGTCCATGATATTAAGAATTACACCCTATGAGATATCTTAGTCATGAGACAAAACTTGAAATTACTAAACATGATATAGAGGTTGATTTGAATATTCAAAATCAACAAGTCATGTGACAACTATAGACAATTTAAAATCTCGGTAAAAAGAAATCTATCAAAATTACACTTCTTCATTGTTTGTTGATGCATAGATAATGTAATATCACTGAAAACTGATTGATTTACGGGAGGGTACGTTAGAGCCCTTTCTGTTGGAAAATATTCAGGCACTCATATTTTAAAGATGTATTTAGATAGAGAATTTATAATTTCAGAGACCAGAATATACCTTGTACTTACCATGGGGCAACAAAGATATATATAAATAGACCTATGACAAGTGATATCACGATTGCAGGACATTAAGCAGTTGAGAATCTAATAGCACAACGGTTGGCGTCAACAGTCCATATTATGTAAATAATAGAGAAGGGTCTCTGTATGAAAATCGACACAGGTCACATGTACACAAGTTGCTTTCCAGGCACGTCCCATCAACCCTGAAGAATGAGCGGGTATTCATTCTATTCCCTATGAGATGATTGGACATTGCGCCTATAGATTTTTATGCGATCAAACTTTAAAAAGGGACACTGAGAAACTGTCGTCTTTGTAATAGATGAAATATGGAAAGCATACAAATTGAAGCGGTGTGTTTTGTGCATCACAGTCTTACGGCAGAGCCTCTTGTAATGTAAATTACGCTGTAAGGCTATTGCCAGAATATACAGTCGCTAGATGGAGAACTGCTGGACGTGGCAATATGCTAAGATTTACAAATCGTTTTTACATGACGATCGTAACCTCTGTACGAGGTATTAAGCAATAAAATAAAATAAGTGAGAAAAATATGAATTGAATATTTTGACGTTTATACAAAATATCAAATAAGTAAAGAAATATGATATATAAAAACACGTTTAATTTTTTTTCTTCTTTTAAGAAATAATAAACTGCTAAGTCTTCTAAAATAAAATGAGATTAAATATTGGTGCCTGCTCAGATGCAACGTGGTTTCTTGGGACTAGGTGTATAAAATTTAATATTTTATTTGCCTTTTTATTACAATATCAGTAAGAGTGTTTACTTACTTGTCTTGTTCACGAATTGATAAAATGCCTCAAAACCCGTCCCGTCAAAACGGCTGTTAGACCTGAAAGTGACTCGGAAAAAATCCCTTTCAGATTCAATGGTTCCAGGTTTCTTCAGGCCACAGTGACGAGGAAGCTTAGTGATTTCGGAGGGCTGATTAAAGAACTCCAGATAATCACTAGCAGTGTCCGCAGTACAGCTGGAATGTGAAACCAATCCAGCAATTCCAGTTAAATTATTGTAATTAATTTACTTAGACATATTATAAAAAAAAAGTTTAAAACGTCTGTTGCTATCTATTTCTCTCTGACTGTTTATTTATATATATATATATGTATAATATTACTATACTGAAGATTCAAATAGAATAAGATCAAAAGGAAGAACTGCATTAAGAACAGCAAATACATCTCTGACCAATGACAATTTGTTATAAAGAAGCCTGAACTAAAAGTCTAGGGTATATTTTATATCCTACATTAAAACCCGTGGCCTGCGGATTCTTTTAATTAGTGCCGCGTTTTAGATTTTATTTTGTTTTTTTTTGTTTAAAACAAATTATATATATATATATATATATTGGCTATTGCAAAAAAACAGAATCAAAATCATGGTTTTTGTTATAAGAAATAGTAAGTATATTCAGCATAAAACCTTTCAAGTTATAGAATAAATATTCAGTTGTAATATATAGAGAGGTTAAGAATTACTATCAGTAAACAATATCTTTTAACATCAATCAAATATTTGATTGTCGAATGCGTCGAATGGAAGCTCAGAAACTTTTGCAAATATCTTTAGATTAAAATACAGTCAACTATACCTGTTTCTTAAATTATAAGATGAATAATACGTCACACAAGTGTTAGAGATTGATGTTATGGTTTATTTTTATTTAATATTTTACGTTATACTATGTTTCATCCTTAATGTCTCACTAATAATTAATTAGTAGGCTGTTAGTTTTATAAAGTAAAAAGCCAAACAACCTAAAGAACGTAGTTTTAAAGAATTCAGTGCTAATAACAAAACCTGATATTATTACATGATGTTCATTTCCTTCCAGAAGAGCGTATAGGTGCGCTAATGTTGTCGTACAAAATTAGTAGGATGTGGTTTTATCTCATGTTTATAGTTTTGATAATACCATATTAAAGACTGAAATTAATCAGCTATATAGTCTTATAATATCATAAGATCTGTGGTCAACATATGTGACTATTTTAATAATTTGTATTTGTATTTTTAACCTGAACGGCATCATACGACGATGTTAAACGATTAAGTCAGAGACCTTCTAGGATTCACGTAGGTAGTGTCTCTAGTTTTGAACAACTGACGAAAAGAAATATTATTCTAATGAATCGTCTGCCACCACAAGACTTTAGTCCGGCTTTAAACTAACTACGTGATTTACTGCAACAAATTTATAACACACGCAGAGCTGAAAATATGTATCGTGTCCACTGACATTTGAGCTGGAACATCGTCCTTCGCAACTCGGAATGTTAACTGTTAGGTAACTTGCACAAATGAGAGAAGTACCCATGAAACACATATAATGACTCGTTACTTAAATAAACTCTAAAAGTTATAATAATCCATCAAGACAGCTGGAATACAGAAATTAGAATGAAAGGTATTTAATACCTACGTTCGTAAATATTAGTTTATATATATATATATATACCCACATTTTCCCATGAAGTGTAAACATAGAATAGACATTTAGATAAAGATTGACGGTTTTCTTGATAGATGTAAGTTTTAGTTAGGAATATGCTTTATAAGATAACACCCGTGTACTTTTAAAGTCATTGTACTATTATCAAAATACATAAATGCGTCAAATATAAAACAAAACTTACGGTGTTACTCCTTCAACATCAAAATCAGTAAAAGTGACCTGAACCTTTTCAGACTTGGTTCCTATAAAGAAGTAGTGACACTCTGTGTTTCGAGGATACAGTCCAGGATGATTTGGTGAATAAAATGTTCCATTGGTTTGCTCGTGGCTGTTGAAGAGGAAGCCACACACTGCAGACCAATCAAGTAACCAGGTTATTTCTCGAATACGTTTATCTATCTGTCTAATCTAATCTAGACACCTTAATATTTTCCAGTTTTTTCACTAGAATACCATCTACAACAGAACATTTTCCATTCCTTTAGATCAGTAACGAAATTAGGAACAAATTGTGCTCAAAAAGCAAAGTCCCAAGGATTTATATTTTTAAACAAAGTTATTTCAGTCACCACCGAAAGAGTAAATAAGGTTAGTCGCATTTTATTAAAAAAACACACTTTCATATACGAATACAGTTCGAGTTCTGTTGCCACAAGTGATGTGTTCAGCAGCTATATACCTGGTTCACTGCAAATTCTATATACCTTTACAGTGCAACACTACAAAAGCTACCTTTACAGTGCAACACTACAAAAGGTAGACTTCTGGTTCGAAGCTTATGTTATAGCCCTTTTCAAAGAAGAAGATTATAAGTTCAGAGACAAGGGAAGTCTTTAATGTTTTTCCAAAAAATTGAGAAAATTGGAAATCAGAGTTTTCAATACAGCAACGGACTCTGAAACTAAATCGTCTCCCAGCATTGCTTTCATCCAATAAGTAAAACTATAGTTACAAAAGAGAGCCTTCCGACTCAAACAAAGCCATCGAGATGAAATTGAATACATCTCATTGGATCGTCAATAATACGATAAAGAGCTTGTAGCTTACAAACACTTACACACCCGAAATTCACAAGTTTTTAGTCCACTTTGAAGTCTTTTATATGCACAATGTGATACAAGAAGGAGCAGTTTTTTCCGACTACACACAGGTGTATTTCTATTCCTTTACTTGTTCACTTAAAACATATTTTACAATCATATGTCAACGCATAGTAAAGAATCTGTTGATAACTCGTCGAGAAGTAGGGTCTAAAATTGAGCTAATCATCTTTTTCATAATACTATTATGATGGAAAATACAATATTAGACAATATTGGATAATCATGGTCGTCACAATGTGTGCAATGAATAGTAGAGAAAATTGTTTCAGGGTAAGTACAGAATGTTGTTTTTGTAAAATATGATTAACCCTCAAGAACAGTTAAAAGTTATAAAGTTCTCCGAGTGTACATATACAATGAACTATATATTTATGAATAAATACAGAGAATAAATAGAACTTTTTTATCATGAAACTAATAATACAATCACAAAAACACATTATAAGAATTTAAGGAAAATTTAAGATGTTTTCTCTGCTGTTTCATTTTCAAAGGATGAGGTAATTGATGCAGTTTGAATATTTAATAAAGCAACGAATGCCAATGATATTATATTATCTGAGTAAATCCAAATTAACTAAAGTAGTTAATATAATCGCAATTTTTCAATAAATTATACACTAAAGTTGCACCTGAAAAAAACGTTTTACTTTGTATCAGTGGTTTGAAAAGGTGAAAATCTTAATCTAGCAATATTTGAACGAGTGATATGCATACCTGGGAAGATGCTTTAATCTGTTAGTAACTAATTTTCGGTGATTGTAGTACTAATTTCTAGTTCATTGGTTTATTTTGTTTGTTTCAGATATTTCACAAAGTTACCTTAATTTTGAACTGAGAAACTAGAAGGCAAATAGTCAGCTGTACCCATCGCTAACTCTCATGCAATTCTGATCGATTAATTAAATTTGACTGTTGCTCATGTAACCTACTCATTATCCTTAATTACAGAGAGAGATTCTGTGTCAAAGGGACGTGAATCGTAAATACTCGGATTCAGAGTAGAGCACGCTAACTACAGCCTTTATTCAGTTAGAAGGATTAAATTAGGTAGTTCTCAGAACAAAGACGTGGTTTTATTGAATATCCTGTTTATTAAAACGAAACATAACTGTATAGTTGTTTGTTTGTTGTTCCAACCAATCCGCAAAAGATAAAGCCTCTTTCTCCCCAAACCCGAAACATTTCATCATGTGAAATAGGTAGGCAAATACAGATTGGGTTAAAGTGCATGAAACACATTTTAATAGGGAAGCAGTTGTCACTAAGAAAAATGTCTTGTGGTTCTGTCTAGAATTAGTTCTTTAGTTTCAAAGACTCGACTTTTTATTTTATCGAATCAATCATATATATTTGTATTTCTTCAGCATCAGTAGCACATATATAAATATAAACTTAACATTTTACCTACGGGTTTACATTTAGAGAATATGAAAATAATTGTAGTACATTAATTAATAAATATTGGAGAATAAATTCATCTCTAAGAAACTCATGTTCGCACTTAATTTGGGTTCTAGCAAAGCTGAAAACTGGAGTGATATCGTGAGAGCACTAAAAAAATTTCCTTCTAAATTAAAAATGAAAAACGTTGAAGATTTATTTTGAAGTTTACGTGTTAAAAGTTTCTACAAAATTAGAACATAAACACAATGAGGCGATTCTGCCTTTAAAAGAGTAGTTCATATTCCATAAAATCAGCTATCATCTTAATAGGATGAAAAAACATATTTAGCAATAAAGTATATAAAACTTGCTATGTTTAGAATTACTTTGGTTCTAAAGAATGCTCAATTTCTACATGTTTATCTTATTTAAACTGACAGCTAAATGTTTAGCATCTGATAATAAATTTATATCCTCCTATGCTGAAGATACTTGTTTGCTAATGGATTAAATAAGTTACTTTTTTCCCATACTTACAAAGTATTTTAAATAATGGTTAAGTATGAAAAATATATCAAAAACATTCTTTTTAAGGAGATTGAGAGAGCTCTAGGTTTTGATCCATGATACGTTAAAATGATCCATAACGTACACGTTCATAACAAATTGAAATATACTTGTCAAAATAAGCCAGTCTAAATTATTATTATTCACTGGTGACTTACTAGCGATGTAAAACTAGTGAAACTAGAATTATCCATACTTACAATGAACAACAACTTTGTGAAACTTCCCATCCTTAATATTTCATATATGATAGTAAACGCTTACTTGTATAAATAACAGCAACTAGTGAAGCATCCATACGTTGCCTTAATGATGTCCTTGAGTACACAAGTATGAAAATAACTATTTTTATTGACACGGTCTAAACGCTTATTTGCTACAAAAAGTGTATAATAACCCTAGACTTTGCAACAGTACTTTACGTGTAGAAAATTTTCAGTGTTAAATCTCATTCCAATTATTATGATATAATTATGTAAAGCATTTTAAATTAGTGAGTTGACGTGAAAAGCTCTTACCTAATTGCTGATCTTGAGTTCCCACATTGATTCCGAAATCTGACAAAAAATTTATAATTATTCACTGAATATTATGAAATATTCAATTAAATATTTAAATTTCTTAAGAAATTATTTTGTAACAGTTATACAAAACTTATAAAAAGCAGAGCGATAATTATAAAGTAACTCTTGCTTTGATAGAATTTGGGTTATTCTAATTACTGTGAAAATACTGCTTTATAGAACAAGATCAGTCAGTATGACTGGAGTAAATGAAACAAACTACGTTACAGTTGGAGTATTTATTACCAAGCCACGAAACTATATATCAATTAAGTATATTTTGATATTTTAATCATTAGAGTTTCATGTACGTTATATCATTAATTATTGATAATTTACTTATTTGGCCAGTGATAACATCTTTTAACACATATATTATATACCATCTAATTCACATATTCGATCATTACCGTTGTAACATAACACACATTGCATTAGGTTCATGCCTGTTTCTATTAAACCACAGGTGGATGAAGAATTACAGGAACTCATGATTCTTTGGCTCGTTTCATTACATATTTCTAAAGATTTTTCTTATTAAATGAAGCTGGGCTTCTGAAACTCTACCTAATTAGTTCTGTCATTATCTGCGGCGTGATACAAATGATAGTTATTTTATTTGAGATGAGTGACACATCCGAAGAAGTGTTTTCGTTAGTTTCGCTGCTTTATGGCAGTGCTCTGTAATGTCTATTCAATGAACAGTGGCTGAATGAAAATGAAAGAAGAAAGTATTCTGTAACATCACTACAGGTTTCAACATGACGGTCCATCGGAGGGCTAGTGTAAGTTTACGGTAAAATCCGTGGTTCAATTTTTCTTTGGGGTCACAGTGGGGGTACTTATTTTGTAACTTTGGCTAAAACAAAAACATTTAACATACCATGGTTTGGTAAATAACAAGATAATTGTTGATAACGGTCTAAAATGAAAAACAACAACAAGTATTCCACTAAGTTGTTGCCTGAGTTTCGGTCAATATTATCTTATGGTCTTGTAGAATGATACTGTATGTCTCAGTAATGTGTTGTTGCTCTAATTGCTAATTTAAAGATGCATTCTTGCAGAGCGATAATGTACGTCTCAGCAATGTTTTGGTGCTCTAATTGCCAATTTAAACTTGCAGTCTTGCAGAGCGATAATGTACGTCTCAGCAATGTTTTGGTGCTTTAATTCATAATTTAAACATGAAGCTTTGCAGAATGGTACTGTATATCTCAACAATGTATTGGTGCTTTATTTGCTATTTTAAATATAAAATACAACACATTTTATTGGCTTCTATAAGCTTGTGTAGTCATCTTGGCTTTGAAATAAAATGTTTATGCGTTTGTGGAAGATCGTTTCTTATTTTATTGATCTGAATAACAAGAGTAAAGTTTGAAAACTATTTATTTTTATAATCAGAATTTTATGCCTGTTTCAAGACTTGCAGATGTTACTCACAATAATTGTATCTTTAGTACCTACGAAGATTGTACACTTTAATACCTTAGTGGCCTTTTTGAAATTACTTTCCATTATATTTTTTTAATAAATGCGTTACATCTAGTAAAACAGAGTCGCATTATAATTCGCTGTATTTTTCTGCAATTCCACAGCTTTGAAATATATCGATATTATATTGTCGATATGTAAAACGTCTGAGTGTTATATGTGTAACAGCGTTAGGCTGGTCGTATAATAAAGCTTATCAAGAGAATTATAAAGCCTTAGAGCATAATAAAAAATCATAATGAACAATCTCAAGCTTTTTCTAAAATAACAATATTTGGATTTTTCTGTTCCTAATAGAGACCGATAAAATCGATTTCCACAAGCATAACTGGATTAAGGCTGTAAATTGATGCCTGTAATCAGGCCCATTACTAAAGATTTGAAGATTTCGACGTAAGACGAAAATATGGAGTCTTTTAATAACTGCCTGGTTATAACAATTTCTTGTGTATTTTGTTATACATATATAAATCAAATAGAGTCAAGCCGTAAACTTGAAGCAAAACCATAAATTAAAATCAAAATTATATGTTTTCGAAATAATTTTTTCCAATGTATAAGGGATCTTCACAAAACATGTCATGTTTGTTTGCACGTTACTTAAGTCGTAAAGAATTTACAATGGATAACATTTGGAGAAAATGAAATGGAGAAAACCTAGAGACGTTTTGTCTAGTGTCTTTTTATACTGGAGATCATAGTGGAATCGCTCCAGTTTCATGGTTTTCTCTATAATCTTCTAGTTTGAACTGAAGAACTGCTCCTTTTAATTGTTTTATATACATCTGTTCAATGTCTTGAAACTATCAGACTCTCAGGGCAATAAGTGACTACTCGTTCTTTCTAACAAGAAATAATAATAATAAAGCTTAAGGAGTAAAAGTTTTTGTTGTTCCAGAAGAATTATAGGGATGGAAACCCGAATTGAAAGTTAATTAGATAACTAAATAATCCAGTTTAATAAAAGTGTCCAAGTTTCTACTAAATATATATATACATATTATGTTGTAGGTATTTCATAGCTTTGGTTCCTAAACTACTTTCACATCTAATTCATTTCATATATTAAACTACATGGTTAAATGTAACATGCAACTTTTTGGACTTCCATAACACTATTTTCTCACATTTGTTTGTTTGTTGTTAAGCATAATTTTATGTAATATTTGCACGCCATGTATATTAAAATCCCATTTTTAGAGTTGTAAGCAGTCATGCTTAACGCTGAGCCACCGAGGAGCAATTCTTAAGAGTTTACTCGTTAGAGTCAGAGAGATGATAAATTTCAGATGAGAATGTAAAAGCTACATTTGTGGAACATTATAGCTGTGTTTATGAAAATAAAGAAATAAATAAAATAATTTCAACATCAAATTATTGCGCAAAAATCAGATTACTTTAGCTCTTTGCCGTTACAAATTATTACCTATTTTTACTATTTTTAAATCATGATTTTATGTTACATGTTTTTTTTATGGACCATTTTGTCATATCAGCTAAATAAATGAAACATAAAATAATTCTCCATAATTACATTTTTATGATAACAAATATTTTTAAATTGAAGAGATTTCGGTGAAATAGCAGATTATTTTACAAATGGATATAAATGTGTTATTTTTCTTTGCTGTTAGTATTCACGATTCTAACAACATCACAGCTTCAAATAAAAAAATGTATACTCGTTTCAACTAAAATTTAAATCGTAATAGATAGAAGTGTAATATACGTAATTAGATTTTATTATATTTTCTACATAAGCAATGGCATGAATAATAAGATAAGTGAAACATATTTCAAAATATTTCATTCTTTTTACTACGAGAATAATATTAGTAAAATTAGGTAAAAACTCGTTACTTTAACCTAGAGACTATCTCTTCTAGGTAAGTAATGTTATTAAACCTATAGACTTACTCTTCTAGGTAAGTAATGTTATTAAACCTATAGACTTACTCTTCTAAGTAAGTAATGTTATTAAACCTATAGAATATCTCTTCTAAGTAAGTAATGTTATTGAACCTATAGACTATCTCTTCTAAGTAATGTTATTAAATGTGAGATACAGGAAAAACCTATTATAACATAACTAAACATCTTTTTTCCAAGAGGATCGCTTCACGAAAACGGCAATGCTAATGTAATGAATAGTCTAATATAAATTTCCTACAAAAATAATATTACAGCGTATCGTATCTAAGTAAGTGAATTAATTACAGCGTTGAACTTCGACAAACAGAGAAAGAAAGATTAATGGAGAAAACCCTTAAAAATCCACTTCACATAATGGTGTTTATCTTACGACACTATAGATAATATATAAAAAAACTAAAGTTCATTATTTATATAGTTTGTTTAACATAATAGCCATATCTTTTAAGTATAATAAATTAAAGTTACTTTTAAGAATACATTTTCATAGATTGCAAACAGTTTGTACCATAACCCTAAATTATTTATTTACTTCTCCCAGTAAAATTGTTTTAATGTTTATCTGTTTTTCTTGGCTGCAGTATTCTGTATTTTGTTGTTATTTAACTCTTCTGTTTATCATTTCAATTATATTATTTTAAAAAACAGTAAAAAATATTTCTAGCATTATTTAGTTCAAATAATCTTTGTTTTTTACGATCAAAGCTACACATTTGGCTATCTGTGCTCTCTCCATTGCAATATATCAAACAGTAGATTTTAGTGTGTAATAAATGTCCATACATTTATGTGTATTAAATATCTACTCAACGGTAGATATTTATTTTGAAAAGAAAAAAAGAAACGAATATTGCGCAAATAAGAATAAAGACTTGTAAACATTCAGTATTTTATTTTTTAAAGAAAAGTCTTTAGTCAGGAGACGTTTTAAGAAACACAAAAAACTTACTAACAATGAACAAAAACCAGCATCATGTATGTTGGAAACCTCTCACTATCAAATATCTTCTCCCACTCTGCAATATTTCTTTTTTTACCGAGTATGAGGACGTTTCTAAAAGCAGTGTTCTTATCATATATTTTGTTTATGTTAGTTGAGACATGATATATATATATGTGATGATAAGATTCAACAAAATTCTGTGATTTACTAGTGTGATCCCCACAATGTACAACTACCACTTTTCTAGAATTGGCGAGTAATGCATGACCGCAGAAATATAAAAGAGCTTTTTTTTTCTTTTCTCAGCCTAGGAAGGGAAGAAATATATATAATTATATCCTTCTGAGTATGCGTGTTTCTACACATATGTAAGGTATAGAATTTATAACCTTTGACATCAGGCTGGATTTGATGTGATTATATGGCAGTGTTACACGAAGTACATTATTTTTAATGTTATGAACAAAGTACCCCAAAAGGAACTAATATCATAATATAGGATCAACGTCTGAGCTGCAAGGCTTCAAATGAAAGAGCGAAACTTAAAGGATTTTATTGTTGTGTATTTCATTAGCTAACTTGTAAGTACCTAGATTTTGTGAATGGTCCGTTTTGGTGCTGTGTGGAAGCATTTAACAAAAATATTTAGTGATTTCACAAATAGACTAACATTTTTCATTTACTATGATATCTCGAGATATAGCAAACACTTGAACATTTAATAAGGTCAATTGCACTTTAAAAGAACGATATCCTCGATATGTGTTGTCTTTCGAATTACTTCCTTCATCAACAATCGCGCTCAGCCTAACAGCCATTAAGGTCGAATATTGCAGTTTCCGTTATAATAGAAAAGTCCATGGAGGACGACAAGGTCAATCTTACATTACAAATCTAAATTGCTCCTATAAAATACACTTTACACTCTGTATTATACACTGATATTGCTTTTTTCCTATTTATGCACATTGAATGTTTATTTTTAACTGGATCATTTCCTTATTTTTACCTAACTTTTAATATTACGTGAATTTATTATTTTATCTTGCTTCACAATTACCCTAAATAATTTATATTAGTTACTTTACAATTACATCCAAGAAATAATTGCAAAACAAAACAAAAATGTACTACAATGACGTATGAATATTTTTTTTATTTTATGTGAGAACGTTTTAGATTTTTATTTCAATAATATATTCAGGCAGACAATAAAAATATATATGAAGCAGAAAGTAGATATTTCTTTCGTATGGAGTTTAAAATTTCAGCTACATAGAACTTTTTATAGTTATTTTTATAAGTGATAAAACTGGCCCTTAGTGACAAACTGTATGTGCATCGACTTAACAATATTGAAACAGCAACTATAAACCCTGGCTTTCAAATAAGTTAAATATTTTCTGTAAAAAAATAGTCTATTACTTAAATGTGAGATTATAATTTAAATATTTATAATTTTTACTTGAGCATTTTGAAACGGATGTAATTGTTGCGAATGTTTTAATTTTTCTAACTTAATA
Organism: Tachypleus tridentatus; assembly: GCF_004210375.1. Lineage (NCBI taxonomy): Eukaryota > Metazoa > Arthropoda > Merostomata > Xiphosura > Limulidae > Tachypleus > Tachypleus tridentatus. Next base: position 52,693,282 of record NC_134834.1, on the reverse strand, counting down.
TTTTACCTACCGTTAACGAATTTATAAAGAGCTTGAAATCCTCTAGTAGTAGGTAAAGTGTTATTAGAACGAAATTCAATGGTCATCGTAGGTCCATTGGACATGAGCTGGGGCGGAAGAGCTTTCCCACAGAAACTTCTAATTTTTTCTTTTTTGCCATTAATCTTGATAAAAATTTCAATCACATCGGTTCCTTCGCAGCTGCAAAGGAATTTCAATATACATCAAACGTAATTTAATACAGCAGTTTATTTAATTTCTTAATACGTTTGTTTTAAAATTTATTTTTAATAATATTTATGAAATCTAAAACTTCACCACCAGGAGTTCTATTGCTACGGGTCTGTTTATTGGTTAACATAAAACAACATTGTTTTCTGTTAAAATTAACATACTCCCATAAGATCTAAATAAAATATATCCTTAAATATTGTTCTAATATTTATTGGTTTGTTATTTTTACGCCTTATTTGATGTTGATTATTTACCTTCTGTTTGAGTTAAGTGTCAAAGAAAGTCAATGTAGATTCTTTGAGGACGAAATTATTGAAATGTTAAATGTGTTTAAGAATTATTTTATTTCAAAACTTATTTGATAGTCTCATAGAATATAATTGTACTGATAGATATAAAATCCTTTTTCAGTATTCCTTGTGTATGAGTGTATTTTATTTTTGGTATGTACATGCGAAACGTTCGACATAAAAATTGTGGATTTTGATTTCAAAATATACATGGTTTACATCTTAGTATCAGATGCTTGTAGGTTTAACCAAAGATATATTTTTCGTTTGCCATTCGTGTTAACATTGATTGTTCTCATACAAACATGATTTCCACTAAGAGTATTTACATTTAATTAAAGCCGAAGCTTCAAGGATGTTTTAATTGTCAAATCAATACATGCAAGTTATATGTTGTAGCATGAGCTCGTTTATTTAAACTAATAATGGAAATCACTGTTACCATAGTAAATGTAGAATCGAATGGTGTGGAAGAAACATTACATTTATATCACAGTACTCTGTGGTGTACTTATGTTACTCCTGATATATAAAAAAATAAAGTGTAACACAACAGCACCTTACTTTCTATATTCGATGGTTTAGTATGTCCGGAAGATCGCGCAAAGCTGCACGAGGGCAATATGCACTAACAATCCCTAATTTAGATGTGACAGGTAAGAGAGAAGGAAACTAGTCAACATCACCTACCGCCAACTTTTAAACTACTCTTTTACCAACGAATAGTAGAATTTACCGTAACATTATAACTCCCTTATGGTTGAAAGGGTGAGTATGTTTGGTGGAACGGAAATTTGGACCCACAACTCGTAGAGTGCAAGTCGAGGACCTCTAGCCACCTGGTTATTCCATGCCGTCTTATATTAGATTATTTCTTAACAACTGATTACCTACGTAAAAAAAAAAACAAAATATAAAATAGACTATAAAACTATGACGTGCGAAATGGCAAAATTTATTCTATGTATTTGCAATGAGAAAGATAAATCGCATAATACGTTCAGTTTCTCTTAGCAAGCGTTATGTGTATAACAAATAAATAGAACATGAAGGACAATCATGAGTGTACAGTCTTAGATTGTATTGCCCGCGTCTATAAACTGCCATTAATCGTCTTTAACCAGTAGTAAAGGTTCGGCATGGCCAGGTGGTTAAGGCGCTCGACTCGTAATCTGAGGATCGCGGGTTCGAATCCCCATCATACCAAACATGCTCGCTCTTTCAGCCGTAGGGGCGGATAAGTGATGGTCATTATTTATTGGTAAATGAGCAGCCCAAGAGTTGGCTGTGGGTGGTGATGACTAGCAGCTTTCTCTCTAGTCTTACACTGCTAAATTAGAGACGGTTAGCGCAGATAGCCCTCGTGTAGTTTTGTGCGAAATTAAAAAACAAAAATCAAACCAGCAGTAGTAACGTAGTCGCTTATAATGAAACATAAAATCAAGAAAATAGCTCAATAAAAATCAAAACTGTTTGCTAAACATACAGAACTCTTGGGTGATAACTATAACTGTTCTTCTCCAGTTATATTGTAGTAGTCACTTTTATAAACATTATTGTGAAACATAATATATTTAACTCAATATATAGTAGTATTAAAGGATTTTTTTTCCCAAAATTCAATAACGTATTACACAAACTTCATTATTAAAAGGTATGGTGAAAAAATAGGTATATATACATATATATTAGTGAAAATAATTACATTTAATGAAGCTAAATATTAAAATCACAAGGAAGGACTGCGTTAAAAACAACAAATCCAAACCTATAACTAATTATTTAATTTGTTATTTTGTTTAATTTGTTTTTGAATTAAAATAACAAACTACACACACACTCACACACACATATATATACACATATATATATACTGGTGAAATTATTGCTACTTACTCTCTATTGACATTACTGTGTAGAGACTGAAGGAGATCAAAGTCCGTGAAAATTACTTGGATTCTCTCTCGCCCTCTGCCGGTAAAATGGTAAATACAATGGACATCTGAGGGATAAGGGTCCGGATAATTAGGGCTTGTGAAAGTCCCATTTTTCTCCAAAGAACTAGATATCCACATATCACAGTGTACACCTGTAAAAACTGATAGCTCAGATAAGGAACATTTACATTGAACAAATAGATGTTATATGATAGGAATTCATGAACTAGATATTAATAGCATCTATGTCCATAAGTAAATGTTTTCAAAGAAATAAGTAGAAATCAAACAGGTATGAAACTTGAAACAAATTTACTTGTGATAATATTGTATAATTAGCTAACGATTTTAATGATTGCTAGGAGAAGATGAAATCAGTTTATAATTGTTTTTCCAAATACTTTAATAATATATTTATATATAATGTCTATTACCTTTTATATATGTTATAAAACTATTTCTCAGCGAACGTAGAAGCGATATATGTATGCAACTATATGTCAACATATATTTTAGAGGTCTCTGTATTTCTCTTTCTTTATACCGTATCCAAACAGGACTTGGTGACCACAGTTTTCTACATATTTTTTATGTATTATATCCAAACAGGACATTGGTGACAAAGTTTTTTCACAGATATCTTTATGTGCAATATCCAAACAGGACATCTGTGACCGTGGTCTTCCACAACTCTCTTTAAGTACCATATCCAAACAGAACATTGGTGACCATGGACATTCACAGATATCTTCTTGATGAGGTACAAAGAACTTCATTGTCGATACATTCATCCATTTAGATAGACTATTAACATTTGTCAGTCATAAATTTCCACGGTCTCTTCTTTCATCAATCTTTCTAGTTACGATCAGACTTTCAATTCTTTCTTTCTTCATAACCTATCTCATTAATTCCAACTGTCTCTTTCAACCTCCTCTGGACAAAATATCTTTATTTAAAGTATGACTTGACCAACATATTTTCAAGATGTGTTTTAACAACCACAACTCAATTTCTTCAATTCTCTTTTCTATACATGTCCAACATTCTGATGCATAGTTAAGAATTGGTATAACATAACAATCCAAAACTTTTAACTTCATCCCCTTAGAAAGTTTAATACTTGCTAGTACCGTTTTCATTTTGCTATCTCTATTCTCAGTTTAATTTCGTAATCACATTTATAATCTGATGTTGTCCAGCTTCCTGGGTAATTACATTTATTGACCTGTCTTATCTTTTCCTTATTTTTTTGATGTCCCCGAGGATTTACAACACTAAAATCAGGGGTTCAATTCCCCTCGGTGGACTCAAGAGATAGTTCAATGTGGCTTTGCTATAAGAAAATACACGTCTGTTTGATAACGCATACAAGAGCGATATTCTCTGTAATTTCCATACATTATGTTTTCCTACAGTTAATAGTTAAACCCTTGTTTTTTGTCTATACTCAAAGGGTTACCTCTGCGAAAGCCCAACACAGCACATCACTCAGTCAACACCATTCCAACTGTCAAGCATAGGGGTGGCAGCATCATGTTATGAGGATGCTTCTCATAATCAGGGCCTGGGAAGGTTGTCAGGACTGAGGAGAAAATGGATGGTAAAAAATATAGGCGAGATCTAGAAGAAAATCTGGTTCAATCAACTGAAATTCATAATTGGGTCGAAAATTCAGATTTTAGCAGAACAATGGCCCAAAGAACAAAACCATAGCTACACTCAAGTGCTTTCAAAAGAAAAAAGTAACTGTTCTGGAGTGACCCAGTCAAAATCCTGACTTGAATCCAATGGCAAATTTATGGTGAGATCAGAAAATTACATTTCATCAACAGTTCCTAACGGATTTGTCAGAACTGGAGCAATTTTTGCTGAGAAGAATGGGCAAACATATTATAATTCCATTGTGCACAATTAGTAGGGATCTATCCAAAAAGGCTCACAGCAGTAACTGTACTTCCACCAAGTACTGACTTAGTTGGTTGAATACTTATGCAATCATCAAGTTTCAAACTATATGTTTTATTTGCAGGTTTTGCTGATATTCAACTTCCTTCACACAACAATATTAAGATTGACCAATAGTTTCGAAAGAAAACAAGTTTATTAAAAGCTGTTTACATTACTTTTATTTCATCTAAATATTACATTATTGGTAGGGGGAATATTTTTTGAAGGCACTGTAACTGATTTTTAAACAGAGACACATCAATAACATACCAATAACATTGTGTAGAATATAATAAATGATGCAATTTTAAGCTGTAACAGTTAATAGACACACAAAAACTATAAACATTTTGGTACATACAAGGAGTGATATAACAGATTTTGTTAAAAATATTTGATATTGGCATAATAAAACATGATTATTACGTATTATAATTTAACTTATATAAAGCGTGGAACACGGCTCACCAGGTCGACCGAATAGTTTTTATTACCTGTTTATTAACATTAAGAAAATTGAAGAAACGAATCACATAACTATATTTATTGCTAGCTTTATCCATATAAAAAGACAGAAAACACTTCATTAGATTGATCCAAATGATAACATGCAATTTTAATTTTGTTACTTTAGACTAAACGAAAAAAAAACGTGAAACGCACATATCATTACATCGATTTAAACAAATACATTTAATGCTAGTTCATACGTTACTCTCACTACATAAATAAATATAAGACAGTTCCTTAGGTCGATCAAAATACGTTTACTACTATCTGTATATTAGCGTAAATTCATTATAAATAACGAAACAAACACTAAATTGAACAAAGTTATGATATAGTGAAAAATTCTCTGAATGAACCATAAGTAGTTTTATTTTACTTTGTCATGTTAAGCGTGTACTCTATCGAATGTGATTAAGGGACATCTTAGAGAATAATGTGGCGATACAGCTTTATTTGTCAATAACAAAAAATACAACAACAGGAAAACGTTTTCACGCGGTGTGTCTTATATATGCGTTATGTGATAACGATTTTGAAACACTCTATGCTTAAAATTTCCATACAATTAAGATTGTTTGACTACAATGTAGAATGATATTATTATTACAAATATCCCCAAAATAATACAATGAAGGACATAGTTGATCTTGAATCAGAGACAACGAGCATTAAACAGTGTACCAGATGGAAAATCAATGTTTAAGTGATGCATCTCAAACATCCTGAAAAACTAAGAAAATAAAAATACAGTTAAGAAACAAATACAGTTTCAGGCTAATGTATTTGTTTTTTAGAGCTACTTGTACTTGATAAAGAAACATTTTATCCAACTTTGCCCCACTTTTGCTTTGTACTAATAAAGGGTTTGTTTGTTTGATTTTGATTTTCGCGTGAAGTTACACGAGGGTTCCCTGATCTAGCGGTCTTTAATTTAGCAGTAAAAGACTAGAGGGAAGGCAGCTAGTAATCACCACCCCTAGCCTACTGTGGACTATTCTTTTACCAACGAACAGTAGAACTGTCCGTGACTTATAACGTCTCAGGAGCTGAAAAGGTAAGTATGTTTAGTATGACGAGGATCCGAACTCAAACCCTCATATTACGAGTCGAGCACCTTAACCAACTGTTCATGCCGGGCTCCTTTTAAAAATAAAAATAGTAATAGGAGATGTAGTCTCTAATGCATTTTTCTTTTCCTTTTCTGCATGGATTCTCGGCTTTTTTTATATTCAAGACCCATTAGCAAACACCGATGGCCAGTCGCGAGTAAGTAAACAGTTTTTGTTATAAAAAAGATCTAACTAGCTAAATGAGTAAGTAAATCATTAACATATTGCATAAATTATTACGAGTTTTTAAGGAATGTTCACACATTCGGATGACCCAGTTTTGGGCCAAGACTCATGAGTTTAGAAATCTTGCTGTAGCATAGCCTTCAGATATTATCACTCATACAGAGTTTCCTGTAACATAGCCTTTCAAAAGGCATCAATAATTATGTTTCCCTACACGAAACTTTTATATAAAATCGCATCACTGTTAACTAAACTTCTGTCAGTCTCATAGTGTTACTAATGAATAGAATTAACGTGAAACACTGATGTGGTATTGGATCTATAAGAAGAAAACTTTCTGTGTATGTTTAAAGAAACAAATATTGAATATTAATATCATGGAATCTTACAGTGGCATTAGACAAAATGAGATTAGGTATAATAAATATTAAACAGTTACTTATGTTGAATAGTTCTTAATTTTAAATTTTTTAACAAGATCATTGTTTAATATTTTCAACATTGGAATTAGATTAATGTCAACATTTTGGTTTTGGTTTTCTTGTGCTACGATTTCTATGGAATTAAAGTCTGCAAATGTAATGACAACTGAGTGAAAAAAGTGTGAAAAATCACATTTTACTCAATATCTGTAAAGACATTTTAACGATTTTGTAGTATTAATAACCCTACTTTAGCTTAGCTTAAAGCTCAGCAGTTTGTTTGTCATAAAGGAATTATTAATGTGAATTTCTATTATATTTGAGAAAAAAAAAAAGAAATAGACAAGATATTTCGAATATTGCTCAAAAATCTTCTCTCCAGAAATTATTGTATGTTCCCTGATTTTATATATATATATACATATATGTGTGTGTACTTTGTTGTTGACTAATAAATGAATATAATGTATGTGTGTGAGAATATATATTTATTAGTTCCTTAGGCAGGGATAATCACATAATTTCAGAATTCAGATTTCATGTGAGAGGACAGCATATAAAAGGTCTACTCAAAAGGAGAAATTTGAGATTTTTTTATATGTATAATAAAATCTATTGGGTCTTATTTATACATAAAAAGAAGGACAGAACTCAGATTTCATGTAAGAGAACAATATATATAAGGTCTAATCGAGTGGAAAGGTTTGAGATCCTTTTTTATATATAATAAAACCCATTGGATTTTATTTATACGTAAAGAGAAGGGCGGGTTTAAAGCTCCACTATAAAAATTACCTTAGAAATAAACTTCTGCACATTGTTATTGATTTCTTTACTGAATGTTAGTTGCTAATCTTGAAAAAACTCAATGGTTTGGCGGTTTCATGTATATATCCATTGTTACAATAACGCTGACTGTTGAAAATACCTCGCTGTTTGCATTTTACGCATTAACCATGATATTTGAATCACCCATCGAGTAACATATTTGGTAAGTAAACAGGGAGAATAATAGTTTTTATATATAAAACGTAAAAAAATACCTATAATATAATTGGTTTTCTTGGAATATTTTAAGTTAGCTTGGACCACGACTTTATTCCATTTAAGTCTCAGATTACGCTACAAAAATATTTGTCATAAAATGCTAATAGCGTTTTTCCATAGTTGCTAAAATTATATGTCATTATTAAATTGGCTTATGCGTATGCTGTCTTAAAAACTTACCTTCTAATGTATATCGTAAAGACTTTATACTTATTTATCTATTAGAAACTTTAAGTAGAATTGTTTTTCCCATATTTTTAAGAAGATAAAACGTATATGGTTTCACATTTTATGGTCATCTTATCAATAAAATGACAAAGATAAGCTAAGACAGTCGCATATTATAAATTATGTGCATTCAGAATGAAAACAAAACAGAATTATTTTGTCAACTTACGTGACTCTCCAGAGATTGGTAACGTTAGTCCATTGTTCTGTGGTTCTGTGAAAAATAAAAGGATTTCCTATTTGAATATTTCCACACATATTTATGATTCTAACTTATTATTTTATGAAATACTCTTTTCTGTTCTTTCACATTACAGTGTTTTTATTGGTGGGTTATTCTTGCAGTTAGCTTCCCAATAAATCAATAAACAAACAGAAAAATCGAAAACAAAGAAAAGTTTAACCTGTTCAGTGCTGTAGACGAAATAACTCGTCCAAGCCGATCGGTAACACAGTTCCACGGACGAGTTAATTCGTTGTAAATAATACCTAATTTCAACGCTAGATGTCAGCACTATACATGCATTTGACCTACTTACAAATTTTTTAACTTTCGATCCAAAATGGCGTCACAAAATGAAGAAGCATTAGAGTTGTATTGTAGCAGCTGAAATACTTGGAGGATAGGAGTATTATAAGTTAATTATTTCTGTCTTTTTACCTTCGTGTTCCCTTTTTATTTTCCTTGGTGAGTGTTTTACTGAAACTATTCAGTTGAAAAAAAAATTAAAGAGAATAATCAGAGGGCGAAGGTAGTTATAAAGAACTAAATAGTTGATAAAATTCTTTTGACATAACCACTATATTTAGAGAGTTGTTTTATGTTAATATCTCGTCGTTAAATCGTTTCTAAGTAATCGATAAGCATTTAGAACTTATTATACTTGAATGACAGTTTCCAAGTTAGTCAAATTTCTAAAATTAATAGTGCTATTAACGTGACTTACGACTCAATCTAAAGATGACTCTAAAACAGACAAAGAAAACGTATTTATTTTTGTAATGTGACTGAATAAAAACATTAAAATAGTTGCTAACACTTTCGTGTTACTACATAACAAAAGGAGATATTGAGATAACGAAAGTACATTTACGTAATAGGATTTAGTGTTGAAAAGTGTAGAATGTGTTAATGTGTTAACATCACTGTGCTGTAAAATTGTTATTAGAATCCCACATTTTAAAACAAATTTAGTATGCATATTCTCAGAGAACAGCTATTGAAATAACTTTATTTTTTGAATATGGCTATCTTGTAATTCTGGTACTTGTAAGGTTCAAAGCATATAGAATGATACAAGGGTAACTACACCAAGCTAAACCATAATTACACTTTCTAAAGAAGAAGATTCATAAATGATATCTTCTACATGTATATATTATTTTACTGAGGCGGAATAAGTGAACCCGATGAACTCATTGTATACTTTTTGTATCGTAATAAAGAGCCAGCGATGTTTTTTATCGATACATGTTTTAGTAGAATTACTTGTATAAGATGATCTATTTAAAATAAACTGTCAGAAACGAGAAAGCTAGCGAAAGAGATACATCTTGTGGGTTTCAGTTTCGTTCTATTTTCTTGATTAGCGAGAATGATAAAAGCTTCATATATAAGAAACACTCGTTTTGGAAGTCAACACGAAAGCCCAGAGATTCCTATGTGAAAAAAGGGGAATAGGTTCATATAACTTTTAGTTTCTTTGAACACGATAAAGATTTCGTCTATGATGATTCAGTTGATGAGCGAGTGAAGCCAGATTAGGAATAATATAATGAAAAAGAGGTTAAAAAAGTTTGAGATCTTGTTTTTACCTGTTGATGGGATATTTGATTCTAAATTAAAGTTTTCTTCGTAAAATTGAAAAACAGCTTTAAATCCTTGGCCAGAAAATTGTGTCTGGCTTTTAAACTCGACATACAGATCTGGACCAGTGGAGACAAATTCCACATAATTTTGATGGTTGCAGAGTTCTCCAATCACAGGGCTCCGGGCATCCTTCCCGTCGTGAACGCTGATTTTGTCTGCGCTGCCTAGGCAACTGAAAAATAATATAAAAATTAAACATATATTTTTTTTTTAAAGGATCCGTCTAAGTAAACGTGTTTAACTACAGTCTAATGAAAATAGTAAACTGTGAGAACTGAGCTACGACATCTACTCTGTGCAGGAGTTCTCTATGGGATTCACCAACTGTAACAATATACTATCGTGGGTTGAAGAATACTAAAAATTCGGAAATATACACAGAGTTTATCCTTTAGATTAGCTGCGGGGTATTGCAATCTACAATTACGTCTCGCTAAGGAAATATCAATTTTGTTGAAAACTGGACTAGTTTACTTACATTATAATTATTGATTATTAGTATTGTTTGTTTGTTTTGTTTTTTTTGGAATTTCGCACAAAGCTACTCGAGGGCTATCTGTGCTAGCCGTCCCTAATTTAGCAGTGTAAGACTAGAGGGAAGGCAGCTAGTCATCACCACCCACCGCCAACTCTTGGGCTACTCTTTTACCAACGAATAGTGGGATTGACCGTGACATTATACACCCCCACGGCTGGGAGGGCAAGCATGTTTAGCGCGACGCGGGCGCGAACCCGCGACCCTCGGATTACGAGTCGCACGCCTTACGCGCTAGGCCATGCCGGGCCGTGATTATTAGTAACATTTCTTTAAAAAACACACACACATATATAAAAATACTGAAGAAGTGTTCAAAATGAGTTGTTGTAGTGTTATCGAAAAAACGTTTTTTCTCAAACACTTGCTTTCGCCAAGTGCTGATAATGGAATTTCTCTAAAGAAATTCAGTAGGCTTTTAAGTTTGTTGAAAGTCTCTTCAGAACATTTTGTGAATGTTCATTCTTTCATATGGTTTATTTTTTATTTTTCTTCGTACTACAATATATTTTTTTATATTTACCGTTTATTTATCCTTGTTATTCGCGAATTTGGGATATGTTTTACCTCCTCGAATGTGTTTGTAGTGCGAAAGTAAGAACTAACAGTAGATTTTATGTTTTATGCCAAGCATCCTTAGCGTCTTTTAACTCCTGTACTAAATGCCTCTACTACGTTTATCTCAGTTTTTAACGTTATCATATCTTCGTGAAACAAAGGAGTAATTATGCAAATTGATACAATTCTTTCGGTTTTGTCGTTGTTGTTGTTTTAGTTCGAGTGTATAAACTCACTTAGCTTCTCTAAGAATGAAACCTACTTTCGTTTCGATAAGTGTGGCTGTGAACAAAAATAAGGCTTCTGTCTCCTTCCTGTCTCAAATTTTTTTCAAAGCATCATTCGCCAGAATGCAACCCTAAGGAAGAGTACTTTTTTTTTAGGGAATAGATCCTTCACTAAGTGAGTTGCTACTCAGTTCCTAGGACAAATTTAACAGGAAAAGTAATAAAAGCTCATTCACGGAAAAGTTCTTTTTTATTTCTGGCTAAACAAAACTATCGTCTTTAATTTTAAAACAATAGATGAAAGAATGGTGAAAAGAAAAATTTAACTGAAACTACTTTAATATGTACGAGGGACGGAAAGAAAACATAACTGAATTTATGAGACTGTAAGGTCTCCATAAAAGCTGGACCCAAATCAATTCAAGCATAACAACTGAACTGAAACTCTTTTTGGCCTGTTTGTATGTACAAGTTTAATATATATACATATATGTACTTATATCTGCTGGCTATATCGATGTAGGACATTGTGAGCTAGAGTATTTATATATTACTCCACTAACTTATTCTTATGCCATTCTTACTTGTTTTTCTTTTCTTTATTGTTTTTTTCCTTAAGGTTGGAGATTTAAAGGAGGTTATGACTGATGGACTAGGTGTCCCCGTCGCAAAGTCGAAATAACTTCCAAAACCCAAAACACATCTCATATCCCACTTTATTGTCTCTGTCCTGGTAACCTTTTTAATTTATGTAACGTTTATGTTATAGTTTTTGTGGTTTTTAAGTCTTGTTTTCATAACTAAAATATTGATATGGATACATATATATATATAAGTTGTTAGTAAAACGCTGGGTTTTGCAACGTGATATCACTCAAAAAAATACGATGCTAATATTTTTGGACAGAATTAATTTCTCCATTAACTGTTCAGACGATTTTTATTAACTCGTAATCCCACCTTTTCTGTTTGAGGTTTTTAAAGTGATGAGCGTTAATAGTACTGCGCAGTCAAAACATCAGATCCACGTTACATAGCGCGGTGGAGAGTATTTCCAGCCAAATGAGGCATTTTAGTGTTTAAAGATATTTCGAAACAATATGAAAATGTAAAATTTTCTCAACTTGTTTTATAATATAAACATTATTTTAGGTAAATACACCTAAATATAAACAAAACACAATCTCCTACATCATTTTGTTTGTTTCCGGTCATTTCCTTAAGGTTTGGCACAATATATAAGCAGAGAATTCCCTGTCACTTCGCTTCAGTTTATTTAAATAACAGCCACGAATACTTACTTACCTTAAGTCCTCTCGCTGAAGACGAACATTTTCAAAGTTCACAGTAACTCTTTCATTGTACTTTCCCATAAAGTGATAAGCACACTTTACATTCCTAGGATAGGTACTGGGATAAAGTGGTGAGAAGAAATAACCTTTGCTACGTGAATTGTTACCTCTAAAGAACTGATAGTCACAACTGGTTCCATGAAGGGGGTCGCCATCAGTGAGATATATACCTTGTGAGTGTAGATAATTACTTAAATTAAACTACAAGAAACATATTTAAAAATTAGAATTAGATCATCATTTCTGAAAGAGTATGCCGGTTAAAACTATTAATTTTTTTTTTTTTTAAGTACAATCAGGTAAAGTTATGATTTTATTTAAAACAGTTAGATAAGTGATACATAATATGACATAATACGATTATTTGGTTATTACAGTTTAATAAAAACAAACATGTTTTGAGTTCAGTCAAGTAAGATGACAATTGTATTGAGTATAACAACATAATGTTTTTTTCGTTTAGCGCACATAGATGAGGTAAATATTTTATCAGATGCAACAAGATAAAATGGTTAATTTGTGCAGTCAAATACCCTAAATATTGTACTGCGTAAAGCAATATATAATAATCCCATTACTGAATCAAATCAGTGGATATGATTATTTTCTTGAATATTTTGCTGCGCAAATTCAAATATATTAAAAGTTAATTATAACATCTCTGTCTTATCAACCAATGCACACATTTTTCTAATTATTTTTATAATTTGTAATTGTAATTCAGGAAATAAACAACCAGATCCACATAATTCTCCAGTTAAAATTTGGTATTTTTCGTCGCTAGTGATAATGTTAATTTTTTTTTTCATTTTTAACAAATACACTTGTTGTAATTATTTGTGTCATATTAAACGAAATATTTAAAAAAGAAAACACTTTTGAAATTTTTTAGTTTACAAGACATTTTAATTTCGAGAAAACTTTATTTATTTGTTTGTTTGATTGAGTTAAGCGCAAAGCTACACAATGGGCTATTTGAGCTCTGCCAACTATGGGTATCGAAGCCCGGTTTCTAACATTGTAAGTTCGTACTAGGCGGCTTCAAAGAAGCATAGAAAAATCAGATATTTGCCGCCAGAACAATAATTTGGTACACGTCTGAGTAATACGATCAGTAGCATGTGGTTTCTACTTCAGGTAAGTCGTAAGATTAAAGTTTGTTTGTTTTCTTGAATTTCACGCAAAGCTACACGAGAGCTATCTGCGCTTGCTGTACCTAATTTGGCAGTGTAAGACTAGAGGGAAATCAGCTAGTTATCACCACCCACCGCCGACTCTTTGGCTGCTCTTTTTACCAACGAATAGTGGGATTGACCGTCACATTATAACACCCCACGGCTGAAAGGGCAAGTATGTTTGGTGCGACGGGGATTCGAACCAGTGATCCTCAGATTACGAGTCGAACGCCTCAACCTACCTGACCATACCGGGCTCGAAACTGAAGGGATAAAAATATAAGCCGTTTAAATCTTACGGGCTCGGCATGGCTAGGTGGGTTAAGGTGTTCGACTCGTAATCTGAGGGTCGCGGGTTGGAATCCCTATCACACCAAATATGCTCGCCCTTTCAGCCGTGGTGGTGTTATATATACTGACGGTCAATCCCACCATTCGTTGATAAAAAAGTAGCCCAAGAGTTGGCAGTGGGCGGTGATGACTAGCTGCCTTCCCTCTAGTCTTCCATTGCTAAATTAGGGACGACCAGCGCAGATAACCCTCGAGTAGCTTTAAGCAAAATTCGAAAAATAAACAAACAAACCCTTCAATTTGAAAACCTTGCCTATTTTACCCTGATGCTAGAAATACAGTATTCTAGGACCAAAGCGACTACGGCCAATGTGAAGGCGATACTACTTGTAGCTATATAGTATTGTGTATGCGTATATAAATTTTTGCTCTATATTATTTAAATCTGAAAAAAGAAGAAAGAAACCAACCACTTCTATTCAGTTGTTAAAACTATGGATAAGTAGATAATTCGAAACAGTTGTAAGACTATAATAAACAAACTGCAATAGTAAGATCAAGTTAAGACATGTTTCTACCTTCTATCTCATTCAAATTCTATTTATACACTTATTATATAGATGTGAGTGCCCCACAGAACCCACAAAATGGAGATAACTGATTATCAATGCACATTGTATTTGTTCTTATACGTTTTCATAGTTCTTCACTACTCAGCAATCTTGTATTACACGTATTTGTTATTATACGTTTTTATATTTATTCTTCACTAATCAAATATCCTATATGTCACATATTTGTTCTTACATGTTTTGATAACTAGTATTCCCTACTCAGATATCCTGTATTACAGCGAACGTAAGAACAAACTATGAATGCAAAAACATTCTAAGTGTGAAGTACGAGTGTTATTGCCAATGACTTACTTCTGTTAAGAAAACGGTAGGTTCCTCTGAACCCAGTGTTATTCTCTTGTCTCCAGTCTGTGTGGAACTCAAGAATAAGAGCTTGACCGGAGGAGTAGTGTCTCTGGTCAATGTCCGCTATCTTTCCACACAGTATTGAGTTTTCTTGGGTTTTGTGATTCACGGCCGCCTCCTCTAAGTGAAGAAATAATCTCACGTAATCTCCCAGATGGCATCTGGAATGAGCCCAGTGCGATTCATTAGTAGTCTCTGAAAATCATTGGATCATGAGAAAAAATCCACAATTTTGTTTTCTAAGTTACATTTTACTGTTGTAATCATACAGAACATTTTGAATAACTAAAAAATATTTACTACTGAGTTCAGACGTAGAGCTTTCGCTATGGACATGTAAAAATAAATAATACATGAAGTTATTTACAAGCCAATTCTAACGGTTTTTATTTTACCTAATGTGATACCTGAAAGGGATTATGATTAAATTATGTTAACGAATTTTGTTATTTGTTGTTTCAGTCATTAGCGTTATAAACTAAAGCCCCCTGATTATAAAAGTGACTTTCATTTTACTTTAGTAACTACAAAGTTAGTGCTTAAAAAAGAAAACATTAAAATATTAAAGAGATTCAAGATGTAGGTTTGGGAGTAAATGAAAAGAATCAACTGGATTGAACAACGGATAAGAAATGGGATATGCTCGAACCTTGATGGATAAACTAAGAAAAGGAGTTATGAATGAGATGCACTGTTCCGTTAGCGGAAATTTGATAAGAAATACCTAAAAGGTTTGATTTGAATATCGCGCAAAGTTACACGAGGGCTATCTGCGGTAGTCGTCCCTAATTTAGCAGTGAAAGACTAGAGGGAAGGCAGCTAGTCATCACCGCCCACTGCCAACTCTTTTACCAACAAATAGTGGGATTAACCGGTACTTATAACGCCCCCAAGGCTGAAAGTGTTAACATGTTTGATGTCACGGAAATATGATCCTGTGACCCTCACATTGCGAGTTGAGTCCTCCTAACCAGCTGGCCAGGCTGGGCCATTTTTATGAGGATTCATCTAAAGGTAGGAAGTGAAAGCACTACTAATCGATATAAAAGATAGAGTATTTTATGTGAAGGTAAGTAAGACAGTGAAAAATGTGGATAATTGTAGGAGAAGCCACTGATTCAGAAAACTGCCCTGAGTCAGATAACTCAATAATTTATTACACAAATCGGTTAATGAGTTTCTCTATCGATCCATCCATCTATCTATTTTAACCCATTTATTATATCGAAGATATTTAGAAATAATAGGTAATAGATTTTTGGGATAGTTAATAATAAATTATTACGCAGAGGGTTTACGAACAAGTACTAGTCTTAAAAGAAACAGAATTACAAATAGTAACTTGGAAAATTTATGATGTGTACTTCCACCACAGGCTTAGTCGCGTCATTGGCATCTTGTACAACCTTTGTTCTTTTGCTTCATTTTCCTATATTATGTGTAAGTTGCGCATATCCTTCTCGATCCATAACAAGAGCATTTTTCTTATTATTTAACTCACTTATGTGCAGTTGAAAAATGAAACATTTCAAATTATAGTTGTTACGGTTTAGAAAGAAGCCATTTTACCCAATCTCTGGAGACAATTTTATCCAACCTTATAGATAAAAAAGATCCCGACTATCAGAATCTCAATATCTAAAAAAATACCTATATCTGATATTGTTTTAACTTGATAAAAAAACACTCAAAGTTAAGATGGCCGTTTAAACATCCGTCCTCTACAAAACATTTGTGACCTAATTCTTCACCTACCACCCTGCAAGCTTATGGTTAAACATGTGTTTGTGAAACTAAATGAATGGTTTTCATCACCCCATACAATTTTCAACCAACCATCGAGATTCCATAGCTTATTCACTTTACAACAAAAAACGTTCCAAGCACACTTCTTATTTATTATAAGATTTTTTCCATAGTATCTACACTAATCTTGGAAAACCAGGTGATTAAGGTAATCGATCCGTAACCTGAGAATCGCGGCTTCGGATCCTAGTCACACCAAACATGATTGTCCTTTCATTCTTGGGGGCGTTATAATGTGACAGTCGATCCCACTATTCGTTGGTAAAAGAGTAGCCCATGAATCTCCGGTAGGTGGTAATGACTAGTTGTCTTCTCTCTAGTCTTACACTGCTAAATTAGGGACGGCTAGCGCAGATAGCCCTTGCGTAGCTTTGCACGAAATTCAAAAACAAACAAAACAAACAGTAACCATACCAATTAAAAATTTAGCTCCACTGACCCGAAAGATGGAATTCATTGCGTAACTGGATTCAGTAAAGCCACTGTGAATTTATTTAAATATTATTTCTAGAATTATTTTTCACAAATCTGACAAGTATGTTTGTCTCACTTATATATATATTACATTTACCTAAGTTGAAGGTGTTGCTAGAATTTAAGCAATAACATGACCAATATTAATGAATAATTACATGTAGAGTAGGTTGTACAAACAATCAATTACTTTACGTATATATATGCCATTTTCAGAAGTCTGTAATTCTTTGTCTTTTAATTTTGCGTTTTTCATAATATTCTTGTATGTTACATACGTTTAAATATTATTGACTTATTTATCTGTTGTGCTTCTGTATTCTTAATCAT
Organism: Tachypleus tridentatus; assembly: GCF_004210375.1. Taxonomy (NCBI): domain Eukaryota; kingdom Metazoa; phylum Arthropoda; class Merostomata; order Xiphosura; family Limulidae; genus Tachypleus; species Tachypleus tridentatus. Next base: position 52,675,771 of record NC_134834.1, on the reverse strand, counting down.
CAAGTTCCCACAGAAAACTGATTTCTATTTATCCATCTTATTTTTTAATTATTTAATTGTTCCCAATAAGCTAACAATTAAATAAATGGAATGAATCAATCAAAATTCCACCATTGTTATAAAAAAGAACTCAGCTAACCATATTTACATTTTTTTCCAATATCGCACCTCAAATTATTTGATATAATAGAATTATCAAATGTAATCTTCTACTTGTTAAATTTTAGTAGCAACGTACACGTGATTATTTCAAGAATGACGTGTATTCAAGTATTGTATAAATCTTAGCGTTTTTCTATATTGTACAAAGACGTTGAAAGGTGAAACAAGAAGTGAAATAATTATATTAGGCGTCTTACTTCTGTTGTTAGAGGCAAATTTATAAAACTTTATATTGCACTGGGTGACACAATAGAGTCTCAAGAGATTCCTCTGCCATAATTAATCAATATTAATTTCTATTTGTGTTTAGTTCTTCTTTCAACCAGCCGATAAAGCAAAAGCATTCATAGCGATTAAGAAAGGGGAAAACTATGAACCACTCAAGATGTCTAGATTTAACAATAGTAAAAAAAATGAGTTCTAAAATAAATATTTACAATGTTATTATGATCTCTTTTCATTAACAGTAAATGGAATAATTTATTTTGCATTAAATATCATGTGAGTGGATGGGTGAAAAGATTTTACACCAGATATAGTCTATTAAATATGGAACGAATTTATTTGAAATTATGCAAGCAGGCCATAAAACATTTTTTACTGAAAATATCATATAACTAGAAGGTTAAACACATTTTATTTAATACATTATATATTCTCTTAAAATAGCTAAATCCATCTTATTTCCGATTTCATCCTTTTAGTACTTTGGGAAATCATTTTACACAAAATATCAAATCAACAAAACACATAATAACCACAGATGATGTAAAGTCATTGTGCAATATAATGTATACGCACTAGATTTCGGCATAGTTTGTCAGTAAGTAGGTGGTGTTATGCTACTAAGATATGAAGGCTTTGAGGAAGAATATTTAACAACGGATTCTGACGCTCGTACATTCAGAGCAGAATCATATGTTTACATATGGAATTTAGAATTTGAAGATGGCAATATCCTTTGCACTTAATAGCATTGTAAAAACACTGTGGTAAACAAAGTGTGGCGCTTTATTCTAGATAAGAATCCATAAAGATCAGTTAGAAGCTGCTCACATGCCAGTACGAAAATTAATTAAAAAGGATATCTATCAGAAAAAATCAAACAAGTCACGTGCACATGTCCATTAAACCATTGCATACCTTAAACAGATGGAGAAATAAACTGATATAATTTCAATTCTATAAGAAACATAGCAGTCACGTCGCTACATGCACCATCTATGGATTTCTGTATACCAACTGTTGGAACAGGTACTGGGACAGTCGTTCTTGTACTCTAGGTTGCTTCTGGAAATCAGCAGAAGGAGGGGTGTGCTTTGGACATAACTGTCTTACGATAGAAGTTTTTCCAATAGAATTGCAGGGTTATTGACAAAATATACGGTCGCCAGGTAGATTATAATTACATGTGGCAAGATGAAACTACAATATCGTTTTAATGCACAGGGTGTGCAAAATGTCTGAGTATATCTCTACATCATATAATGATAGTGTACAGGAAAGAAAGAATTTATAGCATATTAATATAGTTGCGCATATTTTATTGGCACACACTAATAAACAGTTCTTTTAATAATCCAAAATATCTCTCTGTTGGCTTTCATTTTCATGTATGATGTGTTATCCTTCATAACATATTGGAGATGACCTCAAGCGAACGTAAGACCCTATGATATGCGATAATCACTGTGAAGTTTTATATATGTATTTCAGGTTATTTTGTTTTAGAATGTTAATAAGTTATAGACAGCAGACTGTGCCGTAAAAGTAACATATCAAGTTTACTGATTTTTGTAGTTTACAACTGTTTTACGATGGGTAGCTTGGGGTAAACCAGTTCACCCTCGATGACCTTTCTTACCCCCACACTAATGATGAATATTTCTGCTATATGTTTCTAACACAATCTTCGTCACTGACCAACACTGACACCCAGGTTCTTTTCGCCATCCTCCTACATAATGCGCACCTTTCGCATAGCGCACCGCCTTTTCGATCCATGTAGTAAGCATTTAAATGATTAACTGAGTGATTACAATGCAGTTGCAAGGTGTAACATTTATTTCAAATTACAGTTGTTGTGTGTTAGATGGGAGTCATCTTGTCCCATCTCGGTGGGATGTCCAATCTTAAAATTAAAATGGCTCCAATTACAAAAAACATATTTAAATATCATAAAAAAGCCCAGATGCAGTCATTGTTTAAACTAGAAGTGACATTTAGAATAAAATAGAGTATATTCAAAAATATTTTGATTATTCATTACTTTTTCTTTAATTAGTAAAATTTGCGTTCAAATCAAAGTTAGAGTAGCTGTCTTAACCTACCTTCTCTAATCAGTTTTTGTGTACTTTTTTTCTACTAACAGACGGAAGAATGAATTTTACAACAGCTGACATTCTAGTAATAAGGAATACTTTGCATCAGTTAGCTTTCTGGTAGACGGAGTAAAGTTTTTACATTACTTTAACATGCTAGTAAACAGGACGGTGCATCTTACAGTAGCTATCATTCGAGTGATTAGGGAACACATTTGATATCAGATGACATGTTACAATACGTGAAAATTACCAGTTATTATAGTTATGAATAGGAACTCACTTTGTACTAAATATATATTTTTAAAGAAACTTTTATTTTATTACTTACTCTAAACTGGATTTCTGGACATCAAACTCGTCAAAGGTTACCTCCACGATCTCGCCTTCTTCAGCTTGAAATGTGTAGAGAACGCAGTTGATATTGTCTTCGTAAGGAACGGGCCAATTGGGTGATGTAAATACGCCATAGTCTTTCCCAAATGTACTGTCATAGACAATACAATGACAGCCTACAAATAAGAAATTAAGTTTAACCAAACTTTATGATCTATTAATTTGTTAAAGTGAGTGAACAAACTAATTTGGATTTAGCTTAATCTCATTTCTACAAAGATTTTTTGTTCTTCTTGAAAGGAAAATATCAAGCAATAAATGATGAGAGTTGAATACCATTATAAACGTTTGTAATACATTTAATTTCGTGTTTAGTCTACATGGAAAATAAAACTTATAAGTTCTACACCTGATACAGCTAACTGTTACCATTAATTAACATAGAAGTTTTGCTGAAGTTTTCGATATAAAACATGAAGCTTCCAATGAGATGTCCATTCAGCATATTCATCGTGCCTATTAATTCTGTATTCATCTACCTACAATTATATTGTACATTTTCATAGAGTTATAGGTAACCAAGGGCCATAATTCAGAAATCGCTCGTACGAAGTTTTCAATTAAGAAATGTAAATATATTCCATAAGGGACTAATCACTGCTCGATTATAAGTATTTTGATTAGTATGGATCTTGGTACTCCTATTCGTGGTAAACTTGTTTAATAAAACAAATGATATATATAAGTTAGAACAGAACCCAAAAAAGTATTTTCTTTCCTTGAAGAAAAATGTATCCTACTGATGTTTTACTTCGATTTTTTTCTTAAATATTAAGCACGTATGTTAAAACTTTAAGTAAGTTCTATTACTTTACGTGCCTTTATATTCACATCTCTGTATTTTTAGAATAGCATTAGCTATATCACAAGATCACTTATTAAATGCCTAAATAAATGGAATATATTGTTTAATAAAAAATAAATATATTTATTTGTTAAATCGTATACGACTTATTAATCTTTCAATATCGCTATATAATATTAATCTCATATCAAAGATGACTATACAATGGCAAGACATGATTTCTACCAGCCTTCCGAATTATGGTTACTTTTAATTTATAAATATTTCATTCTTTCATAAATCTATGCTTCTGGAAAATAGTCCGTTAGAATCTTTTCAAAGAAAATCACTCTTAAGTAATTGTATAGAAAGTTTTTCGTAATTTTTGACTGATTCTTTAAGCCAAAGTCATTAATCAAAAATATTTTTTAATGGGAAAGCAACTAAATGGTACTTTCCGGATTACGTAACACTTCAAACAAACTGACGTTGAAATATTATATAACGTGTTTTATTATTTTAGGATAGGAATTAATATTATAATCTTTATTCAGTGTGTTTACGCAACTATCAAAAGCATGTATTTTTAATTTGACAAATTGAAATGGAACTAATAACTTATTATAGTTATTTCATATATTTTCTAACTTTAAATTTATATTGATTTGTGTATGTTTATGTTAACGCTGTGTCCTGTGGTGTTTATGGATTGACGCCAACAGGCATAAACCGAATTATGTTTTATTACATTTTTCCAACAGCTAAAAATCGAGTAGGCGATTTCGAGATACTACGTTTTTTCGATTATCGATTGGATAATGTAAAATTTTGTTACGAATAATCCGCGAATTTAGGTTCCAGACTTATTAGCAATAAATTATATGTATGAGTGTGAAAACAATTCTCCATGAATTTGAAGTCAGGTTTTGGTGATGAAAGCAGTTACAAATGTGACTGTTCGGTATTAAAAAGATTAAAAAAGGACCAATACAGGATGACCTTTTACAATTAGGTAAAACTCACATCACATTATAAAAACAAGAAAAGGGAATATTATATAAGGCTAGTAGAGCTAATCACTTCTCAGATAAGTTTCTTATTTTTCTTTCAACTATTTTAACTTTCCTAATTTCTGTGAAGAATAAGTAAGTGTAGATTTATTCACAGCTTTAATTGGAAAATATCTTATTAGTGTGAACTATTCTCTAAAGAAATTATTATTCTTTGTAATTACTAATACTACGTAAAGGAACGTAAGACAAGTCCTTTTCTCTACGTAAAGGAACGTAAGACAAGTCCTTTTCTCTTGTGTCCTGTTTGTGTTTCTTCTTTATGAGCTGTCACAGCATGTCGTTCAAATTTGTTTTCGACAACTCCTGGCTTCAAGATACAGTAAAGATATAACGATGGTGTTTTATATTTTATATTATGCGTATTAGTGAGCACACTAAAAGAAAGATGGAGCTTCAACTGAAATTTCTTAATCAATTCACCATTAGCGACAGGCTTAGTTATCTCTCTCATTTGTTTTTCCTGTCTGTTCGACGTCTTTTCTATGTAGCGTTTTGCATAAAGTTTATCAAATACATTATCAATAAAGCATAGAAGCTTTTGTTTTAAATGTGTTTTTAAATAACAATTTGTCAAAGTAAAAATAATGATACACAGCACACATATATTTATATACATATAATAATGATATATTATAGAATTATCTATGATAACTCTGTTAGACGCAATTTTCTTGACCAATCAATTCATCTTTACGTAAAATTTATAAAATACCATCAACCACGTGCAACGTGCGGAAATTTTAAAGGCATACATATTTTTATACAATTTATGAAAGTTGAAGTAATTTAAATTGTCAACAATTTCTTAAGTTATTTTACATATATCAAAGTTAAGTTTGTCAAGGGATAAAATAACAATGAAACTTTCTAACGTCCATTCACAGTCAAAATATTAAGGATATTGATCCTGCTTAACACTCATATTTTCTGAGAAAAGTTTCTGATATCAATCCAAATTAAATGATAGTTTTCTAGCATTCATAAAGAAAATGAATTAACACTTTCTATTTTTGCTATTTTTTTCAGTTCAAGTAAGCTTATTTAAAATTAAAATATTATCTCCTCAGTGTTTACAAAGGTGATAAAGCAAGAAACTCTATTTGATAATTTAAGTTTTCTTTTCCTGCCTATTTGTAATGATCAAAGAAAAGATTCACCATTACTTTAATACAAGCAAAATGTGTTTCATGTCAGTAGCCTCGCAAGTAACTTCACGTGCAATCCAAGTTATTCAAGTTGAAAACTGCTTGGAAAGTAAAATAAGTGATGCAGAAAAAACAGTTCTGTAAACCGTTTTTCGGAGACCAAGTAAACATTAGGTGTTGGTTCATCAAAAAGTGGAGAAAGACAACACTGGATCTTAGGAAAATAGTGTTTATTCAGGCTGTGGGTCTCTGGAGGTTTGAGAGCGTTACAACAGCACGAGACTCTTATAAAGGTTCGGTGGTTTTGTAATTCCTCACCCTAATTTCACTTCAATAAGACAGTAAAGCTTAAGAGCTTGGACTCCAAACATGAGAATTAATAGGAAAACTGAAAGCAAAGATAATAAAGAAGACTACAGAGCGTCATGTAACATTGCGTGTGTTCAATATAGAGAGCTTCCAGTAACTCTCTATCATTGATTTCTTTTAGTACCTATAGAAAACTGTAAAGATGTATATCATTCCTGGAAAACTCCCACATGGAAGCTTTGAAACGTATTGTGTTTACTTTGCAACATATAATATTATAATTATTCCACTTCTTTTATAATAAACTAAAATAATAAGTCACTTTCTCAAAATGTTCATGTATCGTGAAACGGATTACAACTCTTCTTTAAAGTAGGTCATAGTTTTACCAAGTTTTAAATAACTAAACAAATAAGCTAAATTATTGCTTAAACATACTATATACTACACCGAAACTTAAATGGACCTCATCAGTATAAGAAAAAGTGCAGTTGTATATACGACAAGAACCAACACAAATATACAGTTTTATTAATTAGCTCGTGGTACAACTTTTGTGAATTGCGCCCCCCGCTAGTACAGCGGTATGTCTTCGGATTTACAACGCAAAATCAGGGGTTCGATTCCCCTCGGTAGGCTCAGCAGATAGCCCGATGTGGCTTTGCTATAAAAATACACATACACACACATTTGTGAACAATAAATTACAGTAAATTTTAAAAACCAATTCGCCAGCCGCCAGGGTACTCCATCCTCGAGCCAAGGTATGGCTCACTTCACTTTCGTTGCTTTCGTCCAGTTCTCCCGTCCTTCCTCTCACTCACAAATACACAACTCCATTTTTTCGAAATGTTAAAAATAAAGTAAAAATTCCACGGATATTTTAAAACATTTCTCACGAAAGGAGACGAAGAGGAACTACAAAGTTTCTGAACACCCCAGTTGGAGAGAGAACTCTTCTGATTTCTCTCTCTCTAAACTGAACCCCTGCCAGGTTAGTTTAGTTTAGTTTAGTCATTTGTGAATTGCATAACTAGAAACGTTACGTTTATACTGAAAGGACCATCATTAAGATGATGGTAAAATAGAAACAAAATACTCAAAAAAGAGAGATCGGCGTGTGTTTTAACTATAGTTACGATAGCAAATATTTGGCTTCAAATTTTTTGTCACTTTTATTTATACAAAACATTGAATTTTCATATCATCGGAAATAATTGGGTTATTGCAATAAAATATTTCTTTTATTTATCGAAACCTAATCCAGTGTTTGAATATATTTCTTATCAGAATGTCCCTTGATGATAAAGAACAATCCCAGGTTACCGTGTTTGAAGTATATACAACAAAGTTTTTCTCAGTTTTAGAATGCTTTTTAGTTTGAAAGTGTATACTGTTTGTGTTAACTTAGTAAGTAAGAGTGCCCGATTCTGACAGAATAGTTTCAAGCCGTGAGGAATAATTTTATAGTTGTTCTTTTGAGGTATAATAATATCTTAGGATAATGTATCCTTTTACAATTATTGCTCTTTTCCAGATAATCTATGTAAATTCTGGAAGAGTGTGCGCGATTATTTTTTCTTTAATGTTTTCAGCATTTTTGACACGAAATAAAAATGTATATTATCAGTTTACAGACTTTCTGATGACTTGAATTTCTAATAAATAAATTAGCTGTAAGCCAAATTATATTAACTAAGAATATAACTATTCTGCACTTCCTGACATAACTTTTTTAATTAAGCTATTAGTTGCAATTATGGATGAAGTGATACATACAGATGCGAAGAAGAAAACTGGTTTACAAATTGCTATCATGTTATGAAAAGTATCTTGCTGTTTTAATTAAGTAATTAAAGCGGCTTGGCTTAAAACTTGAAAGTAGAAAAATATTAACAAAATCACTCTGGAAGCTTTAAGGAAAAAACACTGGTACATTTAAATTTGCAGTTAATGAGTGGATATCCGACCCCGGCATGGCCAGGTGGTTAGGGCGTTCGGCTCATAATATGAGAGTCGCGGGTTCGAATCCCTGTCACACCAAACATGCTCGCCTTTTCAGCTGTGGAGCGCTATAATGTGACGGTCAATCCAACTATTTCTTGGTAAAAGAGTAGCCTAAGAGTTGGCAGTGGGTGGTGATGACTAACTGCCTTCTCTCTAGCCTTACACTGCTAAATTAGGGATGGCTAGCGCAGATAGTCCTCGTGAAGCTTTGCACGAATTTCAAAACCAAAGAAACAAGTGGAGATATAAAACCTTTCTCTCTTTCGTATATTGTACATTTACTGGGAGAAATAGATACTCGCAAAAGTTAACTAATTGCTAGCATATAGGGCTTTAATTCTCAGAATCTTAATTCAATTGACGAAGTAAAACTGAGTAAGGTGCAATGTTTCTTAATCTACAACTGTGTTCTCTACAATAGCATTTCAGACATGTTTTAAGGAAAGTATAAAATATTAAATGAATGCGCAGATACAAGAATAACATGATATGCTTGCACAGGAACAACAATAGAACAGGCTCTATGGGTACATTAGCTACTTTTATTAGAATCAAATATCTACCACGTTTCGAATTATACTAAAAATTGTTTACTTGCTTATTTGATCTAGAATTTCGCACAAAGCTACGCAGTAGTCTATTAGACCAGAAGGAAGGATGTTAAAAAAAGCACCTCTCGCCCACTCTTTTCTATTCGGATTTGACACAACCACGAGTCCAAAGTAAAAGAAAGTTTTTTTTACGGTAATGAGTCGTCAGGCACAAATCCTCGGATTCACACATCAAGCACGCTAACCAACTGGACACGCCCGGTATTAAACTTTAACTACATTCTTAGACCTGTTACTCCACAGAGAGAAAAAGATTAAACCACCTAAAATCACCACATTTCCGAGTTAACAAATTTTAATATTCAGTGCAAGCACAAACATTGTGCACATTGTTAAAACACCAATGTGTTTTCCGCAAAGATGAAAATGGCGGTTATATTCTAAGGCTTTAGAAAAGAAGAGTAGTTTATAATTACAATAACGAATTAAGAATCTCCAGATCTGCCAGTGTTAATACTGTGAAGGAAATAACAGATTTATTTAAAAGTTCCTTTTTACTTTATCTCTTAATTACATGAGTCCAATCAAGTGACTATATCAATAATTAATTTTCGTATTTTGTTATAATATTTGTATTTATTTTCTCTTGTGTTAATGAAAACCTTTAAATAAAATATTTTACTTTTTTATTGTAAAAATCAATTTCGCTCTATGTTACTCTCACTTAAAATCAGCTTATTAGCTACTGATTTAACCTGTTAACTTCATATAGTTCTTGCTAAATTTTGTCAGTGTTGTTAAAATGACAGCCTACTGGTTACATTTTTATAGTAGCTATAAAAGTAGCAATCTCAAAATCCTGAACTTTACTACATTGTGTCACTGTTGAAAAATATATATTTACGCTTTTGTATAAAAGGTATAGTTTCACATTATTTTGTTCCATACAGTTTTGCTGGAGTGATTTTGATTGTTTCTTTATTATGGGTTATCTGTGGTTTGTTCACCACGGGTATCGAAACCCATTTTCTATTAGTGAACCTTCGTAGATGTGCCGCTGTGCCACTGGGAGCTGCTGAAGTGATTGTGTATTTAGGGGACCGTACTTCTATAATGAAAAAATCTGTATTTTTACATAATTATCTTGTCAGGGATAAACAGTATTGAATAATCGCCTATACGCCTTTGACGTAATATAGTTAATCATGAAACATAATCATATATATTATGCTATAGGACATAAAATATTCAATTAATGATTTGTCGTCTTAATCACTTGGCTAGTTTATAAAGGCGTTTTATGCACCAAAATATCATAAGCCAAAAAATTGTTTAACAAAATAGTTTGTGATAACTTTATAACATACCTTACTGAGTGCCTGTTTTAAACATTCCTGCTAGTTTATAATACGTATTGTTTGAAGAAAAAAAAAACACCTTCTGGAGCAAGAAATACGTGCGAGGCGTTATCTAGAAACTGATCATTCAATCGTAAATACGCCGTTAGCTAATTTTTCTTTTTTATTGTTTCCAGAAAGAAATAAAAAAAACAACTCAATTGCATTATTTTTTATCTCCAGAAGTAGTGACAAAAGAAATCAAAACTGAAGCATCTTTGACCGCATTCTTTCGTTCATGTTTGACGACATGTATTTCATAAACTAACTAGCTATTTTTGCCACAATGTATCTCGAGGCACTAAAAAGTATGTCTCTGATTTTTTGTTAAAAGTACTTAACCAAAACCTATTTGTGTGATAATGAAATAGCGTACGGTAAAGGTTTATTTTTATTGGGTTAATAGTTTATGAAATTTTCACGTATATATTTTTGGGGTTTATTCTGCCACTCGTTAGAAAAAAAAACAATATTAATATAACACAGTGTCTCAAGCTTTGGACGCGTAAAAGAAGCAGAACTTCACATTGTTTTTTTATTAAATCACTAAATATAAACACTCAAAGATTGTATTCTAAAAGCTATAAGTTTATTTCATGGGCAACTTTTAATATAACAGCAGAGAGAAATCCAATGATTCATTAAAAACTAATTACTTTTGTAGTTAAAACATTTGAAAGTGAAGTTTAAATTGATTTAATGTCAATTTTGGAACAAATAAGAAACAGCCGCAAGTGATAAGTGGCATTTCAATTTCCAATGTTTTATGTACCGTTCCTCCAATAACCACACACACTTATAAACAACCAAATTGTACAGCTAATGATATTCATAAATTTGTTGTCCTTTGCGACTTTTTATTTTTATATTCTCAAAATTCCATAGAACGTGACGCAAATAATCGAATAACTTCCTGCTTTGATTTAATATTTTGTTTGATTAATCAACTTTAATCTTTTTTCAACAAAAAGTGATTCTAAATGTTAAAATTCGAGCTCTCGCAATCCCACATAAAGTACGCATTGACTCGAAACTCTTTTTGATTTTGAAATTTCAAGACACATTAAATTATTAGCTTGTAAGTTGAAGCCTTCTTCAAACTGTGAAATGTAGGTATTCATACTCTAACAAACAGAAGTAAGAAGTGATTTGTACCAATGCAGTGTTTGTATGAAAATTGTTAATTCCGAAAAAAAGTCACATGAAATAAGTTTTATAATTTTGATTAACATGAAATAAATTTTAATTGATCAAAATTAGAAGAAACTTTCCAATTTTGAACTGAAGGGAGAACGTAATAAACAACCCTCTGGTGGCTTAGCTGTAAATAAGAAGGTTTATAATGCTAAAAGCCGGGTTTAGATAACTCCATTAGGCAAACCACAGCTTGTTTAGCTTTGCACTCAACAACAAACGTAGTGTTTCCACAACTCGAATGCAAATATATTAAGAAATAACAATCAATTGAATACTCCTTTTGTTTATCACCAAGAAATAAGTGTATCGAATCTTTGTGGTTCCAGGAAACTGATATTATGTTTAAGGTTTTTAACTGTTAAGCACTGTGTTAGAGCTGCTTTCTGTGCTATATTAACAATAATACTTTCAATGGTATTTTTTACAATAAGTTGTATAATTTATGGTTGGTTTAAACCAAACTTACGGGTGGATATATTCTTGAAACAAGTAGTAAACTGAAGTAAAAAGTACATGAAGTTTTTCTTATGCTTCGTTCTGTGTTTGGAAGAAAAGTATATTTATAAATACTTTACGTTTTGGAGTATTCTAAATTTGGGCTCTAAGAAAGCTTTCTAGAAATAACATTGTAAATAGAAAATTCTGCTGAATTGGAACTTTTTAGTTGAATCTTCCTGAATGTTCTGTTCTTAAGTCTTTATTAATTAGAAAAATATAAACGGTTCTTTATGGACGGAAACACAATTAATGTCTGAGTGTTTGTCATAGTTGTCACTGACTATACAAAATACTTTAAATTTACCTTTCGGACAATTCAACATACAAACAAGAAAAGTAAGACTTCCTAAATTGGCATCTACTCAGACAAAATCTTGTTAACAAAACTTTGTTACAAACTGAAACCACGATACAATTGTTTGAATGAATATTGAAATATAAAAATATATCTTAAGTCGCGGTTTGGTATCACAATGATATCAAATTTTCATAAATATATGTTTTCCTCTTAATCTAGAGCTTGTGTTAAAGGTTTACGAGCCTACGTTTTTTTACCTACAATGTGTGAAAAAATAAATATAACCGCAAAATCATAAGAGGTAGTTGGAAATACTGTTCTGGGTTCGAAACGTGTTCGAAAAAAGCGTTAATCTTAAGTTGGACAAGATTTGTAAAAAAAACTTAAAATTCAATTAGTAAATGTATAACAATGAAATATATGAGCAATTCAACTATTTACAACTAAATAATTTGTTATAGCAATATAAAATTGTGCGCAACTTACCAGCATTAACAGCTTTGACAGTCATGAACAAGGAAAACTGAAGGCACATGAGAAGAGTTGATGCTGCCATCTGGTAGTAAAATGAAAAATATTAACTAATTTAAAAAATGTATTATAATATTTTATCATTGTACTTTACTGTACTTACTATTTGTTATTACACAGCATGTATATATATATTCATATTTATAACATTTTGAAAACAATTGCTTCTTTTGAATTATACTCACTAGTGATATAACGGACTTTTATCCTAAATATTTTGTTTGTTTTTTTTAATTTTCGCGCATAGGTACACAAGGGCTATCTGCTCTAGCCGTCCTATAATTCAGCAGTGTAAGTGCAGAGGGAAGGCAGCTAGCCATCACCACCCACTGCCATCTCTAGGGCAACTCTCTTTCCAACGAATAGTGGGATTTCTCGCACCTTGTAACACCTCCACGGTTGAAAGGGCTAGCATGTTTGGTGTGAAGGGGATTCGAATTTCGGATTACGAGTCGAATGAAATGGTTTCGTAACGCCTTATTGCTCAATAAAGGAGAAGAATCCATTTGTAGGCTTAATTTCAGATGGCTAGGTACTTCAAATTCAAACTACTTTTATGCAAGTATCTGTTTCTTCTAGCAAATCTATAAGAGTCCATAGGTCTTGAAATACACATAGGTTGGTGAAAATGAAGATTTCTGATAAAACCTATTGCTGGAGTAAAATATTTTTCTTTATATATATTTGTTCATAATATTTATACTCTATATTTTGTATTTTATCTTAACTTTCTTTAACATTTAACCATTCTTGCCCTCTGTATTTACTGCCTTTTCACAATGGTATCGTCATAATTAGGTAGAAGAAATATTATTACCATCTCAACTTTTATTAAAGTATAACATTGCTATATATATATAAGGAACCATAGAAATATACATATCCAGTAGTCACGATTTTAACGTTAACAGTGAGGGATTGTTACCTTACACAAAATAACTCTGGAAACAAATATACTGTAGCAACATCATGTCAATATCTTTTAATACTCAGTGTCTTTTTTTTTTTTTCTTCTGTTTCACTTCATGCAAAAAGTTGGATAAGAAAGTTGAAATTCTTGAAGCATTTTTTATTTTTCGTTATTGTTTCTAGTAGTTTTAATTTCACTCTAAGACTCTCTCCTACATCATAAAAGCCCAGTAGCTACATAAGAACAGAAAAAAAAAAAAATAGTTTATTATTTGTTTTCGAGAGCAAAGTACACTACTCATATTAAATAAAACAAAGTATAAATATATATATGTGTGTGTTGTTCTTGTTTCAGCGCAAAGGTATATATAGAAAATCTGTAGATTTGTAGGATAAATGCTACTAATATAATTACTTCTCTCTGGATTATTTAGACTAACAAAACTGTAAATATATCTGAATGTAATGAAAATAATTCTGGATGAAAAGAACTAAGCGAAGGACACATGACGCAACACTAACAACATTTGTGGCAATAATGAAGAAAACTATTGAACTATTAAAATATATAGAGCAACATACATGAATACCACAATAATAATTTTGGTTAGGCTTAGCATAGTAATACCTTATCAACGAAGCAATTATGTCCAAACATCATATTGGTAGTCGGAATGCTAACTTCAAGAACAACTATGTTGTCTCACTCATTGCAGTCTTCTATTATATTATTTATTTCTCTTTAATATTGTTCTACTTTATGTTTTTACGAGCAACCACCTTCGGACATCTGGCTGCAGAAAGTGAAATGTGGTAAAAACGTGGGACGTTGTAGGCTAGAACACCACATCTATTCCATTTTTTTCTTAAGCATGTGAAGCCGGCGAAGTTGAGATTAAACTGGATAGACGAATATTAGCAATGCAATTTGGATCCTACATCCGCTAGTACCATAAACAAACCAGAGCACAGAACATAATGACCCACCTTATGAATTATGACCCAGTATTGGATGTTTTTATTGCGGTTGCAATTTATTACTATTATTTTCACGATAAAAAAAGAAACTACATTTTATTATATTTCATCCAAGGTTTGGATATGCTGCGTATATTTTACGCTATCCTTCCTTTTGATATATTCTCTATTTTTTTTAACCTTCTTATATGCCATCTACAATTCTAGATCTATACAGCCATCAGTATTAAACTTCCAATTAAAGAAATACACGTATATAGATCTACCTGAACTAAAAATTAACTTGGTAATTAATGGAGGTAATTTCACAGGTGAAAAATTGAAGCTCAGTCACATTAGATGGTAACTGTGAGTTTGTTAAAGAAAAATGTAAAAATAATACGTGTTGGTGAGAACAATAAGTTATAAAATTGTGGTAAAACATAAATTGAAATAATATATACGTCTTACAACGTTTTAATCAAATGCTGTTTTGTTAGATAGTTGCATTACCCCTAAAAGACACAACTTTCGGACAGTGCAGCAGCCTCACGAAAAAAGAAGGTATTTTTCCAAACGTCATAATAAGCAACATCATGGAGAGCACACCAGAACTGAGCAACTCTCCACATATTCGTTTCTGCTTCATCTTAAAGTTACGTATTAATTATTTTAGAGTCACTTTACACAACGTGTTTTTTGTTTTTTGTTTCTATTTGTCTTGATATATTGGCCACATAGCAGAATGCGTCTGGAGAATGCTTGCAGCTTCTTGATGCCATCTCTGATAAAATCAGATTAATCTATGGATTCACTTGGGGAGCTAGAACTAAACTGAAGTGGTGAGTGGTGAGCCCCTGTATATATATATTACTATGGAAAGTTCTACAAAATTCTAAGAGGTTCTTGAAAAGTCTCGTAAGTTCTACAACATTTTATAAAATTCTTGGAAATTGTCTATCAGTTACTCAGCACTGAATCTACCTGGAATGTTCTGAAAAATGGGTAACTTTGAAAATTTCATTACCTAGGTCACAAAAGCAAAGTTTGAAGAAAAAATAGGTCTTTTCCACTTACTTTAGACATAAGCGATTGGGAAATAACAGTTTCTGACCAGGAACAAGAAAAAGTAAAAAAATTGTTACGTAGCGTAATTATAAGCTAGATCTTTATCATTAATATTCATAAAATGATTTTAATCATGGTTTTAATTAATAAAGAATTGATTAAATACGTTAAATATATGTGAAATAAATAAATAAAGGAAAATTTGGGGTAAAAGTATCTGCAGTTAACTTACGTTTATAGTAATAGTGAAAGAAGTGTGAACTATTTATCATGAAACATCAAATAAATATAACTGGTTCTTTTCAATAAAAACACTCAATTGCTTACTACGACTAACGTAAAACAAAATACATTAAATATTTCAGTTACGTAAACATATCTTTTCTATCTCGTTCGGGTAACTAACTTATAAGAACTAAATGTTTCAATATAAACAAGACAAGTAAAAATTATTCAATATAATTATAGAAATGTAACTCAACATTCAGTTTAAACAATGATCTTGTAGCTTGAGTCTCTTTCTTTATCCAACTATAAAGAACCATCAATAGTAAGGTTGATTCAGTAACTGGTGAATATGTGTAGGGAAGTGTAGGATCATGTTTCGTATACATTTTCAGTTAGACATTAACGATACAATTTAGTTTTTGTTTCCTTTCATGTACAAAAGAAGTTTAACGTTTTACAAACACAGACGGAATAACATACATTTGATACGCGTAAGCGAAAAAACGTGCATAGTGAGACTACATAAAGTGAAAGATAATAATATTATGTTCGTAAAGGCACTTATGCTGCAAAGACAGTAACTAAAGCTTATTTTTTAATACGAAATACAGCATGGAAAAATACATTATAACCTACACGAGGATGAGATATTCTTTTGTAAAGCTTAGCAATTTTAGTGCCAGCACAAAATAACAGACTTCTAAAGTTCTGAGAATAGTCTTGTTGAAGCCGTATCTACTTAGGGGCGAAGTATACCCAGAGAAACACTATAACGATTAGTTGTTTAAACCATATATAGATTTTACAATAGAATGAAACAACATGACTCATATCTTAATGTAAAGTGTTTCAGGGGTAATCAAAAAGTTGTTTTCAAAGAATTAATTAGAATTAAAGAATTTGTAACAGTCTAAACGAAATATAATACTGAATGAGATTCGAATTCACTACCACTGGACAAAACGATGGAATCATCTGTTAATGAACCTTCACAAACAAATAGCACAACACCAATGATGACTTGAAATTAATGAAAATATTATGGTTCAGAAAATGACAGTATTTACCAGTTTGTCGTTTAAAGTTTCTTCTAACTATCGAAGAAAAGACTGTTGTGGAAAATCTGCATCAAAGCATGACTTGAAGGACTGGTTCATAGATGTTCGATAACCTTTAGATCTGGTAACTGAGATTAAGTTGATAGTCTCTTTGTTGTGAACCAGTAATTAATAGTTTTAGTAGTTAATGAAAATGAAATGTTCATAATAAAGTGAATCTGGTCTAAGATAAGAGTTGAATAATGGTTTTATATAATGTCACTTATTGGAGAGATTAAAGAAACTAAACTACTCTAACAAAGTCCATACTCCATACAATTAGATAATTTCTACAACGTTTAACTGGTAGCACAAGATGTTCAAGTTTCATTTAGTTTCACCACGCATGGATACGTCTATTGAACTAAAAGCGTAAAAAATATCATTCATGTGTTCAAATAACATTTCTTATTGATATTCAGTGTAATGTTTATATTTTCACACCATTTTACTCGAACTTTTACATTCTGTTGATGTTAGTGGACGTTTCTGAATGACACACCTGTCATAGTAACCCATTTTGTACATTTTCCTTCGAGTTGTTCTGACAGAGATTGGTTGTTTTAGGATGACGTTCTAGGCACGCTTCTATTGTTTTCGTCTCACTATTTGTATTAATGCTTGTTTGTCACGATCTGTCAATTTAGTTTTTCGATTACTATTACGCTTTTCTGTGTTTTTTAATATATATTTCTACATCACTTTCAATACTCGGGATATATCCATTATTTAAAATTTTTGTCACTCATAACCCAATAAGACGTTCACATACAATCATGCTTCTTTCAAAAACTGGTATATCACTTTAGATTGACAGTTTTATAATAATATTTTTGTGAAGAAGCAATAATATACTAACCATATGCAGAAAAAAAGTTGAATTTAGTGTACGATTTAATTACTATGTGACTATATATTTCCCTCTAAGAGACACAAAACTGGAAGTTAGATAGATGAGAGTTTCGTTGATTTTATTCAATACCTGTACCTTCTTGTTCATTGAACATATGAACTGTAATTCTAAACAGTTATAGTTACAATGCCACAAGAGAAAATCTTCAATTCCACCAGTTATTAAAAATACAAAGATTTATCTTAAGTTTGTTTGAATTTCGTGCCAAGGTTCACGAGGACTATATGCGCTAGCCATCCTTAAGTTAGCAGTAAAAGACTAGAAAGGAGGCAGTTAGTCATTACAACCCAGTGCCAACTCTTGAATTACTTTTTTAACCAACGAATAGTGGGATTGTCTGTAATATCATAACGCCCCTTGACTGAAAGGACGAGCATGCTTGATGGAATTTCCATTCGATCCCGCGACCCTCAGATTGCAGGTCTGACACCCTGAACATGGCGGACCATTTATCTTAAAACTGGACACCGAGAGTATATCTGAAATTATATTATTTTGAAGTCAAGTATCCGTTTAAACAACGAGTAAAAGCATTTAGTTGAAGATATGGTGAAGCACTGTATCAAAATAAACGCTCCCCCAGCGGCATAGCGTTATGCCTGCAGACTTAAAATGCTATAAACCAGGTTTTGATGTGTAGAATTGTGCCTAATCACAAACCATCATAATAAATTGTGGATATTTTATTTTTAAAATATTAACATTATTTTGCAATGGCATTGATAAAGATAAGTTCTAACATTATCTAACACATTCAGTAGATCTTAAAATGTGAAGACATTTTCACAGTCTACTTTACTTCAGTATGAACAGCAGTCACATTACAGACCAAATTATTTGATTACCGTCGTTGTGAGAGGATAGAGAACGAACGACAGAGAAGTATTGCTGATTGTTATTCCAAATTCACGAGGAGTACTTTCACGAAATGTTATACACTATTAGTCAAAATTGCAGGTCTTTTGTACATGGTGCAGCATGGCCAGGTGGAAAAGGCACTCGACTCGTTATCTGAGAGTCACGGGTCACACCAAACACGCTAGCTCTTTCAGCCGTGGGGTCATTATAATTTGACTGTCAATCCCACTGTTAGTTGGTAAAAGAATAGCCCAAGATTTGGCGGTGAGTGGTGATGACTATCTGCCTTCCGTTTAGTCTTACACTGCTAAGTTAGGGACGGCTAGCATCTGTCAGATAGTCCTCGTGTAGCTTTGCGCGAAATTCATACCAAACCAAACTTTTGTACATAAAATATAAGATACATTTCTGAAGTTCCTGTATAGAAGATACATATGTGAAATGTAAATTCCATGGTTTTTCTCGGAGTGTAAGGTGATATTCAAGTAAAATATGAACACTTTTGTTTATTTTAAAGTTTGCTAGTTGCATTTGTACAACTTCCTAAATGTATATCTACAGTATTTCTGTACATTGCATCCGGTATTTTTCTCTACTTTAGCACTATGTGTTACAAGATCAGCGAGGCAGGATAACATAAAAAGTCGATATATCCGCCGTCAAATGCATAATAGCATGTTGAAGGCACTTTTTGCAAGGTCGGAGCATGCACACGTATTATAATTTATCTCAAACAAGTCTCCGATTTATTATGTTACCTACACTAGGTATTAAGATATCAAATAACTGGAAAGTTGAATTTGAATTCGAAAGTTAATCGAATGTCAATATGTATTAAATTAATGGTATTTGCTAACCAGATTGATAAAAAAATATTTCTTAACACAAATATATTTTAATATACAAACAACAATACAACTTATAATAGCGATTATTACAAATAATGATTTATACACACGAGTTTTACAAACTTGCAAAAAATACCGAATTTTATGTTTAGCCTGTAACTGAATATTTTATCGACAGTTCACAATAAGCAAGTTAATTCTGTGTTGATATGGGTACACTTCACTTAACGGGGAACTAGTTAACTCTTCGCTGATCAAGCGAGAATTTTTCGCAGCTGAAGTTATATAATAACTTCGTTGAAATACTGACGTCTGAAGTTAATTCGCTAAAGTTCAACAGCTTATAATGTTCGAAATAACAAACATTCCTGGTCAAATATTCTTATTTTCCCAGGTAATAAGCATTTATCACAATTATAGCTTTTGAGTTACATAGTATACTAACTATAGCAGACGAACAATACTGTTGCCTCTCCACGTGTTGAAATTTATAAACTTTAAGGCGAGGCTCTAAAAATGTTCATTTGGCAACAATATTTTACTCACACACATAATACATTGTTGATTCTTACACTTTAGAATTTTCTACAACTTTCGCAATACACATTTAACAATAAAGGTACATACATTTCTAAATATATGTTAAACTATAGCAAACACCAATATTAAAATAAATATATATTAGTAAATCCATCACAGACTGAATATCTTATTTTCAGTATTTGTTTTCTTTCAAAAGTGTTAAATTAATAATACAATGCCATTAATAGGGAGAAATATTACAGGTCAAATGTATTTATCATATTGCTTACCTACAATTAACCTGCATCGTAACATTTGCTGGTAGGCAGTTATCGATGACTGTTGACTTTTTTTAACAAGACATTTATGTTTACAGAGCTGTTACTGCCGTTATTCCCCGTTAGATATTGTACAAAAATACTTTAAGAAAGAGCTTTTCATTGACTTATTTAAAGAATAAAGAGAAATATCACAATTGTAAGGAGAGGATGCTCACTCTATGATTCAATGAAGTACGACCACTAAGAGGTATTATTTATAATTTATTATATATACAAAGTTATTTATAATGAAAATAGGGTGTATTGTAGTTAAAGATCATTTAGGTTAAACCGTAGCAAATAGGTGATATGTTTTACCTGAACGATACCATATAATATACAAGATAAACAGCTAGTTTAGATTTAGGCGTAGCTGGCTCTTAGTTACAACGACTGATTAGAAGCAATATTCATCATTGTTTTTCAGACCTAATTAGTTTTATTCTTTCATAACTTGAGCGCCCCTCCATGACACAGCGGTGTGTCTGCGGATTCACACCGCTAAAATCGGGTTTCGATACCCGTGGCGAATTGAATGCGGATAGCCTATTGTGTAACGTTATGTTTAATTCCAAACAAACTTTAAACTAGAAATTAAATTTCATTACCATTCACAAGTTATATTAATTTAAAGTCCGTGATGTGATGAACAAGCTAGAAGTATATATATATATATAGTAGGAACAATTGATATTGGTATTAAAAACATGTACCCCGCTGAGACATCGGGAAGTCTAAAAATTTACAACGCTAAAATCAGGAGCTCAATCCCCCTCAGTGGATAGAACAGATAGCCAGATGTGGCTTTGGTATAAGAAAAACACATGCATTAATAACTCAAAATAAGTAACAAAGGTTTGACCTCCTTAGATCAATATTAGTATAGTAAGATAAAAGATCAAACATTGTTACTTGTGTTTTAAAATAAAAGTTATTTTAATACCCATATCAGTCGCCTATTCTATATGAACAAGAGTATTAAAAATTATGAGTTTTGTTTGTTTGATTGAAGTTAAACACAAAGCTACACAATGAGCTATCTGGCTTCTGTCAACTATGGGTATCGAAACCCGGTTTATAGATTTGCAAGTTCGTACTAGGCGGCCTCGAAAAAGCACAAAAAGTTTCAGATATTTCCCAAAACAATAACTAATTTGGTACAGGTCTGAGTAAGACGATCAGTAACATGTGGTTTCTACTTTAGACAAGGGCCCGGCATGGCCAGGAGGGTTAAGGCGTTCGACTCGTTATCCGAGGGACGCGGGTTCGAATCCCCGTCGAACCAAACATACTCACTGTTTTAGCCGTGGGGCGTTATAATGTTTCGGTCAATCCCTCTATTCGTTGGTGAAAGAGTAGCCCAGAGTTGTCGGTGGGTAATGATGACTAGCTACCTTCCCTCTGGTCTTACACTGCAAAATTAGGGACGACTAGCGCAAATAGCGCTCGTGTAGTTTTGCGCGAAATGAAAAAACAAAGAAAGAAAACATCAGACAAGTCGTAAGATTGCACCGGCTTATAGTTGTATCCCTTCAATTTCGAGCCCGGCATTGCCAAGTGGTCAGGGCATTCAACTCATAATCTGAGGATCGCGGGTTTGAATCCCAGTCACACCAAACATGCTTTCCCCTTTCAGCCTTAGGGGTGTTATAATCTAACGGTCAATCCCACTATCCTTTAGTAAAAGAGTAGTCTAAGAGTTTCCGGTGGTAGTGATAATTAACTGTTTTCCCTCTTGGCTTACACTGCTAAATTAGGGACGGCTAGTGCAGATAACCCTCATGTAGTTTTGCATGAAATAAAAAAAAATCATTTAAGTTTTAATATTTTTTATTTGTTTACTCCTATGTTATACCGATATATAATATATATTTAACCTGTAAAACGTGTTTATCCATCGATATATAGCTCCATTGTTTCAGTTTAATTGGATTGAAAAGGTGTTTATATATATATGATACGTTTAACATTGAAATTATACTTGTATATATACACTTAATAGATATGTATATACATGAATTTGTATTGAAATAACAAAACCGTATATCTACAGACTGGTCAAGTAAGATATAGAAATCATGTAGCGACAAACGTGATTAGGTAGGTAAGTAGTGACAAAGTAGTTGCTAGTTTATAAATTTTTGAATTATGAAACCGAAAACCTCAGCGACCTTTTGAGCATATTATTGGCATATATGTCGTAAAGTTTTACATATAATTCTTTGTTTTTAACTTCAAACAAATATATTATGCCATCACATCATTATAAGATAGTTGATTGTGGATTTGAAAGACTAAGTATAGCAAAATGAAATAACTATTAACTTTGAAAACGGTAAATGCGTATAACTTCGAACAGAAACAAGACATTCTAGCTTGAAAGAACCCGTCGCACTATCTGATATACCGCAGTTTCTAAGGAGAGTTAAGTAACATATAAGGCTTGTACTCAAAGTATATGGTAGAAACTACACCTGCCTATGTGTTCGATTTTTTTCTTTTTGATGTTCTGTCGAATTTGATATAAAGTAACTTTCGATTTTTCAAAGAAAGTACTAAAAACTAGTATGGATTCTGACAATTTGTCAGAAAAATTGAGCAGGCAGAAGAGCTTATAAAGAATTGTGTCAAATTCGTCAATAATTGTGTTTTAACCATTAAATCGGGACTGAAACAAACTAATTATTGAAATATCTCATTCCTTAGCAAATGTTTAGAGTGAAAATAAGCATAAGAAAATTTAATTTATAAACTTATAATTTGAGTAGAAGATAGAAATTAAAGTTGGTAGATTAAGCGCCACTTCAAGAGACATTCTCGAATTTTCAGCTGCAGAGGGCGAAATTCAGTTGAAATGTCGAGAAAGTCTATAGTGATTTTTTATCTAAATCTAGCTTTTAATCATCAGAAATTAGAATACTTTTTCCCGTATAATCAGTATGTATTATTATTTTTTAGTCCGAGCTCATAAATTATTTACTTCTGATAAATTATGATAAATATATGACCACTATCCATGCGCTTTCATGAAATTACATATTTTAATATCCAATTATAAACAACCATGTGTCATATTATATCATCCCTCAGTCGCACAGTGATACGTTTGCGAACTTACAATGCTTAAAACTGAGTTTCGATACCTGTGGTGGGCAGAGCACAAAGAGCCCATTGTGTACCTTTGTGTTTAACTTCAAACAAACAAATTATATCATCACTATAAGATAGTTGGTTGTAAATTTCGCATTAAATACTTCGTAAGATATTCATTTTTATTCATATCAGTTAGGTAGATCAATCTTATAGTAACTGACTGGGTAATGTTTTCGCTCATGTCGATCAGTAACTTGGGAGAAATTCACGATAAGTGTTTGATAAGGGTTTTCACTTGTTTTTGGATAAACAATGTACACTTAATAACTTACTTATTTTCAAAATTGTGATAACAATAATAAGCCAAATAAGAGCTGTCCAACAACAACAAAAAAGAAACTCGGGTCTAACAAGTTCGAAGCTAAGTTCACGCCTAGATACAAAATAACAAGTTTATAAAAATGAACCATGTTCGACATTTTATCAAAACAAATGTACAGTAATCACATATATATATAATACGACGTTTTTAATAGATCTGTTTCTATAGGACAAACCTCGTCAGTGTTTAGAGAAATACATTATTTTACAATAAAATTTTATTTCAACACTGAATTATTTGCTTTTAGTTGGTATTACAGCCGAAAACAACGATAATAATAAAGTAATTCAACGGATAAATCAGTGACTTCTAATCACTATACGTTCTCGTTTATGTGTTTGCATAATTCCTGTGAGACCGGTAAATTAAAGTAGCTAGTTTATTTAAAGGGTCAGTTGTTTTCTTTTATCTACGGGGTTAACTTGCTCTAATTAAATGTTGATAATTTAATGAATTTTTATAAGTCGGGAGCATGTTTCGCGATAGCTAGTTATATCTCTTACTCTTGTGAAATATTTTAATTTTTTCGTTACCTCACATCTCTATTTCCATTCTTAAATCATCACGATTAAACAAAATGTAGAGACAAACTAAGCTACAGCGAGAAAATAATACTCAGTTAGCAATGCAAATGGGGATTCAGAGTACTCTATAAATATAAACAAAATTATAATTAAATATCTTTATTTAGTCACTTTTGTAGACTGAAACACGAAGAGCTACATTTACACATAATTCTGTTTACTTATCATTGCAAGCTTGCATTCACAAAACTATAAACACATAAAGACGCAGTTAAATTATCCCATTCATTTATCTTTGCAGTTTGAAACTCTGAGAACAATAAACAAACAAACAAAACACATTTGTATTTCTTTCTTTTTTGTTTTTATTGTAGAATCAATTCTAAAGAAATGTAAACGATAAAGTATTATTTACACTTTTGTATTCTGTTGTCACTGTAAACTGAAATCAGTAAAACTATAAAAACAATATTTACGCCTTTATTTCGTTTCCACTTCAATTCACATCGGAAAATTCGTAAACGCACAAAAATACACATGCTCTCATATCTCTGTTTGGTTTTCATTGTAAACTTTAATTTCTATATAAGATTTCTGATGAGTCGTCAAGGATTATATTAAAAACTTACAAACCAACTGATTTGAAATCAAATAAGAGAGTATATATGTTCATATTTGTTCATTGTTGAAAACAAAACTCGACATTTTGGTTCAAGTAAGAAGTAAGACACTAGATGATTGAAGAGTCTTTGAAGAAGAAAGTTTAGAAAACAGAATTAGTTTGGCATAATATTATTAAGTTGTGCCTTAAGCGTACTTCTTTTGTTGAAGGAAGACATTGAAGCATTATAATCCATTTGTCAGGACTGGATTTTAACATGTTAAAACAAATACTGCCGAAAAGTGACGAGTTAGAGAAATGTTGTTCAAAAATATAAATGTATGTCTTTGAATACTCTATATATATAATCGTAGGCAGTGCACAAGTTATGTAAATATATGTCATACAGATTTTAAGGCAGTGTATGAGTTATGTAGATATCTATTTTAGTAATGTATATGGTTCTGATGCGTCTATTTTGCATTATAGCAACTTGTATATAATATCGTTTGTGTATGGTTTTTGGTATATAGTATTTGATTTGTTCATTTATTATTTTGACATTTTGACATAATACTTTCAGTAGTATATAACGAATCGTCTTTAGTGTCTGACAATCTGATTTATCACCAATAGCAGTATATGATATGTTGTGTCACTTTTGTAGTGAATTATGTCAGTGTTTTCGAATACCGCAAATCAAATAAACACAACATAACCATAAAAAACACCCAAATGCTAAATAAGAAACAAACGTAAACAAACGCAAAATTAAAGAAGCCTTACTTATACAACAACTCAAGCCCAAAATAAACCAATACAAAGGAACACCTTTATACCTATATTAATAAATATATTCAAACATCTAAGTATGCCCTCTACATTTCTACACTTAGTTACACAACCCCCTTCAAACATGTGGTCAGCTATCGGTCAGTTACCTTTTTTTTCTTTGTGAAATTGACGATGACCGAAAAAGGTCGAAACGTTGTTTGCTCCTTTATATAGAATTTTCTCAATTCATACCAGCCGTTTTAACATATATATGTTAATGTATTTCTTTTAGTAGAGTATAAACTGTTGATGTTTATATCAATTAGAGTACAATGTTGTATTGTGATATTTACTGATATATTGATTTCATTATCTTGTTGTTTTGAATTAAGCACAAAGCTCCACAATGAGCTATCTGTGCTCTGCCTACCACGGGTATCGAAACCCGGTTTTTAGCATTGTAAGTCCGCAGACATACCGCTGAGCCACTGGGGGGCATTTCATTATGTATAGCTTGCTATTATGTAACTTTCTCTATCAACACTGTATGATTTTATTTCATAATTTCTAGGTTACCAAATGTATACGATACAATTTACAAAAACCTTGCAAGTGGGTGAAATGCGCAGTGTTTTCCTATAGAAACAGACTTGTTGGTGCTGTATTACATTTGCAATATTCTGTATTAAATTATATTTGTGACTGTTATAGAGATTCAAGTGTACTTGTTCCTAACAAAATATATTAAAGAAACGAGTCGAAACATTAACATATTTGTAAAGACAATAAATATATGAGATATTTTATTTCAGTAAATAAATTATTCGCACTCTGGTTGGAAAATGTTTCCAAACTTGATTAAATAACGTTAATATTTGATGAACGAAAATAATTTGTCTTTGAGAGGTTCTATTAAAAAGCTCCTGCGATGAAATAAATTCGATTACAATTCCTATATTTTGTTAGGAATGGTTAGATATTACGGGAGTCTCATGCACAGATAAGACGATACGTTTCTTTGAACCAGCAGAGAAATCTCAAGATGAGTCAGAAATAAGTAGACGGATATAAAACGCTCAAATCCTGGGTTCGGTTTCGATTGTGTAACTTTACATTAAATAAAAAAGTACCTTAAAAGAGAAAAATAATATTATATAAAATAATTCCTTTCGTCAATTTAAACATTTAAATAAACAAGTACCTTAAAAGATAAAAAAAATTATATAAAGTAACTCCTTTCGTCAACTTTAAACATTATCTTATTAAAAACAAAACACAAAGTCACAAGGAGAGGAAAAAGATATACTGTTTGGAATAGAATTATTCCTTCTTTTATTCAAAATAACCTAGAAGGTTAAAGGAAAAGAAAAAATATTACAGATTGAAATATAATTATTTGCAACTATATAGGAAATAATCGAGGAAATTTAAATATAATTATCGTATTGTATTACCAATAATCCAAAAGCAGCGCGATGGTAGAGAAATTCCATTTATTTGAATATAATGAAGTCTAATATGTAACACACATAACTAAAAAAACCACACTGCATTGAATAAAATTCGGTGAGGATATAATGCACATTTATTGTACTACTAATAATCCAAAATGGCTGAAAGAGACAAAATAATAATTCTTATTTTTAATAAAATTAATTGTATAACAATAGAAATATCTTAGTAAATTACGAGGAGGAGAAAATAGTTATGATTGTTTTAAACATAACTGTTACGTATTTTCTTATAAAGGTCCAGGTAGCTGTAGGCGTGTATTTCATGATCGAATGTTATTATTATTATCTATACTGTATTACAATTAAGTCAAGAAGCTGAGAAAAGAATAAAAACTTAGTACTTGCTTTGAATATAATTATTTAATATTTTTATAAAAATAGAACAAGAAATTACGAAAAACAGAATAGCGATTCCTTTAATGTAACTACTGTCTATTTTCTTGTAAATATCCAAGAAACTACGTAAAGGGGAGGAAACTGATTCTTGGTTTGAATGTCATTAGTTTTAGAAAGAACTAAGGGTCGGAAGAATAATGGAACTTTATTAGCTTGTGTTGTTTTATAAACAAGTGAGGAAACTACTAGACGAAAAGAAGAATCGTGCTTATTTTAATGTCATTATTTTTTATATGTTTCAAATAAACCAACTACAGTAAGTTACAAGATGAATGAAACCAGTTATGAATGTACATATCTGTAAAATACAGATAAACCTCGGCATTAGAGACAGAGAAAAAGAATAAGTAATACATGTTTTGAATATATGTTCGTAGTATGTCTGCGAACTTATAACGTTAGAATCCAAGTTTCGATATCCGTCGCTGGCAGAGCACAGAAAGCCAATTGTTTTGTTTTGTGCTTAACTACAAAGAAATAATATATAAGTATTTTCTGTTTTATTAGAACTAACCCAGGAAGATAAAGAGAGCGAATGCCAGTTACTGTTTTGTATACACTTTTCGTCTCTTGTGTTATATATAATCCATTAAACACCTTGTTTATAAAATAACACTTGTTGTTTATAATATGATTATTCTCTATCTTATTATATATAACATAACTAGCTACAAAGAGAACAGTCGAATGGTGTTTGTTACTATAAAAATAACTCGGTATGCTTTGGGGGGGCGTGGGGGCGTTATAATGTGACGGTCAATCCCATTATTCGTTGATAAAAGAGTAGCCTAAGAGTTGGTGGTGGGTGGTGATGACTAGCTGCCTTCCCTCTCGTCTTACACTGCTACTCTTTTACCAACGAATAGTGGGATTGACCGTGACTTTATAGCGCCCCCACGGCTAAAAGGGGCGAGCATGTTTGGTGCGACTGGGATTCGAACTCGCGACCCTCAGATTACAAGTCGAACGCCTTAACCCACCTGGCCATGCCGGGCCGTTGTTAATTAACATAGAACGTAACATAATGAATCCGAGATCAATTATAATACAAAACAACCTTAGTTACATAACCGTATTTGCTTTAGCACTTTGTTTTTAGAAGTATCAAATATACAAAGCAAGAATAATTAAAATAATAATTAAAACTCGTAAAATGAAACATCAATATACACGAATGTTTTTATCAAACGACAAATCTAGAAGAACGCCAAAATTTAGCTTTATCTTATTGGGCGAGTGAGATATAAGGAAATGTATTGGTGTTTACCTTAATGTTAATGGTCGTTCATTAAAGAATATTCTCATCAGTCATATTCCCCACCCAGTTTTAATAAGATAACTCTTAGACTTTCAGTAATTATCAGTGAAAACTCCCTTACACTAAAGGAACGTTTCCTCGCTTCATTTGCAACTTAAAAGAAACACAAAAGTCCTGTTGAAGAAACAGGAAAGTTTAAGATTTCGAGTCTGTCACTTAAAGTGTTAAGTTAATTTCTTTAATCTTTGTGATGCTGTAAAAATATACAAAGAAACTGTGCAAGTAGGAAGTTGTTTTATTTCAAAAAATCTATTTCAACAGCAAATAGATTAAAAACTAAACAGGATGATAAAAAATTACAAAGCTATTAAAATAATTACCCGAGAGAAAAATACAAAACAAGACGGCTAGCCATTGTACGTATGAAAAATGTCAATGATGAAATTAAACACGAGACAATGAAGCTGAAACTAAATGTCTTTCTGGTATAAAATTGAACACGAGACAACAAAGCTGAAACTAAAGGTCTTTCTGGTATAAAATTAAACACGAGACAACGAAGCTGAAACTAAAGGTCTTTCTGGTATAAAATTGAACACGAGACAACAAAGCTGAAACTAAAGGTCTTTCTGGTATAAAATTAACAAAAATCAATTAGTATGGAAATGCCTTCTCCATTAAGATTGAAAACGTTCTATAGTTATTTAAGTAACTTATTAATTCTGAATAACAGCACGTAATTAGTATGTTATAGTTTTCATAAACAGATACAATATGCAGACAACAGGGATCACTTGAACAACAGGTTGTATAAACGTTTGTTATTATTCTGAATTTTCGCGCAACATTACTCGAAGGTTATTTGCGTTAGCCTTTCCTAATTTTGAAGAGATAAACTATAGAGAAATCAACTAGTTGACATTAATCCCACCAACGCTTAAGGGGTCACTGAAATTAAAATTATTTAGAAATAAACAGTTGTCTAAGTTACCTTAAAGATGGCTATGCAGTCTTAAAATAAATCAGACGTATTACATATTTTTACTTTTTTTTGCAAAAAACTAGTGTGTAGAACCTTAAAAAAATGCAACTGATTTGCATTTTAACAATTTTTTTGTATAATTAACTGTAATTATTAACTCATAAACATAGAATCAACTATGGTTCTTAGCGAGCAATCTTGTTACCAACTAATATTATTTATAAATCATTTTGTAATCAAGCATCATTAACATATTATTTTTCAACAATCATCATTTATTATATTGTCATGCGATTATATGTGTATGTTAATATATCATCGTTTCCACCAATACAGATATTAAGGTGTTATCATACTATTACCACGCTATGCTGTAATTAGTTGTCTTTATCAATACTTAGTTATTCCTTATAGTCACATAGGTTCGCTACTTATGAGCCTTACAGGTAACTGTTCTTCAGTATGGGATAATTACTAATAAGAATATTGACAAGTAATTATTTCTTACTGTCTTCAATGCTCAATACAAAGAATACTGACAAGTAATTACTCTTTACAGTTTTGAATAATCGCTGCCCCAAAAACTGACAGGTAATATTTCGGGCGAAGAACAGCTGTGTTACAGTAGTTTGGCTTCTTGTAAAATGTAAAACTCTTTTGGAAATGAATGACTACATGTTGGCAAAACTATTGTGATCGCAGAATGTAAAAGATAAAGAAAAAATATTTTTTTAAAGAGTTTGTTTTGAATTTCGCCCAAAGCTATACAAGGGCTACCTACGCTAGCCGTCCATAATTCAGCAGCATAAGACTTGTGGAAAGGCAGCTAGTCATCACCACTTATCTTCAACTCTTGGGCAACTCTTTTACCAATGTCAATGGGATTGACCGTAACATTATAACGCTCTCACGGGTGAGAGAGAGATCATGTTAGTGTGACGGTGATTCGATTCCGTGATCCTCAGATTGCGAGTCAACCGCCCTAACCATCAGGCCATGCTGGGCTTTTTTTAAGGAGTAAAGCCTCATAATGTTTTCAATAAAACATACATTTCGTAATCTTGGAGTACACAATGTTTAAAGTTAAAAATATAAGTTGTACATGTTTCAACAGTTTTATTTATAATCCACACTTTATGAATAAATATTAACAGCCTAAGCTAATATAATTGTCTGATTTATTCTTCATTTAAACATTAGTCTCCAACGTAAACTATAAAAGCTATTTCCAAAGTCGGTTTTGAAATAAAATGTAATGTGCTTTGTTTCCATGCTTTATTTCTGCATCTATGCTAACGTATTTATTCAAATAATAAAGGGCAGTTTGAGTATGTAAATATACTCTTCAAATAAAGAAACGCAAAAGGCAAAATATGAGACAAATTGTCAACAAGTTTATTCCGGGTAGTTCTATATGACATGTGTGAAACTTTGCACATTCACTGCTGAACATCCAAAGTCTGCAAAGGCGAGGTCCACGCTCACTAGGTGAAGTTTAACCTCATTCAACGTCAATAACGAGTATGCCCCCCGTGAGCATCAATAACTGCTTGGCATCTCCTGCCCATTGAAGCGATGAGATGACGAATCATATCCTGTGGAATGGCTGTCCACTCAGCCTGCAAAGCTGCTGCAAACTGAAGTAGAGTCTGCGGTTGAGGTTGTCGCCGTCGCAGACGTCGGTCCAACTCGTCCCAGAGATGTTCGATGGGGTTAAAATCTGGTGATCTGGAGGGCCAGGGAAGAACGTTGATGTTGTGATGTCTCAAGAACACAGTAATGAGTCGGGCTGTGTGAAAACGGGCGTTGTCATGTTGAAAAACGTCGTTGACGTTCACCATGATGGATTGCACATGGGGCCTAAGAATCTCGTCGACGTATCGTTGAGCCGTAAGATTCCCTCGAATGTGTACACAGTTTGCTGCAAAACGTTCACCTCGGCGAAGTACACCTGCCTAGGAAGCATAAAACGTGATACATCACTGGAACAAAACATGCCTCCATCGTCGATGAGGCCATATCCGATGTGCCCGAGTCCACTGCAGCCTTGCTTGACGATGTTGCTGGGTGAGGATGACGCCTCTGACTGGACATCGAGGTCGGATTCCTGCATCTCGTAGACGGTTGCGTACGGTCTGATCGGAAATCCTACGCAGCCCTGGTATGGTTGAGGCAATAGACGTCGCAGTGGTGGTCCTATCCCGAAGGTGACGTAACCGAATGTTGCGATCTTGTGCGGGCGTGGTCACACGAGGTCTGCCAGATCGTGGACGGTCACGAGTTGATCCACGTTGTTGGTGACGATTCCATAGCCTTGTTATGGTGCTTGGGTGGACATTCATAGCTCTGGCAACATCTGATCGAGATTCGCCTGCTTCCAAGAGACCAATGGCGTTGTTACGTTGTGCTTCAGTCAGTCTTGGCGTAGCTGTATTGCGTGTCGGTAGCTTAACACTGGGCTATGGAAACCGAGAACTCGTCACTTTTATAGGGATTTTGCACATGTTGCACTTGCAGAATATGCAGATCTCTCAAACAAATTTATTGGACACGCATGCGTTTTGGCGAAAAATCCGATGTTTTCCTCCGTTTTCAAAGTGCACAACTTTTATTGTCATTTTGGTCTGACAATCAGTGCCTTAACACGTGTAGCATCACATACTCTGAGCTTGTAACGTTATTACATATATTTCTCTTTAAACTAATAAAAATATCCCTTTTGCGTTTCTTGTTTTGAAGAGTATGTATGGTGCATTTATTTAATTTGTTACTTCTCAGATTCTTGTCTGATATTTTATGGTGCATTTATTTAATTTGTTACTTCTCAGATTCTTGTCTGATATTTTTGGGGCGAACCTGTGTTTGTTTTTGAAACGTAACACCTGTAAAATGGTTACAAAGAATGTAGTTGACTAATAAGCAGTAGTTTTAATAATATGGCATGTTGTTTAATTAGGGTTTTTTTGTTATGTGTATTAGCAGAATGATAATTTAGACATTCCAACTATTAATATTAACTTGAAACCATTTTAATTAATTCTACTCTTGAATCAGGTCAATTTCTTTGTAGAAATCTGTATTAATACGTGAAGCAGAAATTATCAGATATGAACTGAGGGTGCACTCTTTTGTAAATAAAAACGTCTTTACATATTTTCTACGAAACGCCGGTTAGGACTCCTGTTTATTTCAAAATGTATTCACAATGTGACACTGTAAACGACACGTATAAAGAAATAATTATAAGTTTGACATTTCACTGTATATAATACTGTTATGTATGAACTTTTCCAATCAAGACAATGTGTGTACAATAAACCTATAAGGCCTTATTGCTCATTTTTAATATCATCTGATATTAAGCTTGCATTTTATAAACTTGTGATTTTAATAACTAAACCTTTGCTTTTTTCCAAATTGATCTCTAATATATTTTTATCAGATTGATTCCTGACTTTTCCACTAAATTTGCTAAACCCATTTGAATAAGATATATATAGTAGCAATTAAAATATTTTTTAAAACGTTTAACCTTAGGTTTATCTTTTTCCTGGGGCTTTAATTCTATGGTTTGTGAAAATTATCACATTAAATTGAACATTTATTTCAGTACATCATGAACATCAATATAAGTTGCTAAACAGTGCAAGCTTTTACTATAGTGGTGACACTTTCTTCAATAACAAATGTTGTCCTTTCTTTAAGGGATTAATTATAGAAAGATGAATGATCTCCTGAGGAAACATAACTATATATAAATATATAACTCGAAAATTCTAAAATATATATTGGAATATTTTCCATTAACTGTACATAATGAAGACCCTTGTGTGATAGCTTAGAATGTACAACTGCAATTATTACTTTAGAAACTTAACTTAAAACTGTTGAGGATAATTTTTAGTCAGGTGATAAAAGGTTTAAAAAAAATAAGCGCTATGTAGTTAAAAATCCAATAATACTTTCTCATTGTTTATGATTCATTTATTAAACTTAGAGGTAAACATTTTTTTTCCAAAATGTATTTTTATGCATTTTGCAAAGAAAAGGTAAAAGAATCATAAGTTCGTACCAAAGCGCTTGAACTGTATAGTGAGTTAATATTCATTTTGGTTACTAATTATTCTAAGATTCATTATTAATCATTATTTTTACACTAAATAAAATGTAATGTGTTAAATTAGCAGCCAAACTGAATGTAAAATGGCGTAATATGAGTAATGTCAAGTTGTTTCCTGTTTTTACAGAATATCACCTACGGTTTCAGTGGATTTATTTTTCTCTTAAGCGTTTTTGGGTGGATTACACTACGTTTTATTTTGTTGGAAAAACTCAAGACACTTGCACTATAATCACTACTGTGTAAAACTACCGGAATAAAAAGAAAAAACTGATGCATGGAAGTAATATGCTAATATCAAGTAAAGTATGTGAGATTGGAAAATGTGTTACCTTTAAAACCCTCGTTCTGAACTGATATGCGAAATAAATTATGAAAACGATAGTAACTAGAAGAGGAATTGTATATTTTGATTAATTCATTTTTTATCGTTCACTGTTGAGAGTATATGCTTCCGAGAATAAATATTTATGTGAGAGTAGCGAAGTGGGTTAACGCCTCAGCTAAAATGACGTAGATTGAATTGGTTGCTTCATGACGCTAGCGTTATTATGATTAGTGTGCATGTAATAAAATTTGCAAAAAATAAACTGAGAATTCGTAACTGTGTTCCCAATCTGTTCGATGGTAATTGTACGGTGTAAAAAAGCTAACATCAAATTCGATTCCCCGTGGTGAACATACTCAGTTAGCGTATTAGATAGTTTTGCTCTAAAAAAAAAGCAACAAACAAGCCGTTGGCAGTGGTTGCTAGGTGCTCGCGTTTCAAACGCTCGTTCCAGTCTTTGCTACTGCTCTTGACTACTTATTACGTTTTGGAGTTCTTTTTCTTTAGGTAAATAATGATGGTATAAGTGTTATTTTGAAAACGAATTTAAATTAATTTTTTAAATTTTTTTACAGTCAAGTTTTACAAACGTATGCAATCGGAACAATCTTCTTCACCTTCATATCTAAGATAAAAAGAATATTTGTATCCATTTTTTTTATTGCGGTACACTAAAAATAGTAAACTTTACGTGACTTTAGATTTAGAAGCAGACAATGCTGGTGAACGAAATTTTGCAGATCTGTTCTCGAAGTACATAATGTTCAGGACAAAGTGAAATATTTGCAGGTTTGGAGAAGATTGAAAAAATCATCTTTTGTACATAATGAGCAAACTATCAAAAATATGTAATATTTTTTTCGGTTTTCTTCCTTTTTTACTTTAGTAAGAAAACTATAAATGTTTATCATCAGGAAGGAAAATATTGATTCATTACTTTAGAGTTGTAAAAATGTTCTTCTCAACAAATAGTATAAGTCTTTCATCACGCACGAGTAAAACCCATTCATTCACGTTCAGGTAATAGTCAATCATTCACGCATTTACAGGCACGTAACTATTGGAATGAAACAGAGACGTCGGTGATGCAGAATCGTAAGCTATAATAACTTTATTTGTAAAAGAACAGATTATATCATTTTAGGAATGATTGTCATCTATAGAATTAGCTTAGTCTTGAAAAAATGAATTAATAATTAATAACTTTGAGTTTTTGTTTTGTTAATCTAAAATTTTTTCTATACAATCTTTTTTTCAGATAATTATGGATTATCCATAATATTTTTAAGTTATCTTATAGTTCTAATTTAGGTAGGTAGTTTGCTTTGTTCGAAACTACTTAGACACAAAAGGTAACTTAGTGGTTCAGTACTTTAATATGCTGCAGACCCTTCATTAATAAATATCTGTCAATTATCTGTCGGAGTCATCTAGAGCCAAGAGAGAAGTTAGCGATTCAATATGTTAACATGCTTTAAACGTTCTCAAGTAGGTATCGGTTAAATGTGGTGATGTTTTTGTCAGAATCACCAAGTTCCAAGAGTAATGACATAGGTTGATACATTTTATAAAATCTTAACACGCCTCTGTAGAACAATAATATAAACACAATACATTTTTTTACCATTTGAGTTAAGAAAACTGTAGTTAACTCATTAATATATGGTATTACCGCTGAATCTGACTTTACGTATACGTAACATTTCCGTGATAGTCCATAACATTTCTCTAAAGTTCAATCCATAAAATTTTCAACGAGATCCGGGAAGTAGTGACGATTTGACTAATTTACATACACAATATACTTGGTATCATCTTCTAGTCTGATGGACTAGGATAAACTGGAGCTGATGATGAGCTAACGACCACCGAAGGTTTACATCAGTTTCTTTTTAGTGTACCTGTGATTTCTAGAACTGAAAGTGGTTTACCGCAGGTTGTTCACGTTTTTATATAATCTTGGGAAAAAACTTAAAACGTTAATACATCAAACTCATGTGAAGGTTTATTTAGATTCAGTGTAGAATTAAATAGATTAATGCTAGATACAAAATCCTTTCCAAATGGCATGATACAGTGTGCAGTATACTTGTTGTAACAAGTACAATTTTACATATTACCATAAAAAGAGAGTTATATAATATCAAAGTACCTTAGAACTCAAGTAAACTGTTTTTAAGGCTACTATTTGCTGTTGAAATTTGAGCTTAGACCAGAGCTATGTTGGGAAAGCTAAACTTCTAATGTTTCTTAGGGTAGTTGTATAGAACTCCAAGTTCCTATGAGTCTGTTGCAATACTGAAAATGTGAATATAGCGAATAACTCTGGTTGTTTATTCATAAAAAAATATATTATTGTTTCTTGAAATTTAAAGCTGAAGTAGATTAACCAGCTAAAAATGTGAAAAACTATAAATTGGTAAATAGACAGATAGATAGGTAACTGGTTGTATGTATAGCTATATTTTATGTTAAGAAAGAAAATTTGGTATAAAATTTAACGTATACCAAATCAAGCATACGATAAAATAATTAAATCTAATTACTTTTCTATTAACTAAAATTTTGTTTTCTCTAGAAACATTTATCACCATTATTTTTCAGGCAATTTGTGAATAAACCAAAGTGCAATAAATATTACGAACCATTTGATAAACGAAATTTATTAAAGTTTTCCATTTACATAAGTAGTTCGACATTTTCTCTCCCAAACACCGTACACCCCATCGTGTGAAAAAGTAATGCTGTCAAGGAACCACTGAGTAGATCAATCAGTGCATAACATTAAGGAACTGACAGATTCACTGATCTAACGTACCCCTAGTTGGATAACAGGGTGGATATCTAGTCCAAACAACTTAAATTCGTTACCAATCTCATTAGAAATAACACGGTTTTATTGTTCATTCAAATGGACACTGTATGTCTCTGTCTGACAAAAATATTCACTAGCATTGGTTTAGACTAATAAAAGAGGCTGTGAGCTATTACTGATAAAAATGACGTTATAATACTCATTTTCAATTACCACATTTATTGTCATGAAGACAAAATTATCTCAACCTTATCTTCATTGCATTTTTCATCATTATTATAATCCTATTTCCTCGTACACCACAGCAATCGCTTGCCTCAATCCAGTCCATAGTATATCATTCGTATCTTAAGTACTTGGTAAATATTACAATATTTTAGTGTCAGTACTTCATTTTACCTTTATTTTAACTTTCTTCAGATATATACATGTTACTTTTTAATATTTATTTCTTGGTAAATCGCACCGTTTTTATCATAGCTCTGTGGAACATTTATCCGTTTTTATCAACGCTATGTCGAATGTTTTTCCCTTTTATCATAGCTTTAGTGAACATTTTAGTCTTTATCCTACACCTCATTCCGTGGTCTTATTTTAATTAATATACATGTTTTTTTTTCTGTTTTTATCCTTGGTAGATTGCACAGGGCCTAATTTTTTATTTATTTTCATAAAATTGTGTACCTTTTTAAAGATGACTTTATGGCAAGTTGCACCATTTTTTTCCTATTTAATCTCTGGTTTACGTTATCAACCTTATCGCTTAATTCTGTGATGATACTGAGATTTTTGCTCAGCTTCTTGAAACACAACATGACATCTCATCTTTGTTCTATAGTGTAAAGTTCAACTTTTTAAGTTGATTATGTCTACTGCTATTTAATCTTGATTAAATCACTTTATCCTCTTATGATCCTTTTGCCTTAATTTCATGTTAAATTCTGACATTTTTTATTTGTGTCTCTAAATCTGTATTTTGCACGATATTTTATCTTAACGATGTGAAATCATAACACAGTTGCTCCCAAGGTGGAATTTCGTGTTGGTCGAATTGTATTTTTTTTGTACCAAATAATAATTTCTGGTTAGATTCAGGGTTATTAGGTATAACTGTGTTATTTGTTAATTTAAAAATTGATTTGACATAGGACTTTATAAAAGCCTATTTTCTTGCAGGATCATGTCACTCACATCATTTTTGTGTATATTATTTTTGTAATAAATAACTCAGTTGAGAAATAAAAACAAAACATTATTTTTGACAAAGATTTACAGTTCAAACATTTGTTTTGTAATACATGTATATATATATAATAGCTTTTGTATTGTTTGTTTTGTTTTTGAATTTCGCGCAAAGCTACTCGAAGGCTATCTGCGCTAGCCGTCCCTAATTTAGCAGTGTAAGACTGGAGAGAAGGCAGCTGGTCATCACCACCCACCACCAACTCTTGGGCTACTATTTTACCAACGAATAATGGGATTGACCGTCACATTATAACGCCCCCACGGCTGAAAGGGCGAGCATGTTTAGTGCAACCAGAATTCGAACCTGCGACCCTCGGATTATGAGTCACACGCCTTAACCCACCTGGCCATGCTGGGCCCTTTTGTATTGTGATATAACACTTGTGTATAAAAGTAAGTGTTTTTCTGCCTAAACATTATTTTAAAATTATAACAGAAGCTAAGCCTTATGAACCTTACCCCAATAGCCCCTTACACATTTAAAGTACTATGAATCACATTTGCGTGACATGGATTTAACAACATATTGTGCGTTAAATGAGTGACGCAGTATATTACCTTAAAACCATTTCACTCATGTACGAGCAACGCGGAAGCGAAAGTGTTACATTATATTCTACAAATATTTCTAATGAAGAAGCTGTCTTTGCGTTTAACGTGGTTTGCATAGAAATATTAATCGCCATTACTGTCTACTGAATCTAATGCTCTAAAGTTACCATCCTAATGTGAAATATATGTATCATATTTAAAATGTGTTAATCTATTACCATTTAACACAAAAGTACAGGTACGGACAGAATATTCTTGAGTTTTTCTATAATCTCAAAAGATGACCATTAAATAGAGATAGTTCTTTCAACGTCGGTCAACGACTCTAGTTTTCCATTCTTTTCGCTCTACGTGTACTTCTTAGTTATATCTAGCTTTCTACAGAAAAAAGATCAAGTTTAACAATTTCATTTTCATGATGTGAGGTTCGGATAAAATTACGGCGCCGTTTTTCATCCGATTCAGTTTCTCAGTTCTTCAGGCCATATCTCAGTGAAAGTCCAACCATATCCACTTTGTCTCCAGGGTTTGTGAATACCGATGCTTCTGTAGAATTTCACCCCAATGGTGCAGATAAATCTGTCAAAAGTTTCTTTATAAGGTCGGTATAGTATAATAGCACATGTGTAAAAGGAACATACATTTTCATTAGTGATGGTTTTGTTGGTTGAAGAAAAATGAAAGTCAACATTCTTAGGAGTAAATAAGTGTAATATAGGCACTGATAAAACACTTGGAAACTTTAGTATGAATTCTAGACACATTCACAGACTTATCTAAGTATTAAACATGTGTTTAATTACAAGAATGCACCTTAATATCGTCAACTTTAATGAACGAATATGTGGTTTCCAATTAATATTACATTTGAAGAATGCCATGCACTAACAGTAGAAATAGGTGTTTCACTGTATATCTGTCTTTAAACAACAAAAGTTAAACAGTTCGGATTTCATTTAAACGTCGTAAAAAGTAATTTTCTTTCTCTCCTACGTAAAAGTAGAAAAAAAGTAACTTAGCCTCTTCCAAAACAAGAAGAACAAAGGGTAAATAAACTGTAGATGTTATTGTAGAAGACCAAAGGCTGCTAACCCACTAGTAATGCAGTTCCTCGTATTGTTGACTATACTTAATATTGGTCCCATCACTTTGCAATGTTTTATAGATTCTTTTGAAACAGAGACCTTAACTTCTAATCAGTGCAGTGCCGTTCCTAAATCATCGACTTGACTTTTTTTACGTATCCGTGACAGGGATAAAGAGGGAAGTGATCCGGTAAGAGGTGATCTGTATGATGAAAGTGAGAGGAACGTTATCTTTATAGCCTATCCTTATCCTCACTCTTAGTTCTAATATAATGAACACGAGCAAACAGGGGTTAATCTCTAATCCTCACTTTTCTTGGTTCAAGGATGGCTTGTTCTTATAAGATAAGTAATATTTTTTTCCGTAACAGAAACCTTTACTTCCTTCCATCTGTTCTAGACATCAAAATGACAGATCAATTTTTTTCTTTCTTTTGAGGGAATGGTTGCACGATGATAAAGTGTAGAGCCTCTCTAGCTCCGTCACGTCTATAAAAGCCTGATATTTGTCCTGGACAGCGGCTAAACTCTGCTATAAACACTGCTACAGATAAACTGGGAAGAGGAAAAAAAAGACTAAATTGTTCAGCATTTATATTCTTACGAACATGTTTTCCATTGTGTTGCCAAGTCGAGAAAAATGTTATCTCATTTTCTTCTCAAACGGTTAGCTTATTCTATGGAAAGAAATGCGTTATGACAATCAAATCTTTCAAATTTATAACTAATGTTTTCTAAATCTGTATAAAACAACACTTTATGGTTTTGTTGGTTTATAAGTACTTTCTCTGAGTGATTTTTTTTAACTTTCGTTTTAGTTGCCAAATAATGTACATGTATCTATAAAATAATACATTGTTCTGACTAAGAATTCTATTCAGTTTTGGGAATATTGGAAGTTTTAATACTAGAACATATACATTGACTCTGACGACTTTTATCAAACTAAGTCTGAAATTAAAGCAAAGCAAAAACGACTGATAGCCATTGTAAAAACGTATGTGTCATTTTGGTCTGGTTTAGATCATCAGAATTATAGATTGTATAGTCTATTGTTAGTTTTTTTTTTCAAAAAATCAATATATACTGAGGAAGAACGCCCTCCATAATTTTTTTATAAGATATATAACTTCTCAATGCTGCAGCGTAAAGTATAGTTCAAGGAACTTTCAGCATCAAATAATTACTAATGTTACAGGAAATAAACCACACGGGTCTTTATGTTTTTATAAAAATATGCCTTTTCAAACCCATTAGCTGTAGGAATCACACTAGACTTTCAGCATTAAAGGCTTTATAACAAGTATATGAAAGGCAGAAAAATTAAATATTTTTTTGTATTCTGCAAAAAATGTAATATAAGAGTATTATACTAAAGTATTACAGGGATATAGAGCAATTGGTTTGAGGCTTGGTTTTGCTGTAGGCATACTTTATAAAACTCTAGGCTGGTCGAGTTTCATTTGAGCTTGTAGTTGCCCTGAATTATAAAAAAATGATATTTGTATGAATAAGTTAATTAACTAACAGTGTATCCACTAGCCAATAAGAGAAAACTCCGAAACATTGCATATATATTTAAATATACATGTACAAAAGTGTTGATTTTAAACAGTTTTCAAACTAGTGAATCTATTTTTCCTCTGTCTTTTGAAAATCTTTTATTAAAAAGTCTCATGACATTAATTATCCAATGAGTAGTTACTTATACACAATATATACACATACATGTATATTTTACTCCAATGAATTTCTTCTCATGCCATACGAGAACCAATAGGATAATTTAATCTATCTTCAAAAGAAAATCTAATTTTTCTCGGCCTGGATGTATAGATAGTTAGTGCGCTTGATTCACAAGTTGAAGGTCGCAATCACCGTCCATTAAACATGTTCGCCCCTCTCAGTTGTGAGAACGTTATTATGTTAATCCCACTTTTCGTTGGTAGCCCAAGAGTTGGCAGTGTGTAGTGACGACTAGGCACCTTCTCTTTCATTGTTAAATTAAGAACGACTATCGCAAATAACCTTTATGCAGCGTTACACGTAACTTAAAACAACACTTATTTTATTTCTAATAAGTATACAAACCTTACAAGTATATTCTGTGATTTTGTTACTGTATCTATATCTATATTTTGCAACATTACATGAAATAAAACTTTGAAATATTCTTCAGAAATACATGTAGGCATATAGAATTTAAGCAACTGTCAAAGTCTTCGGAGAAAAAATGTACACTGTGTTCAGTTAGTAAAGGATGTAATTCAGTTTTATAATACCATGTTGTATCGATAAATAAAACAAACTGTTGAACTCCTGAGATATTAAAGTAAGTTTACGTATTTCGTTTAGTTGAGTTATAAGTTTCCCATACAGAATTTTTTGCGTAACGCGTCAAAATAGTCATGGCTATTTGCGCATAGTCACACTTAATTTTAAGTTTAATGACTAGAGGGATAGCAACTAGTGAAAAGTTACTAACGTCTGACCTCATGATAGGACTTGACTCTCACTCTTATAACGCACTCACAGCTACACAAAGCGAAGTGCGTGTTTTACAACAAAAGGAACGCAAGCTACGAATTCACGCTTTGCTCCTGTAACATCCATAATATCCGATAAGTTTAAATATTTAAATTAGTAAGAGAGCTAATCACAATGAATATACAAATGAATTTACGAATTACTTATTTCATACAACTTTATAAGTATAATCCTTCCTATTTGGATTTTTAATAATCTAGGGTCACAGATATGAAACTTTATTTTGACAGATAAAAAATAGATTTATTTTCCAAACTATGGTTGTTTGCTTTAACCTTTCTTGATACATTTATATGAAAATATTAAGCATCAGTTAATGTGACACACATACTCATAAAGAATCATTACCTAAAATCGAAAACCAACTAACTAATTAATAACTGTTGTTTCAGTGGAACTTAAGGTAGAGTCTGTTTGTGAAATTTAATGGATTGCAAGTGCGTGTTAAATGAAAAGAGGACATTTTTATTTCTGCGATGAGCGTTAAAAAAAGCATTAGTATAAGAGCAGAAACATGTTCCTTCTTTTCATTCAACAGGTAGTTGGAGACCACAAAAGTCATAAAACAAATAATAGTTGATTTTATCAAGTTATAGTAGAATTTTCTGTACAAAGCTTACAATTATTACGGTTCTTTGTTTTAAACGAAACATTTGCTTTAAATTAAATTATTGCATTTTTAATGAAAAACTCACGATTATTACAGAAGCCCGGCATGGCCAGGTGGGTTAAGGCGTTCGACTCGTAATCTGGGGGTGGCGGGTTCGAATCCCGTTCGCACCAAACATGCTCGCCATGGGGACGTTATAATATTACGGTCAATCCCACTATTTGTTAGTAAAAGAGTAGTTAAAGAGTTGGTGGTGGGTGGTAATGACTACCTGCCTTCCCTCTAGTCTTTCACTGCTCTGTTAGTGACAGCTAGCACAGAAATCCCTCGTGTAGCTTTACGCGAAATTAAAAAACAAACAAACAAAACGGTTATTACAGTGTAGATGAGGATTATTAGGCATAAAAATTACAGATCAAAATACAAATCCAGCTTCAGTATGCTTGAGAAGACTGGCTGTATCAAGCCTAGTGGTTAGCACACTGAACTCAGTAGCTGTGTATGTGTCATAAAAGCAGTGGTCAAATCCCATTGTTCCATTGGAGTAGCTTATGAGTTGGCGTGAGTGATGCTGACTTAGGTGTTCCTTTTCTAGACAATCAGTCCACAATCACGGTCTTCTAGTGTAATCATTGTGTAGCTTTGTATAAGTATAGGAATCAATCAACGAACTAGGAATGGCTATATAAGCTACAAGATAAATAAGTAAATAATGGAGGCCTTAAAAGCCTAAAATATAAAAGTGATGCCTGTATTGATAAAGAGATTCCAGATAAAACATCCACCACTATGCTTGACTGATGTAAAACGTACAATATTTCGATTGGATAAACATCAGATGGATAAGTTCCTGAGGATAATGCCTGTGTTCACGAGCAGCCTAGCGAAAGAGTAAACTCTTGATCACATGACATTTAGTGGATTAAAAACAGATACTCCTCCTGGCATAGACCGAAATCAATACTTTTATGCGATAAAGACGAATTGTATTGTATTATCATAAATAACTCTACTGCTTAGTGTGAAGAGTTTTACTCTGTTATTTTGGCAAAAGCCCGAATTATTAACACCTGTGTGTATGTGTTCCGTCATTATAAATACAAATATTTGGATTGATATCGCAATAAGTCATTACTGACAACAAATGCAGACACCTTCAGAAACATTTTTAAGAATACTGACAGATCGACATGTAATGGTAAATCTGAACGTTTGAGACACAGCAAGCTTCAACTGTCGGAAACTGGTTTGTGAGAATAACTGAGAACGACCCGTAAATATTCTTTAAGATGCTGCACGGTTGACGTAAAGGAAAAGAAAATATTCGTGTACAATGTTAAAAGGCTGTCAAACACGTAACACTAAAAGCTAGAATAAACTGTAATACAAGTGGACCTTTAGTTGGAAATATTTGTATAGCTTTGGAAAACTATGCTAATGAACTTGTTCCAATACACTGAACAATAACCCATCCATAATATTAAGTACAATATTTATTCAATGTTCTAGGTTCTATATATAAAGCATACAGTTCTCGTGCAAAATATTTTAAATAGAATTAATAAAACAAAACATCAACGATTTTTACTTGAACAGTAATTTATCTGCAGAGTTTAAAAATATAAGTTAAACACTTTAAAAACTCTACATA
The DNA here is from genome assembly GCF_004210375.1 of Tachypleus tridentatus. Classification (NCBI taxonomy): domain Eukaryota; kingdom Metazoa; phylum Arthropoda; class Merostomata; order Xiphosura; family Limulidae; genus Tachypleus; species Tachypleus tridentatus. The sequence continues at coordinate 52,630,905 of NC_134834.1, read as the reverse complement.
TTTCAGTAGAAATAATTCCATCATCTTTAGGAGAATAAACTACGTAGTACACATAAAGTTACTTATAAATCTAATAATGTAAGTGTATACATGTATTACGTTATTTGAGGTAAGGTAGCCAGTACGCTAAATATATTATAAATTAAAACAAAATAGATAGAGATATAAAACACATTTCTTTGTAATAGAAGACATATCCAATATCATGACCAACTAAGAACAGTAGCTTTGGTTATACGTCAGTGCTTATCAGTCTAAGCAGGTCGATAACAGGAAATTCATACCAGGGAGGAGCTTTATATGTCTTAGGCTAGATAGACAACTTGCTTTAAAAGTGTTCAAACTTGTAAATACTTCTTTACTTTGTTATAGTTTCATGTTTTTGATGTTATTCACAATGTTAATACTACCTGTTAAGATAAAGAACCTTAACCGCTACTTTACTATGTATATTGTACATGATTTTATAGACGTTTACTCCAATGGATGACTTTTGTTCAGATATTTATTTTTCAACTTAAAAAAAAAAAAGTTATTATGACTTGGATAATATATTATACATGTAATAACTAACTGACTGGTTTTATTATTCTGTTTGTGTTGATTAAACATATAAGTGAAAAACAAAACAAACTTAAACAGCTATAGAGCTTTCTCACAACCACACTAGTTTTACTAAAATAAAATGGATAAATGAATCATAGGCTATTTAAATAAGTTTTTCACAAATCATTTGTTTTGACTCAGCACTCCCATCCACTGTGATCCTGGTATGACCTGGAAATTAGAGGACTTTACGCACGATCTCTATTTGTTGGTTAAAGAGTAGCTCAAAAGTTTGGGTTGGGTGTTGACTAAATACATTCCTTTTAATTTATCATTTGGAACAGCTAGCACAGGTAGCCCTCGTGTAGCTTTGGGCGAAATTCAAAAGAAACCAAAACAAATTTTATCCACTGAAGGTGTTTAAAACACAACTCAGACATTTAAGCCAAAATTCGAATAACTCTGAAACATCTTTTTGACCTATTCCTGATGTCTAGACTTCATAAAGCATATTTCTGGAAGAAGTTTATAAGTTTTATTCAAGAAGGATTGATTTATGTTATTTTACTACTAAAGTCGTTAAATGCATGTTTGATATTATAGTTGAAATTAGATGCCAATAAATTTTTGATTTCGATAATTGTATATCTGTAGCTGTGACAATAAATTGTGAGTGTCTAGATGAAATCAGTCATCTTTTCCTACTCAGTATCCGACTGAAATAACCTTTATTTTCCGGTTCATTTTCCTTATTTAGTCTTCACGTGTTTGCTTATATGAAAACGTAAAATGAGAAATTTAACTTCATATATTATATTGAGTTTTGTTTCTAGAATTTCGAACCTGGAATTCCAAACTGCTCAAGTTTAGAAATTGTTAATAAACAAAACTCAAAGTTATAGTGATAAGTTACTCTTAGAAAATTCTTCGTGTTAGTTTAAACAAAAAAGGTAACTCCGGAAACATCATACACAATGTTCATCGATGCTTGTTTCTCACGTTCACTATACCAGTTCATAATCAGAGAGGTCATGCCAACAAACACTGACCAATCATACGGTGGTCGGCTGTCTCGCAGGAGGTAGAAGATAGTTTATTTACTGGCATTACCTGTGATCTTCTGGCTGTTTAATATCCAAGTAGATTTTTGAAAAGATCAATTGAAGCTAGAGTATTGTTAGAAGTTTAAATGAAGTGATACAGACAAAGGAAGCAACGATCTTACACTTGGCTTTAGCTGAAAACTATATACGAGATTTAATATCAATTAAACGTATTAAATTCATACCTAAAAGAAAACTTGAATGAATTATGTTAATTTCTATGTTTCAGGTCGGTGTCTATTTTTGCTATTTTCATGGATATAGGTCACTCTCAGAAATGCTTTATTATAGCGTGAAACTCTGTTGTTGGTGGTAATCTTCATGTCTATGAATTATTCAATCAATATCAAATGTCCACTTGTAAGAAAAAGTATAAACGTCTAAGCACTAATGAACATGAATGTATTATTAAGCACAGCTAACCACAGAATGCTGTAAACAAATATCCATAAGAATAGATTATCCTCTACTAAGCAATAGCGTATAAATAAGTTTGTAATGTTAGCTATTACGTACTTTACAGCCTTCATAGTGTCTAAACCATTTACAATGTGACAGTATGTCACTGTGTTCGTTGGTAAAGAGTAGCCTAAGGATTAATGGTGTATGTTATAGACTAGATGCCTTCTACCTACTATATCTCTTCAGATTTATGAATTTCAAATAGCCCTTGAGTAGCTTTGTACGAAATTCAACATAAATAATTATAATGTAATGTTTGAAGAATAGTAACTGCGCATTGTATCAAGATAAGACTATATACTTGAATACGTTAATGTCTAAGCCCTAGTAATTAAATTTACTCTGAAATAAAGACTTTTTTTTCATTAGTTCCCTGCAGTTAACCGTGATTAGCTCAAGACGTTAACAGTATTACTACTTTCGGAACCTAACAGTTCGTTGTCCCCTGGATTGTAGAAGCAACCTTTCTCTTGAAAAGACGAAATGATGTTTGTTTGTTTTTTAAATTTCTTTGCAAAGCTTCACGAGAGCTATCTGCGCTAGCCGTCCTTAATTTAGCAGTGTAAAACAAGAGAGAAGGCAACTAGAGATCACCATTCACCGCCAGCTCTTGGTTTACGCTTTTACCAACGAATAGTGGAATTGATCGTCACTTTATAACACTCCCACGGCTGAAAGGACGAACATGTTTGGTGTGACGGGGATTCCAACCAGCGACCCTCGATTACGAGTCGAGTGCCTTAACCACCTTGCCATGTAGGGCCACGAAATTATGAGCAATAAACTTAGCTTACCATAGAAAATTAAGTCAGCATTCTTACTGAAACTTTGCTTTATAGACAGAAAATTTATCGAACTTTAACTTTATAATTCAATTTTCAATACTTTCATAGCCATAAAAGTCATTGAATTTTAAGTCTATAAGGAAACAAAAGCAGTTTGTATTATATAGAACAACGTCATGACGGGTATTTAATGTTGTGATTTTATTCATGTTTACTTTCATAAGCATAAACATTATCGAACTTTAAACTGATATTCGAGCAGAAATATTTAAAAGCACAAAAAGCAGCCTAAAAAAGATGAATAATTATTCTAGCTTCGACATAAATGTATTTATAAAGATTTTCATTTTCTAATAAAATAATAATTTATCACAATCAAAAACTTATCCGATGATTCCAAAAAACATACTTTTCATTTTTGCCTATTGCTGTCACATTATCGTTTAAAATATTAGAATATTCTTAAAATAGAAAACGAGAACACTGTTATAGGTATTAAGTATTAATTATCGGTACACTTACTTTTTGGTCTGGTAAACCCAAAGTTTAAGTTGGTGGTAAAATAAAATATATTTTGCCTATAAACTAGAATTCAACAGTAACAATAGAACAAACAAATAACAACCATGATGAAAAGGAAAATAGTTTTATTGTTCTCCTTGTTTCACATCACATAACTAGGAGCTTCTTTCCAGTCTGCTGCAAATACAACTGATAGTCACAAAATATATTCTCTTAGTGTATGTGTGTGATGGAGAAAACCTGGAGTTGTTTACTCTGTAAGTTTTGAGATAGAACGAAAGAATCGTGTGTTTACAAACTGTTGTATTTAAATTATTATATTAATACCATACACAGTGACAACGTCATTAATACCGTATACAGTAACAACATCATTAATACTATATACGGTGTTAATACCATTAAGCTATTAACGTTGTTTAACACATCCACAGTTAGTAATTAGGAAAAACACAAACGTAATTACATGAAGCATTTATTAGACGTTTCGGAATCTACAGAATTCCATCTTCAGTTGGCTAGAGGTATAAAAATACTTAATGTTAATTACACCAGAAATGTAATATAACCTGTAATAAACAGTTTAAATACGAAAACGAAGAACAGAACAAAATAAATAGTGTGTGTAGCGCATACGATATTAGCGACATTAAAATAGATTTACATCAAGTGAGGAATTTGTATTATTTAGAGAAAGAAGAAGAGATTTTATATATAGCATCTCTTTTTATTAAAAGATCTGTTTCATGCTTAGTTGTTCGAAGGATGTTTAAAAGTCCGACAGAGCAATCGGATATCCTCGTAGATAGTGCAGTTTGGACGGTTTGTAACTCTTCTTCCAGGTTTTATTAATATACTTATATCTTCAAATGTTTTTACTTTAAGGTGTCATTTAGGTTCACCAATATAAGAGGCCTTACAGTTTCCGCTCGTGTATGAATAGACGAGGAGTGAATTATGGGCAACCTTTTTAGGAGATAAAATTTTAAGTCTGAAGTTAGGTTTCAAAATATCTTTAAGACCAGCTTAAGAAGAGTGTTAACTATGCCTGCCATGAACTAGTGGTTTAGTTTGATTTCTTTTGAATTTCGTGCAAAGCTACACGAGGGCTATCTGCGCTAGCCGTTCCTAATTTAGCAATGTAACACTAGAGGGAGGGCAGCTAGTCATCACCACTCATCGCCAACTCTTGGGCTACTCTTTTACTAACGAATAGTGGGATTGACCGTCACATTATAACGCCCCCACGGCTGAAAGGACGAACATGTTTGATGTAACAGGGATTCGAACACGCATCCCTCAGATTACGAGTCGAGTACTTTAACCACCTGTCTATGCTGGGCCTGAACTAGTGGTTAAGGTACTCGACTCGGAAATTGCGGATCAAGGGTTTGAATCCATTCATTGAATATAAGCACATTATCGTTGGGGTGTTATAATATTTTAAAGCAAATCATACTCTTCGAAGGAAGGATGTTGCTTTTGTTGTTTTGAATTAAGCACAAAGCTACACAATGGGCTATCTGTGCTCTGCCCACCACGGGTATCGAAACGCGGTTTTTAGCGTTGTAAGTCCGCAGACATACCGCTGAGCCACTGGAGGGCCGTGGGAAGGAATAGTTCAAGAGTTGACGATGTGTGGTGTTGATTAGCTGCTTTCACTCCAGTTCATCTCTTTAGAATTGGGAACGACTAAGGCAAACATTCTCTTGAGTAACTTTCCATGAGATTCGACAAACAAATTATCCTCCATATTAATTCAATTACTGACTAGGAGATAAGAGGACATAATTAATTTTGGTTCAGACTGTAACATGTTATAATATAATATTGGCACGTGACATTTGTACTTTTCATAGCGAAGTAGATTTGATGCTCATTCATATCTGTTACATGTAAAAGGCTAAATGACGTCAGTACTAAATACGTTCTGCTTTATTGCAATTCTCATCTTCGAAGAAAGTTATTTATTATACGTAAATCGTATATATAACTTACATGAATTATAAGAATATATTTAAAATCATGTCCTGTTTAGTAATTCAGTTTCAAAATACTGATAAAATAATGTTACTGGGATCGGAGTATTTGACCTTCGATTATACTGCCGCTAAAATTAGCCTGTTGTTGGTTATATATGGCGTAACTTCATTCTGTTTCTTATAACTGTATCGTTTAATTTTTTTGGAAATTTTGTAGTAATGATCTATGATTTATCTTCTAAAAGTTCTATGATTCGGTTTAATGTAGTGTTTGTAGTGCTCCTCAAAGGACCGTGATATGTAGCTTATTTTTGCAACAGATCTGAAATGAGTTTATACTTAGACGAAATTTATTTAGTCGATTATAAATGTTTAAATAAACAAAACGCTGCATATTAGATTATACAGTTACATTTCATACTTTGAAGATTAACACCTAACCTGCAGTTAAATTATTTTAAAAAATACACTTTAATTTGGTTACAAAGGGTAAATTAAAATAAAAGCTTGTTAACTTTGTTGGTTAAGAGGATTTTACACAAGTAGTAGTTGTTGTTTTTCTAGATTCAACTAAATAAACCGTTTCATATTTGACAGATTTACCTATCATCTGTTATCTCTAAGCTGTCTTTCTCTAGCATGATATCTTCAAATAGAAAAAACAAAAACAACAGTAACGTTTATATCTAATACAATTACACGTTTTTCTACACAGTGTGCCTAAAGTAATTTACCAAGTAAACACGCTGGATAACTGACGTTGGTTAGTTCTGACTCTTAGAAAATCAATGTAGGTGCGTCCAGTTACGTCTGACCTTTCAAGTCGAATAACGCCTTTAAATAATTAGCAAACTTAATTTAAAGCCCCATGTTTTTTTCTTAAATAAAAGATATTCATATTTAACACTAGTGTAAGCATACAGAGTTCCAAATAAACACAATCATGAAAAGTGGTTAATAAAAGATACATATATTTAATATTAATGTAAATATAGAGTTTCAGATAAATATACCATAAGGAAAAGTGGTAGACAACACTAACGGACGAATACTTTGGATAAACCACTTCCTTCAAATTCAGCGGAAAATTGCATCTGTTTTTACTTTCACAAAGTAATTATTTCAAATGTTAACCTGGGTTACAATATAAGATTATGATACACAACAGAAAAATAAAAATATATAGTAAAGAAACTAGAATAAACAACGCGTAAGTTTTAACCCTGGAAATAAAACTAAAACAAAAGAGAGACGTCAACCTCTTTCTCACCAGTTATTGAAAAAGAGAACATCAATAAATCTTTCTGGCCGTAATGTACTTTTAAGAGCACTGAGAGATTAAACACTAGCGGTATTGATGCCTGTCTTTTAAACCTTTCAGTGCAGCGATATGTGAAACAGTGTTTTAACACATGTTGAAAATACAATAAACATTATTCAGAATGATAAATATTGCTTAGTATTTGACATATTTATGTATGTATTATTATACAGAATTAGTTCTTATGTTTGAAATTGTACCTTATTAGTTTTTCACAAGCGATTTTATATACGTATTTGTCTTCCTTACACTGTACAACTAATAGGTTGTACAATATCATATAACATAGTATGATATTTAAAGGCTCGAATGCTCTGTATATTTTAATAAAGTGAAACGTAATATTCTTTCTTAATATTGAGAACAGTTTATAAATAATTTGTAACTAGTAAATCAGATTTTTTACTTGTATGAGCCAAATCTTTTTTTCAGAAATATAATCAGTGTTATGTACGTATATTTCACTATTTTATCGGAGCATGTCCTAGTGCTATAAATACATCAGTTGATATTACTTAATTGCAACAAAGAAACCCCGTTTATTCTTTGTGTTCTTTGTATATTTATGAGGCTACTTTTGGAGGTAAAAAGACGTAATACAATTATTATAAACATTTTAAAAACTTCAGGAAATGCACATAAACCTAAACTGAGAAAAAAAAGATCTCAATTCACATATGTTGTGAAATTACTGACTTTCTATTTATGTTAAAAATTATTTTCATAACACAAAATAAAGAGTTGGGCCAATCCTTACTGTAGAATGATTATCACACTGAATACTTGTAAATTCATACCATTTAATTACTTGTTTCTTCAAACAGACAAAAACTGCTTGGTGCAAAAATTAATAAAAAAATTCTTCTTCTAACCTCCGTCTTGGTTTCGCTAATTTGTAGCTTCCTTATTTATCATGTTATTTTGATTGCTGAACACTGCCGAGAACTGTCTCTTTTGTTCCTTGAGGTTCTTTATAATTTATCTTTCGTGTTTCATTTCCACTGTAGGAGATATTGAGTTGCACTTTTTGAAGTAAAATTAAATGTAATTCAATTAAGGTAAAAACTCCTTTTCCCAAACCACCAACAATGAAATTAAATATTTCTCATAAAAAGTCCTGAGCAGTTAGAGAAAAAAACAACAAGAAACAGAAAAGAGAAAAGGATTTTGCAACAAAAAAACGAGCTGCATTTAGAGTGAAATTCTCAAATGACTACCCTTTCTTCAGCTAAACACCGTCTCATCACACATTCTTCAGTCATGACAAAGAAGTATGATTTAATTTGACTATCCTTCGCTGATTGCTTCTCCAAAGGTTCAATCTAATCCAATATTTCTTTTGAACGAAATACAAGTTGAGTCCTTGTAATCGATTTGGTTTTTAAGAGTTGAACTTTTACTTCGGTAAGAAAAGAAACAGCAAACGAAAAAATGCACTATATACATACAATCATTTACAACATAGGCAAGCACAGAGGAGAGTAGAATTACTTGCGTATTCCATATCTTTTGTTTGATTCAGAGGTTGTTTCATATCTTATTTGTTTTTTATATGTGACTTATACTTTCACGCTCAAAATCGTATTGTCATTTGTTTAACATTTTTTTTTGTTTTGTTATTTATAAAACACCACAGCTAAGACATTTCGGACTGGATAACAGGGTATATCTCGAATATAATAGTTTTAGTTTAAGAATGCAACAAAAACGCAGATGGCTCAACTATGATACCTTTTCAGTTGAAGAACTACAGTGAAAACGTTCCGGATTTGAACACAGGAGATATTTCAAGTATGATATATCTCAAGTAAAGACTGTAACAAAATAACTCTGTTTCTATTTTCGAAGTTAGTGTATTTTCATTTTTATTTCATATTATTATAAGTTATTTAAAATAAGCTTTCATTTGACTTTCGCTCTATTATGTATGTCTGAACAAGTGAAACTAGATTCTGTTTTTATTATTCATTCTAGACAGCAGTGCAGTTAACAAATATACACATAGAAATACATCACAGATATTAAAACATAGAAAAATTGAGTTCAAAGTATCAACTTCAGCACTTGCACGTTTAACATTACTTATGGTATTCTGAGAAAGACCACGATTTAGTTGTGTCAAATTTGAACTATAAATTTTCTGAGCCAAAGGAAATTAAAATAATCGATTATGAAAATAACGTTATTGTTTTCCTTGTAACCTATAATTCCTTATTGTTGTTTTGACTTCATGTAAAAGAACAGCTGAGTAAAAATATTATAAAACATTAACATATATCGAGTGCTTTAAAAATTACAATAAAAAGAATCCTAGTTAATAATCCAAACTAGAATACATTCTACACTTTCTAAAAGAAAACAACGTAATGAATATACCGCAGGTACTTAGTCTGTTACGAAAATATTATAAAACGGAATGTGTACCCATATAATCATTTAAAAATGTATAGTTTTCATATTTCAGTTTCATCTGCACAAACAACATTTCAGTAGTAAAACCTACAGAAATTAATTTTTAGATAATGTATTGGGACTATTGAACATTTTATTTTTAATCAAACGTAACTATAAGTTACCTCCATTTGTACCTCAGTGTCTCACCGTTAAGTCTGAAGAGTTATGGCACTAAAAACCAGGATTCGATACCCATGGTGGACTGAACACAGATAAATTTGTATATAACTCTCTGTTTAACTACAAACAAAAGAAAGTCATGCACTTTCATTTAAAGTTACTTAGCATTAGACTAAACGTGACTGATGAAGAGAGAATAACATTTAACACGTAAATGATCGTAAAACAAGAAAAACTATTTCAAGGGGTAAATCTTAGCTGCACAATTTTATACCGGTTTAATCAGCAGTGAAGTCCTAAATGGAGACAAATGGGTCTTTATGGTAAGTCATTAGTCCATTGTCTTCTGAGTTTTCTTTTGTTGAATACATTTAGTTTCAATAGAATTAAATTCAAATACATCTAACTTTTTTTAATCATACATTAATGGTGTTTAGTTGATTTTTCATCAACTACTAAGAGTTTTCGTTTTATTTTTTAAATATTGGTTTCTGAAGTTTCAAAACTCATGTTATGTTTAATAATGAAGAAATAAGTCGTTCATCAAAATAGTTATGTTAACTTACTTAAATACATTATATATTTTTCTTAATCGTTTGTACAACTGTTCCTTTATTTCGTACTGTGAGAGGCCTGGCATGGCTAGGTGAGTTAAGGCTTGCGATTCGTTATCTGAGGGTTGCGGGTTCGAATCCCCTTGGCACCAAACATGCTCGCCTTTTCAGCCGTGGGGACGTTATAATGTGACGGTCAATCCCACTATTCGTTGGTAAAAGAGTAGCCCAAGAGTTGGCGGTGGGTGGTGATGACTAGCTGCCTTCCCTCCAGTCTTACGCTGCTAAGTTAGGAACGACTAGCGCAGATAGCCCTCGAGTAGCTTTGGGCGAATTTCAACAACAAAACCTACTGTGAGACCTCCTTTTTCCTTTTATCCTAATATACCTAAAGTTTCATTAATTTACCCTGAAAAAGTCGCAAAGTCGAAACATTGGTTGAAATGATATATATATTTCGTGTATAAAGGTCGTTTATTCTAAACTTTTTCTCACAAAATGTGTAAATTTCTCCAGTATGCACTAGGAATTTTGAAAGACAACAAAAATATTCATTAATATGTTTGACAGTTTATATTTTCATCCACGAATTTATTTACTTTTTTATATTTAGATGTCTATATATGTATACAGTTCACCTTTTATGTCATCCTTTAAGTCTGTGTAACTTTGTTTATTTTTTACTTAATTTATTCGTATATAATTTTCATCACCTCTTTTGATACCCCTCGGTGGACTCAGCAGATAGCCCCATGTGGTTTTGCTATAAGAAAACCATACACACACACACACACACACACACACACACACACACACACATCACCTTAATCTGTTCCCTCTCTCTTTCTTTCTTTGATTTTGCACACATTTTAGATCATATTTACTCAGTTTATTTCGTCTTTTCTAATTATATGTACTTCTCTCACTCTATCCTATGATTTATTTATGTACATAAAGTAATCTTGTAAGCGCTTCTGCGGTTTACGTGAAGTTATAAGACGTCAACTCACTGTATCTGTTCTCTATAGTTCAACTAAACAAGCCCGAAGCTGAGATCTGTATAGCTTGCTGTAACGCTCTATTATTTCGGCCAGAGCACGCTACCTGTATCAGTCAGAACTAAAACTTAACTTAATAAATAATGTAGCTAATTTAATATAACGGTCCACCTAGAATCATACAAAGCCGTACGTCAGAAACTCAGATGCGTACCCCCATTCTTATCGACATTGTATGGATTTCTTAAGATGACTATGGAGTGTTTTAGTAATTCCGAAATGCCTTATTTTAGTTGATTTCTAATTACCTTATGCAGAAGCCGTTGATTTGATATAATAAAAGTTAAATGAGGTTTGGTTTGAGGCGAAAAAAACTGATACAAACAAACTATGTTTAAGTTTAATATTCACCATATTAAAAGATTTTAGCTATCTTTACTTCTAGTAATTTTTTTCTTAATACTCAACTCTTTAGCTGGTGTTATTTTGCATAATAGCTTCAGTAAATGCGCTAAATGTTGACTTTTTTACTGTCAAACTAGCAGCTAGAAATTTTTCAGTAATGCTATTTTTCATAAAACGAACAAAATATTTTCAAACTTATCCAAATAAGAACGTAGTTAAAGACAAAGCTTGCACATGACTCAGAATAGATAATGTTTGCTTGTGAACATTCTCAGCTGTTGACGATATAACCTTCTAGCGGAAGAACTGAAACTAAAACGAGACCAGTAAGCAAATGTAATTTTAACAGCGTGGATTTAGGTTTTGATCATTTCTAAACACGAATAAAACTCTGTTAATCATAGATACAGAGCATAATTTGAAAATTAATGGGAATGCGTATAAAGATCAAGATATGTAAACCGTAAACATAAAGCAATAGAGATATCACATCGTTACATTTAGACCATCAATCACAAGATGAAGGTTCGAGGATGATGTTTTATATTACTAGTTTTGATGTACTGATGGAGTGCTTCATTTATTAGTTCTTTCATGACTTGAACTTTTATTATAGACATCTTATATTCTATGATGCTATCCATATAAATAGCTGAGAACCTAGAGAGTTGTAATATTAACGTTGGGAGAAAAATGTTTACTAATCATCCCTAGTGATCTGTTTGTAATACTCTTTGTTAATTACTTATTCATTTTAGTTGTATTCTGATTCATTAAGAGCAACTGTCATTCTGTAGATTATAGTTTCCTTATTAGTTTAAGCACTCACATACTGTGTTAATGTTTATTCGTATGTGTTTAATGTGTGAAGCTCGTAAGAATGGATTAAATGTGATACATGTTCCATACCTAATGATGTGTAGCCATGCTTTCACACATACTTATCTTATTAATAACACTTTATCATTTTAATATTTTGGTTTTTATTGTAGTAACTGATATCTGGCTTTTATGCACAACGATGGTGTGTATACTTTTAAAATAGAGTTAATGGTAACAATAAGATGTTGGGAAAACCTATTATTTCATATCATTTACTTAAATATAATCCAAATTCATACTTTCGAACATTCTAATCTTTCAAATACACTACTTGTTTACAGCAAGAACAAGCTTTAAAGCCTATATATATATAAATTGGATACCTTATATTAAAACGATACTAGTCTCACCACATTGTTACAGTTCATGTCGTTACGATAGTCACACTATCTGACGTGCACCTTGACAATAGTTTTTCAATATATGATTTCATTGCGAAAGTCACAGCCATAAGGTTGTTTTATTCAAAGCACGCTATTCCTACGTCCGTGCATTCTGTAATATACCTAGTGTTTGAAGACGGCGGTTTTCCATTGGCAATATAAACAGTCTGATCTAACAAAAATCCATAGACACTGTGTTTGATGACTTAAAAATCATGTATTCGTATACAATATCATGAATAGCTGCTTGAAATGTACGTCGATTGAACGAGATATGTCATGTAAGCAGCTTGTGTAAACATCACGTATGATACTTTTCCAGACGGAGAATATGTTACCTACCGTTACCTACTTTTGCCACTAATCTTTATGTATCAATTTATCATTTTTAGTTACCATAGTTGTTATACGGTTTGTTGTATGTCTTATTCTGGATGGTCCTAATGTTTTAAACTAATACATATATCTTTTTTCAGTGTCATTAAGTCAAAGAATATTCCTGAGTTGAAAATTCTAATCCCCAATCTGAACAAATTATTATGATCTTAGTGTATTAATATTTTGTATTGGAAATATCTGTAACATAACTCACCTAAAATATGTAAAGCTTCGGAGACATCACACTACCTAGTTCTTTTATATACACCTCGACTTTATATCGACTGTGGTTAACATAAGATTTGCATTTTCAAAACTGTTTAAGTACAACGAATGCAATCTTCTGTGAATCTACTTTAAATTCATAGAAACTTTTTTATTAGAATACGTTCTTTTATATGACTTAACCGCATTTTTCAGCATTAAAAAAACGAAATACATTATTGTTATATTTTTTAATACTTACATTCTTTCGTTTTTACGAAAATGGGTTATCTGTTAATATGCTCATCGTGAGTATCGAAACCAGATTTCTAAAGCTGAGCCATTAGTATAAGGAGATGAGTCTTTTTCAATACATAGAAACTTTTGCATTTGATTCGAAAAAAAACAAAACATTTATGGAATATCATATTTTTCATAACATCAATTTATAAAAAAATTAGATGTAATTATGTAGTGCCATTCACAGAAAGAAAAAACTCTATTCAAATCTTCCGTGAAGTAATGTCTTAGATAATTTTTTTAAATTATAGAACAAAGTTCTCTACATTGATCCTAAAATCGTATTTAATCATATGTTTTCATTAGTGTTTTAGACTATTAAAAGGCACAGTTTACCAATTTTCAAGTTTTTATGGGTGCCATTTTCTATTGAATAAATGATTATATCATTTTGATAGTTTCAAAGTGGCATTAATAAAACTATTGATTAACAGAGATATTAATTGTTATTTAGTCCATTAGGTATAGGTAGAAATCAAATAGAATAGAATACTCCATTTCTCGCAAATATGTTTTGCTAACGAGATATCTTGTGATTGCAAACATTTTACTGACTGATTGAAGAACATTTCTCAATAGTGGTGTTATCAAAGTGCTACTAACATTGTGAGTGACCGGTCGGGCTGAAAGTGCTAGAGAAAAAACATCACAATTTCTTTATTGAGGGCACATTTAAGTTCTAGAATACTAAAACTTGGATTAACCACCAATAGTCTTTGTTTGTTTTTGAATTTCGCACAAAGCTACTCGAGGGCTATCTGTGCTAGCCGTCCCTAATTTAGCAGTGTAAGACTAGAGGGAAGGCAGCTGGTCATCACCACCCACCGCCAACTCTTGGGCTACTCTTTTACCAACGAATAGTGGGATTGACCGTAACATTATAACGCCCCCACGGCTGAATGGGCGAGCATGTTTAGCGCGACGGGGATGCGAACCCGTGACCCTCAGATTACAAGTCGCACGCCTTAACACGCTTGGCCATGCCGCGCCCACCAATAGTCAACAAATATAATTTTTCTATGTTTTTTTTAGTTTTCTCTTCCTAGCTATTTGCGAAACCCGTCATTTCCTGAAAAATCTAAAACTTCATTTCCTGTATCAACCAATACAAAAATAATCTGGTTTCAAACATTGCTCTTTTTTCACTGATTAGTTTTAAATCAACCATTCGTTCCATCAGAATGGTGCACAAAAGTTTCATTGGACATAAGTTGACTCTTTCCAAAATAATTATAAGTTGTAAAAACGACATCATATAACATACTTTATCTAAAAAATCAATAATAAGTCTCTTTTGATATAGGAATCCTAAATTATAAAGCCATTTTACTATGTCTTTATATAACATTTGTATACCCAAAATTCGACGTTTAACTAAGTTCAACCTTTATTTAAATAGTTGTATAGCGTTTATTCACAAAATGTGTTGCATAGTCTTAAATAATTGGGCTGATTTCTTAAGATGTTTGTTATGGAGTTTTCAGGGTGTAAATTTGTTGTTTTTGTTTTACCTAAAAGGAATGCCACATTGGACTATCAGCTATATCTACTGGGGGTGGATCGAACCCTCGATTTAATATTATAATCTCGTAGAATTAGCGCTATCTTACCGGGAGATCAAGACAAAAACCTAATGCTCTTTGAAAGCGTTACTTTTGATAAATTTTGAAATTGAAGACAGCTAACGCTTCCCATCTGGAATAAATTATATCATCGCAATAAATTTCAACATTATTATACTTTTTTAAGCTTCTTGACATTAACACAATTAAAGCAATTGATACAAGAGTTTCTACGTTCAAACTTTGAAAAACAATGGAAGTTGAAGACAATGATTTTCTTAAAAGTTTGACATAACTACGACTGAAGGACGAAGTTAACTGTTAGTACATATTATTGTGAAGAACGAAGTTAACTGTCAGTAAATATCATTGTGAAGAACGAAGTTAACTGTTAGTACATATTATTGTGAAGAACGAAGTTAACTGTCAGTACATATTATTGTGAAGAACGAAGTTAACTGTTAGTACATATTATTGTGAAGAACGAAGTTGACTGTTATTACATATTATTGTGAAGAACGAAGTTGACTGTTATTACATATTATTGTGAAGAACGAAGTTGACTGTTATTACATATTATTGTGAAGAACAAAGTTGACTGTTATTACATATTATTGTGAAGAACGAAGTTGACTGTTATTACATATTATTGTGAAGAACGAAGTTGACTGTTAGTACATATTATTGTGAAGAACGAAGTTGACTGTCAGTACATATTATTGTAAAGAACAAAGTTGACTGTTAGTACATATTATTTACGTAAATCTGTTAAATTAAGTACGATGTTTCATCCATGTTTTTCAGGTTTGAAAAAATAAAAAATAGACACGTATATCGATAGTTTGATACTTAGAGCTATAGCTAGAAACTAATGGGACCAAATAAATAATTACTGGCTCCAATAAATTGTTAGATAAGTGAACTTTTGTGCATAAAAACATAAGATAGCATTTGTGAAAACTCAGTCATTGTATACTAAGTGATAAATTATCGTAACAAAACTGTGTTTAACTTTGTAATAAACATACTAGCTGTAATGGCTCAGCGGTATGTCTGCAGAATTACAACGTTAGAAACCGGGTTTCGATACTGTGGTGGGCAGAGCACATATAGCCCGTTGTGTAGCTTTGTGCTTAATTCAAAACAACAACAACTACCTGTTGCATAATTTGATTTTAGATTTGACCTCCTGAATGTTTTGTCCTTTACCCTTTATTTATTTTCATTTCAGTAAATAGCTTTCCAAATACAAAATAATTCATTTAACCACAGCAGGATGTATGCTTCTCATTGTTTCTTTATAGCTTTTCGAAACTTTTATCTCGAGATATTAACATTGTAATTATTTAGCACTTAATTATCAGAAAGGTATAATTAAATCATTGTCGAATCCCAACCTCTTAAAATAAAAGAGCTGAATGTTAATTCAAAGAGACGATCAAATTACATTTATTAAATACTATTAATAATAAGTAATCTATAAGTGTTATTGCATTGTAATTTCTCACTGATAGTATTTTTGTATTGCCAAATTATGGAACTTTTCACAAATATAAAAATAAACAATCATAATCGCCCCCACGATTGTCTTTTCCTTTATGCATATCTGGAAAATCATTTGAACAAATTAATTTATTAAAACAAAAAGATGATTACCTTTTTTTAAGAGGTAAGTTTTGTTAATATATTAATATTTTACACGAAAACCTTTTTAAATTACAATCATTATTGTTTTTCAGGCAAAAATGCACTTGTTTACTTTAATATTTTAAATTACAGATAATCTTTGTAGTGATAGTCTCAAACAGTCATCTAATTTTGTAACCCAAAATACCAAACTTTACATAAATTTGACTTCATTTGTTTTGCATAAAAAACAATATTACAAAAATTATTGTTGTTGATAGCCACACAATGGGCTATCTGTACTCTATCCATCACAGGTATCGAAACCCGGTTTTTAGCTTTATAAGTCCGCAGATATATCTCTGAGTTACTGAAGGGTATATTGCAAACAAAACAAGAAATATGGTTATCACTACATAAGGAATTCCATAGTTTCTAACTTTTATCATATCCTGATTTGTACCCCGCTGATACAGCGGTAAGTCTGTGGAATTAAAACGCAACAATCAGACGTTTGATTATCTTCGGTGGACTCAGAAGATAGCCCAATGTGGGTTTGCTATAAGAAAACACACACACAAATCCGGATTTACTTTTGTAATAACATAATGTTAAAAACATAAATACGATTTCGTTTTTGAATAAATCAGTTCAAATAAGAGTTTATTTGTTTTCGAATTTTGCACAAAGCTACTCGAGGGATATCTGTGTTAGCCGTCCCTAATTTAGCAGTGTAAGACTAGAGGGAAGGCAGCTAGCCATCACCACCCACCGCCAACTCTTGGGCTACTCTTTTACCAACGAATAGTGGAATTGACCGTACATTATGACCCTACCACGGTTGAAAGGGCGAGCATGTTTGGCGCGATGAGGGGTCGCACGCCTTAACACGCTTGGCCATGCCGGGCCTCTAATAAAGGAAAGTAATAAACTTTATATAATAATTACTACATTTAAGCGATATTATTTTATATTAATAATTGCTCTCACACGGCGATAATCATTTATTATAAATTTTCATATTTAATATATTCATTACTTAAATAACTATATTAACGGTAGTTTTCCGTTTTTATATAATAGGAAGGAGAGAAAAAAATAAATTAGGTAAATATATAAAATATGATGTATTATCGTGAGGAAACTTTAAATCATGAAACGATTTAAATATTAATATATCTGTATGCGTAAGATTAGCATAAGTATTATGTAAATTACAATGAAGTTTCACAGAAAAGATTGAAAGTCTTTTTCTTGTTTTGTAGTTAAGAAATCATCTTATTATTTTAGTTGCGATACGAAAGTCAAACTTTATATTTTTCGAAATGCTTTGTCCCTTCAGCATAAGAAACAGTATTCTCTTGTTGCGTGTTTAAATCGCTTGTAATTGCTAATTTTAAGAGACAAACTTACACGTTTCAGATATTATTGAGAGATAATGAAGAGTACTAAACGAGTTTTAAATTTAAATTTCAAGCTATATATGTTTCAACAATCTAACTAACCTTAATATTTCAAGTTATACATGTTTAAACAATCTAACTAAAGTTAATATTTCAAGTTATATATGTTTCAACAACGTAACTAAACTCAATATTTCAAGTTATATATCATTCAACAACATAACTAAAGTTAATATTTCATGTCAGTTGTTTCAGAATAATCATCTTATATTCTTAAATACAAAACTATAATTTTCGAAACAACTTCACGAAAAACACTCGTCTTCTGTTATAATAATGTCACCTTTAGCTATCTGCTATATTCACCGAGGAAAATCGCACTCCAGATTTTAGCTCTATGTCTGTAAACGTACCACTGTTCCACCTACACATCTGAGCATAAAATTGTAATTTTTCAAAGTAACCTTATTAACAAAATGAGTGTTTCGTTATCAATGTGAAACTGTGAATCTTTTATGTTATACCAATCAAACTCATTACTTTGAACCACAATTAGTGGTTACTGTAAATGAACGAAGAGAGATAAAAAGGTATAATTTTGAAAAACAAAAAGTAAAATAAGTTATTTAAACATGATGTACTTAACTAGTTCATATTCGTGTGTTATTTGTAGAATAAAACTATCTGTTCACTAACTTTTATTTGTATGAATAGTTTATCTGTATTTCAGAACACTGAATACTTTGTTTAGTGACGTCTTGTCAAGTTTCACGTTCAACCTGAAACTTATATAACAATACATTTGTCAAGTATCTTTTCAAAAAAGAAATATTCATCATTGGCAATAAATTTAACAGTATCACTAAACATTTTCAGTCATTTTTCTTACATTTCTGTATTAAGCGTCATTGTTTTTAAAGTCTGTTTGTTTGTTTTTGAATTTTGCGCAAAGCTCCACGAGAGCAATTTGCGGTGGTCGTCCCTAATTTAGTTGTGTAAGATTAGAGGGAAGGCAGCTAGTCATCACCAACAATCACCAACTCTTGGGCTACTCTTTTGCCAATGAATAGTGGGATTGCCCACCACTTTATAGAGCCCCCACGGCTGAAAGGACGAGCATGTTTGGCGCGACGGGGATCCGAGCCCGCGACCCTTAAATTACGAGTCGAACACCTTAACACACCTAGCCATGCCGGGCGTTTTAGAGTCAGGTTAAGTCTGTGATAAAAATTCTTAAATAAAGTGTATACATACTTAAAATGCTTCAACGACTTCATTGGTTACATTTTTAAGTCTTTCATCAATTCAACATTTTAATAACCTATGTATCCAAAAATCAATATCAGACATAACTGATTATAAGCACTATAAAAAGTATATTAACCCAGATTTTTCTAACGTAATAGCGTGTTCAAGAATATAATGCAGAAATAAAAAAAGGAATACATGGAGAAACAGATTTTCCGTAGTCTTGATTTTTATCTATGAAAATTACTTTTATTAGGGAGTTGTCGTCCATTTAGAATATTGAAGACAATATCACGACTTAGCGGTAGCAGAAGCTGATGATATTGTAAAGTTACAACAAAGCGTATTTTCGGATGGTATACATCTCAAAAGACCAATTCCATTCATCACACCAGCTGTCATTTCAGGAGCCGCACTGGTGGGAGATTCAAGAGGCGCTCAAGCTGCGTCTTCAAGAAGGTTATATGACCAAAGTTTCATATAATCTTCCATTCTGCTACTGAGTGATGTTTACATCGTTCCTTTTTTTGTTACTGAGCTCAAGTAGAAAAATCAGCTCTGATCAAACTATATAATATCTCTTACTTTAAAACCTCCTCTCACTGAGAATTTTCTAAGTTCTGAGTAATAAGAATAAACTCTGATGTCTTCATGAATTGTTTTGTAAAAAGATTCCATTTAATTTATATGACGTAGCTCGTCAACTGACCCGGCATGGCCAAGTGGTAAGCGCACTTGAATGGTAATCGGAGGGTCGGAGGTTCGAATCTCCATCACACTAAACATGCTCACCCTTTTACCCATGGGGCGTTATAATGTGACGTTCAATCCCACTATTCGTTGGTAAAAGGATAGCCTAAGAGTTGGCGATGGGGTGGTGATGAATAGCTGCCTTCCCTCTAGTCTTATACTGCTAAATTAGGGACGGCTAGTGGAGATAGCGCTCGTGTAGCTTTGCGCGAAATTCAAAAACAGACCAACAAAAAGGCTCATCAACTACTTAAATGACGTATTCGTAACAGATGTATATACATGTATGTATATAAAAAATAAGAAATTAATATGTGTACGTACAATGTATTCTTAATAAAATTGATTTTAGATTACTCTTCTATCCTTTCATCATCCATATGCAAATGTAGATTTAAGAATTGTATTACTATCAGATAAGTCATTTAGATTTACTTCAAATTCCTTGAAATTATATGACAAGAAAAAAAATTGATTACTCTAATAAACTCGCGATCCTCAGTTATTTCGTAAAGTGTCCACTTCCCGTGTTTATGTAATATTTTTCAGAATTACATCAGTTATTATGATCTTAATCTACGATTATCAACTTCTTGATTACCGTGTTCTTTCATTATTCCAGTTCAACATTTTGTTTGTAATTGTTTATCAAGTCTTACTGTAATGTTTACATCCAGCGATTCAAAAATAGTCTGAACCGAAAATCCATATTATACTGTTTGGAAAAAAACAGCAGATTAAATCCTTATTTAAGAGTTTTGCTAAAAACAATAAAAGTATAAATGGAAAAATACTGCTTTCTGAGTTCACCTTAATGATAAGATTGTAGAACAAAAGTTAGTATTTTGAAAATTATATTTTATGTTATGTTGTTTCATCATATTTCACGATAAAAACATTACTAAACAATAACATGTAAAAACATCTTGTTATGACAACTTGTTTATCCTTATTAAGTGTATAAAATATATTTCTGTAAAAAAACAATATTTCGCAAACGGATAGTATAACAATCTTGAATAGATTATTACTTATAACAGTATATTTATTGTCATATTTAATTTAAAAGAGTAATTAAATCTACATAGAAATAAATGTATAAAATTAAATGCATAATTCATTTACAGATCTGCTATTTTCCTTCAGGGCACCTAACATAAGTAAGCAACAGCACAGTTATTTACATATATTCCTGTTTTAGAAAGCTCTTTCTGGTGGTTTTTTTTTTTCCAAAAACCCTTAAACACTGATTTCTGTCGTTTTATTATTGTTAACATAAGAGGTCACGTCCGGAAACCCGTAAATAATTTTACAGTCACCTGTAAAAACAAAAATACTAATTGAACGGGTCTCACGAAATTGAAAGATAATATTTTGAAACGTATATGATGCTTTACCTGACAATACTTCACACAGACAACTTGATACTAGTTTAATGTATTTTTATATCAAAACACACACAACATTCTATTGTACCTCTTTCATAATGTAAGAAGAAATGATCGTGGTAAATTTTCCAGTAAAAAGAGGCTCGGCATGGCCAGGTGTGTTAAAGTGTTCGACTTGTAATCTGAGGGTCGCGGGTTCGAATCCCCGTCGCGAGCATGTTTGGTGCTCACATTACAACGCTCCCGTCAATCCTACTATTCGTTGGTAAAAGAGTAGCCCAAGAGTTGGCAGTGGGTGGTGGTGACTAGCTGCCTTCCCTCTGGTCTTACACTGTTAAATTAGGAACGGCTAGCGCACATAGCCCTCGTGTAGCTTTGCGCAAAATTCAAACCAAAACAAATCAAACCCAATAAAAAAAAAAAAAACAAAAGCACGAACGACTAGAAACAATGCAAAAAAGTGAATGAAGGAGAAATGAACAACACGAAATAGTGTAAAAAGTTTTAACAGAAACTGTATAAAGAAACTTAAAACAAATATCAAAGAAAAACTTAAAAACAGAAACGAATACCAAAGAACAGCATAAAAAAGTAAACAGAAGCGAATAAAAAACAGTACAAAAATTTGAAACTGATATCAAGAAATAATACAAAAGCTTAATATGTGTTTTTCTTACACCAAACCCCACGTCAGGCTATCTGGCCAATTCACCAGTAGGAATCGAACTCTAATTTTAGGGTTGTAAATTCTTAGACTTATCGCTGTGCTAGCGAGAAACCCTAATACCTCCTTTCAAGAAATAATACTAAAAGGTGTAATGAATACCAAACAAAAAACACGGTAAAAACTTGAAGCGAATATCAAAAATACACCTGAAGATCTGAAACGAATATAAATAAACATTGTAAACATAAACAGAAACGAAAGAAAAAAATGAAAATACATTCGTTAAGGTGTGTCCATCAGCATTGTTAAAAACACATGTTCATTTATCAGTTATAGTATTCTCGAAGCATCGATATTTTTATTTTCTGTCTCTCGTCTCTGAATTTTTATTATTCCTCCTTACTCAAAATCAAAACTCTAAAAAGTATAATTAGTAAAAACAGTTGAGCCACAAAAATTAGTAAATAGCACGAAATTGATAATAAATGTTGTGTTTTTAATTCTTCAAGTGAAAAACAATGAATATAATTAAAGATTATCATTTCTACTCCGTTTGTTTTCACATTCTCGAACATTTACAGATTCGGTACAGCGCTTTTTCTTTTTAAAGTGAATCTTTATCCTTTTATCGCTAATGCTTTTGTATGCTTTTCCACTATGATTAGTTGTTATTTTTTTTCATATAACTCTGTGATCTCATTTACACTATTGTGAAATCATATGTTTTTTTTTAATTTTATGAGAGGAGATGAAATTATGTTTTGGTAAAACTTAAAATTAATTCTAAATTATCGGTGATTTACAATACATAATGCCAATTTTACTACCTTACAAATGAAATATATTTTTGATCTTAAAAAAAAACATCTCTTACGCATTGTGAAATTGTATTTCTTTTACAATTACGGTTGTGTTCATCGATAATTTGTTATTTCCTTTTGTTGTTCAGCTTATCTATAATTTTTTGTTGCATTAAAATGGTAAATCACGTTGTATATAATCATTTATATTTTAAGTAAATATACATATGTATGAATGATAAATCTGTTAATAGCTTACCTGGCAGTGACGTACAGGTATTATTAATCTCGGAATTGTATGCAAATGTGTGATTTCATGAGGTTGTAATCTCGTGACCTATTACGTTTTTCTTTCTGGATTCTTTTTCTGATACTATTATTATTGATTTAGTAAAATTTATATTTGTTTGTGTGAAGTTTTACCCAGATGTTTATTCGTTGACTGTGTTATTTCAAATTGTTGTTATTGTTGAACCATGACTGTAGTTACTTATTAATACCAGACCTTTGCAACATACATTCATATATATATATATATATAAACTAATTTGGGGTCAAATGTCAGGGTTTTAGAGTGTATATCACCCGTGAAATCTCTTTCTTTGTAGAGAATCTGCTTCATTAACAAAAATATACAATTGCACCATGATAAAATTTATCTATTTACCGCTTATCAGCAATGTGCAGTTTAGCGTCGATAGAAAATGACGTATGTTGTACCTCAAGTGTGCCAGTAACTTGCTACTCACTATCGATAGATTTTTATTTAATTTTGCCAGCGATGTGTCTTTCAGTGTTAGTGAAAAATGTTGTGTGTTGTACTTCAAGTGTTCCAGTGTCGATAGAAAATGATATTTATTGTACTTGGATTACTCATGTCTATTCCACAGAGACCACCTATCGCAACCAAAATTTAGGTTGAAGACTACAAATGCTTATAAAAACCAAACTTCAAGGAAATTTTCTAGTTTCTCCCTATAATACGGCCCGGCGTCGCCAGGTGGGTTAAGGCGTTCAACTCGTAATCTGAGGGCTAGGAGTTCGAATCCCCGTCACATCAAACATGCTCGCCCTTTCAGCCGTGGGGGCGTTGTAAAGTGACGGTCAACCCCACTATTCGTTGGTAAAAGAGTAGCCCAAGAGTTGGCGGTGGGTGGTGATGACTAGCTGCCTTCTCTCTAGTCTTACACTGCTAAATTAGGGACAGCAAGAGCAGATAGCCCTTGTGTAGCTTCGCGCGAAATTCAAAACAATGAACCAAACCCTATAATATGTCCTAATTTTCAAAATAAAATTATTTATATTTCTTTAGTTATTTTAAGAAAGTTATAAAGTTAAGTATTTAAAAAAAAACTTTATAATAATTTATTGTGAAGTTGTGTCAGCACAGTCTTATAACATAACTGTATATATATATAGTTCAGTATCTGTGTATGTATGTGTATATGTCACTAGCTGCTCCTAAGCCTGGTGGTACGAAACAAATTATTTCGGTCCCGATGTTAGCTTGAAGGTAAATTTTTTAACCTACCCCTTGTAGAACCAGGAGATTTCCCGAAAATCTCTTATCCTAAACTGCTGAATACACCAGCTTCTAAGTGATTCCAAACGAAATGTCTTGACCCAGAGGTTTGCACAAACGTAAAACTTTACATCCAAACCTCTTGAGAAACCAGGATATTTCGCAAAAACACTTTTACGGAGATTTCTCAACAGCGGATCCCAAATATGGCATTCATTTTACATGAGGACAAGTAAATAACTAGTTCCATTAATTATCTTCTTAACTTAGTTTGAGAAATTAAGTTTGTAATGGCGACACAGACTATTAAATTGAAAAAGTAAAAAAGAAACAGCAGTTTGAGCATTAAATTTTCATTATAATGATCCTCTAAATGTGGCCGAAGGGTTCGACAATATAAAAATAAACTCATTGCTTTGCTAATATATACCCAGACACAATACCTACACGAAAAGACAAATACATTATTAAAAATAACTATAAAACCAGACAATTCAAAATAAATATCATTTTAATCTATACCAAAGAGTTTAATGTTAATAAAATACATGTATAGTGAAATCTTCAGTGTCGATATACAAAATATATGGGGGCGTGGCATTATAATGTGACGTTCAATCCCACTATTTGTTGTTAAAAGAGTGTCCCAAGAGTTGTAGGTGGTTAGTGATGACTAATTGCTTCTTCTCTAATATTTCACGGCTAAACTAGGGATGGCTATCGCAAATAGCTTTTGTGTACTTTTGAGAGAAATTTAAAAAACAAACGTCTTTTTTTCACGAACCCAACATTTCAACATAGCTAATAAAGATTAAATACAATTAGTTTAATGATAATTTTGTCAATATTAAATTTATAGTTTTAAGGTAAAGATATACGATGAGCCATCCGTATTCCTTTCACAGTAAGGAATCGAACTTAGGAGTTTAGCATTACAAGTCCGTAAACTTATTGCTGACCCACCGTTGAACTGTTAATATGGCACTAGTCTTTAATTTGTATATGTGTGAATTTGAAAGTATATTTTTGAAACGCTTCTGTTTTCAGGTTTTAAAAAAGCAACGATTGTGTAAAACAAAAACTATGTCAAGTGTATAACTAAAACGCGTTTTAAAAGCTTCATATACCACACACACGACTGAAATTTTAAAAGAAGACATAGAGCGCTTCAAAGCCACTCGAACTTACAAGAGTTTTACGTAGCATCTAAGTTATCGCATTTCATACGTCCGTGTAGTACTTCACCTTTTTATTTTACTTTGGATAAGAATAATCTCTCTAACGCATAATACATTTTCATCTCTTGAGACAAATAACGCAAAACTTTTAACTCAAATTTGTAACGAAGTGGGTTTTCGATTAACGTGTTAGAAAAAGAAACACGTTTTTGTTTATTGTGAAAAGTTTTGCGCGTATAACACGTTAGGAAAATTTTGCTCTTTCCTTGAACATATCTAACAATGTTAGAGTACAATTACGTCTTTTTTTTTTGTCTAGAACGTTTCAAATATATGAAGAAAGTGAAGAAATTTAATACTAAGGTAAAATTACTCTTGTTAAGTAGTTGAAATATAACAATTCACCAAAAGGTATTTGTCAATTTTTTAAAGCAAGCCCCAGTTACAGAGATGGGTCATGTTGCATTCCAAGCAATGGAATATATATCGTCAGATTTGATAATAAAACAAATCGTTATTTCATCAATTCCGTTAAACAAAGGATATATAGAACTAGGCCATTTATATTCCAAATACTTCGATAGATATAACTAGGATTAACGTCAAATAAAGTCACTATATCACGAACTCTGATAGACAAAGCTTATTTAGAAATAAGTCATGTCACATTCACAGCAAAACAAGTCGTTATATCTTTAAACCTGTTGAGCATAAGGGTAAACAGGAACTATCTAATTTTGTTTATTTATTTTAACACGATTTCAAAGAACAAATCATTGGTTATTTTAAAAATCTTTAAAGGAAAAAATGAATTAAAGGACCTTATTTTGTAAAGCAATGAGGAAGCTAGTATCAGAAAGGCATGGATTCTTCTTATTTTTCATATTATATTTCTAAACACTGCTATCAGTTGCTGGTTTCAAATAGACTGAATAAAATATGTTTACAAAACTGCGCAGTGACTTTTCGGACACCCTGTACTTGTCGGATATCAGTATACCTGAATATCACAAATATATCGACTATATAATGTAAAGAAAAACATTGTAAAAGAGCATATTATTCAAGCATGAAATAGTGTAAAATAAACAGAGTAATCTAATAATAATATAGATGACTTACTCTTAGACTAATAAATAGAGATTAAGTACCCTTAAGTGGCAAATATTTAACATTCAATAAACTATTTAGTGCTGAGTGTTATAATATGAACGACATAATGTACCATATTAACAATATAAACCGAGGTGCATAAACATACTTGTTTAGGGTGGCACATTATGTTGATACAATAGTAAAATAGCAAACAACGATTTACAAGCATCATGAAAGTCATTTTACCTAGAGAACATATACATGTTTACACGGAACATTGGGTTCTCATCTATAAAAAATATTTGTTTTCGGTTCTCTCCGTGAAATAATTTTTATTGTTATTAAATATCACCTTTTGCTAATTTACTAACAAGCTTCTTCTATATAGATTTATTATTAATTTCATCTTAACAAATAAATAACATATTATTAGGGAAATATAATAACTGCCAAAAATAAATAGCTATTCTTATTAGTGAATGCAGCTATTCTCAAATATAAATAGTTATTACTACACGAATGTAGTTAGTAATAAAAACATAGTTACTATCAAGGAAAAATAATTACTTACAATACAGTTATTTAGAGCATCGTGATATCTATTATCAGCTGAATTTAGTAAGTAACAAAATACGTATTTAGAATAGCGTAAATATAGCAACTGCCAAGCAAAGACAGTTATTATCATGTTAAAGAAGTTATTGACAAGCAAGTATACTTACTGTTCTGTGAAGTAGCTGTCGACAAACAAAGACAGTTCTTATCTGGTAAATGTAGTTATTGACAGACAGAGATTGTTGTTCTAAAGAGAACGAATTTATTGACAATAAAGTGAGTAACGACTTGCGAATGTTGATACTGCCAGAAACAAACATATATTAACTTATTTTAAATACAGTCTCTTTTTTAGTTTATTTGTTTGTTTGTTTTGAATTTCGCACAAAGCTACTCAAGGGTTATCTGAGCTAGCCGTCCCTAATTTAGCAGTGTAAGACTAGAGGGAAGGCAGCTAGTCATCATCACCCACCACCAACTCTTGGGCTACTCTTTTACCAACAAATAGTAGGATTGACCGTCACATTATAACATCCTTAAGGCTGAAAGGTCGAGCATATTTGGTGTGACGGGGATTCGAACTCTCAACCCTCAGATTACGAGTCGAGTGCCTTAACCGCCTGGCCATGCCGGGCCTTTAAAGTTTATAAGCAACATATTAACATAACTCATTGGATTTGTCAGTAAACGGTAAATAAAAATGTTAAAAAATAAGAAAAGAAAATTAAAATAGTTATTTTTATAACGTCCATTCAAGAAAATTACCAAATGTAAACATATAATTATATATATATATATATACCCTGCTGGCCAAAATCTTAAGGCCAATGAACATAAAGAAAAAATATGCATTTTGCATTGTTAGACTCAACAACTTATTTGAGTAGAGCTTCGAAAGATGAAAATAAGAAAAGGGAAAATAAAAATAAAAACTTTTTTAGCATCTAACAGGGAAAATGTGAACATTATTATATTAGTCTAAATATTAGCTGGTCACATGTTTAAGACCATACTGAAACGAAGAGTTAATCAGTAAACACGTAACGAAATTTAGTCATTTGTGTTCAAGCAGTAGAGTTGTCAACATCTCTCATTGACATCTCCTGACATGGCAAAGGCTAAAAAGCTGACAGAGTTTGAACGTGGCAGAATTGTCGAGCTGCAAAAGCAAGATCTCTCTCAACGTGCCATCGCTGATGAAATTGGGCGAAGTAAAACTGCTGTTACAAATTTCTTAAAAGAGAATTCCAAGTGGTCCATCCAAGAAAATTTCGCCGGCATTGAGCAGGAGAATTAGCCAGGTTGTCCGGCAAGACACCAGCCGATCGTCGAACCAGATTAAGGCCCTTACGGACGCAGAATGCAGCTCAAGAACAATAAGACAGCAACTACGAAAGAAAGGCTACAAAAACCGTAAACGTTTTTAAAGGCTACGCCTGCTTCCACACCATGAAACAGCTCGGTTAAACTTTGCTGAGAAGCACCAAACATGAGACGTAGGAAAGTGGACGAAGGTTTTGTTCTCTGATGAGAAAAGATTTAACCTGGATGGTCCAGATGGCTTCCAACGTTACTAGCACTATAAGGATATCCCATCTGAGACATTTCCTACACGACACAATGTAGGAGGTTCTATCGTGATCTGGGGTGCTTTCTCCTTTCATGGAACAATGGAGCTTCAGGTTAAACAGGGGCGTAAAACAGCAGCTGGCTACATCGGCATGTTAGAGACAGCATCCTTATTGACTGAAGGCTCTCGCTTGTATGGAAATGACTGGATCTTTCAGCAGGACAACGCTGCAATCCACAATGCCCACAGGACAAAGGACGTTTTCATGGCGAATAATGTGATTCTTTTGGACCATCCAGCGTGTTTGCCTGAACTGAACCCCATTGAAAGTGTTTGGGAGTGGATGGCAAGGGAAGTCTATAGAAATGGACGTCAATTCCAAACAGTGCATGATCTTCGTGAAGCCATCTTCACCACTTGAAATAACATTCCAGCCAGTCTTCTGTAAACGCTTATATCGACCATGCCAAAGCGAATGTTTGCAGCTATTCGCAGTGACGACCGTGCAACTGAGACCTCTTGTTGGGCATTTCCTACCCTGTTTAGGACTTATTTTTGGTATGGTCTTAAACTTTTGACCAGCTAGTATTTAGGCTAATTTCATAGTGTTCACATTTTCCCTATTAAATTCTAAAAACGTTTTTTTTTTTTTCCCTTTTCTTATTTTCATCTTTGGAATCTCCACTAAAATAAATGGTTGAGTATAGCAACGTAAAATGCATGCTCTTTCTATATGTTCATTGGCCTTAAGATTTTGACCAGAAGTGTATGTCATTTCTTGGCAGGATAATGGGATTTGATCATTATATAACGCGCCATCACTTTCGAAGTGCGAAACGCATTTAATGACCAAGGGACGCTAGCCAAAATCATTGAATTCACAGTCCTGCAGGTACACTACTAAAACACGTTCAGTCCTAACGAGTTTTATAAGTGAGTAGTTAATCCACACTGAATTTTTCTACAGTTGAAGTAAAATTTGAATGTTAATTAAACCGTAATCATTCATTAAATTAACTTGTCAGTAATCACGTGTTTGGGAAACACAGCTTTTATGTGTGAACATTACAGGGCTTTACTTTGTATACAGATGAAATCTGTAACAATCGTATTGTGAGTTATCCTTTTTAATTTACTTTCAGGGTGAGTTGAATACATTGTAAAAATACCGTATAATATATATTAACATAGTGTGTGTGTGTTTTCTTACAGCAAAGCCATATCGAGCTACATGTTGAGTCCACCGAGGGGAATCAAACCCCTGATTTCAGCGCTGTAAGTCCATGGAACTACCGCTGTACTAGTGGGGGACATTAATATAGTAAAAACTGTTTTAAAATGATATAATTTCGAACAAAATATCTCGTTTCTTATTAACATTGGATTCGTTGGCCAGAATTTGTTCTCCTCGTATGTTTCTCAGAACAAAGCCACATTGGGCTATCTGCTGTGGTTTTAGCGGAGAATCGAACTTCGGATTTCGGTACAATAAATTCGTAAACTTACAACTGTTACACCGGGTGACTGTTGGGTAGAGACATGTACAAACAGATAGATACCATTATATATAAATTGTACAAACAGATAGATAACATTATATATAAATTATAATAAAATTGAATAATTAAATTCCAATGATATTTTTAGCGCAAAAGGAAAAAAATAATTATCTGTACTCTGTCCTTCGCGGGATATCGAACTCCGGATTTCAGTATTGTAATATCAGTAAATTTACCGTTTATCAACTGAGAGATTTTTATGGGCTAAAACTTAGAAAATAAAGAATTTTTATAAAGTATAGAATTTCGTTTTAATAATAAACAATTTAATATTGAAACAGAAATATTTTAGTAATCCAGTTTGTAAGCAAAGTTGATTTTACATTCATTCTTAATATATGATTTATGGAGAGAAAAAAAAACAACATTTCCTCTTACCTGGGCAAGCTTTAAACACATGAAAGCAGTCGTGCACTATTTCAGTTTTTTTTACTAGCGGCTACATCTGCAAAAAAACCAGCTCACTGACGAACTGTTGCTTCTGATTATGAAGATGATTCATATTTTCCACTAACAAGATCTGTGAATTAATGTGTCTTTGTTCAAGAAAGTATGTCTTTCTCTACACTCTTGTGTAGACAAAAGATGGGAATTATTCACAGTTTGAGAGTATTTTCTGTTAAATTTGTTAAACGATGAATTATATAGTAGTATATTTTATTAGTTTACAAAAGTATTTACTTTATAGCTAAGCTTAAAGCCCTCAGACTACTGCAGTATAAGTTTACATGAACTAAGTACCGATATAATTTGCTAAATAATCGAACGTAAGTTTCGCAGAGAAATATGTTATAAGCGAACAAACCCGGCTGTAGGCATACTTCGACTGATCTTTCTACAACCGCGCTTACGGTATGTATATAAACGCGACAAACGCGTTAAACGTGGTGGTCTCTTGAGAAGTGCTCGTCTCTGTCGATAAAGTGCGATCACAAAGCCAAGAGATGGCGCTCGTGAAAGTCTGATTATTGAAGCGGGATAGCACGCCAAACTGGCACAAATGAATAGTGACGACCAACAGCTAATTGTGGCTTAGTTCTAAAAGTCAAGCACGTGGATGAAATGACAGCCAGTTATAGAAAAACTACAAAATGAACTAAAAATATTAGTACATTATGAGCAGATAGAATTATAATAGCAAAAGACAAAAAAAACCGTCTCAACTTACATCAGAATATTACAAACTGACGTTTTCCATTTAAATTAATAGTAAATATATTTTGAATAACAACTTATTATATCTAAAGCTGTTTGCGTCAGATTCACTGCTATGAAACCTTTAGTGAAGTTCGATATGGTTGCGGAAAATAGAACGTATAAGTCTACGCTTCAATACGTACCTTCATATTAATCAAATCGGCCGAGTACGTTATTGTGATCAATCAGTCCATGCCTTGAGCAGACTTCGATCAATTCGACTGAGATTACATATGAACAGGTTGTGGTATATAATAAAATAGAATTTTTGTTTGCTTGTTTCTTGATATTCGCACGAAGTTACTGTGGGGCTATCTCCAGTTACTGTTTACAATTCTGAATTTTTTATTTATTTGTTTGCTCGTTATTTTGTGGGAGGCCTGGCATGGCCTATCGCGTTAAGGCGTGCGCTTCGTAATCTGAGGGTCGCGGGTTCGCGCCCGAGTCGTGCCAAACATGCTCGCCCTCCCAGCCGTGGGGGGCGTTATAATGTGACGGTCAATCCCACTATTCGTTGGTAAAAGAGTAGCCCAAGAGTTGGCGGTGGGTGGTGATGACTAGCTGCCTTCCCTCTAGTCTTACACTGCTAAATTAGGGACGGCTAGCACAGATAGCCCTCGAGTAGCTTTGTGCAAAATTCCAAAAAACAACAAAACAACAATATTTTGTGGGCTACAGAGTGAGCTATCCGTCCTCTGCGCATCACGGGTACTGAAACCCAATTTTTAGCGTTATATACCTAATACTTACAGCTGAGCTAGTGGAGGTGGGATACAGATAAAACAGCTAACTATTAGACTATTCTTATTAGACCAAAGAAAAGGATTTTAATGTCACTTTTGTATCACACCAACAACACTAAAGTAATGAGAACTGATTTTATTTTTAGTTGCAACGATAAACCTGCTGATCCATCGCCCGGTAAGCTAACACAAGAAGACAGATCTTTGTAACTGTTTTTGTTTGTTGTTGTTGTTGTTTAGTACAATCCTACACAATGGGCTATCTGTACTGAGCACACTGCGGGAATCGACACCTGACTTTTGATTTTTTAGTCTTCAGACGTTTGTACCAGTAAAACACAAGGTTCAAATATTACACTGATGTATACACATATCTTCGTTATGAAAATATTTTTATTAAGCTAGAACATTCTAGAAAGAATTGTATTACATTATTAAAAACAAAGCAGATTGCAACCTCTATAGCCCCCCGCTAGTATAGCGGTATGTCTCCGGATTTACAACGCTAAAATCAGGGGTTCGATTCCCCTCGGTGGGCTGAGCAGATAGCCCGATGTGGTTTTGTTATAAGAAAAACGAAACGCAACCTCTATCAAACGATTTTTGAAGGTGACGCTGATATCTGACATCTGTTTAGATGTAGAAACATTATAGATATATAAGTAAAGGAAAAGAAATGCTCAGAACTGGATGGATTTAACAAAAAATCAGTAATTTATTATTTTTAATAATAGCTTCAGTCACTTTAAATGGGCTCTACATGGCCAGGTAGTGAGGGCGTTCTACTCATCTGAGGGTTGCGGGTTCAAATACCCGTCACACAAACATGCTCCCCCTTTCAGCTGTGGGGGCGTTATAAAGTGATGGCCAATACCACTATTCCTTGGTAAAAGTGTCCAAGAGTTAGCGGTGAGTGGTGATGACTAGTTACCTTCACCCTAGTCTCACACTATAAAATTAGGGACGGCTAGCGCAGATAGCCCTCGTGTAGCTTTGCCCGAAGTTCAGAATAAACCAGATGTAGACAAATGTTAGCTACTTTATTTATGTTTATTATATTTGTAACCTTTCCAGAATTCTGAGCTATCACCAAATTAATATCGTTGATACGCTTGCGTAATTGTTACATGTAACTCACTTTCAACACAGAGAAAAAAAAAATAGTAAGAGATGATTTTACATAAACTACTAGAAAAGAAATTACCATACTGACTTTTCTTCTCATACAGGACAGTGTGTGTGGCTTACTACTTAGCGCACCAGACAGTGACCCTGATGTCTAAAGTTCGTGTCTCATTGTTTCAGAATGTAATCCGTACTTTGGAGTCGTGGGTGTATTATAAGAATGACGGTCAAACCGAACTATACAGTTAAAATAGCTCAAGATTGGAAGCAAGTTCTGTTAACAAGCTATTTTCCCTCTAGTCTACCACTTCCAAATTAGGGTCATCTTGCACAGATTGCCTATGTGTACTTTCGCGCGAATATTCAAAATAAACAAAAACCTAACTCTTCATAAGTGAGAGGAACCAAAGAAACATTTTATTATTGGCAAGTTCTGTATATAAATACAAATAGCCCAACTAAAATACCTCCCCCCCCCTCACACTCATGAAGAAGAATTATCTGTATCGATTGTTCTCTACATCAATATAATAGACACCTAAGTGACTTGTCCTACACGTAAACAAAAACATAAAGTTTTTCTACACCAAGCATTCTCAAACTGACAGTTGCAGAAAAGCGCCAGGAGGCCATAGAAAATCCAACAATTACATAAGATTATTAAACTTATTGGACAGTGGGACTCAGTCAGGGTGCGAAATGTTCTGTGGAACTTTGCGCTGAAATAGTTTGTTAACCTCTGTTCTACATGTCATATAACGAACATTCTCCCTCACATGAACTAAAATTATCTATCTTTATTATTCTCTACATTAATGTAGGTAAACTAAGTGACTCGCCCTTCACTTGAACAGAAAGCGCCAACTGGTTTGTCCCTTATATATTCTTTCTGGAATGTTTCCATCCGGACAGAAACTACCACCTAGTTTGACCTCTATATAAATAAAAGTATTATAAGTAGAATTTTAATCTCACGGACAGAAACTACCATCTAGTTTGAACTCTATATTAATCCAAGTATTTGAACTAGAATGTTTCTTTTACATGGACAGAAACTACCACCTGGTTTGACATCTATATCAATAGAAGTATTATAAGTAGAATGTTCTTCTCACGGGTAGAAACTACTGCTTGGTTTGACATCTATATTAATATAATAATAATAAATAGAATACTCTCCACATGGACGAAAATTACCATCTGGTTTTACATTTGTACGGATATAAGTATTCTGACTGGAATGTTTTCGAAACTGAAAGAAACTACCATGTGGTATGTCCTCTGTATGAATACAATTATCTTCATGTTTTTTTCATTGTAAAAATTACTAAGCCAGTGTAATCTTGCGCATTATTTTAGTTTACTATTTTCAAAAATCTATACATACACTAGGAAACGTTTCTTGACTATATATATATATATATATATATTTTTTTACATTTTAAAAAGCTATCATACATTAGCTACGTAAATAGAGTTTCCTTGTAACACATATTTTACTTCCAAAAATCGATCATATCCTAGTTTCCAAAGTGGCCACCAACTACGAAAATACAGTTTGATTTGTTACAATTGAGTAACATTTAATAATTAAATTATAATTTAATAGGATTTGCTTTGGTAATACTTATACAATTTCAGTTAGTGAGGATCTTAATTGAACATGAATATTTTACAAGTTAGTTACGAAATTTTCTAAATTCCAAAATCTTTTTTCCAATAAATCTTTCTCCATGTAAAACTTCTATTGGATATTTTTACATTTGAAATCGTTCAAATAAAGAATAAACCCAAAATTTAGCATTATTGGCTTAACAACAAATTGAATATGGATAAAAGAGTAGCTAGTCACAAATGATTAATCGGTTATGAACAATAAATAACGTTATCGATAATCTTTGAATATTGCTTAATGCTTTCTAATTATTTGACAATAATAAATGAAGAAAACTCAGTTTCATTTACAGAAATCACAATTCCAGACATAACACAAGATGTATCCATTATCTACTGGTTTTGTCTTCAGCTTATTAATCTATAATGTGGCAACCTTTACGTCTTTTATCATGATTAGTCACTATTTATTTTACGAATACAATAGGTTTTGGAAAACTTCTGAACTTTTATGAAACGATCTTCTCCAACTAAAGTTCAGGAGACGAAGCTTATATGATTAAATTGTAAAACAAATTATGTTTAAAAGAATTTAACAATCGAATGTTCTTCAGTTGTAAGCAAACAGACACGACATTTTTAAACGCTGGAAACCCTTTAAAACCATATATGGCTAAAATAATTAAAAAGAAGAGATAGATACAAATAGATAAAAATATGGCGTCATTTGAAGATACACTTACACTTCTTAATATGACTTAAAATGTAAAAGATAAATGTCATATCGTCCAACTAACACATGAGGCAAAAGTATGTGAGCTAATGTTATTTTTAAAGTTTATGGGTATGAATTACCTAATTCACTTTTCCTTTACAATTTTAAAATAGTTTAAAGCTTTTCTTAAATTTAACACTCCTACGAAAAGA
Source organism: Tachypleus tridentatus (assembly GCF_004210375.1). NCBI lineage: Eukaryota > Metazoa > Arthropoda > Merostomata > Xiphosura > Limulidae > Tachypleus > Tachypleus tridentatus. The sequence goes on along the minus strand of NC_134834.1, from coordinate 52,594,977 downwards.
TGTTTCTAGTCCTGATTTCTCCAAGCCCGTTCCCCTGGCTGTGGTTTCGCTAGATAGTAGATAGGGACAGTGGGAATCTCGTTAATCCATTCATTAATGGATTTAAATGGCAATTTCATTTAAATACAAAATTATTAGCCTAATATTAATAACCTTTCAAGTTGCTCTGGGACCTATTAGGCCCCACTTTTCGTAGGAATGTTAAATGAAGCAAAGGAAATTGTCTTCTATACTAACTGAATACTGATGTAGATCGTTTTGGGGGAAACGTCACAAATAACTGGTTTGATAATCTATCTAATCAGCTAAGTTTCCGCGTGAATAAAAGTGTATTTACGAATTCGTAAGTTTCACAGCCAGATGTTAGATATAGATTGACACAGTTACCTAACTGGATTTTCATCCTCCCTAACTTATGTTATCTTAGTTACTTTTCAACAATAAGAGTGAAGGATAGTGACGGCTCTTTTCTTATTTAACTGATGTTTCTTCTGTATGAATACAAGTTATTATTTCGTTTGCCCTCTGCTAATATAAGATAAATTAGAAGAACATTACTTAGTTCACTTTTTCTCTTCTTGATTACAAATTGTCTTCTTAGAAGTTTCAACTGCAGGAATACATGACCAAACTTATCCTCTACTTGATTATTAACTTGGAGATGCAGCTACAAGAACTCATATGACCTGATTTGTTCTCTGCTTGATTACAGACTGTCTCTTTAGAGTTTCAGTTACAAAAAAAGCATGTTATCTGGCTTATCTTCTACTTAATAACGAACTATCTCCTCCTGAATTCAACTACAGCGACATACATTACCTGATTTACCCTCTACTTAATTATTAACTGTGTCAGGTGCATAATAATTATGATAAATTAAATAATAGTAAAAAACCAAACACAAACTATAAGAAGATTTGTAAGTAAATAAACCCGTTTATTTTAATGTTATTATTTATAAGAATTAAATTCAAAATCTAAACATTTTGTTACAATATTAGAGAACATAATAAAACCATCTATAAAATATGTAACAATAACAAGATGAGAGAAACTAATGCCACGCATAACAAATAGTGTATTAACACTATTGAAAATAGAAATGAAATATACAGAAAAATAAAATACCATTTTATTATGAATTAGCGAATTAGAAATTGTAGAAATTATCTAAGTACTTTTATAAAGAAAAATAACAAATTACCATAGGTAAACAATACTTGACAATAAAACAATATTAAAAAATACACTTAATAATTTTATTATGGAGCATATATAATGATACAAGCACAATATTCAGCATAAATTGAAAGTATTTTAGTATATTACAGAAATATTAAGTTCAACGAACATTTCCAATTATACATAATTTGGTTTGATGTGTTTTTATAAATAAGACCAAATATCATTAGTAAACAAATTATTGCAATTGGTTGAATATAGATATATTAAATGAAATATAATATATCATGATGAAATGTTATGTTATTGTAAATTCAATATATCTCACACAAATATTACACCAACATCAATATACAGTTATAAATTATCTAAAGATGAAAAAGCTGTTGGAAAAAATAAGATTACAGCTGAAATTTTAAACCATAATATTATATTAATATATTAACACTCCTAATAACATACATAGTTAATATATCAACGGAAAAAATATTTCTCCCAAACATTTTAAAACGTACTGTAATCGTACCAAAACCTAAAGGAAGTAAAGCCAATGATCACGCAATTACAAATCAATAGCTTTACCAACTGTCATATCGTACATCAAAAATGTTTGAAAAAGTTCTGAAGATCTATCAGACGTATGAGTTCAATAAATATTGTCTCAATTCGAGTACAGGAAAAATATATTAGTACAAAGGGCTCACTAAATAAGGGAAAAAATGATTAAATAATTAAATAATGATACTATTATTAGTGACTATAATTCAATATATGTTCTTTTGTAGAAACGTCAAAAGCTTTTGATGAAGTTTCATAACAACGTGTATTTATAAACAACGAAACCAGAATAAAAGTATCGTAAATTGGTTATTCTATATCTGTGTGAAATAGAAGCAAGAACTTTTTTTAGTATCAAGTAACTAACTCTACATGTTAAAAATACAGATAATAATTCTTGGTTCAAGCCAGAAAGAACACTTTAAACAACAACTGGCTAGCACCAAGTAAATGCTTTTACTTGTCCAGTGCTAGTCAGTCTTGTTTGGCTTGAGTCAAAGTAGTTCACAATCATCTGTTTCTTTTAACAGTTTTTTTTTAAAGCAGTTGTACACGTCATGTTTTTAACCATATTTTATTTAACATGCTCATAAAAAAAGGCAATGCTGTTTGGCAACGCGTTAAAAGTATAATTTGAATGCTAATCAGTATGTGAATACATATAAGCAAACCGATAGCCTATGATTTCCTTCTTTAAGTGTTGCATAAACATGCTTTATGGTAGAACGATCTTGAAACGTGCTTGGAAAATAACTTGATTTTTTTGTGTTATGTAAAGGTCACGATGTACTCCTAAGTAGTATGATTAAATCGCAAACACGAAGTAAGAAACTGCTTTACAGGTGAAACGTGAAATGTGTTGAAATGACTCTGACTTTGGTGATATGTATGCATGATCAGGTCGTTTTCCTGTTACAATTACACTGTTTAATGCTAGTAAAATAGTACTTTCTGTTTTATTAATATTTGGGTTTTTTTCCAAAAGTACTAGCTTAATTAAATGAATTAGTATCAGTTCTGTTGAAGAATGAAACTTACATATTTAAACAATGTTACCTTTCTATTGAACTATATTAATTTTATAATTAGCATGTTGGTGATAAAAATATAAAGATAAAAAATCTGGTTTCAGTATCAGTAGTCAACAGTTCAAATATAGTCCATCGTGTATACTTGCGCTTAAAAACAACCAAACCGTTAACCCTCAGAATAAAGAAAAATGCTATTGTACCGTTGTGTCGAAATACTTAAGAACTGTAATTAGTTCTCTTTATTAAAAAAATTTCGCGGAGTAATATACTTTTGACTTTCAGTGAAACAAATCTGCTAATAACAACTTTCTCTTTTGAAACGTAGTCCTTGGTTATAACCCATCTGGGGATTTATGATGCTTATATTCGAACAAAGGTTTTCAAATAGTCATTATATATGTAAATAATATACGTGTAATAAAAGGTAAATAGTGTATGTTAAAGTATCAGAAAATATTATCTTGGTAAGTACAAGTATCATTGTAAGTACCAGCCAACAGTGTGAGAGTGAGTAAATGTCAATAACTAATGTATGTGCAAGATCTATATATATATGCATAAATACTAGATAGTGTACGTCGATGGAATGGTAAGTAGTGTATGTGTAATTACTAGTAGGTATTGTATATGTATGTAGAGTGAAAATTTTATGTAAGCGCCAGTGAATAACGCTCACACTGTAATGATGAATATTGTATATCCACTGCTATTGTGGTATATACATGTACATCTAGTGTTTTAACACGCACGTAACAACCAACGGATAGTGCGTGGTAATAAGTTCCAGTGTGTTGGCAAGTAAATCTCTTCGTTTGCACACCTAAGAATTAGATTATAGTAGATTTTTTGTGCACGTTCCACTGGATGATGTATGTGTGTACCTACCCGTGAATGGCATGTGTGTCCTTATTTATGGATAATGTATATGCGCATATAGTGTATTCTTAGATACTCGTATATAATACATTTACGAAAATGTAAATTTCTTCAAGAGTATAGTGTGTTTATGCTTACTAGAATATAGTTTATGAATGTATGCGTACAATGTAAATGTAAGCCAAAGAAAATCCCACAATTCAGGATATATAAAAAAATTGTTTTTTTTAGCAATCATCTCCAAAAGTTTATTCTTTATTAACTGTCAATTTTTTCATTAAACCAGAATACCAAAGTTACTGTAGTGGGCATAGGACAGTTAGATTATTTGGCGCCTTTCCTGTGACAGTGAGTTTTCTTGGGGATCTCCCATTTCTCATCACATTTAATTTCTTGGCACTCTTGAATTTTATGATCTCATCTATGGTATTGGAGTTATATATCCCAGCCACTAGAAGACTCTGCTAAAGGGGCGTCCATTGTGACATTCTTTGTACGAAAACTATGGTCTTTCCCTTTCTTGTCAACAGTCATCTACATCAACGTATTTTTCACCACTGACCTTTGTTTTTTCTCTGTCTCAGCATCTAGACATCCAACAAGTTTCTCTATTAACAAATATCAATAATCACTACAATTATCAAAAACTTAACATCTACGCATGCAGGTCGAAGGGAGATAATACTATCCTTGAACATCCCGTTTTAATTAGTGTAAGACCTTTTATTTAAAAACTAAACACCTGCCACTATATTTTCTTTTCGTTTGTTTTGTTTTTTTCTGGAATCATTTACCCAGAATATTTCATTCACATAAAAAGTGTGACAGATTTCCTATTATATACTTATTTTAACATTGATGTTTGTTTTATATATCTTGATAAAGGCTTGTAACTTATACTGTTAAATGTGTATTACGAAATTGCTGCCTATTTATTAAAGTTGTAGAACATTCTTGAGTGCAAATATTAACAATATAGTGCGTGTTTACGTAAATACTTGATTGCCAGTATAGTTGGGCCAATTGAAATTTCTAGAATCTCGCACACTTAACGTTTATAAACTGACGCGCCAAGAGACAGTATTCATATTGTTGGTTTACTACAGATGGTATATTATACATTTACAAAGCTGTAACTGTGCTTAAAGCTTATTAATCGGGAAACTACAGATATTTGACCAAGAACGTCTATAGATTTCGAACAATACAAACCTTTTAACTTCAGTGGATTAACTTCGAACGTTAGTGTTTCTACAAAGACATTGTATAATTTCAGCTGCGAAAACGGCCCGGCATGGCCAGGTGGGTTAATGCGTGCGACTCGTAATCTGAGGGTCGCGGGTTCGAATTCCCGTCGCACCAAACATGCTCATCCTTTCAGCGACGAAAATATCTAATGTCCTCGTAGAAATACTAACGTCTCAAGCTAAGTCACTGAAGTTAATGCTTTGTAATGATCGAAATTTATAAACGTTGCTGGTCAAATATTTGTAGTTTTCCAATAGATAAGTGTTTAGCACAGTTATAGCTTCTAAAGTTTATAATTTACTAACTGTAGCAAACCAACAATATTATTCGGTCTCTTGGCGCGTCTATTTATATACTTTTAAGGTGAGGTTCTCTAAAGTTTAGCTGACAATAATATTTGAAGGTACGCTAGTGTTTTCATAAAAAATATAATTTTGATTCTTACACTCGAGAATCTTCTACAAATATAGAGAATATGAAGGCTTTTCGTAATACATATTTAACAAAATATGTTAGATGCATCTCTAAATACATATTTAACTAAAACATACATTGATGTTAAAAATAAATATATATTAGTAAATCCGTTACAATATGAGAAAAAATTTATGTAGGATACCAGTTTTAATAATTATAAGTACATTTTATGGATAGTGTTAGGAATGTGTTATCTCGTATCTAGTTTAGGAAAAATAAAATAATCTAAGTAGTAAAATATGTACATAGCACATGATATATCAGTATTGACAAAGGTAAACTTTTCTCAATTAAGATTCTAATTGTTTTACTATATATGGTGTTATTAGATAAGAATACTTTGTAATCGCAAATATTTTTGTGATTTACTAAAATAATTTCATACAGCTCTTAACTTGGTTACTATAATGATCAATAGAGTAAAATGTAACTATTTGAAAGAGATCTGGTACATTCTTGCTTTGTTGTTTGTTTTTCTTTTGCACAAATTTTCATTTATATAATTTCTAAGCTTTATGAGCTTTCTAAGCTATCTAGAAATTATTTGCTGTTTACTGTTAATTAAAGCATGTTTCTCTAAGGAAATAAAGTAGCTTTTATAGGTCACAATTTTATATATAATCTTTTAGAAATCTGTACAAACCACGATAAAAAAAAAAAACTAAACCTCGAATGTTTCAAGACCAAATAAGGAAAATTGCAATATCAGTTACCGTGATCGACCGTGAGACTTATAAGCGAAATAATGTGGTAATTAAGTTCAAATAAACAACATAACTCGAGACAACAATGACAGCTGCTTTAACCAAACTCATGCGTCTACATCAAACTTTAGTTGCTAATCACCCGAAGACTTGGATAGCTTGAAAATGAAAAGTTCATTGGGGAAAATATTACATGAAGTAATAATACCCCTACTATAATTTCAGACGATTTTACTCAAATATTGTCATGAAAATCTGTTTTTTATTTTATTTTTTTCCAAATAAATACACAAAAGAACTAAAGAGTGAAAGTTCTTAATACAGTTTGAGCTGGACAAGACTTGTTTGTACGTTTCAGAATTTTCGAGGAAAAGTTACACTCGGACTTTCTTCGCACTGGTGATAATTGTGTTAACATGAGCAAAATGTTAAGGAAGGTTTTCAGCAACATCTAGCCGCTAAACGTATTACTTCAGTTACACAGCAACATTGTCTAACGTCTTGTAAATAAATTAAGCAAGTGTAAAAATAAGTACCAGTGGATGATGTATATGCCATAACCATTAACAATTTGTGTAACCAATATTCACTATGCTTTGTTTGTTGAACTCCAAGCGTAGCAATATTTTAAATTGAAGAGACTTCCCTTTCCATTATCTACGTAGGTGATTCAAGTTATCTAGTTTAAAACTGACGTACCTAGGAGATGTCTGGAAATAAAACGTACACACATAAAAAGTTTATTATAAGCCATTATCCTTTTCCTATGCCTTAAAATTCAACAGTAATGCACGTTTATTATAATTTCACATTCATTTATAAAAACAAATAAAATATGCAAGTACGGATCTCTTTAAACTGTTTGCTTTCGATTAGTTTGTTTGTTTTTTGAATTTCGCGCAAAGCTACATGAGGGCTATCTGCGCTATCCGTCCCTAATTTTGCAGTGTAAGACTAGAGGGAAGATAGCTAACTATCACCACCCACCACCAACTTTTGGGCTACGCTTTTACCAACGAATAGTGGGATTGGCCGTCATATTATAACGCTCCCATGGCTGAAAGAGCTAGCATGTTTGGTGTGATCGGCGACCCTCAAGTCACGAGTTGAGTGCTTTAACCACCTGGCTATACCGGGCTTTTGATTAGTAACAAGTGGAAAGCATGTAAGCTAAAACCATTGAACTAGGCTTAAATACACTTGTCGACGTATAAAGTTTTCCGCAGTTTATGAATGCGACAGTGAAGGTCACATTGAATGCTTCTAGCCATTCACAAACTTAATAAAAAAAAGTTCTGCATCATGTTTGTTCCAGTTTAAGAATTTAGTAAAGAAGGTTACATGAAATGTCTATATCCGATCATTGAAAGCTGACGCATAACTTTTTATCTGTTCATTAATTTTTCAATAGAACTCGTTTATATGAGTTTACGAATCTGATGATGAAAACCTCGTACAATGATTGTAAATATAAAATATTGTAGCATATTTCAAAACAATTATGTAGCACTTCTTAGTTGATTTAATATCAGATATATATTTAAGACTTACTATGGAACCTATAAGGTTTGTAACTTTTCTTAAGACTCCTAAGGTAACGGCTCAGTCTATGTTTCAGGTGTTTTGTTTTTATGTTTTTAGTCACTTACAGGTACTGTTTCATCAGATGAGTTCAAAATAACAATAATAATAAAACGTTACTTTGTAACGGGAAATGTTCTATAAAGATGAGATCATCTCGATCTTTGCTGACAAGTCATTGAATTGATAATAGTAACAAGATCCAATGGGAGGTCAACTCCTTTTTTCTTCAGCCCAATAGCATTAGCATTGGTTCTACTGACATTGACAACACAATTTATCTTATGAAATGCTGACAGTTGTGGTATTCCTTTTTCCGAAGAAACACAAAAAGGGGGAAGTACATTTGGCCTAATTGTCTGAAAAGGACAACAATAAAGAACAGTATGCACTATTCCCATTGTTCAAACCCTCTTTCATTTAAAGAGAAGTCGTTAAGACAAAAGTTCAGCTTGATACTTGCTACGAGTGCATTGACATTTTGTGTAAGCAATATTAATCAAGAGCCATCCATTAGGTACGGAGATGATCCGTCATCTAAACAAAATAACAGGAACTCTGGTTTCGAAATAATTCAGATTATCTATAGAGTGGTATAAATATTAGCCTATATTTCTCGTTTATCTGATTGTATTTTTTATGTCCAGTTGTCTCAATTAACTATAAATGTTTCTAATCTTACAAATACATATCTAGTCTTTCTAAAATGTTTTTGAAACCAATAGGTTTTACTAGATCACTGTTTCTTCGAAAATTATTGTCGTGGAAATCATCGACTCAGGCAACTTTTCTTAAATTAGATGAAAAGTAGGATGATTGAACTACTTCTCATTATCATGAGATTTTATTCTCAATGTTTAATAGTTATTTTTGTCTTACAACTTCGTATTCTTAAAATGAGTTATTTAATTTTCCTGAACTGTTATGTTATTTTACTATAGAGATTTAGATAACCTAAAGTTTTTACCATAAACAAAGCTCCAATGGGCGACATCTTCTATAATCGATCTATTTGGACTGACGACAGCTGACGTGGCTCAAAATTGCTGCTCTCATCTGGTCATGATGGGTTTTGTTACCTAACCTAATGTGAAATTTTATCTCTTTGTTTTACAACTTACAACACAGAGAGAATTGAATATTACACGTCTTTCCTTAAATATTTTTGAAATCCATTGTTTGCAAGAGATCGAACTTTATCATTTTCCCAAAATGCTCTAGCGATGAAAATGATAATTAGTGTAATTATCTTGTGGCATGATCAGAAATATAATAAACAAAAATTTAAAATGAAGAAGGCTTAAAAGCCAAGTGTTTACAGTCTTCCAAAAGCACATCGAAATCAATAGCTGTTTTCGTGATAAAAAGATCGAAAAATTTGAACTCAAATTCTATCCAACTGCGTATCTGTAATTTTTTTCCAATGCAGATCCAGTAGAACTTTAAAGGTGCTCCTAACCTTCTTAACCTTAGTGTCTAAAATTGATGTCCACGTCTAAAAATAGTACGTTAATATATGTAGCATAAGACTGACATTTTCTGTTACAAGTTACAGCTTTTACAATGTGGTCGATACGTTGTAACTTGTAAAAACAAAGGTAGTTATAACGAACTTGTACACAACTTATTATATAAGCTTGTAAAACGTAAAATATGAAGTCCATCATCTAGAACAGATAATACAGGAAGAAGTTCGAGCATCAGTCTTATTGAGAATCAATAGGTTCAGCATGAGGCCACGTGGATAAAGCATGGTTCCATTGTGTGGTCATAGACGAGTTTATACATAACTGCTAATAATACCAGTCACGTCATTTATAAATAAGTACAGTGACAAGTCAACAACCTTAAAAGAAACAATTATTTTCTTGAACGTATTTTTTGTAACTACTGTATATTTATTAACTTTCTTTTTTCTCTAATTATCAAAAAACGGCTTTTATAACTTTTCATTTTTTCTTCTCATCATTCCAATAATTATGTTCTAACCTCAGCTACTTGATAGCATTGATAAGGAAATATAAAATGGTTTGTCTAAGCACATAAAGCACCGATGGGCTCATCAGAATTTTCCATCACAATCAGTATACTTAAGACATATTAATATCTATTTTTGGTATTATTATTACAAAATAAAATGACTTTGTTGTTGTCTATTAGTAAAAAAACTACACAAACGGCTATCAGCACTCTGTTTACCGCAGGAAATTGAACCTCAAATTTTTGTGTTGTAACTCCTCCGACTTACTACTTGACCTCCGGTAGAATAACGGCAGGTCCAGTGTAAGATATGAGGTTTATTCACTTTATATATTTTTTACATTATATAAAACACATCATAATAATGCCAGCGATGCCGAAATTATAAAAAAAAGCTCAAATTATTTTAATGAAAAAGTAATATAATACGTATTAGGCCCATCTTACAAATTTGTTTTATAAAATTATGAACTGGTGTTTGCTACTAAAATATGCTTTCAAACTGTTGCATTTTGTAACTTTTCTGTTATTTTAAGGATTGCTTAATCAAAGTTTTATATATCTTGTTATCAGAAACATTTAATAAGTGTATAACGATCCATCTGGGGGCATGTGAATACCAGTATACATTTGAATGGATTACGTTTATGATCAAATCAAGTTAGTTATTAATGTAGAACTCTTAAATCTTTCAAGAAATGATTGTTTAAAAGTAAAATGAAAGACGCCTAGAAACTTTGTGGGTCCGGCATGGCCAGGTGGTTAAGGCACTCGACTAGTAATATGAGAGTCGCAGGTTCGAATCTACGTTACACCGAACATTAACGCTCTTTCAGTCCTGAGGATGTTATAATGTAACGGTCAATCCCACTATTCGTTAGTAAAAATATAGCTCAAGAGTTGGTGATGAGTGGTGATGATTAGCTGCCTTCCCTCTAGTCTTACACTGTTAAACTAGGGACGGCTAGTGCAGATAACCCTCGTGTAGCTTTGCAAGAAATTCAAAACAAACCAAACTAGAAACTTTGAGATATTCATAATTTTGAAAGTAAGTAGAACAAAATCTAATTGTTTTTAAATATTAAATGTACTGATGCTTAGATTAAATAAATACTTAACTGCTACCGTAACATTTAGTTTAATTGTATACAAAGATGATTCTGGGATTTAGCTTTATAGTACACAAGATTAAAATTCATTTAATGTTCCTGTATACTTTGAGTGCTTTTTGTCAAACTCTCCAATGGCTTAGCGAGAGGTTCTGAGGGCTCATATCGTTAAAAACCAGGTTACAATAATCGTGGTAGGCACAATATAGATAGCCTATTGTACAGCTCGGTACTTAACAACAAAGAAACAAAATCTTTTATCAGTTAATAAAACAATAATCTTATCGTTGTGATTTTTGTTTTTTAGAATTGTTTACGCAAAACTAGAAAAAGATATATATACGCATAGTGGTCTTTGATTTTCAATTGTTAAACGAGACAGAAGGTAGCTAGTAAAGAGCACTTACCACCAGTACTTGGTCCACTTTTGTCTCACCGAATAGTATCCAGAAGCTATGATGTAATTACTAGTCTACTCACAGTTCTGTCTGTCTCAAAGCAGTTTGTACAAGTTACTGTATTACCTTTAAGTCCTGGTTCGAATTCCCGTCACACCAAACATGTTCGCTTTTTCAGCTGTGTGGCATTATAAGTGACGGTCAATCCCATTATTCGTTGGTAAAAGAGTAGCCCAAGAGTTGACGGTGGATGGTGATGACTAGTTGTCTTCTCTCTAGTCTTACTAATTAAATTTGGGATGGCTAGCGCAGATAGCCCTCGTATAGTTTTGCACAAAATTAAAAAAAAACCTTTATGTCCATACAGAAATACGTACACGCTAGCTTGAGTCTTAACTAGTAGTCTAGACCCTTTAACTCTGTAAAATGGTTTAATCTTTCAAGATTGGCTTAAAAACTATCATTAATAGATGCAGAAATGCACAAAAATTATATATATCTGAATAAATATGAAAAATGAAATAGTATCTAATTGTCATGGCTTGTTTGTTGGAATTCTCGTAAAACTAGTCGAGAGTTGTTTGTACTACTCGTTCCTGTTTCTGAAGTGATAAACAGAAAGAGCTAAAACAGATAGTCAACATCAATCATTATCTAATTTTAAGTTGCTCTTTTCAGACCAAATAATAGGAATTAATCATCACTGATAAGCATTCATGGTCCTAAAGAACTGACTGTAATTTTCGTTATTATATATACATATTAAGGTAAGAGGACTCAAGCCAATAACTATCACATCCACGCCCCGACACGTAAGCATTGGACCACGCACTCCCTACTAATTAAGTACTTATTTCAGATACAACATTTTCATTTTAAACATCAGTTATTTGGTGGCGAAGCTTAAAAGCTAGAGAAACATATAATTGGTGCTCCTCATTTTAGAAGTAGTGAAACACGAATCACTGCTCCCCATCTTTAAAGCTGGATAATCACGAGCCAGTGTTTCCCACATTTCAAATTGTCTTACTTGTAACTCTAAACCGCAGAAATGCACAATCTTCACTATAAATCTTCACTACACATTTAACAGTTCAAGCTTGCTTCATGATGTCATCTGTGATTACAACTACTAGATCTTCATATGTTTAAACCACTTCGAGTAAAATTATTCAGCTAATTAGCTTCAAAACAGCATTTATAAGCAAGACTCAATATAATTATTTACGGACAACCCTGTTACTTAATTCTAATGAATGGTTTGTGTGCTTCAATAATTTATTTCTGCAATTAAAGCATACTGTTCTTCGTCAGAAAACTCGCTTCATGAAAATCTGAACAACAAATTCCAGTAACTTTGTAACAATGTTTTCCCTCAAAACTCCAACTTCTTTTTGTTTTTCATTGGGTAAACTAACTGACATACGATAATACGAAAAAAACTGAAATCTCGAAACTGAAGTGTAAACAAAAATACATTTTTCAGAAATGCGATATTTTCAATCGAAACTAAAATGCCAGAAACAACAACAGATTAACCAAAATAAAACCATTTATTTTAATATTTAAAGCAATTAGTAAAAAAATTCATATATATACCCTATAGTTGCTTAAGGTTTGGTTTGTTTTGAATTTCGCGTAAAGCTTTTCGAAGGTTATCTGCGCTAGCCGTCCCTAATTTAGCAGTGTAAGACTAGAGGGGGGCAGCTAGTCATCACCACCCACCGCTGACTCTTGGTCTACTCTTTTTACCAACGAATAGTGGGATTGACTGAAAGGGTGAACATGTTAGATGTGACGGGAATTCTAACCCGCGACCCTCAGATTACGAGTCAATTGACTTAACCACCCGGCCATGTCGGGCCTTGTTGCTTATGTGAATTTTTTTTCATAGTAGCGAAATATCTTCCAATAAAATGGTTAAATAACAAAAACAACAGACAAAGCGTATTTTATTTTAATATACTAACATTAAATTATATAAGTTGAACAAGCTTAACAGCAAATAGATTACTACACATCTGCTTATTGGATCCAAATAGCAATATTAAAATTTCTTAATGACAACGCGTATAATCTTCGCTATGATATGATGTTAAAAAGCACCAAATAAATTATTTATCACCATGTAATTTAATGTAATTACTATTTAATTTCACAAACATTCACGACTTGAATTTAGTACCACAATGTGAAAAACTTGAACAATTATATCTAAACATATTGGGCATTCTGTATTCCAAAAGGGACAGTTTTTTTGTTTTTAATTACTTATGTTTTCGTAAAACAAAATATCTGACCGTACAGGTTAACATCATTTATTGACATTGAGAAGCATTCGTGACATCAATTTTGTTGTGGCAGTTGAAGTTCTTTTCAGGTCATGTTCAAGGCTGGATGTCTTTAATTTTGCATGCTGTGAGTTATGTTGAAAATAAAAAAGTATTGTTTTTCTGGTGAGAATTATATTAACTTACTCTTTCCATAGTTTACCTGCGTTTTTATATATTGCTGCTATTGTAGTAACTATAACTTTTTGATGTCAATGAAAATTTCGAGATAATTGTTAATATCCTACCTCTTTATTGACTAAGTTTAAAGGCTTCGTCTTTTAAAATCAGTTAACACCTACACAGGTGCACGTGCAATTACAAATTTGAAATATTTAGTGATCTTTGTCTGTTAAGATTATTTTTAAAACGTATTCTGATATTTATTAGAGATTTTTATGAGACACTATATAATATAGACATAAGTATCTGATCAAAAAACCATAAGGTTCAGGCATAACCGACCTAACTTTAGAACTGTTGCCCGTAGGGATTATATACCAATCAACAGCACCTGCCATTTACGCAGCGATTAACTGTCTAAATACACAGCGGAAGTGGTTAAGGAACTCCACTCAAAATGTGTGGATCAAAGATCCGAATTCCAACTGCGAAAATGTGGTAGAAATATAATGTTGTCAATGTTATTCTTTAGGAAATCGTAGCCCAGATGTGTGGCTAGAAATGGTGTTGTAATACTATCAGATACAAACAAAGCTACAGCTGAAAGCTTATCCAGTCTAGAACTTCATGAGCTGCGACTCTTGCTGGTCTAAACGTTCAGACATGGTATATTCGATTCGATCAGTGTACGGCTGAAGACATCAAATAATATTTGTTTATTTGTTTAGAAGTAAACACAAAACCACGGGTATCGAAATCTGGTTTCTAGCGGTGTGAGTCCGCAAACATTCCGCTGTGCCAATGGGGGGTATCAAATAGTAAAGAATTTCACATTAAGTAAACACTGAAAAGAAACATTATCATACAGCAACTTCGAAAGATATGGTTTATATATTTCAAACTTTTAATACAGTCGCTGAATCCAATCTTCACAAGTTGGAAGTCCATTGGAAGGGTAAAAAAACACTATAGATGCAATTGGTTTTATGTTTGTTAATTTAACAGAAAATGTTTTCAGAAAATGTTATTTTTTTAAATTATTTTTGCAATGTAGGTAAATAGACTAGTAACTATTATTTTGATGTTATATGTGACGAGAATCTTACTGTAAGATGTTATATAAAATTGAAGGTTGTCATTAGTACATGGTGTATTCTTTTTGATTTGGCCCGGTATGGTGAATTAAGGCGTGCGACTCGTAATCTGAGAGTTGCGGGTTCGAATCCCCGTTTCACCAAACATACTCGTCCTCTCAGTCGTGGGGGCGTTATAACGTCACGGTCAATCCCACTATTCGTTGGTAAAAGAGTAGCCCAAGAGTTGGTGGTGGGTGGTGATGACTAGCTGCCTTTCCTCTAGTCTTATACTGCTAAATTAGGGACGGCTAACACAGATAGCCCTCGTGTAGTTTTGCGCGAAATTAAAAAAACAACAACAACAACAACGAAACAGACTTTTTTGAATGAGGTTGATTTTATTTTTCAAGAAAGTTCTGCATTACCGTAGACAACGTTTTGTAATAAATGCTTAAAGTGATTTAATTTGAACTAAGACCACTATTCAAATATTTAATAATGAAAATATGAAATATGTAAGAGTGCGACTTCAGTATTAACACGAATTCAACGTTCTCTAAGGGCTGGAAACTTATTCGATGTTTGAAGCAATATGATTTTAAGAGTTATTTCTCGGGATTTTAAAGTTGTGATATATCTGGGAAAATAATTCTTAAGTACCTCTAGGGCAGTTTTGGACTTCAACAAACTAGTTCAGTAAATTACCTCCTTCCCCGTCAAGCATGTGTGTGTGCTTGTATGTATGTGTTTTCTTATAGCAAAGCCACATCGGGCTATCTGCTGAGCCCACCGAGGGGAATGGAACCCCTGATTTTAACGTTGTAAATCCGTAGATATACCGCTGTATCAGCGGGGGAAGCTCCCTCAAGTAAGGAGCGAATAATATTCCAATGTCATTTAACCTGTAAGCTTATTGTAATGCTAATATTATAAAACTCGGTTTGTAATTTTTCCGTAAGTCATGTAATGTAATGTGAAGATCATTCTTAATGTGTTAATCGTGTAATTTTATAAATCAAAAGAACTGTTCTTGACCTTAATAGTAAAGTAATGCCATAGATTATAAAATTTCAACCTGGCCCTATTTGCAGTGTAGTTTCACAAATAATATAAAGGGCTTACTTTCCCTATCAACAACACAATTAGACAATATACACAAACCAATCCTAACGTTGTTATTAATGTAATTTTATATTGACTAAACACAGGTCATAGCCGTATCAGTTGCGTAATCTGAGATAAAATGCGATACATATGAATACACAACAGTAAAACACGTTCCAACTATAACATTACTTCAAGGCACACATTACTAAAATCACTACTGATCTGATCAGTAATGCAACGTAACGTTGTACAACAGTTGGTCCTGACCTGATTTTAATGAAACGGGATTAATTCCATTCTGAACTATATCAGTAATGTGTCACGCTATAAAAAGACAAGTTCTGACCTCATGGTATCGTATAACATGGCATTGTATGAAGATTGCTGTTTACTATATAAATAATACGACTTGACACATTGATTCTGATTTAGTAAATATTGTAATATTATGCATTGTGAAACTCTACCCTTATTTAGCATTTACTGTAATATGATGCATTTTGAAAACTGATCCTTATTTAGTATATACTGTAATATGATGTAGTATAAAAATCGATCCTGATTTAGTAAATACTGTAATATGATGTACTGTGAAAACAGATGCCTTACTACTATCACATGTCTAAGTTATAAATTATTAAACTTCAGTCTTGACCTTGGTAAGATAGGCTAATGTTACACGATATAAAACCTGTCCTGACATTATGAGTAATATATTGTCACACGGCCTGGGCGCGGCCAAGCAGTTAAGGCACTCGACTCGTAATCCGAGGGTCGCGGGTTCGAGTCCCCCTCACACCAAATATGCTCGCCCTTTCAACCGTGGGGGCGTTATATATGGACGGTCAATCTCACTATTCGTTGGTAAAAGAGTAGCCCAAGAGTTGGCGGTGGGTGGTTATCACTAGCTACCCTCCCTCTCGTCTTACACTGCAAAATTAGGGATGGCTAGCGCAGAAAACCCTCGTGCAGCTTGCGCGAAATTTAAAACAAGCCAAACCATTGTCACATACTGTTTCAATGTGCTAACTTTCTTACTTAAGGAAAGCTTTCACATTAAAACGGATATTCCATGGAAAATTGTACAATTTTGACCTTGTTTCTATATCTCTTATTTGTGATGGAATCAGCCATTTTTTAAGGAATGACACAGTGTTTTGTACATGTTCGTATCACTTGGGGATTTTTTGTTCCATTTAGAATAATCTTGGTGCAGGTAAATAATCCAAATAATACACTAGAATCCTGGTCTAATTCGAAACGGTCGATTTCATTTTTTTTGCCTTTTTTTTTTCGTCCTGGTCGAGACTGAAATTATTATATCTTTTTACTCCAGTAATCAAGGAGAAGCCACAACAGAATATCTATAAGCTGAATAGTTTCATCCCAGAATGACACTGTTTTTAAATAAACATTTTTCTTTATTTTTTACTTCCATTACTTGCATTCCTTTCCAGACCATGTTAAATTTAACGTTCAGCGTAATATTTTCGGAACCAACGTTGCATGGATGTATTATTTTTATCCTTTGGACATAAGTGTTTCTCAACACCACAACTGTGTTATATTTTCTAATTTAACCAGTGATTTCACTGTCTAAAGCTATTTTTCTGTATTCTTAATCTTGTTATAAACCTGATATGCTCTGGATTAGTTGTGTTATATTGCATTAGTATTAGGAGCTAGCCTTCTTTATTTTCTCTGTAAAATTATGCCATTGATATGGTATACCTTTTTTAAATTAACAAAGATCGACTTTAGTATACATTCGAAACACAGGCGTACAAGCGTTTAAAAAGGCACTTTGAACACTACTATTTTCAATTAACTAATACACTAGTAACATTACTAACTGAATAATTGTACGTTATCACAGATTTCCGCTTACTAGAAATTATATTTTTATGATATTTATAATCATATTCATGCGGATAGAGTTGGGTGCTCAAATTAGAATATATTTACTTATTTGCATTTATGTCTTTAAAAGTGTTTTAATTTATGAGCTAAAACACAAAATCAAAATAGCATTAAGAATGTCTCTTGGTCGGTTAGTGATGAATTTCCGAACTTACAAGGTAAGTGTACAAGGCTAAATTCTTCGCAATAAAAAAAGGCAAATAGCATATTGTGTAGCTTTGTGCTAAAAACCTACAATGACAATATTACCATCGGTACGTACTCCTATTTGAATATATTATCTAAAGACCTAGGGATCATTTCTGTATTCCTTATCAAGGAGTGTGCTAGCACTCTCTCTGAAGAGACGGCACATAATAAGCAGTGCGTAACATCTCTAGCCATTCTAAGTATGATCCACACATAAAATTAACTCTGGTCAGTTTTCTCTGTGATAATAACTTGAAATAGGCATGTTTTAGATCCCATGATATCAAAAGGTAATTTGGTTTTGTTGTAACTAGGACTATGGTTTGAAACCGGTTTTCAAATGTCAGCGAAAAGATTAAGGTGGTAAATATGACACTCAAAATCAACGTAAAGATAGTCAATCTGACTGAGATTCGATGGTTATGCCAGTTAAGGAAAACAGCAGAGTTACATATTACATTATTTCCAATATCGAACAGCACGGGCGCTGTGAAGGTTTGAATTATCACCTTTGGTGAATCTGTGTTCGTAAGGACAAAAACTCAGCTTTTATAGAATAGGCGTGATAGGCAATACCATCCAAGAAAACTCTGCATGTTATTAAGTATCATATTAAAGAATTAAAGGATCCATACCGTATCACGAAATCACTACCCGCATTTTTTACACTTTTTGCAGGAACTATTGAACTTTCCGAACGATATAAGCACAGCTTAGAATTTTAAGTATATTTTTTCTCGATATTTTACTCTATCATAGGCGTAAGAAAGATGAAACAAAACGTTTCTAATCCTGTGGCATGATTCCATTCATCCATTGTACATAGTCTGCCATCCAACCACTTTTTACTCTTTACATCTGAAATAAACGGTTTTCGGTACGATTATCAGCTGATACAGTCATAAACCAGGCCAGTCTATTTTCTCATCCCCAGTTATTACTAGTGCTCATAATGTTATTTTTCCCTATTCGTAGTTTATACAGTAACTAAGATAGGACTCAATTATCAACTGACGGATCATATGATCAGTTAAATGTGCAAAACGAGGTCCCACATGACACATTGGTATTCTTTTGATATTTTGATATTTGAGTCGTGCACATGGTTTTACAACATCCAAATTTTGTCATAATTAACAATATATTTTCAGACATATATTTCCATCAAGATATTAGTAAACTAAACAACATTGCAATTAAATTATTTGAATCTTACTTTCACTTACATGTTTTTCGACTAGTAAATGATTACGATAAATATTGTTATAAGCTATATTTGTAATGTTGTAATTTATTTTTGGGTAGAAAGCACGTGACGTTAAGTCCAAGTAAAATTATTGGAGTATGATTAGAATATTCTATATTAACGTCACGAAGTCCTAGTGGCTTTGCTAGATATCGAGAACAACCAGTATATACAAATACAGGTGAATCAGTCAATACACTAAATAAGCTTTCAGGGTAAATAAGTGAAGCATATATATAGTTAATCAGTCAAAAAGTTTTTTTTTGTTAGTGTTTTGTTTCAGTTACACTATCGATAAGTTCTAATGTTGTACAAGTTTTTGTTGGACTTTTTTTGTGGGTGGTAAACATCTGTTGAGATATTTCCTTTTGAGTGTCATTTGTAAAGTTACTTAGAGCAACAACTTATAAGTTACAAAGGGTACAAGTCTGTAAAGAAACGTTAAGGATGAAATGAACTAGATTCTTATTATTATCGGAAACGGAAGATGAACTATTTTTGCCAAATAAGTTTAGAGAACCTGTCAACGAAAGAATAATGTTGAAACGATAATTAATTCTTACAAAAAGATTTATCGGTTACACAGAGTAAAAATTTTGCATAATACGTTTACAATGCATCATTAGGCTTACCTGACATCATCAGGGGAAATACAATAACTGAGCTTAACAGACTTTAATTTAAAATAAGAGAATCACTGGAGTTTTTGTAACAACGTTAACCTTCAAAATTTATGAATCAGCTGTTATAAAGTAAATAACTAGTTCATCAATTCATATGAATTTAGAAATATATTTATCACATATATAGGATTATATTGGCGAGTCACACAAGCAATTTTATCTTTGTTTGCGATAACATTTAAAATCTCCATCTCATGTTTCTGAACATGTGTCTAAAAATAATCATTCTATAGATTTTTCTAACCTAAAAGTCATCAGCACAGAAGATAACATCAATAGATAATAAAATAAAATAAACCTTCTTAATAAAAAACAACGCCCTATTCTTAATCAATACAAAGGTAACCATTTATATCCATTTCAATCTCTCTTGTGTATAGAACAGAATTCAATGCTCAGGCTCAGTCCCTGTAACTCACCTAATGACGCCAATTAAACTTGGTGAAAAGCTGTGAACAAAATAAACGAAAGTTTTATTCTCGGCAACCGATAAAACCTTTCTTGAAATTGGAAAAAGAAACAGAGTTTTCATAATGGTTATTATATAAGCTTGATAAAAACGATAGTTCCTGATAAATGTTCGTAATAATTTTGCTTTATTTCTTACTTTCAGGATTTTGTATATCATTCATGAAACGCTGACTGCTAGTCTTTGTTTCGCAATTGTTAATTGAGTTCATTCACATTTGTTTCTATTGCTTGTTTTAAAGGATTAAAACAATTTTTTGATGTTAATGCATTCATATGCATTCAAGTAACCTCAAATATATGATCAAATGAGCAGGAAATTTCTGTAAAATTACTACTGACAAATAAAGATTTGGAAAATTTAAAATATACAGAAAATTAACAAATGATCATAAGTTTGAAAAATTCTATGGTAGGAAAGGACTGTCAGTGTCGACTGTTGAAGATTTTAGCTTCGGAAACCGTTCATGACATATGATACAGCATATTGATTTACTCTATTTCGCAGAGTGCACGTTTTCTGTTGCTAAAGAGTCACGAGAATATAGAAGCATAATACTCTGTGTCATGAACTAAAAACATATCTTTCAGGACCATAATGTATACATTAAAGATATAGATATACGGACCATACATGTGTGTATTTATTCTCCATTCACACCGCAACCTAACAGGCGTTTTTATTTGGTGAAGTCGTGCGTTTTTTTAAAAAAAAGAATGTATTGAAATATAGTGAAGAAAACATATGCCAGTAACATAAGGTGTGATGGATCAGCGGAACAATAATCAATATATTGGTCGCAGACGGTCAGTTCTCACTCCTGTCTGTGTGAACTTGCGAACCATATATATAAGCATACAAGGGGCTTGTCATGCAAATATATATATATATATAATACATACAGTTGTGCTATATTTCCTTTGAGCGTAGTTCATCATAAATCATGCTCAATGTAGGAATGCGAGACAACTGATCACTCAACATAATGGTCTTCGACACACCCCTCTAGGAATGATGTAGCTACCACAAAAGATGGCTTGCAACAAAGCTTCTATTGGTCATTTAGTTTGTTGTGTTTTCGAGCTACTACCTTTCCTACTACTCAAGTTGTTACAAAAGGTTTTAAAAATAGAGTCGTTTATGTCTTCAACGGTCGCAACAAAACGTTTTTTGCAGTATTTCTTAAAACTGTAAATGAAAATGCCATTCAAATAGCCTACACACGTCTGTACATAATGAGTTGTATTTTATGTATGCAGATAAGTGAAAAAGTATACACGGAAAGTGAATCAATTTTACAGATAAAACAGATGGTAAAAACTTTTGAAATACAGTACTTACTATTCCATCCTAACTGTGTTACTGATAAATAAACAAAAAAATCGTTGGTGATCTAAAGTCGTGTTGAATTTATTGAAAATGTATGCGTCGAGAAATTTTCATTTCTTTTTTCTAATTACTGATTTTGCCCCCCGCTAGTACAGCGGTATGTCTCCGGATTTACAACGCTAAACTCAGGGGTTCGATTCCCATCGGTGGGCTGAGCAGATAGCCTGATGTGGCTTTGCTATAAGAAAAACACACACACACACATTAATGATTTTCCTTTCCCGAAATTATAAAGAGGAAGTGGTCCACTGTACTGTATTGCTGAGATGAACTCTTTCTTCCAGAACGAAGGTTTATTAGCCTACACAAGTTTTAGTTTAATTTTGCTGTCATTAGTGTTGCCAATCCGTAAACTTACCATTAATCTAACTAGAGATGCTTAATTGTGGAGCAAAATTTTACTTATCGTCCACACTAATCTATTTGAATAAATTATTTCATTGTTTTCCACTTTGTTAGAAGCAATTATTCTGAGAAAACTGTGAGAAATTTGCCAATACAAGTTTATTAAATGAAGAATTTCCATCGCTGTGTACGTTCTAATTCTATAGATACTTGCTTAGGTAGAAACCACTAAAGTTTGTACCCTACGTTTATCTGTCTTTTGTATGTACGGAACGTTATTTGTTTCTGGCCTAATTCATTGATATTAAAAAAAAAAATTCCGGATGGTTTATTCTTGTTTCTCAAGCTATATATAAATATGGCATATCCAACTTCTTACACGCATATTCACATAACGCATCTAGTTATATATTAGTACTTCCACTTGCTTGTAATATTATTGTTATATGTATCAGGCATACATTTATAAAAATTCTCAATGCATCAAGAGTTTCATATCACAACGCACACGCACACAGATATATATGTTTATATACTTGTTTGTGGTCGCCGCATTGTTATTTCGAGGAATTTCTATCAGTATAAAGTGGGTAATCTTGGTAAATAATACAGAATGCTAAAACTATTTCATAGACAAGGCTTACCGTTCCATTCTGGTTACGTTTGTAAATGCTACTGACAGATGAGTGACAATACACTGATCACTCTAATTGTCTCACATGTAATTCCAGTCATTCTTTTTCAGTTTGCTAAAACATTGAACTTTTAACTTAATAATTTGAATTATTTTTACTAATTTACATTACACTGAGCAGGGAATTATTATAGATTAGCTGTATTTTGAAATTCTAATTATTAAATTAATATAAATGTTACTGCGCAGGATAAATGATACATTCGAATAAATAGATACCCAGGGCATTGAATACACATTAATATTGACATTCTTAGAGCAGCAGTTTAATGAAAGTAAATATTTTAATCTCATGGGAATATAGTTACTACACTACCAAATATAATTTAATGTACGATTGTATAATGATAAACCTAGATAACATGTTGAGTGAGGTATTATATCATTTTACTCTCTTTCCAATGAGAAACATCATTTTTAATTTGTCGCTGAGAAGGAACATAGATCAGAAAAAACAATCTAATGTCGGTTTCGATCTATCTTGATGACCAAAAATAGAAAGGCAAACATAATGACGATTTTTTCATCTCTCTCTTTCTTCAAAATTTATAATCCAATCAAGGTATTTGACGACGTCTCATCTTTGGAATTCTACCATATTTCCCTCCATATATTATCCACGAACAAAATAATGGATCAAAATATTGATATTTAAAGAAAATTTATGACAAACTACGCCATCTGTTACAAGATGGCACCTGGTTTTGAAAAGGTCATTTTCCGTTCGATGTTGTAAGCCTTCTTCAGTTATCGATCGTTCAGTATTTTTTGTCTGTTAGTCGCCGACATATGTACTTCACAATCGCTCGTGCTTCCTATGGTTACTTCACTCATTTTAAGAGGAGAATTAAACTTAAACTTTTCAGCGTTGTAAGTCTATAATCTTATCAGTGATGCCATCAAACGACACTGGTTTTAGATTAAATAATACAATTAAAGTGTTGTTTTTTTCCTATATGAAACTTGTTATATCTTAATTAAGATTTTTTTTTACCCACGATAACTTAAAAGCTAATGAACTAAAAGTAATATTTCAATGTGATTTACACTCGCGTGGCTTGAAAGCGCTGAGATCTCTAATTTTTAGTGTATTAACCTAAACTGTGACACCACAACCCGAGTATAATTATTAAACATTTCCTTTGGTTTCATGAAGTATTGATTAAGAGCTGTGCGTACTGGAGTGCAAAGGTATTTGATGCCAAGTTATAAACCATTTACAATCTGTCAGAAAGCTCCAAACTCTTATTATGTGTTTTAAAACTAGTATTTTACTATAATTTTTTTTTTTGCTTGTCTGTGGATTTGGTATTGCTAACATAATACGCTATGAAAAGATAATATCCTTCACTCGATTAGGAAATCCTTGGAGCGAAAGAAAGTGTTTATTGGCTAGAACAACGATGTTCGCTAACAGTTGATATTGAGGTAGTTACTTCAAGCTAAATAGAAAATTTGCTCACAGTATCTGAAATTTTGTAGGTCTTTCAACATCATAGCACTTTTAAACCACATATCAATAAATCATTTAAAGTGTTAGGGATAATTTTAAATTTTAGTCTTGCCGGGTGTGAGGACACTTCTGCTTTACAAAAGTATTTGTATTATTTGGTGAGTTTGGTGAATAAACGGCAGATGGTTTTATTTATAATAACTCAAAGACAATAAATTATGAGTGCAATCTTGATGGGGTCTTCTGTTCTGGCTGATCTATTTTTCAAGCTATCAAAGCTAGTGGCAGGACGAACAGAATTTTGGATTGTATCTACAGATACATATAATACAAGTCTGGGGAGATTATAATATGATTATGTAAGTCACTGGTTAGGCCGCATTTCAGATAATGTATTCAATCTTAAGCTTCTTACCTTGGAAAATACAAATAATTATTGGGTAAGATTCAGTGTAATGATATTATGATAATACCTGAGATGAAAAAATTTTATACTAAAATACGTCAAACTATATGATCTTTTTCTCTTGAAGAGGTTAGAATATATCTGATTGAGGTATTTGAAATTGTTGAGAGAAATGATAGTGTTGGTGTATTATCTGTTTTTGTATTTAATTTTGAGAATATTAAGACTAGGGTAAAAAATATAAATTTTGAAAAGGTAGAAATCATTTCAGACAAGACGTCTTTATTTGCCTAATAGGGTCGTTGGCCTTCAGATGTAGTAGATGCAGTTATTTTAATGGAAATTATGGAAAATAAGAAATATTAAAATAATGAGCGCCATAGTTCGTTGTTTTATTTTAATTTTAAAGTTTAGTATAATATATGAGACACTCTAGATGGACAAGCAGTTTTTTTAAACTGTGTTTATATGTATAATGTTTGTAAAAATTAAGACACTGTTTCATTTCTAATCCATCACAGACAGTATTTATCCCACATGTGGTTTCATACGAGTGCAGAGTTTTCAATTGTTACACGATCAATAATAGCAGCAAACATGAGTTACGCTTTTAGTAAC
The DNA here is from genome assembly GCF_004210375.1 of Tachypleus tridentatus. NCBI lineage: Eukaryota > Metazoa > Arthropoda > Merostomata > Xiphosura > Limulidae > Tachypleus > Tachypleus tridentatus. The sequence goes on along the minus strand of NC_134834.1, from coordinate 52,569,785 downwards.
CACAATAGTTAAGATGATGCATACACGAGAATGTAAATCCTATACTTGGTCGGCCCGGCATGGCCTGGTGATGGTCAGGGCGCTTGACTCGTAATTTGAGGGTCGTGGGTTCGAATTACCGTCATACCAAACATGCTCGCCCTTTTAGCCGTGGGATGTTATAAAGTTACAATCAATCCTACTATTCGTTGGTAAAAAGAGTAGCCCAAGAGTTGATAGTGGGTGATGAATAACTAACTGCCTTTCCTCTAGTCTTACACTGCTATGTTAAGTATGGCTAGCGCAGATAGCTCTTGTATAGCTTTGCGTGAAATTCAAAAACAAACAAATCTTTCTTTGACTAGCAGCTTTCTCAACAGCAATAATAGAAATTAACAAACCTTATTTATCTTCTAGAAAATATTTAGAAACATTCATGTGTCTTTGAATCTTTATTCGCACATCAGTTAAAAATCAACTATCACGTGATCATACTTAAAAAAAAAAAGATATTAAGAACTAAGTTAGAATATCATGTAATTCCCCCAAAATGAGTTGCTGAAAAAATCTTAAGACTTTTAATTATTAACGTCAATATTCCTTGTTCATTAAAGAAGTATTTACTCATTTTTGATCAAGCTGTGTAAGTGAGAAGAGAAGCACATTTTAAATGTATGCCAAAACGTTCGAATTGATTCTATAATAAATGTATGGTAACTATTGTGTTTTATACTAATGTAACGTGGATATTTTTTCTTATAGAAAATCCACGTTAGGCTATCTGTTGTGTACCACGAAGAGAATCAAACCCCTTATTTTATCCTTATAAATCCGTAGACTTACCGATGTCCCTTACAAAACCAGGCGTTTTATATCAGCCTGGCCCGGCATGACCAGGTGGTTAAGGCACTCGAATCGTAATCCGAAGGTCGTGGGTTCAAATCTCTGTCACACCAAACATGCTCGTCCTTTCAGCCATCGGGGCATTATAAAGTGACCTTCAATCCCACTATTCATTGGTAAAAAGAGTACCCCAAGAGTTGGCGGTGGGTGATGATGACTAGCTGCCTTTTCTCTAGTCTTACACTGCTAAATTGGTAACGGCTAGCGCAGATAGCCTTCGTGTAGCTAGTTTATGTGTATGAAATGTTATACTCGTAAACTCTAATAAGATAATATATAAAAGTGAGCCTTGTTTAAAGGAGGTTTATATATAATTTCTTCTTTAGTTTTATGGAACTCGAATTTTAAAAATTTACGCATGTTTTGTGCTTAAATTTATCCAATAACACGCGTTACTTTTTTTCTTTTATTTTTATTAAACGTAGATGCAATTTACTGTTTTTGGCTCTACTCAGTCTAGGAGTCGCTTCTTATGCATGCAACACACCACTTAAAACTCGTTCCGATTTTGACAATGGTAGGTTTGATTAACTACCTGCATAGTGGGTAATGTTGAGTTTACGTACTATTTTTTATTCACAGTAATTATTTAAATTGACGTCAACGAAAAATAACTCTATTATCAAACTTCTGTTTTAGTGAAAACAAAGCTTAACAACGATACTTAGGTACGAAAACAAATTTCCCACGTCAAAAATTCGTACAATTTGGTAATGTATAGAAATGAAAAGAGATTTATAGTAACTGTTAGATAACTTGTTATGTGCATTTTTTTTAATTATGAAGAATAATATTTTTTTGCTTTATAGTCTACAATACATTAATCAAATATATTTCTTTATACTGCATTACATGTTTTTGTAATACCATTGAAAATTACTTTTCTTCACTGATGTATTAAAACAGTTACAATTTGTAAATGAGATTGTTATCAGGCTGCAGGACACTCTTATAGAATAAATCAGCTAAAAGACAAGTAGTTCGTAAAGTATCACGTGATACAACAAGTGACACTTAAAATTGCGATAAATAACATATAGACTTGGAGTACTCAATAATTAACATAGCGCGTTCATTAGGCAATAGCAAATTAAATTGTAGAAAACCCACTAAACATGCTCGCTTTTACTGACCGTGAGGGCGTTATAATGTGACGCTGAATCCCACTATTATTTGGTAAATGAGTAGTCCAAGAGTTGGCGGTAGGGGGTGATGACTAGCCGTCTTCCCTCAAGTATTTCACTGCTATATTAGGAACAGCTTACGAAAATAGTTTTCCTGTATATTTGTACGAAATATATATTTAAAAAGATCTAAGAACTTCTCCCAAATAAAGTGGTATTTGAATTGATAAAGGAAGATATCTAACCAACAGCACTCACCATTATCTGTTATCTGACCAAATAACTGGATTTTGATGACACCCTTATAAACTACTCCCTGTAACACCAAACATGCTTGCCCTTTCAGCCGTGGAAGCGTTATAATGTGACTATCAAAAGTTGGCGGTGGGTGGTGATGACTAGCTGCCTTCCCTCTAGCTTTACACTGCTAAATTAGGGACGGCTAGCACAGATAGTCCTCGTGTAGCTTTGCTCGAAATTCAAAACAAACCAAACTTATAAACCACTCGCGGCTCCAAAATGCAAAACTCTCTCTTTTCTTGTTTTTTGTTTCGTTTTTAGCGGTAACAGGACGAGAACAAAATTGATCCTCAGATCCAACATACAGCACGCTAACCAATAGTTTATTGGATAGTCTATCCCATAATACTCCTTCAATATAACAAGCTTATTCAGATTTCACTCATGTGGTACAGATCTAATCAACTTTAAATTTTACTGTTGTTTATCGTTTCGACACACATTTTAAGCAGTCTAAAACTAATCTGATAATTTTAAATTTTCGAATTAATATTTAATAATAGTTGCTAATTAGTTCCTTGATTGAGTGTATTATCTTGTTAACGTTACGTGGACTACTGTATGGTAAGTAACTGAAGCTGTGATATAATGACAGACAACTCTGTTTCACTGATACACGGGAATTATTATTTATATTTCTTCTAATACAACTAATCTGAATTACTTTAAGCCTAGGAGTCTAGTGGTTAATACGTTTTGTCTTCATTAAGAAGCGTTTTCCGAACCGTCAATTTTAAACTTTAAGTTTTCTTATTGTGTTCGTTTTGTGTTTTCTACTGGCAAATCGCAAACTAAACTTATATCTAAAGGTTAATCTCAGGAAACCCGCAAAATTATCTCTATAAGTTAGCCGCAAAAACGTTCAAGTTAATTTTATATCGTCAGGTTAATCTTGATAAACCAAAGGTAAATGTATCTGTTGTTTTTCTTAGCTTTGGCAAAAGCAGGGTTAATATTGCTTCCACAGGATAGAGTTGGTAAATCAAACGTTAAGCTTATGCCTACAGATTAGATTTAGTAAACCCCAAACTGTATTTGGCCTGGCATGGCCAAGCGCGTAAGGCGTGCGACTCCTAATCCGAGGGTCGCGGGTTCGCGCTCGCGTCGCGCCAAACATGCTCGTCCTCCCAGCCGTGGGGGCGTTATAATGTTAGAGTCAATCCCACTATTCGTTGGTAAAAGAGTAGCCCAAGAGTTGGCGGTGGGTGGTGATGACTAGCTGCCTTCCCTCTAGTCTTACACTACTAAATTAGGGTCGGCTCGGGGGCAGTGGGCTGACAACCTACTCACTTAAATACCTGTTGAAGAATCCGCAAGCGATTGCGGCCCTATGGAATCTAATGGTGATAACTAACTAAACTGTATTTATCATCTTAAAGTTTATCTCGGTAAACACCAAATTTAACTTATGTGTAAACAAGTTAGTCTTAGAAAAACTTAAGATAATCTTGAAATCCTAAATCAAACTTGTATTAATTCGAAAGTATAGGCAAACCACAAACTTGACTATCAACTTTAGTCTTAAAGTTACAGATTACAAAATTATCTCTGCAGGTTAGCTTCGGTAAAATCCGAATTAAACATATCTCCAATAGATAATCTCGACGAATTCTAAGTTAAACGTATAATACAGATTAACTGGATTTAGCAAACTCCAAGGTAAATATCTACGGATTAGTTTCAGCACATACCGAGGTAAACTTATTTCTGGAGGTTAATTGAATTTGGCAAACTTCAAGTTGAACATCTCTTCAGATAAGATTTAAAAATTGCTAAATTAAACTTGTTTTTTGCGGGTTAGCCTTCACAAACATCTTTGGTAAACCCCAAATTAGATTTATCTTTGCAAGTTAATTAGTTTTGGCAAACCTAGAGATAGATGTATGCTCTCTCTGTGTGGTTTGGTACTGAATAGATGATTTAATATAAATAACCTTGTACATGAGAAGAAACTGAAATATTGAACAAAAATATTTAAAGAATGGTTCAATAATATCCATTTCAGTAGGTTCTGAAACATAGACATCAAACATGTTCGCCCATTCAGCCGTGGGGATGTTATAAAATGACGATCAATCGCATTTTCCTTTCGTCGCTAAAAGAGTAACCCAAGATCTAGCAGTGGGTGGTGGTTACTATTGCTTTATTTCTAGATTTTTATTGCTACGCTAGGAACGACTAGCGCTAATTGCTCTCATATAGCTTTGCACAAAATTCATGACGAACAAAAGAGATCTTAGGGAACATTATCATCGCATAACGTAATAGTCTGATTGAAAGTATTGCGAATATTTTATTTAGAGTCGTAGAAGCAGCACATAGATGTTTTAGAGATATCGCTTATATAGTACAAAACAGGAAACTAGCAACAAGCCACATCCACATATTTCACTTTAATTGGGTGCGACAGCTGTGAGGTACAGAAACATAATCCAACAGTAGTTAAACTAATCATGCACTTTAACCTTCATCTTTGATGAAATCTGAATGGATTGCAACATCACCTACAACTTGTCTGTATCCAGAAGTCTAACTTAATATTGGCCAAATAGGAGAAAACAAAGAGCAGAAAAAATCAGATTTACATTCGAAAGGACAAATAAGAAGATGTCATTATTGATGAGGTTCGTTTCTACCACACTTCCGTCCTGGATTGGTTTTTTCTATTCGAAGTAAATTCATTAGCGTTTACCACAATACTTCTGGTGAGTGTACAGCGCCCTCATCTTTGTGTAGTAAAGTATATGTTGTATTTATTATTTTCTATTGTGTTTCATCTTTTTTTATTGTTTTAATGTATTTTAAATTACTTTGATGTGAGATGGAAATGCTTGTTGAAGAACATGAGATATCATTATCACATGATGGGATATGTATTCTAAAGATGGCTGGTATGGGTATTAAAACTTTAATTAAAATAAAGGTTGCAAACTCTCTTTGTTAACCTGAAGATGACTTTAAAAAGTTGACAAATTGTTCTGTATGTTATTTTAATTAAAGTTTTAATATCCAAACCAGCTATCTTTAGAATACATTTTACTTCAAGCGGGTTTTCGTTATCATGAAATGATGGGATATATTTGAGTTGCATCATAAGTCGTCATTAGAAACTCAAATATTCGTGTAAGTGTTTTTGAGCTAATGGAATACTTGTTATTTCTGGAACACTGGGGGAACCTATTCAGAAATTTATAAGACGAGTTTCTAAACGTTACCACATTAAGTTTTTACCAACAATGATACCATGTCATCACCAATATTTGTAAGTTTAGTGAATACGTTAATAGATCGATATTTTGAGTTACATCATAGTAAGACTGATAGTACTTTTAATTAAACTTTCCTTCACTAACCCTTAAAACATAATAGCTTCTAGGTGATATTAACAAAATAATACACAAAATTCAAATACCATTTTAACAGTGGTTGAAAAGCGAATATTTTCGTTTAGATACTACATTTCTAAATAACTAGTTTTTGAGTATATCTTATGCCTCAGTTTCAGGAATTAAAATACAAAAAAGGTTTTTCGACACCTGTGATGGGCATAGCTCACATAGCCCATTGTGTAGTTTGGCGCTTAAATGAATAGACAACGAAGCTACGTGTATACGTGTTAACTTTAGTATCTAACTGTTTGCACACAAATTCATTTAGCACGCCAAGTAATGTATGAATATTTATACTTACTTGTAATATTTAGTGTTAAATGTATACATTTATATAAGAGCTTGTTATATCCAGAGGTGTATGTGCACCAACACACATACACACACTATACTACTATTCAGAGGAACCTTTATTAGTTCAACAGTACATAATAAGAAGCAGTCTCATGAGTCTTTTCCCGCCTGAGAAATTCCAGCTGGTACATTTATTCTACATGGTTGCCTCCTTCCTAAGACTTACAGTAATACTGATGCAACCAAGCAACGGCACTTTATTAGTGTGGTACATTTCTTTATGACCTAATTCACACACACACACACTCAAACAAATAATTCAACGGTAAAAAATCCTCATTACACGCTTTTATATAATATTTCATTTCAATCTATTACTTCCGTGTTTGTGGAAATGTCGTTTAGCAAATCCTTACGCCTGTATTTTACGTGACAACACAAGCCTGTTTCTTGAATATAATTATTTCTCGCTCTTTTTTTTTTTCAGTAAAGCGTGTAACAACATTCTGATAACTAACAAGGTGGATTATAAGATATGTTCTTAACGCAAAAGGAGACACCTTGTAATATGCCACCAATATACATACAATCTTCATATTTTGAGAAAGTAGTGAAAAGAAAATAGAATAGTTAATAGTGGGTTAAGAATGCTAGACACCAAGCACCAGTAACATATCTAGATCGAATAAGGGGGAAAATATTGGTATTATGAAACAATCAGGCTTACAGTGGGCTGTTAAAATAGCATATACAATCTCCTTTATTCGGGGCTCGTATCGTTTAACGTGGAATGTATAATTGGTTCTGATTAGAGGATACTGGTTATTTTTCCGACGACAAACATACTTATCTACTTTACTAAATACTTTTTTGTTTAAATTCAACGTAATATTGGTTAATAAAGGAAAGTTACTTATATTATTATTATAACATGAATCACATTATCTCTAGAGTTAGGTAAGTTATAGTTATGTGTGTATGTCTATACTTTATTATAGCAAAACCACATCAGACTATTTGCTGTGTTCACCAAGAGAACTCAAACCTCCCATTTTTTTAACGTTGTAAATCCGCAAACTTATCGCTTACCCACCGGAGGAAAGTTAGAGTCAATCATCAAAGAATGCCCGTATTTATATGATAAGCATTTTAATAAAACAGTTTTGTATATGTTTAACTAATGACTGCTATTACCCAACTAATGTTAAACCGCAAAATTTTGCGCACATTTTATCTCTCAAAAAGAGAGCCAGCTTGCAGTTTACTTTGATACGAGTAATTATAAATAACTGAAGTGAGCGTGACATTAAAGACATTATAATTGTAATTAGTTTATTGACTTATTCCAAAACCATAATTAACTAAATAATACCATGATCCTCAAGAAAACGTAAGTGGAAATAGCAGAAGATCAAACCATATTTGATCCCTGAAACATACAGTTAAGGATATAGTATAAGCTATCATGAAAATAAATTGCATTATTAATTTCTTTATTTGTTCGTTTCGAATTGTCAGTTTATAAGTACTATTACAATAAAAGTAGGAAAAATGAAATTATTTCTATGATCTTCTTACAACATTGTCTTTAAACATAATATTAAGTTGTTGTTTTTTTTTCTTTAAGTTGAAGTGATTGAATAGTATCGTAATTTATTGAAAGTAAAACGATTTTGCCTCTCGTGAAAGTAGAATTACAGTGGGTAGCTTTTATTAATTAGTATGGTTTTACAATTTTATCAACATTGTTACAATATACTATTTAGCTCAGAACTTTGCGAATTCTAGAAAAATAACGCCATAGAAACCAATAAGCGTAGTTTTCTCGTCAAGCTGAAACTAAGACAAGAAAACAAAACATTTTGTTTCCTTTTTTAATACATAACTTCCTATTAAAAGAAGAAATGTGGCAAAATATATATGTTATATTTGTAGAGTATTAAGCAGTCTTGTAATATTGTAAAATGATAAATATATGTATTTTGGTGTGTGTGTAAATTAAAAAAATACATTAACAATAAAAATCATAAAGAAGTTTTAAAGTCCCAATCACCTACTAAAATACATTTTGTTGTATTACTGACGTTTAAAGTGAAAGTAAGAACCGAAATTTATGTACAAAAATATAGATATATGTACAGACAATTATTTAAACAGCGAAATGTATCATAAACTGGAACAAATATGTTAGTACAGGCTCGGCATGACCAAGCGTGTTAAGGCGTTCGACTCGTAATCCGAGGATCCTGGGTTCGAATCCCGGTCGCGCCAAACATGCCCGTTCTTTCAGCCGTCGAGGCGTTATAAGTGACGGTCAATCCCACTATTCGTTGGTAGCCCAAGAGTCAGCGGTGGGTGGTGATGACTAGCTGCCTTCCCTCTAGTCTTACACTGCTAAATTTGGGATGGCTAGCGCAGATAGCCCTCGAGTAACTTTGCGCGAAATTCAAAACAAACAAATAAACAATATGCCAGTACAAAGACCACCTAACACTGTATTTAATTAAATATATATTTTCTATGGAGGCAGTGAATAACAACGAACCATTCAAACTACATACCAAACATCGAAGTTTTAAGAGCAGACACTGTCTAGTGACTGATATTTTCGTATTCTTTAGAATTAAAATCAACAATTAACTGAAAAATTTTATATTTCATTGCATATATTGTCGTTTTCAAATATATTTTTTGATTAATACCTTCGATAACACGATATATGTATACATATATATAAGAACTACAACAAATCGCCCTCCACAGCCCAGTAGAACAAAAATACCTCTGTGACTAAGGCACTAATTACCATATTCTAACTGATAAGTATGGACTCCGTATACTGAAAGGATTTATTAGCATAGAATATAATAATCTCAGCGGAACTTCTGACTGAAAGTATATACACTAGCTTAAATATATTTTGGGTGTACTTAAACTCAAAGGGAACTGTAATAAACTTTTCACGTATCAGATGCTCTTGGTATGGCATGAGTCTATGTTTATATGAACATAAAAAATGAAATACTACAGTAACGGAATCTCACACACACAAAAACGTAAATTATTTACTGGCACATATTCTCATAAGCACCAACATAAATCAGATTTATGTTCAGAGCGTATCTGTAATGCGTAATGTGATATCGTATGTCCTTCCATAAGCTTTGCAAATTTTGAACATAACTATTTTTGTTTCCTTTCTACGTATTTAGGGCTTGTGTAATGTCAAATTAAGTAAGATCTAAATGTTTCCTAACGAGGTACATCCTCATGTAGAGCATATGATTAAGCTGATCCTACGTTCGAAAGTTCGTTTTAACCGCCATGTAGATGAGCTCGAAGAAATCAATCGTCATAATATAAATTATTCAGCATTTTTAGCAGCAGCAATATAAATATAAATATGGGTTGACAAAAGCTTAATTATCAGTAAAACCCAGAACTGATATTATTTATAAGATTTTGTTTGGTATGTATACAAACAAACACAAAATTAAATAAATAAACAGGTATTGTATTGTATAATCAAAATTAAACATGTAAAGTGTGACGTTCTTCTGTTGGTTTCTTAGACAAATATCGTGTTTCAAGTAGAAGAAGAAGAATTTAATAAGCGGAAATTCACTTTGAAAGTAACTTCCTTCAATAAAATATGAAACAAACTCAGTTTTTTCCAATGTATCAGTTTGTACATAAATAAATTTTAAAAGATCTTCCGATAGCAATCCAATAGTCCAGTTGTTTATGATTTATCATCACCGACATACAAATTAAAACCACATTCTTTAACTAACGAAGAACATGTGTTCGAACTTCAGGAATGTTTAATGCAATTTTAACTTCGTCGGTTTTTTTCTTATGATTTATCATCACCGACATACAAATTAAAACCACATTCTTTAACTAACGAAGAAAATGTGTTCGAACTTAGGAATGTTTAATGCAATTTTAACTTCGTCAGTTTCTTTCTTACATCCATTGTTCTTCTCAAGAGAGATAGGTAGTTTCTCAATATGAACTACATTCAAGTCACCTAGTCTTAAGTATAATTCTATATGAACGCCTCTTATAATGTATCTTTTACTACAGCACTACATGTAAAAAACAATTCAACATTCTTTCCTTACTTACGCAAGCGTAACATATCTTAAGCAGTAATTCCAAGGTTTGTTTTCACTATAGCATATTATGTATTTTATAACCTTGTTCAACTGAGCTAGGAAAAATTGCTAACATGGCAATGATGTTGTTGGGTGTGACTTGATAATCAAAATGGGATTTATATGTTTCAAAGAAACATCGTTGTCATAATTAAGAATTTTTTTCTTATTTTTCTCCATGCTTAAGCAGTTTGAAACAGTCCTAACTAAAGTACAGTTTATTTCTTCTAACACAGCTCTTTTTACCACAAAGTATTTGGTTTAATTTTCCGTGAAAAAAGAAAGATTCTCAGGTTGTTCTTTTTCTATTCATTCTTCATTCTCGGTAGGAGGTATGAAATACTTCATCATATACCTTACGTTATGAGACTGACATAATAAACGCGTTGTATTCACATTTAATATCTTATGTAAATACGATATGAACTTTGACAGAAATGAACACCAAAAGAAAGCATGACAAAGATAGGCGGATAATATTTTAGCGTTAAATTTATGAAATATTCACACACGCGCGCGTTTTACGTGCAACGTGCCTATCGTAATTGTGGGATAGCAATAAGTCAATGGGCTTGCAATGCTAAAATCCGGGGATCGATTCCCTGCGGTGGGCATAATAGATAGTTCATTTCAGCTTTTCACTAAAACAAATAAAGCTGTGATAATAGTTTATGTTAAGAATCTTGTTTGCAAATAGCTTTTCTTCAATTTTCCGATAATGGATTTAAAATCAGAAACATAAAAAAATAGCATTTGAGATTTATCTTTTCTCTTTCACAAGTTATTCCTGAGGAACTTTGTTAAATTTTATAACTCGAAAATTGGACTGGAAAATGAAATACAATTTTTTTAAACGCGATATATATATATATATGTACATATTTGTTTGTGTAGCATTTCAGAGAATCCTCTGTTTCTCATTGTCCAACCCAGCAGACGAGTCCTGCTATTGATGAATAGTCTCTTTCAAAGCAACTAATACGAGACAAATGGTAGACCCGAAATATTATTTTTAAGTATTTCTGAAATTTAATCCATCACGGACGAATAAAGAGGGACATAAAAAAACAACAAAAAATCGTAGTCATGGTGATTATTACCACACGTTTTAGGCCTATTTGTGTATAATGCTTAGCGGGCTTTCGGTATTTAAACCAATAACTTTTGAAATATTTTCTGCTGATGCTTTTCTGCCCTCTCGATGTTAAACATTTTGCTGCTTGATACTTAATAGCAACTAGGTGTTCTTGAACCAAATACTTTTCAGTTTAAATATTTTATGAGTAAGTCTCATTGATTCTACTTACTTCATTACTACACTTCATATTCTCAATACGAAAATTATACTTTATGAATACATCTACTACACGTTCAGGTCAGAAACTCCTAAAGCTCAAATATGCAAGTCCCTTATTTTGGAATTATTGTCCAGAGGAAGGACAATAGGTCAACAGCAGCCACAAGGGTTTTGTCTAATATCTGGAGCCGCGTAACATAAAAGTACGGATCGTCTTCAGTTGCATCACGACCGTATTTTTGAACATTCCGATCTGCAGTGGGACAGGCTAAAACTAGGGAACTAAACCGATTTTACCTCATACGGGTTACTCTTTCCGTAACTGAATTAAAGAAAATGTTAGAAGAGAATTGTGTAAGTGATCAGTTACTTTATATATGTTGTTATAAACATTCCTAAAGATACTTAGAAAATATCAATAAAACAAAAACTTCTGAATTTGAAGATTGTCTTAAACAAGGGACTGGAATAAAAATGAAAACGTCACAACTTCCTAACTCCAAGAACTGATATCCCTAACTAGTGTAATATCTAGTTATATGGTAATTTAACTGTGCATTAAATTATTCTACACGTTGAACCTATATACATACGATCAGTGTATTATTATTGCTGTTTTCTTCAAAGAAATTTTATAACATATCAAATATGAAAGATCTGTCAGATTTCCTAAGAGGCATGATTGTATGAAACGTCTAGCTGAATCTTCAGCTACACGGAAACCTAAACCAAAGAATGTATCTCAAGGAAAAGTGTCAAAAGTGAAAACCCACATCAGAGAAGCATGACTGTGGCTCCAAAAACTAAGTTGACAGATTGTGACAGGCGAACATTAACACGAATAGTGAGACGAAGACAAGATTACGGCGTGAAAGGTTTGTACAGAGCTTAACGTTAACAACCAATCTTTGTCAAAACAACTAAAGGGAAACTAACTGCATGATAGGGTAGATTTGCTATTCAGAAACCTCTAATAACACTGAAAATACAAAAGCGTGAAGAAAATGATGTCAACAACACAAAAGTTTGACCGATGATCAATGATAGAATGTGATTTTATCAGACGAATCATTTTTACAGCCTTCCTATCATACTCTTGGTTTTATACGTGATGAAAACCAAAAAAAAAAAACTTACAATTTTCAGTGCCATTACTTAAAGATAGTGGCGACATTTTGATGTTATGTGTAGCTTCTTATTTTTATCTGGGGCAGTAATCTCGTCGAAAAGTGAAGTGCTAGCAAGTGATTAGTTAAACCATTTAACAGACCAAGTTCAGCCTATGATGAACATTTTATTTCAACGGAGATTGTCTAATTCGATAGGACCATACACCAGTACATATTGCTTAAAGTATTAATGGGTGGCTCAAATAACATAAAGAAATATTTTATTACATAACTTGATCACCAGTTTAAATATTATATGACCTCTGTTTTCAGTTCTTGAAACTAAGTTTAAAAGCAGATTTCCAACATCATTACTACAACAGTAATAGTCAAATTACTATTGTAATAATTGTAAAAATAATATTTTAAACGGTTAAAATATTGTGTGGTGCACAGCGCATTGTTTCATCAATTTTAACCTGTATTATCTACTCGCAGTGGATGAATAGAATGTTAAAGTAAAATATATGAATTAACACGTTATCTTATTATACTCTCTAACCCATTTGTAAAATTGAATATCTGGTTGTCATGTGTTTTTATAATTTAATTATTTGCCTTACACTTTAACAGTTTGTGGCAACAGTACACAATGGATGTATTTATTTTTTCCGATATAGTTCCAAAGGTTAGTTTATTACCGGAATTCATAAAGTTTGTAGTTGCGCTAAATGTATGTTAGTTGAGTATTTTTCAAGATTTACTTTTCTATTGGTGTTTTAAGGACTCGTTGCAAAATACAAAAAAAAAAAATAAATAAGGAATTATTGAGGATTCATTTCATACCTGGAATAAATATATGTTTATGTTTTCTTATAGCAAAGCCACATCGGGCTATCTGTTGAACCCACCGAGGGAAACGATGGCTAATGTGAAGGATTTACTATAATTATATCTATTTTAATATCGATTTTTAAAGTTAAATTCATGTTCATAAATGTGCATAGCTTTTACTGTTAAAACTATGTTGCGAAATTCCTACCTATTCACTAAAATTGTAGAAGATTTTCGAGTATAAGAATCAACAATATATATGTGTACTTAAATATTAGTATATCATCAGTACTGTTGTGCAGGCTGAAATTTCTAGAAACTCTCCTCACAACTATAAATGTAACCAACGCGACGCGCCGAGAGACAGTATACATAATTGGTTTTCTATAGTCGATATACTATAAAACTCAGAAGCTATGGCTGTGATTATTAATTGGGAGCTTCAAATATTTTACCAGGAACGTTTATAAATTTCGAACATTACAAACATTTAACTTCAGTGGATTCACTTCAGACGTTAACACTTTTACGAAAACATTATATAACTTCATTGGTGAAAAACTCGACGTGTGGCTGGCGAAGAAAGAAGAATTCAGAGCTAGCTAGTTTCCAGTTAAGTAACTTGTATCTACACCAACACAAAATTAATTCGCTCATCGTGAACCCTGGATAAGATATCAAGGAAGTTCCAGACCAAAAAGAAGACACAATATTGGTTTAACTTTATAAAATGTTTTTACATATATCATTATTTGTATTAACAGTTATTGTAAATTGTGTTATTAATCATGTATCAAAATATATTTGATTTAAAAAGAAAGAATCTGTGTGTATCAATCTTGTTGGCAAGTATGGTAAATTGGATACATACTGACATTTATTTAACTTCTAAATCTAAATTACACTTTAACTCAGTTTTAGGATATTTGAAATTGTAATACATAATAATAGCGTAGGTTTTGCTAATATTTATATGGTTTGTAATCAAGCTAAAGATTTTACGTTATGCCCGAATACCTAAGGTTTGTGGTGGTCAAGTTAAAGAACTTTGGCTAATGTTGCTTAAGTTTCGAATTCTGAGTGTAGTTGAATTTTTTTCGTAAAAACAAATACTTTAGATGCGTTTCTCGTATGAATTAACTAGATATCACAGTTTTAAAGATCTGAAATAAAAATAATCATACGCTCTTCAGAGTTAAAAAAACTACATGAACAACGATAACAGACCCAAACGCTGATGAAAATATGACGAAAGTCACCATAAAAATCATTGGTATTTTATTATTTTATTCACAAGATCTGGTGCATTGTATTCAATTAGTGTTATGTATTACTGTCTTGAAGGAAAGTTAACAATAAAGAGGTAAATTTACTCTTTTTTCTGATCCATCTTTTCGTTTTGTTGTTTTATGCTAAAAAACGTGGGACTGAGATAACTCATGCAATCATAAAGTTGTATGTTCTATTTACAGATAAAAATAGTTTTATAGATTTTATATAGTCCATAAAATATTGTTATGAATTGCAATTTCGAAAGCTTGAAAATGGATTAAATGATAATTTAGACTTACAAGTTAAATGAATGCCGATATGTGTCCAATTGATGATATTTACCAACAGGATCAATACTCACAATTTATATTTAATATGAATATATTTTAATATATGAACAATAATACAACTTAGAATAACGGTTATTACAAATAATGATCCATGTACAAAGGTTTTAAAATATCGATTCTTCTTTCTGGTCTGGAATTTTCTTGATGTCTTATCGAGACTTCTTGACGAGCCAGTCAATTTCGAGTTGCGTGCGTTTTTATATAGCAAAGCCAGATCGGGCCATCTGCTCAGCTCACCGAGGGGAATCGAACCCCTGATTTTAGCGTTGTAAATCCGGAGACATATCGCTGTACTAGCGGGGAGCATTTCGAGTTGATGTAGGTATAATAGTGTGTAATGTTCGAAATTTATAAACGTTCTTGGTCAAATATCTGAAGTTCCCGATTATCAAGCCTCGGTCACAGGTATTTATTTCTTCCGAGATATATTTCTTTACAATTTGCACACGTACAGAGAAAATAACTATGTTGTAATGATATATATAATTCATGCGATATTTACAAAACAGTTAGCTTAAAATTTTAATACTTATATTATCATTTTTATCTCTTTTTTGTTAATAACAGTATTTACTCGAATAACAAAATTAAATAACAAAACTGGATAAATTAGATAATCAACCAGTGGATAGAAATAATTAGCCTAAGATAGCACAAAGTAGTATTCGTCATAAGCAGAAAGTGTAAGCTGTTAAGTTGATAACACTATATCACTGATTAAAAATATGCCCTTTTTGTTTAGTGTTCAGATCCCTGATGTTTCACCAACCCTTTCATTCGTCATTTTCTAGAGCCTTATAGAAATGTATTTAACTTTTTTACTTTAATTTTAGTAGAAGCAGCTGTTAAATAAGAAACATAATCTTGCAACAGTTCAGTCTGTTGTTTATTCAATGTCGCCCCATCCAACAACTTTTGTACACAATTATTAGATTAATTATAAAGTTTCTAACTTTTCAAGATTAATTGTTTGTTTTTCTTATAACAAAGCCACATCGGGCTATCTACTCAGTCCACCGAGCGGAATCGAACCCCTGATTTTAGCATAGTAAATCCGGAGACATACCGCTGTACTAGCGGGGGATTCAAGATTAACACAAAAATTTTGTATATCAACGTCGTTTCAAAACACATCCGAAAGCATCTTCTTACAAAGAAGTATCGCTGTTTTCTTTCACAATGTCTTTATGAAACTGTTAACGAGTCTAATTTCAAACTTGATTACCCAACATGAAATAACGGGTGACAAATTGTAAAGAAAAAAGAAGGAATATTTGAACAATCAATAAACATGTTCTGATAAAGGTGTATAGCAAACAACTTCAGCAAAAATTTTGATTGGGATGAATAACCTGTTATTCATAAATAGTTCCAAACTTGATGTAAAATACTGTGTCTACAACATGTATTTTTTATATATCTCTCGAAACTTAATTTATTCTTCGAGTTTGTCGAGGTATTATGATATAAGCTATCTCCTTGAGAATGTTTTTATCAGGAAATAATCAGACTATTAACAAAATAAACTCAACAATGTTTTTATATCCACAACTTTGTTAAATACAGAGGCTCTAGCAGTAAACAATAAATTTTACTATAAGCATATTATTATTGGATTATTCTAAAAGGACTGAAACTCCCTAAATAACTAAATAATGTAAGCCTCTAAAATATTATAATGATTCAACTTTCTAAGCAATACCCATGGCTGTGGTAACTTACGTCTTCTTTCACAAGTAAGAATGTGTGTATTCATAATGTCACTTGTGTTCCATATAGTTTTTATCATTTGAAAGCATCATTGAAACCTTACAATCCTAGTAATTTTTAAAATTATTTATCACATTTCTTCATAATTAGGTCAAATGTGTGCTATAAAGTTAAAACGAAAGTGGAATAAATACAGATACTTTTGCTTATTCAAAAGCACTTTGGATCAATTTTGCTTAATTAGACTATAAACAAACACAAGAATGAAACTTAAGGTTATTATATCATGTCACTTATGACAGTTTCTTACACAAAAACTAAATTAAAAACATCATGAAGAAAACAACATTTTGAAATGAATACACCTACTATTTACCATAGTTTAAGCTGTTGGTGTAGCTCTAATTTTGTAAACCAAAGCAGCCATAACTCATCCTTTAAAACGAAGTAAGATTAACCTCTTACGCAATAGACAGTTGTTAATAATATAACAATGACTACTGTTTTTAGTACGGAGTTATAACAAATCACACGATCTACTTAAGAAAAGAAATATTTTGTTTTTAACGTTTCTAAGATATAAATCATTCAAAGAAACATAAAAAAATAAAAAATGTAGAATGTCGCGTTTAAAGTAGAAGTCGTCGTCTTTCGAATAAAGAAAAATAAAAATGGATTTTCTAGCCATTTGTAATCGGGCTTTGGTAAACGTAATGTTTCATAACTTTTAAATATTTTAGTGTTAGACAAAGGAAACTACATATTCTGGTCAAAGAATTTTAAGAAGGTTCAAAAGTTGGCTCAAAGGTTGTAAAGCATTTCGAAACGTATTTAATTTCTGTAGTTCATATTGGTGTATAAAATACATTTTAGTGTTAGAAATTAAAGACCTTTTTACATCAAATTTGTTATTTTTCTTTACTCGGACATTCAAATTTTATTTTACACATTCTTCAGTTAGCATTAGTTAAATGACACAATTATACCGTTTTCAAATAGGTTGTGGCCGAATAGTTAGCATGTGGGGATGAGTAACAGACATATGGTTTGATACAATACAGAGCTAAACAGATGATATGTAATTACATATTTTTCATAGAAACAAAGATCAGCATGTTTTACCTTTTATTCCACTCTTGTAGCTAAATATATGTTTAGAACATGTCGACTCTTCCATGATATACGCTATCTCTTTGAGAGCAAGATTATTAAACGAAAGAAATTCAACATGGGAATGTTATAAAAGTAGCAGTCGATCTCGTTAGTTGATTCAAGAGTAGCAGAAAGCCCCTGCAGTGACGAGAGCTGTTAGTTTGCTGCCTTCCATTGATCAGTATTTCAAAATTAGAGAGGTTAAAATGTAAATCTATGGAATTTTTTGATCTCCGATTAGTCAACGTAGCATAATTTGTCACTCAGGCGAAAATTCATTTTTTTTAGAAAAAAAAAAAAGGTCTTAAGCAGAATTATATCGTGATACAAGGAAATCAAGACTCAAAGAATTAAAATAAAAATTAATTAATCTACTGGAGACTACAAATTTTGTAATGTCTTGTAATGGAAGTATTTTAATTTCAGGTTTATAACAGAATATTTAATCATAATGGAAAAAAATTGTAGTGTTTCCGAAAGTTGTGGCAATCACGGGAAATTAGCCCACGTTTAGGCTAAACACTTGAGCTTGCTTTTCCAGGTTTTCAAAACAGCTTCGCCAAATACAATCTGCAGATTTTTCTTATGTTACACTTTTGAGAAATTGTTTGGTTTCTGTTGGTAGGTGTAAAGTGATTAAACATGAACTATTTGGAAGGAATGTCTCTCAAATAACGTTTGCTCTAACGATTCACAAAACTGTCATTAGTGCTATTTGGTCAATGTTTACGAAACTGTTGTTAACGCTTGTCAAAACTATTTACTGAAAATTTCCAAACTTTCGGTAATTCAGTTTACCAAAGCTTTATCAAATAAACTCTAAATACTAACATTTTACTGAGCACTCAATATTTCTGTCTATTAACAAAGTATTAATCACTTTATACACCTGTTTTACTACTTTCAACAACTTCATCTGTTAAAGATTTATCGAACTATCTTTCAATTAGTCTGTTAAAGTTTTATCAAACAGTTGGTAATTTTATATACTAAAGCTTTACCAACCTCTTGAATATTTTGATTTTATCCACTAAAATGTTACCAAACTGCCAGTAGCTTTGAAAGCTAAACATAGATAAAAATTAGGGTTCAAAGAAAATAAATTTACTTTTCACATAGTTAATTACGCATCATTTACGTCATAAAAAAATTTTACTCGATCGTGTTGAATTAACACTGTTAAAAGACGCAAGTAAACTTATTTTTTCTCTTAACCATAAATTTTATTCAGTTTAACTTTCATTTTATTTTTTACTGTATGTATTTTACCAATATTAATGTCACTTGTTTTTTATTGACGTTTTCAACCAAATAAAAGAGATTAAATATCAGAACTGAAAGCTGAATTTTTGTTCACGTTCCTCATAACTGGCTATAACAGAATTTGGATCAATGACTTCTATGAAACATATCAGTTCATACTTATTCTTTATGAGACAGAAGTCATTATTCAAACGTCATTCCTTTACCAATACCAAATTTCATCAGCTGGGTCGGACCACAAGCACGCAGATGATTACCTATGCATGTAAAATATGTTTTAGGCAGAATATTTAATAATAAGATATTAAATAGTTATTCAGAGTACGTTGTTGAAGGACACAGTTGGATTATAACTTTTATTAAGGAATATTCATGTTAAGGTAGATCTGACGAAAGAAGATATTTTGAATATTTATTTGAAACATTTTGTATTAATTCTGCGGTGTATCATGTTTGATAAGGCACTACTATTGTTTTCTTAATTTTCGGGCTGTGATTTGTTAATAAACTTAATGTTCCATAAGGCTGTGATCAAAATCCCACATTTAGTATCATTCATTTATACTCGAATTAAATTTATAGCAATATTCTAGATGATACAAACATAAGTAGGGGAAAATAACTATATTACTATCTTACATGTTATATTTGTGCGGATGAGTAGATATGTAAATATAACAATCTTTGTCATTGTATATTATTCCGAGCCAGAATTCTTAAGCACAGCGGAGACAGAACAATACAGACCCGTGTGTGTAATGCAAAATTCATTCTGTGCATTCAATTCCTGTTTGAAAGCACATAAACCATTCCTAAATTGCGTAATCTTCAAAACCGAGTTATTCATTTTGTGTTTCAGTTTGTGTCAAACTGAGTCAAAGCATTTGTAAAAAGCTTTATCCGTGCTTATCTCACCATAAGCACCCCTAGACGGAATTAATATGCTGATATTCAAATCTTGGTCATACAGTATGGGAAAACTACTATTTTATTGCCATAGTCTTCTTTTAAGAACTCTCACAAAAGTTTCCCTACACGCTTGTTCTATGCTTTGAAGTAATCCTTATTATATGCGCCATAGAACATTTTTGCAAGAGTTGGTGTGGTCAGAAATACTTAAAACGGTTATTAGCGAATGGTTTGGAAGATTTGTAAGTAAACCTGATGAGTTCAATGAAACATGCGCTTGGAGCAAGAACGTCTAGTGAATGTGTCGGACTCGTTCCTTTACCACAGATATTTTATAGTGTTGTAGATGAACTGAATAAACGTTAAATATATATTTGAGTTTACTAAGTAATTTGATGGATCAATACTTCTTTATATAGTAAATATTTTGTACTAAATACACCTAACTTAACGTTCTATATTCGTAAGACTTTAACTAGCTAAAATGTTTTTAACAAGAAGTATAAACCTAAATAATTAAATCTAACAAGTTAAGTTTCACATCATTTAACGGGTTTGTGTTAATATTGTATTACGCCACAGCTTATTCGATTTGAGACTTTGTTTGTAATTAAGCACAAAGCTATACGATGGAATATCTGTGTTTTCCCAATCACGGGTATCCAAACCCGTTTTTGGGCGTTGCAAGTCCGAAGACATACCGCATTGCCAGTGAAGCCACCGAGACTCTGTTGTCAATTTTTCTCAGTAATTAACAATTCTCTTTTTATATCTCATTGCGTATTTCCAGCAGTAAGTCTCAGGTTAAGTATATTTTCAAGTCATCTGAATTTTTAGTTTCAATTTTGAAGAACTTGGCTAAATTCTGTCAAACAGAAGAAGTTTATTTTCAGTTATCTGGTTGAAACATGCTTATATTAAAATATAACCCAAAAACATAGCATATAGTTCTGAAGGGATGGCATCTGTATTTTTTTTTTTTTTTTGCCAATGATTCTACACTAGATTTTCATACGTTTTTACTTCCTGCAAAATGAACAGGAAACGCAGCACAAATAGTAACGTAACTCAGTAACGGTTTCTGTATATGTTAGTTCTGATTCTGTTTGTTTTAGTTCTTACATTTTTAAATTCATCCAACTCCTTAACTTATTGTAATTTACATTTTACGGCAATATAAAGTTGACTTTGATACACATACAAATTTCTGTAAAACAAAAAGAGAATACTAGTGTAGTGACTTAACACAAAATGTATTCAGTAGCATGGAATCACGCCTGTGAAATAAAATAGATTAACATCACATAGTTGTATGTAAAAATTGACCTAAGCCCCTATTATATGAGCCCTAAATCCATTTTTTGCTATAACATAAGAATAACTTATTATAATATGAAGTAAGAAAAACAATTTCCTTCGTAATTTGACCAAAACGTTTTTATTACTGATAATAATTATTGAATTAAATATTTCATGCAACATTAAAATAAGCGATGTTCAGTAAAAAAAAAGTTTATTCTAGAATCTTTGCTCACACTCTAATTTCCAACCTATATACTAGAGAAAAGGCAGCTAGACAATAATAGTCACGGCATATAGAACATATAGTAGGGTTACTCTTGACGACAGCCCTAAAGTATGAAGTGCGTATTTACAGCCCAGGAACACTGTCCCTCATGCCATGTTTAGCCTATAAGATAATTTTGTGTTATATATAAATATAACTTACTCCTCAGCACACTGATATTTTGTAAATACCTGTTGGGTCCGGTGTGTGTGCATATACTTTATATATGAAACTTACCAGTTAAATAAATAAACACTTTCAGAATAGAAATCGGCTATCTCCATACGGTTATAAACAAATAACACCGTATTTATAAATATATATATATATATTCTATAAAGACCTCAAAATACAAACAGCCATGCCACAAACGATAGGATTCCGGGAGTTAACGATGTGAAGGTGAGTAAAGCCAACGAAATTCTCCATAGAATTTGTAATAGTACTATTAAAATTAGATAGGATGAAAACGAAGCTCATTTCACATAAAAAACAACAGTTCCTGCAAAATCTGAATACCCTAAAGTAACAGAACGTAACACTGTTATTGCTATGATGATACGTGTAGTGACTGGTCTATGTCGAGAGGCTGATACAGTTGTAATACTGCCAGAGAAGTGCCCCAACAATACCATAGTAGCTGGATGTTAGTCAAACAAATTGCAAACAATATCATACATATAAGATACTGGGTATCACGAGTACTATCACACCCCACTGACTTCTGGAAGGCTATTCATACTTGTTTTGTTTTTTTCTGATGAATAACTAGGACAAATTTTCAATGCACTTCTTTTATCATGTGGGGTGCACTACAGGATAACAAACGGTGTATGCGAAGAAATGGTTATTCCTGCATGATACATCATAATTTTTACTTGCTTACCTCAATAACCAACTTAAAATAAAGCGGAATTTTTCTACATAATGAAATTGCTGCTCGTACAACGTGAGTCACAAAACAGAAAACTTGAAGATAAATGTCCAGGCTAATCATCAGATATAACCCAGTTGAACACTTTTCTTTCATTCTTAATAATTCAGTTTGAAAGCATTCCAAGCAGCCAATTTCAAGGGATACCATCTTCCAAGCTATGAGGCAGAAGTGATTTAAAAAAATATATTTTAGATCTTGAGAAAACAACGTGTAGACTGTATTATTGTCTTAAATACTACAAAAGGCAACACCACTAAATATAATTAAAAATTATGCACCCTTTCTTTCATGTTTATTTAATAAAATGACATTACGTTTGGATTCAGGATCCGTTTACTTATTGGTCATCTATAAATACTGATTTTGATATTTGTATGACGGTTTGTTTTGTTACAAAACCACGCGTTGGGCTCTGCTTACCACGGGGAATCGAACCCAACTTTCATAAGGAGTGAAAGTTGTGGTTAAGGTTAGCAGCATAAGACATTTATTAATAATCCATGATTTTTATACAACAAGAATATAATATTCAAATTAATAATACTGCCTACAATTGTAAACATTAATAACTAAATTAAATCTATTTAAAGGTTATAACAAATAATACAGTTCACAATAGACATACGATATCTAAATAAATCAATGACACTTAAACTTCTTTCAGATAAATTCTAGCTATCTCAGTGATATATATTTCATCAATTCCAAGGTACCAATAACACTTCCTATAGTAAGTTAGACCATAGAAATGTTTATCGAAATTAGTTATTATTAATCATGGATTTTATGTCATTGCTAGTGTTTTGTCGACAGTGCTACATTTGTTTGTTATGGAAACTGTTTACATTATATCTTACTGTATTCTTAAAATACATAATTGTCGCTATGATATTTCATGCGTTTATACTCCTTGGTAGGCTATAATTTAACTATGTACTAAATATGAAACGTTTCTAACCATATTATTTAATAAATGTTAAGTTAATATATTAATCTTTAGTTACACTCTAAATACGGACACTTCATTTTTCGTTCATGTATGACTGATCAGGACTGACTGGGATACCTATATTGTGGTGGTACAGTCAACCACGTGATGTTGGGCAGCGATTTACACTTCTACAAGAAACTACTTTCACTTGTGGAGAACGTATATGATCCAGCCAGACCTTAAGCATTGCTTCTTCATGGAATGGTTACCAAGGAATGTGTCAAGTGGTGGAGTCCATAAACTCAAATATGAGCATAATTTTACTGAATCTACAGAGTGAATTATCCAATTAACTCAACTCTAAGATCTGGGTAGCATGTAATCCACTAAAAAAAACGTCCAGATAGGCAAAAAAATGAATGCATTAACAGTGCCGTCAATGCGATTGCCACCAAAGCCATAACTGGCATAGCCTCAACAGGACAAAGTACCTGAAATGAAGAGTTCAGGTTCTTTCACTGCCAAGTTCATGCATCTGCCTGAACAGAAAACTATGTACTTTCAATTAAGAAAGAATAATTCTGCCAGGGTTCAGATGAAAAATAAACATCCATGACCAAAGAAAAAGTCGCTATCCCCTAAAAACCTTTTCAAATTTAAAAATCCACAAAAGTCCAAAAAAGTATAATTGGGATAACGTATCATATTGCACTAAAGTATCTTTTTGTATCACAAAATAAAATGTTGTTGTACCTCTTCACCTCAAGTAAATATTTATACACGTTTATATATTTTGTGTTATTTTTGCTTCTTTCTGTGCTAGATATTGTTTGTAAAATGGGAAAAGTAGTCTGTTTGTTTGACTTATATTTGCAACACAGGAGAGTAATGGTTTTCTCTTTATTTTAAAAGTCAGAGATTTTCTTGTACGTTTTTTCTTGTTTCAGTTTGCATTGGTAAAACTGTTACTGATACTACATAAAGATGACCCTGGAGTTTTCCAATTGTGTACAGTTTTTCCAGTCGTCTCATTGGCCTTTAAGTGTGGTTAGAATAATTTAAAATGATTCCGTATTATTACTGACCCTATGCGAGTGGTAAATGTTTAGAGGTTATTTTTCCCTCAATCTTTCTTTACATTAAGGGGATTGTTTTAATTTTATTCTTGAAATGAAAAGCCAAATTGGAAATTACTTAGAAGAAATTTTCGTGATAGTTTCTTTTCAACCAAGATTATGTCCAGCGTATTAATTTTCATTTTTTTTTAGCTCAGTATAATTCGAGTACGTTTTCTTGGTTGCTTGATTTTTTGCTATCTATGTATCAGAACTTTTAGTTCAGACACGTTTATTTTGTTCATTATGTGTAATCCTTCCTTTGACAAATAAGTACAATACAGGTACAACTGTTTGTTTGTTTGTTTGTTTTAAATTTCGCGCAAAGTTATACGAGGGCTATCTGCACTAGCCGTCCCTAATTTATCAGTGTAAGAGTAGAGGGAAGGCAGCTAGTCATCACCACCCACCGCCAACTCTTGGGCTACTCTTTTACCAACGAATAGTGGGATTGACCGTCACATTATGAGGCCAAAACGGCTGAAAGAGCAAACATGTTTAGTGCGACTGGGATTCGAACCCGCGACCCTAATATTGCGAGTTGAGCGCCTCAACCACCTGGCCAAAAGGTACAATAAGTTCACAATAAAATCCTCTCACTATGCTTGTCGTCCTTTCCCGCGGGTTCAGCGTTAAGTCCACAAACTTACAACGCTAAAATCAGGGGTTCGTTTCCCCTCGGTGGACTCAGCAGATAGACTGATGTGGCTTTGCTATAACGAAACACACACACACACTTTGCTTGTCCTGCGGTTTGACTCATCTGACAAACCAAGGGCATCACAATACATGTAGGAAAGTTACTTAAATTATAAAAAGTTTGATAAGTCAGAAAAATAAATACCTCACAGTCTGTGAGGTAACTCGACATTTCATCATATCTTTAAAAGTAGACAATTTATGCTTCAAAGGAGGCGGAGATTTAGTCGTGTTTATACCTTTATCTCAGAGCAGCTGATTTTAGTTTAAAGTCTCAAGTAATCAGAAAATGAAAAGTCTGTAAATAATCCAACACTTTTATCTTGACGTTTTAGATAGCAAAAGTAACATAAAATATTATGTTTTGACATATCAATTTCGTTCTACTGGAATCAAAAACTCCAAACATAAGTAAAATATGACCTTTATAATAATAAAAAAATCGTGATTATCAAAAGATTTCTACTCTGGTGGACAAACTAAGATTCTATAATGTTTTACTCGAGTAAATTATTTTGAGAACTGGTTTTCGATAGGCACTCATTTACTTTTTCTTTTATTTTCATTCATGTTGTTCGTGTTCTTGTTCGTGTTTCTTTTTTATTTCATCAGCTATTGACCCCATTATTAATTTTCTTTAAACTTTAGATACTTTGGTTTTTTTCATGTTGAAAATATAGTTGTATTTCATCGTAATATCCAATTTGATCTTTTGAACCGACTCACTCTAACATCAATTGAAATAATTTCTTTAACAAAAATTTCTTGTTAAAAATGTACTAATGCTGATGCATGGTATAACGAACGAGCATTACATACATATATATATATACATGCTGATTAACTTTTCGTGCAAATCTATATGTTCATTGTTCATTTCACAACAAAATAAATAAAAAATAAGACTCTCCATAGGATATGTTTCGATTTAGGGCTTAATATTAATAGATATGTTTTATGTTAATAAAGAATAATGCGTTTTCATTATGTACGAATTTCTGAATTGAAAGTTATAGATAATGTACTTTTTTCTGAAAAGAACGTAAATTCCGTCAAACATAAATAGACATCTGTCGCTTAGAAACGGATATATGTCACTTAGGAATACAAGAAGTATTTGTTGTTTAGAAAAACACACACATATCTTTGGTAGAAATGTGTATATATAACTAAATCGTTTCACAGACGCCTGTCTGTGTATATGTCTCCACTGAACCGATTGTCACCATATCTGACATGTGCACGAAAAACCATTTGAGAGTTGACGCTTATATCTCACCCCTTTCCCCAGACTTCCCTGTTGGTTGAACAGGTCATCAGTTGCTATGTGTATATATATATTTATTTGTCTGTTGATTACACTATGTTACATAAGTTTTACTTTTTCATGTTCCTGGGCAGAAAGTGTCATTGAGTCACTAGTAGACATCCAGAAGGTGTTGTTCCCACCATTTCACATAAAATTGGGTTTTATGAAACAATTTATTATAGCTCTTGATAAGGAGTCTGCAGCCTTCAAGTATCTTCGAGATTTCTTCCCTAAGCTGTCTGAGGCAAAGGTCAAAGTTGGTGTCTTTGTTGGACCACAAATAAAGAAGATCCTTGAGTGTAAAGAAGCTCATAAGGAAGGATAAAAAAGTTTGGGGCAACTTTGTTGCACTGGTTCGGGGCATCTTGGGCAATCACAAGGCCGAAAATTATGTGGAATTGGTTGAGGCTCTGATGAGGAACTACAGCAAAATGGGCTGCAGGATGTACCTGAAAGTTCATATCCTTGACACTCATCTTGATAAACTCAAGGAGGACATGGGAGCATACTCTGAGGAGCAAGGCGAGTGCTTCCACCAAGATATACTGAACTTTGAACGCCGCTATCAAGGAGCGTATAACGAAAACGTGATGGGACACTATATTTGGGGGCTGATACGTGAAAGTGATTTACATTACAGTCGCAAATCTCGAAAAACTACTCACTTTTTAACATCTTTTTATAACTTTAGTATAAATACATGTAAATCTATCCAGGAACAAAATTTGTGTTATATAGTGTTATAAACACAATTTTCCAATGTGGTATGATGCATACATTTAAGTCGCTTCATAAATTCCGAGTGTTCACTTTGAGCCTCAAGAAATATAAATTATGTTGAATTCAAAGGTGGACTTTATATCAATCTTTAGGGTTTTTCTGCCTGCGATTTGATTATTTCTTTATTAGATGTATATATGAATGTAATTGGTTTAGTTTATTTGTTGGTAAAACTACTAACGCTATCTCGACAGTTATGAGCTTTCAGTCACAGTGACGGCAATCGACCAGTAACACATACCGCCTACTATTGGGCTGCTCTTTTACCAACAAATAATGGGACTTACTGTCACATTATGACGTCTAGACGGTAGTAAGAGTAAATATATTCGGAACTTGATTTTTGTGAGTCTAGCGCCCTAACCACCGGACCATGTGATAGAGCATTGGCAATTTATGACACATTCTTAGGTGTTGGTTTGAAAACACAAAGAAAGCTACAACAAAGCCTCAATATTTTACTAAGGACACAAAGATCAAGCGTACCATTCTCTGACATAGTATCAAAGAATCAAAGCTTAACATGAAATAGCAACCATCATAGGATAAAATTCTACATGCAACTATTTTCAGGCTCCAATATACGTTACGTAAAACATCTTTCCTGCTATTGGTTAAGTTTTAGCCTGGCATACGTTTGATAAATAAAGATAGAACACTAATACATTTCTTTGATAATATTTAAATGAATCTTTCTAGCATTTTGTTTCCTTGAGAACAAATGAATAAATCAAGTCATATATTTGTAAGAAAGAAAGAAAGAAAACTCTCGAAGAACCAGCTATAGAATATTTTTTTTCGTGATCTTTATTTTATTTTTTAATAAGTTTTAACAGAAGTGTGAAACTCAAAGTAATTTCTTACAAAATATTAACAGCTAAATAATATACAACTCATTCATCTTCTTTCTTCAGTTTCGTCTTCCTTGTTTCAGATTCCTGTATTTTGTTACTTCCACATATTTTTTTTTCTCACTTAAAGAGCTGATTTTTATGAGTTTATGAATTAATCACATCAAAGCCTTGGATGAAAGCAAAATTACTTGTGTATTAAAAAGCTTGAAAAATTTTACCTATCCAACCGTTTGTAACATAAATGAGTTAAATGAACAGATAACAGACTCTTGAGGTTGAGGTACTGCCTCATCTGATTTTAACTACTGACCAGAGAATGGGCAATAACTGAGAAGTATTCACCGCCACAAGAGCTTCAACTAGTTCTTAAATTGAACAACTGGAATGGTTACTATTTTAAAACGCGCCCAGAGCTGAAAGTGCAGAGTGTATTCAGTGACAATATGAGTCGAACCTAAAATTCCTAACTTTATACACTAATCAGTAGATTAGCTCGCCCTAGTAGTTTATTTGAAATAACTTATACCAAAGCGACACAGATGGTTGATTACACCTTCTACTTGGTTAAGAAGAAACACTACGATATCCAGATTACTCAAACTAAGAAATAATAATATAAATTGACAATTACTAATGAAAAATGATAAATTCAGGGATTCGATTCCCCTCGGTGAACTCATCAGATAGCCTGATGTGGCTTTGATATAAGAAAATACAAACTGATGAAAAAATATTTTGCTTCTAATAAATAAATTTATACTTATAAAAATATTTGAAAACTCATAAAGAATGAAAGCAACAAGGAAGTGTATATTGTTTGTTTCTACAGTGTATTTGAACTAAATAAATCCTGTATGATTCCAAGCAAGCACTTAAAACGAAGGAGGTGCACATGTCAACAAATGGTTAAGCGTTGTTCCACACACTGGTTTGGATAAGAAAGATAGACCAGGGTGTGTTAAGGCGTTTGACTCGTAATCGCGGGTTCAAATCCCCGTCGCACCAAACATGCTCGCTCTTTCAGCCGTGGGAGCGTTATAATATGACGGTCAATCTCACTGTTCGTTGGTAAAAGAGGAGCCCAAGAGTTGGCGGTGGGTGGTGATGATTAGCTGCCTTCCCTCACGCAAAATTATGGACGGCTAGAGCAGATAGGCTTCGTGTAGCTTTGCGCGAAATGCAAATCAAACAAACAAATATGAGAGGTATAAAACTGACAACCAGTCTGCTGTTTATTAGTTATATAACGTTATGAGGTTTGTTTGATAACATATCCTTGATTGGCTCCGCGGAGATTTGTTCGTTGTGGAAGAAAAACAAACCAGTAAAACATTTCATCAAATAAATGTTCTCTATCTGAAGAGATGCGTTTCAGGAAATAAATGTTTTTATGGTTGATAGTTCTAGCTTTATAGTGTTAAACTTTTTTTAAATCTACTTAATATAAACTCGATAATTTTTAGCCAATTTGCTCTTATGGTCCTGTTTTAAAGTTGAAACAAAACATATATTTGTTTGCTATTATAAAATAACAGTACATAAAAGCAGCTATAGTAAAAATAGGTTGTAGGACTTGCAAAGTAAAAAACAATAGTCCAACACAAGTTTGTTTTGTTTTTTAGTGTAAAGCTACGTAGTGATCTGTTTGTGTTTAACCATTGTTAAGGAACTGAATTCCAAATTATAACGTTGTAAATCCGTAAAATTAACGTTTACGCACATAAGGAGAATGCGAAGAAAATATTTGTTCAGTTGTTTTTAGGTCAAAGCTACATATAATGGGTGATCAGTGTTCTGTCCACCACTAAGAATAGAACTGCGAACTTTTAAAAAACCCAACTATTTTCTCAAACCCTTGTGTTCCATGAACCTGACAGGAATAAACCGAAATTACTTAGTTCTATGTACCAATGACGGGTGAAATTCAAATCACTGAGTTCTATGTAACAGTCAAAAGTAAAAACCTAAATTAGTGAGTATTGTAAGTTCTAAAGTCGACTCATAATTTTACTGAATACGCTCTGCACTTTCAGCTTTAGGCGCGTTATAAAATAGTAAACATTCCAGTTGTTCAGTTTAAGAACTAGACAAAGCTCTTGTGACGGTGAATACTTCTCACTTACTGCCCATTCTCTGGTCAGTAATTTAAAACTAGGTAAGGCTAAACCTCAATCTTTAGAGTCTATTAGCTGTGCATTTCACCATTTATGTTAAAAACAGTGCACAAGCACAACTACAGCTTTCAGTCAATAATTCACACATTCATTTTAATTCATCAAGCCATAAAAAATAAGTTCCTAATGATGATATAAATATGAAAAAAAGAAGGGGAAACAGCAAACATTTCTAAATGATTGAACAAAATACAGTTATCATCCATTTTGAAACAATGAAGAATATAAGAAACTAAAGAAAGAGAATGAATTAGTCGCATATTAAGATATTTATTTAGTTGTTAATATTTTGTAAGAGATGATTTTTAGTTTCATATTTTTGTTAAAGCTTATTAAAATTAACGTAACAATTGCGATTAAATTTATCCTAGCTGGTTCCTCAAGAGTTTTCTTTCTTTCTCACAAATACGTGACTAGTTTTATTCATTTGTTACCAAGGAAACAAAACACAAAAATATCCATTTAAATATTATCGAAAAAGTATTTGCGTTTTATCTTTATTTAATAAAATGTATGCCAGTCTGAAACTTAACCAATACCATAAAAGATGTCGTTTTACGTAACATATTTCTGGAGTTTGAAAGTTATTGAATGTGGAATTTTATTCTGTGATAGTCACTACTTTATGTTAAACTTTGGTTTTTAGGTATTATGCCAGAGAATACAACGTTTGATCTCTGTATCCAAAATAAAATATTGAGGTTTTGTTGTACGTTTTTTTGTATATTCAAGAAAACTCTTTTCTTTACTTTCCCTCAATGGCACAGTGGTATGTTTACGGATTTACAAGGCTAAAATCAGGGGTACGATTTCCCTCGGTGATTACAGCAGATAGACCGACGTGGCTTTGCTATGAGAAAGACACACATAATTAAAAATGACATGGTTTGGTGGTAATAACGCTCGTCACACCATCTTTGAGTCGTACGATGTGATCCAGTTCAGAAAATACTTGTTATTACCCAGGTGTAGACGTTATAATATTCGTTGGTAAAAGAGTTGCCTAAGAGTTGGCGGGATGTGTCACTGGCCCATTGTTTTCACTGTGTAGGTTTTCGTACTTTTTTTACAATGTGCTTAAAAAAATCAATCAAATGTGTTTGTGAAGAAGTGAAAAATAAACTTAAACCACTGTATTCTGTGAAACAACCAGGGCTAAACTCTATATAGATCATAGCTAAAGATTATTTATGCAGTAAGCTTAGCTAATGAAATGTACTGTTCTTACTAATGAATATTAAAAAGCATTGTTTTATCAGTTGGTTGTCTACGTTGCTAACGGTATTTTCGGCCATAATCTTAATATCTCACAAAGTTCGTCCATCTTAGGATATTTAGGTTAGTCCTAATAATAGGCTTAGCTTACAATGCAAAATAATCGTTGTGATAAAAATACAATAATAGAAAAATAAAGGTATAGAAATTATACATTCTAACCATTACTGTTAACGAAAGTAACACTAAAAAAACAAATAAATGTAGTTTACTTAAGGAAAACATAAACTCTAGCGATTTGCTTCATGTACCATCGTAGATTTAATATTCCTGAAGTAATTTCAAATGTGTATATGTTACAATGTAAGTTTAGAATGGCTTGCAACTAAGATAAATTATTACGACATATGTCTCTGTTTAACAACAAATTCGGTTATTAAAGCAACACAGAGTACAACAAAATACTAATATTTATGACTGTCAAAAGTAATCACGTTAATAACACAATCATACTATAAACAGCAAGAATAATCATAGTTGAATTAAAAGTATAAAGAGCTTATATATAGAACAAAAATAAATCATATACTAAACAAACTATTAGATACGTTTAATACAGCTAATACGGTTTTAACTAATCCATGCCACTGTACAACATATATGGAAGGATCAACAGGGAGTAATAGATAAAGTAAAGTCTATTTGTTGATAATAAATGTATTAAGGTTCGAAAAACACATAATAATAATGAGACTTAAAAATGAAAGTAACAACAGTGATAAATATACCATTTAAAGGTAGCAATAGCTATTTATATAAAGTTGTAATTAATAAAATTTCAGCTTTTTAAAACTCGTTGTTGTAGCCAATTTATTATCTGCTTAATTAGAGTTATCTTTTTGAACCAAGTATACTTAAGTAAACATGAGATAAGTATTCGTGAACTGCAAAAAATGACTCTGGTACTCGTTTTGTATAGCAATATATATATATATATATATATATATATATAAGTACCAAAGAAGGTGTCACAACTGGAATAGGACTCTCACAGTCTTCGATTCGAAGGGGTTGTTAAAAACAAGAAAGAATCTAAACTATATGGAAGGATTTTAGAGGTTGTGATGTTTGAGCTCAAATTAGCTCGTTGAGAAGTGCTGAAAGAAACTGCTCTATCAACTGTTTAAGGAAAAACTACAAAGTTTTCAATGTTAAGGAAAACGACTTAAAAGATATCAGAACTTTTGCTGTTGAGAATTAAACGGACTTTGGTTTCAAAAAACGGCTTAACTTATTTATTGTGAAGTATTGTGAAGAAATAAAATTCGGGATTTTTAAGGCTTTTTACTTTATTTAATTTGATTGTAATTTTAATGTTTAAAAATTAAAATAATTAGCATCTTTGTATTATTTTATAACAGTAATAATACAAAAAATTTCACGTGTGTTCTATAACGATTATACTAGTAATAATAAACCTAAATGTTTTATTTAAATCATTTCTACTAAGAATTTGCATTTTGTAACCGCCGGGTTATTGTATCTTCGAACGAGAGAAATTGTGATTCTGAACTATTAGTCTATATAATCAGTTGATTACAGGTCAATATAAAAGTTGCGGAATAACTTACATTATTGATGATAATACAACTACATATAAAAATACAGCTGTTTTCTAAACAATACTATTGACCAAAAATCAATTTTTATTGTATTTTTGAGATTTCATAACTTTCAGTGGCATATATTCTTCCAATTAAAAACGAACCTAAAAACACTGGGACTTTCTATAAATGGACCTGACTTCATAAAATCTTTGATGATAACAGATTCTTTTCCCTTTGAAAGCAGTAGGATTTTATTTTA
Organism: Tachypleus tridentatus; assembly: GCF_004210375.1. Classification (NCBI taxonomy): domain Eukaryota; kingdom Metazoa; phylum Arthropoda; class Merostomata; order Xiphosura; family Limulidae; genus Tachypleus; species Tachypleus tridentatus. The sequence goes on along the minus strand of NC_134834.1, from coordinate 52,536,293 downwards.
AGTATTTTTAAATATGATGAATGTTTTCTCAACTGTATCATTAAGTTTGTTCATAACTAATTTTGAGTAATCTTGTTTGGTTCTTACATTACTCGTATTTGACGTAAGCTTCTTATTTTAATTTAGTTTTTAAATACTGTCCAAAACTTTTTATAATAAAACATTTCAAGGTGTGTTCAGTGTTGATTTAAAATAAAATAATGCTTTAGAATGAACGTTAATTTTGTGAATACTTCATTAACCCTAACTAGGACTACAGATTATACATGATGTTGAAGAGTCACGTGCATACAAAGAAGATAGGTCTGGCATTGCCAAGTGGTCACAGCACTCGATCCGTAATCCGAGGGTGGCGAGCTCGAATCTCTATCACACCAAACATGCTCGCACTTTCGGTCGTGGGGGCGTTATAATGTGACGGTCAATCCCATTGTTTGCTGGTAAAAGAGTAGCTTAAGAGTTGGCGGTCGGTGGTGATGACTAGCTACCTTTCCTCTAGTCTTACAATGCTAAATTAGGGACGGCTAGCGCAGATAGCCCTCGTGTAGCTTTCCGCAAAATTCAAAAACAAACAAAGATATAGCATTATGACATCCTACAGTAAGTTTACTCACACAGTAACGAATATAACAGAAAATGAGTTGGATCAAAGATGTTGAAAGAATGTTAACATTTCTCAAAACAGTTTCATAATTAAGCATGTATATCAGCTTAATGATAGAATTCTTGATTTCAAAAGATAAATAACTCTATAATTAGGAGCAAAATTTGCATAAAATTATTTTTATTCTCTTAGTAGTACAGAATGTTTTATTATTTAGTGTTTTTTTTTTCAAGTATAGAAAGCAATAAAAAGTTCAGAAATGCACTTCAGTGTACACATATACAAGAACCAAGTTCAAGAACTTGATAAAAGACTCCAAGATTAACAACACAGCATTAGTGAATAGTATGAATAAAATTATTTAAACGATGAATGCTTTGGCCAGGCAACAATTGTGAGACTTTGTTTATTCAATAACATAAATATTTGGTACCACAAGGCTTGGTTTATGGAGCAACAACAATATGTAGCACTGTAAGGTTTCGTTTATTGAGCAACAGCAGTATATAACCCTACAAGACTTCGTGTGTTCAGCAAGGTAAATGTATAACTCTACACTGGTCAAAATTCGTGTATTTAGCAAAGTAAATGTACAATGCCACAAGGCTTAGTTTATTCAACAACATAAATAAATGTCTACTTTCAACAGATTCGCTGGCTGAAAGCTTACTAATCACGATACATGACCAGAAACCAGTTCCCAATCTTTCCTTGAAAACCTTCAAATGGAATGAACTGAGATTAGGCCAGAGGAAACACCTGAATGTAGTTGTCTAAATATATCTTCTAAACGTTAGTCACGTACTTTTACAATTACTCTTAATTGGAGCGTATATCATGTACGGCAGAGCAAGTTTCATTCACTTTTCTTCAATGAAGAGGAACAATAGATGGAAATCTTCAAATGGATACCGTAAAGACATGTTTAGCTTACAACATGCTTTTTGCAAGTGAGTTCTTTAAACAATATAGAATCACTCAAAATAAATTAAACAATTTTCACAATAAGCATTGTTACATCAAAGAGAATAGAGCTTTATTGATTTGAATAAGTCACTGTAAAGTTAATTCTTTCTATAAAACAGATTAAACTGACATGTAATTGTACTTCTATGCCATAGATACAGATGTTTTAGGTTCTTTAATAAACATTACATTTTTTACTTCTTTTAAAATAATTGTTTCAATGCTTTCTGAATATACATGGCTCGAAATTTAAATTAAATTTCTACAAAAGAACTTGTGATAAGATTACGTTGTTTGTTTATTTGTTGGTAAACACAAACCTGCATAATGGGCTGTCTGTACTGTGCCCAACATGATTTTATAGCCAACTCACCGGGAAGGTTACATGTATTGTCATTAAAAAATGTTTTTTGACAAGCACGCGGTGTATTGAAATATTTGTTATAAGACCTTTAATAATCTACTCAGAGATACTTAGGCAAGTTTTCTCAAGTATATCTCCTTATAATAACAAATAAGGTCTGCTTTGGATTTGCTAGGCTTATATACTTATATCTTTAGAGAATAAATACTGGACGCCATACTTTCTATAAGGTAGGCCAAGAATAATAAAACCTTCCAAAATATATTTACAATAAATTTATTTTCTCATAGCGATCCAATTAAAATCTTGAGAATATCATGATATCTTTTTTATTTTGTTTTTTCAGATTTATTAATGTAATTCACAGGTGAAGATACATCAGTACTAAAGGGTTTCTATCGGATCACTGTATATTTTAATGCTCAAATATGCTTTTCCTTTATTTGGAGAAATCAGCAATTACATAATGTACACCTAATACTCACCCTTACAAGTTCATTACAAACTTTATTACAAACGATATTTATTAACTGTAAAATACGTATATATTTATATGGCTGAAATCTCAAATGTTACACAGTACACTTTAATTGCCTTCAACCATATTCTTTTTTTTATGATACTGTGAGATTATTCCACGAAGTCCTATTTTCATACTACTTCAATAGTAAACCATTGTAAACCGCTGAAATTGTGTTCTTAGTGCCCGACTGAAATATATTAGATAAAATGCGCAATGAATCCAAACAAAGATTTCAAGGCCTTTGTCTGCAGGTTGTTGTTTTCTTCAGGGCTATTCCAGACATTTAACAATTTACTATAGGCGCCATTTATTTATTTTCTATAAAATAATTCCCTATCTATTCCTTTTTCTATAACACTTAGTTAAGAGGATACATGATTATAAAATTTACTTCTTATTGTAATAGATATAATTTTTGTCTAATATTAGTTATTTGTAGTGGGCATAATTCGGAAAGCCCAAGTAGTAGTTTTGAACTTAACAACAAATAAACAATCTTAATATAACAATAGTTACCAAATATACAGTATATTTTAAGAGAACTTAACTTTTGAGGAAAGTAAAAATAAAGTATATTTGAAACATTTTTAACGTGCAATTCATTCCAAAATAACTTAACAATGAAATATTTTGGAAGTCAAATAGTTAATTTCTAAGTAACTCTGGCATTCGGCTTCAGAGCAAGCAATATTTGACTGTAATAAAATAATTTGTCTCTTGAAAAATATTTATTTAAATGATCAAGGATTTGCCAAAATGGAAGTTTTTTGACGTTTATATTGAATATATGATAATCATACGTTCTTTATAAATTTCAAGTTAAACTTTTAAATATAGTTTCTTAAATTATTGATTGAACTTTGTCACCTAATCGTAGAAACACCAGTATGAAAAAAAATGGAACTAAATTTTGTCTCGTATTTGTTGTGACCTATATAATCATCGCACTTGTTATGTTTCTGTTGATTAGACTAAAATGAAGGTCCCAATAGACTAGACCGCCAGTATCTTAAACAAAAGTACCTATACAAGTAAGGGCAGAGGTTGTTATTCTTGATTATTCTTTGGCTAGGGACTTCCTGTTAAATGAACGTAATGTATAGCAACGTAATACAAACTTACTTCGCGTTTCATTAGCTGCAATGCCATTACTATAGTCAATTCTTTTCCCTTTTTATCATATTACGCATTACCTACGAAAGCATCGTCTTAATATTTTTATATAACAAGTAATTCGGTACATCCTTAACAAACTAAATAAGATTGGTCGCGTTTTTTTATCGGTTCAAGCTCTGGTATAACTCTATTAACTGTCTACTGAACTGTTCTCGGATAGAATGTCATTCTCACAATAATGTTTCTTTCATTTCTTCTATTACGAGTTTCTCTACGACAACAAATGTTTATATTGGATGATAAGGTTTTAATAAAGTGATATTAATTATTGTGTTCATTACATCACAGCACTTAGTGACTGTACTTGGAGATCTAATGCCTATTTTATTTAATATTTAGAACTCTTAACTGAAAGAAAAAGGAATCTGAGAAATTATTAAATATGTATAACTTTCATGTTGTTAAAGGATTTTTGTTTAGGTTTTACTTGTTTAAGGTCCCCCGCTAAGACAGTGGTAAGTCAGCGGATTTACAATGATAAAATCAGGGTTTCAGTTCCCCTCGGTGTAGACAGCAGATAGCTCCATGTAGCTTTGCTATAAGAAAACACACACACATATTTGTTTACGATATTTCTAGTGTAAGATTCTCCACTATATGATAATAATTTATAAGTCATCAACTTAACTACTAATTCAGATGCTTTATCAAAACAAATCATTGGCTTTCAAACTTATACATTGTACCTGAAGTTACTTAAAGGTGCTGGTTATGACAAATTTCGTTAAGTAACTCGGTAAGAGTCGTACGTTGCGTGTGTAGTTAAATTGTTATAAATTGACGTCACATTACTCGAACCTTTCATATTTTTCTCGTTTTCTGAAGTGAATATTGTTACATCATAGTATCTCGCACTTTGTAGAATTATTTAAAGCTCTGTATACAAACGTGTTAACCTACGGGTTAATTTAAATGAGCTCAAGTGAACTAATTATATTGTTATAACAGAAGAAATGGATTATTTAGAGTTTTAGAAGCAACTGTGATGTCCTATAATGTAAAGAATTTTTGTACATTTGACTTGTTTTGAATATATTATTTTAATAAAGGCACATACACCTACTGTAAAAAAAAATCCTAGCCCATATATAAAACCCTGACAAATATTAATATCTTATAAGTTTTGACGTTTTCGCATATGACAAAGGTTTTAAGTAATTTCTTTAGACTACGGGTCTTTATAGTTGTTGTATATATGCATATTTAACTCAGCCAAAAAGGCACAGTTTCAGCAACGAGTTGGTATATTTTAACGAAAAACATTTTAAAGTTTTAACAACTTGTTACCAAGAAAATCACAGTTTTAAGAACGATTATATATTTCCATAAAGTTACTGTTTCGGCAATTTTTTCTCAAATCAATATTTTTTCATATACCAGTAAAGTTAGGTTACCTTACTAGATAATCAGATGCCATTCTGAATGACATAAATAAAATCTGAACAGAAAAAAATTCTCAATATATATAAATTCTGTCAATCATTAGTCGTATCATAAGCCAGTGAAAAGTACAGATTTACATTTATCAGCTTTAACAGATTTAGTTTCATGTTTCCTCTTCGCTTTGGTTTGTAGCTTAAAAACGTAAAGTATGATCTGTAATTTTTATGGATTTTTCTTGTTCTTGGTTTTACTTCATGACATCTTGAAATCATTTCTGAATACTTCTTCAGGTCTCTGGTATGAATGTCAATATGCTGTACCACAATCAACCAAATATCCGAAATGATCCTATAAAAATGTAGCCCACAAAAAATTACTAACACTAAATCAATTACTAACGCTAAATCAATTACTAACACTAAATCCACCTTTAAAGAAAAAGAAAATTGGAATTTTTAGCTTAAAAAGTTATCTTTCAAGAAAAAGAATTAAATATTTTACTCGTCACAAGACTATCAGATCGTATACATACATAGTTGTAATGTTACTGCTATTACTGTGTACATCATATGTTAGTCATTAACACCTTTAAACTAAGTGTGTACAAAGAGTGGTTGTGAAATATTTAGAACGTATAAACAAATGATTTTTAAGGAAAATCGTTAACGAATCAAAACTGAATGAAACAATTTGCCAAAAAAAAAAAAAAACCATGGCAAGCAATAAAGTTCAACCTCTTGCATGAAGTGTTATAGTGCGATACTCACACACACACGGGTATTTGTACCATTACTGGTTTTTATTTATCAAAATAATAATCATAGCAATGTTATTAAGAGATCTAATTATATTCTATGCTTCAACAGAAAAATTGGAAAATTTTAATGGTTTTATCATTTTCTTTTATAATTTTTAGAGACGAAAATATTTATTTCGATAATTTTAATTTACACCACTACTGCTTGTGTTATAAATTCATTAAATTATGAATACAAACAATCCTTCTGAAGAGTCCACGAATCGATATGTTTCTACAAAAGTTAAATAGAAATGAATACACTTCAAAGTAACTGATATTCTAAAACCGTTTATTTTTCATGCTTCAGGCAATGATAACGAAGAATAGTGAGACTCTTCATTTATGATATGAACCTAGTAATCTACACATATTAACGTTATTTCCCTTCTTAAAGTTTTTTCCACTCTCTCATTAACGCTTATCAAGAAATCGAGAAGTTTTCGAAAAAACTGAAGAATATAATTGGAAAGAAATTTCTTTTGTAGTTGGCACTATCTTATCTAATTAATTTTTTCCCATTCAGATACTTTTCAAAAGCAGAAAAGCCTGACTTAGTAATTTAATATCCGTATATGCAAAGTGTATTTTAATTATTGAAAAAAATAAGTGGAATTAAGAATACGGTTCAATCAGTTAACAATGTGCAAAAACGGTAGCAACTAATCAGTGTTTACTTTGCACAAAATTTCTACTAGCAAATAACTAATTATGGTTTCTAACAGCTAATTTTAGCTTAGAGATGCCACCTTTTTCCTGTGTCATTTACATTTTAATATAATGAAGAAATCGGGGAATACAAGTTTATCTGTCCTTCTGCTATAAATAAACATTTTGTAGTTCTCAAGAGTGAAATGTGTCACATAATTAATTTGACTGCGGTAGATGAAACAAAAACATATACTGGTTTCCTCATTACTTCGATCTTTATACATAAAACTACACATATAAAAACGCTCAAATATATATACAACTTATAATTTACAAAAAAAATTAAAATATAAAACTAAAGAAAAATCTTAATTTGTTTTTTTCATTTTCATCAACAATATTAACATCGTTTATTTTCATAATTATAAATTTGAAAAGTGAGAACGATAAATAGCTTAAAACATTAACTGCTATATCACAGATTTCTAAAACTGGTGAAAAGTAATGTACTCAAGAAACAAATTTACTGAATCTTTTAAGAGGTTTTAGCTGAGTTATATACTATATATATATATATAGAGAGAGAGAGAGAGATGCTTCCATCCGGTACTTTTCGTTGAAAACAATCATCGTTTTAAAACTGATTTAGACAAATTTATACGCCTGTAACGAAACGAATCATTCTTCAAGACACTAAAATATGTTTATTTAAAAAATAAATGTAAAAAAAATAGTTGCTAGCAAAAATTAGGCCTTGAATAGGATTATTAACTTAACATTCACATAAAATAATTCGTAAACCAAAATATATATTGAACAATAAATTTTAACACTAAATTTGATTTTGAAGAATCTTTGAAAGAAAACCATAAATTAAGATTATTTATAATTTTAAAAGCAGTTAAAGTTATTCATCAAATACGTTTGTCGTGAGAGAATTAGGTTTTTATAACATTTCTAAGAGAAAATTCTTGATGTAACGCATTATCTATCTGTACAAGTATACGAATGTGCGTGTTTACGCATGATCACTAAGCAAAAATCTATTTACATTAATAACTGACAGACGGGGAACTACCTAAATATTAAAACACTTGTGACAAATTCGAAAAGTCAAGTTATTCAATGTTACAGGCTATTGTTAACATTATATTTACATTTTTCGTTCATTACATTTATTTTCCTGAAATACATTGTTTAATATCGGGAATGTGATTACATCAATTAGATTACTTAATTATTTAGTACCTTCTCATATTCAGATACAATTTGAAATAATTTCTTTGTTATGAAAAATATATTCCTCTGTAAGATCTCTAGATATTTCTTACGCTTAAAAAAAAGTAAAATAATAAAAAACTATTTAAATACTGAATTTTCAGACTTCAACGGGATATTGTTGTTTTAAAAACATTTCATTCAAAGTTTTCATTGTTTTCTATAATTCGACTTCGGTAATTAGTTGAGAGAAGTCATTAAAATTCATTGTAATATTTTAAAGAATTTAAGACAGACAAATTAAGAATGTCAAGAAAAGTCGTATGACCGCTCTTTTATGTACTGTACTTATTTAAAAGTTACTAAGGTCAAATGCAGCTGTTCTTAATTTTGAACTACTGACAAGACGGATGGTAACTAGTCAGCGATATGCTATAATTTATGATAAAGAACTGACTATCACTCTGTTAACACACCTCCAGCAGCTAAAATTTATGGGTAATATTCTGTGGTGTCTCACAGATTCTAATCCTACTTCTAGCTCAGAAATCCATAGTTCCATCATAAGGCCAACTTGCTCTCACTAGATAAACTGTAATATTGCTATAAGACATAAACATAAATGATTATCACATTATGGTTACTAATGACTTTGGTCATGCTGAGTTGCCTTTCATGGAAGATCGACATCGCTTCGTAATTGTTTTTGCGAACTATGTAATACTGTAACGAAACAGATCACTCTTTTAGATGCCAAAATGTGTTTATTAAAAAACAAATACTAACTATATTTGCCACGTTCCTGTGTTTTGGTTCTTATGTTTTCATAATTTTTTTTCTTTTTCGAGCAGTTGTTTTAATGGCAAGTGTTTATCCGAATGGTCGTCCAAGAACGTAATACTAAAGTTACAGCAGTTTCTCTGTTTAAAGTTCACGTTTAATTTCCTCATTAAAGTTTATGCTCTTAATTTTCTATCTGAGAACTGCTATGCCAACATAGCATTGTGCACTCACTGTAAAGCAGAGAAAGCAGTCTTAAACCATTCATAAACATGTTAGTGCTTCCTCGAGATGAAATACTGTTTGATTACCATTGGTGTCTAGAGGACGATGCATAATACGATGACGAACGTGAAATGTTTTCACATAAAGTTATTGAAATCATTAGTAACTTTATAATTCAGTTCCTTGAACACGAATTCTCCAAAATGAAAATCATCTTTGACCTACGCTTTAAATACATACTGTCTCTTTTAGAACACTGTCGACATGACGCCAAAATAAATGTTCTTAAAATAAAGATGCTTTAGTGTGAAACCATATTTACAATAATGTGACATCTTCCAGTCTTGAATATTTAAAAATAATGTTCTCACATTCAAAATGTAATGTGTTAGGCTAAATTATTTACTATTTATTATTTACTAAATGATTTACATGACTTTAATATGTTTAAACAAAAGGACTTATAATTTCAGTTACAATGATTGGATCATGGGCTACAATTCGAGCCCTTGTTCGCTATCTCTCTTTTTGAACATAAAAAATAAGTGTGGTAATACGGTTTTGTTTTGTTTTTAGCTTTAACTAACTTTAACACAGAAATTGAGCAACTCTAAACCTCAGGATATTTCACTTTCTTAAATATCTCATAAATAGGTAAATCAGTTTACAGGTCAGAGTCTAAGAAAAATACAGAGTTGTTACGTCTAAAGCCAAGATCTTGATTAGATCAAAATGCCAGTCACGTGGTTTGCTGATGAAAGAAGTTTCGATAAGAATCAGGTTAGAGAAATAAATGAATAAACTAGACGAGAAACGTATAATGATTTTTTTTTAAGCGAACGACTACCATTTAACAAGTTAATATAGACCTTCAACTTATTGAGTTCACCTAAAAGTATTTTCTGTTAACTGAAATTCTGTCGTTTCGCAAGTAAAAAACTCGTTTATCCAATTGAAATTATGTGTTGTCAAAAATTCCTTTCAATGGTAATTACAGTTCTGTTACTCAATCAGGATTAACTGAGCTGTCAGATTCCACCAATATTTTTCTTCATGTTTGCGTCTCTTATCTATAAAAATTCAGTTGTTCTGGTGTGTCGATGTCGTATAACAGTTATACAACTATTATTTATCTTGTACTTAAATTAGTCCATCTCACAACACAAATGACGATTCCACGGAAGAGAATGCAAAGAGTTTAGTACAGACAAGGGCATTTATTTGAGTTTAGTACTTATACCTATTCTTGATACATCTAACTATGTTGAGCCCTTATGGTGGAATCAAACAATGCTACTAGGTTATCTTTTCAAAATACAAATATATAATGTTTACAAACGAATTTATAAAATAAAAAAATGAGTCACCTAAGTTGCCGGAAAGGTCGCCTGTAGAGGTTACTAGTTATAACCACTCCCGTTACAACACACAAGTAAACTCCAAGTTTACTACTTGGTAATAAATAAATAGTAATATCCATTATATATTCAGTAAAAGATTCTGTCAGTCAATCTTTAGACACTTAAATGGCATTATATAATGGAACTTGACGTTATAGTTTGTACTTTGGTGACGTAAAACATGCGCATGCCATGAATCGCGAGAAGAATTATACATTCTGCAGGCTACAACACGTATGATATGAAGCCCACGGAAGTAGATCTAGTATTTATTAGGATCAAGATGTGAATTATTGATTTTACTGAAAATCCATCCAAGGTTTACCTTATTCTGTTAGGTAAACGTCTGACAACATGAGGATTTCCATTTTTCAAATATTCTCTTCTTCCATTACTCTGTTGAATGATAGTCTGACAATTTGAGTTTTTACTCTGTAATATTCACGTCTTCCATTACACTGTTAGATGAAAGTCTGACTGACTGAGGGTTTCTTATCTTAAAACTGTATCTAAGCAATATTTTTAATCGCTAAATTATTTTTTTCAATTTATTTATACGATCACAGCAATAGTTCAGATATTTTTAAAGTATAATTATCGAGTAATAAGTTTAAAAAATTAATATTACAACTCGAGAATTCTATTGTGACAATATACATTCTAAGAGAACTATTCAATTTATTTTGCTAATGAATCCTTTATACGATTTAAGGCTAATACTATTTTTAATCTTTAATATATTTTGATGTTCAGAAAATGCTTTAATATCTGAATATTCGAATTTGGAAAACTTATTTCAGGTTTTCTGTCAAATAATCAGTTCTTATCATCTGAAAAGAAAGATTTAAGACTTTTAGGGACCATCCGATATTTCAGTGCGTTGGTGTTAATTAATCTTAAAGTAAAACTTAATTCCATTTGGGAGTTGAAATCTCCATTGTAGTGTTCCATATTCACACATTTATCATAATACTGATCGTAAAAAGCAACACATATATATAAATACTGCACTACCCCAAAATAATAAGACTCGACAATATGTATAAAACAAATATTTTTCTTGACGTAATGTCTATCAGATAATTCACTGCAAACACTAAGATAAATGAGATACTCAGTTCAAAATGTCCTCACTCTGCAATACAGAGAATAAGAAAGAAAACATATCATTTAAATGTCCCTTTTGGGCCACACAACTTAGAAACTGTTGGGATACAGAAATTTATTTGTCCAATAAATGTATAGGAAGTCATAATGCATTTTAATATTAATTTAAAAAATTTGAAAATTTATTTTCCATGTTAAAACAAGCATTACAATTTCTACATGATGAAAGAAATGTTGATTATGTTATCCAATTGTGGGCTAGTTTATTGTTAACATAAATGTCATTTATGTGTAAATATAATAGTAACGCCTGTTGTCTACTATATGTCCACGTAACTACTTCGCAAGGTATTGATGGATCTTTGCCATATCTGATATGGAGATTCATTTGGTCCACAGAAAAATATGTAAAAAAATTCTGTTTTGTATTTTGCAGTTTTTATTAGCTTTTCGTACTACTACTTTGCCCTTTTTACATGGATCTTTAACAAATTTGTCGTAATGGTTTGGTGAATTTATGGGAAGATACATACAAACTTGCAGTTTTACATTTTGTATTTCGCAGTTTCGATAGGCATGTTTTTACAATTACATATAAGGGAAGCAACTTTTCATGTCTTAAGATAATTTCATTAATATACATAAATTCTGTCTAGCGGAAGAATACTCCAGCTAGTTTGTAATAACTATAACAATGCAACAGCTTTAAGTCGTGCATTAAACTTCCATAAGTATGAATAAGTGTAATCACATTTCAAATTAAAACACATTAACTTTATGTTTATGTTCATTTTTCTAATAATATATCATTATAATCAAATAAGCTTCATTTTCATTAATATAATAAATACAATGTGCCAGGTTAGTGGTGATTATGCCTCTGGTAGATGAAATAATAAAACATTTTATCAGAAATTAAAAGTCAGGAAGAAAGTGGTAGAGTGACATTTTCAATACTAAAACTACTCGTAACTTTTATAAAGACATATATAACAAATGGAAACGAATTGTCCTACAAAATGAAATATAGACGTTCTCATCGAAACATATATCAACATAGTTGTCAATGGTATTTTATAAACCATAATTATATATATATATATATATTTTATTTACGGAAGAAGATTTATTACATGTCGACATCCACATAATTCCAAGTTTCATGATAAGTATTAGAAAATATTATACGTTGCGTTTATTACTCACTGTTGAACCAGAAAACCTAAAACAGTTTATTCAGCTTTGGTATCTTGAAAACAAAATAAAATTATTTGTATTTATAATGAATAAAACCTTCGTTCTGGGACAGCGATAAGTCTACGGTTTTACAGAGCTAATACCAGGCGTTCGATTCCTACTGGCGGACACAGTAGATAGCTTGATCTGGCTGTGCTACAAGAAAACACACAGAACATTTTTTAACATTTTACTATTTATTATTTTCAAGATATTTTAATCCTAATGAAAGAGAAGAAATTATCGAAAAACAAATGTTATTTCTATTACTTAATTGCAACTACATGTTCAATATATTTCAAAGAAATATTTTATAATAGCATTACTTAGAGTAAATATTTTTGGAAAAAATATGATAAATCGTAAGTTTAAAGGTAAGAAAAGTTCAGATATTTAAACTTTGAAAAATGCTTCTGATTTTCTAAAGCTCTGTTGATGTTATTACTATTTCTACAAGACGACGTGGAACATTTCTAAACCTTTCACTCTCTACTTAGTGTTCTTTAGACGACAACGTGGAACATTTCCAAATATTTCGCTTGATATTAAGTGTTTTTTACTAAGCGATTTTCCACGCTTGACGTCTATTCATCTCGTTTACGTACTAACCAAATATTGAAATAACCTGGGTCGTTATTAAATAGTGAGTTCAACTGATTCTCTTCCTGTGGTCATCTCTTCCTAGCACACGATAAAACATTGTTTTTAACTTGGATATTGCCTTTAAGGTTAAAATCATATAAAGTGAAACATTCAATAAACTGTGAGATAAATTTTCATTAATTCAAGTTGCACGAGATTTGCTGGAATCACTTTTACCATTTCACTGCAATGAACATTCGTGCTGCATTATTTGGGGTTACGAAGACAACGAGACTCGAGCGAGCACATGTTTCGTCAATAAACCCATTTTCCACATTTTACTTGAACTGGCTGAGAAAGTACTGTTTCAAGATAACTTCAGCTGTTTTACTTCTAATATCAGTTGATTTGTTTGACCATGGCTTACAGAGTTTTGAGGTTCTACCAATGAGATTTCTCATGTTTCTGTTTATTGTTATAGCCATACCTGTACTGATAGTTCAGTGAAACAAGCGGTCATCATTATTTATTTTACATTTAGAATAGGCTATCGAATAAGTGATGTATCACAACTACAGAGAGTGAGAATGTAATTTATTTAATAAACTAGTATACGTGTGGCTGATCTTTTCACATTAAAAAAAAAAAAATTCGATGGATTTAGTATGTTTGCCTGGTTGAGCTACTTTCAACTATCGGACCTCAGTCAATTAATAGGCGATCTTATCTGCCAGATTATTTAGTTCCAGGATACATATATACATTAGTTGTTTTTACATAAATGCAAAAGCAAATCCAAGTCACTTGAGACATTTCGATTTCCCTCAAGTTTGGTTGACTCTTGACATTGTCGTAATATCGTTTTTTCCATGTACATTAAAATATATACAATTTTTTAATCTTTCCACATTTTACTTGAAATTATATTTGTAATCGTAGCTAGCAGATACTAAGATGAAACATTTTTACCAAAAAATAGAATAGAATATAGTAAAAGAAAGCCTAACATTCTCTATATAAAATAAGGCTATCAGTATAACTTAGTGATAGTTATTAAATAAGCAATGCATTTGAGTTTAACTCTTGAACTATACGTATGAATGCGATATATAAATACTTTAAACTTACATTACTTTAGTAGCTGATGTCCGTTTTTTTATGAATTTTGAGCAAAGCTACATAAAGGATATCTTCACTAGCTGTCCCTAATTTAATAGTGTAAGACAAGAGGAAAAGCAGTTAGTCAACTCCACCCATCGCCAACTCTTAGGCTACTCATTTACCAACGAATAGTGGGATTGACCATAACATTATAAAATCATCACGGCTGAAAAGGCGAGCATGTTTGGTGTGATAGGGATTAGAACCCGCGATCCTCAGATTACGAGTCAAGCACCGTAACAACCTAGTCATGCTAGGCCAGGTAGCTAATGTACTTAAATCCCTCTGTCTGCAGCTACAGTGATATATATTTAAAGGTTAAATCCCTAAAAGGTAGCTACTTACGTAGTATACTTAAGTTTTAATTTCTTTCTAAGTGACGTTCTTAAGCAATATTTTTTTAATGAGAACTGTAACTCCTGATTTATTTGAGTTACAACATTATGTAAAAGAATGGAAATTTTTCCATTGTAGTTACCCGAGCATCATTGATATCTACATCACTATCTGTATATAACGACCGTCCATAGCGGTAACTGTTATACTTTCCATATGTGTTGGAAACATTTATATGTAGCTATGTTGTACAAATACAGCATTGTTCTCTTTTCTGTTTTTCCAACTTTGGGCCAAACGTTTCTTTTCAGATGTCTCCATGTATATATATAACATGCAATAACTTGTTTTTACTTATAATATTTTTCAGCTTTATATATTCAGCAGTAATCACGTACACCAAGCACTTGGAACTTAAATGAGTAATAGCTATTACTGAGGTTGCGTTGTTTGAATTATTAACTTTGGTTTTTAATTTGAGTCACTACAGCATTGTTCTTTTATATGTTATTAAAACTTTAGACTCTCCTTCCCCCTCATCCCCGGACGGCTTAGGGACGGCTAGCACAGATAGCCCTCGAGTAGCTTTGTGCGAAATTCACAAACAAACAAAAACAATCCTTCCCCTTGTGGCTCAGTGATACAAATCGGGTTTCGATACCTGTGGTGAACATATCACAGATAGCCCATTATGTAGATTTGTTCTTAAACTACAAAAAACGGTATCCTTTTCATTTGATAAATGTATTTATTCTAAAAAACAATTACTTTACTATGGCTATGTTCACCTTATTGGTTATTTTTTTATATGTTAATGTTCAAAAGCATCACTGTAAATCCTTTTCTTGAAAACAAACTTCTCAGCATTAAAAGTTGATCCATTAACGTTTTTGATAAGTATATTCGTTTCAAACAGATGCTTCCTTATTTTTGTAATTGCTTCGTTAAAGCTCCTTATAAAACGGTCCAATAATATTTTACTGTTTCCGGTTAGAAAACACTGAAAATAATTGAATAAAAGACATTGAGTTAATGGGATGAAGTGTTAAAATTTGATTTCAGAGTTTATATAAAGTGATTATTTTATTGTTTTATTGATTTTTGTTTTCTTTTATTCAGTTAATTCATGGTCTCCAGGCGGTGAATGAATATTCTACAGATAATAGGTCGTATGCCATTAATTTCTGTGCTCTTGAGTTCCTTTATTCTGTAGGTTTTCTTTATCATCCATCAACCTGGTGATGAGTCTTGAACGCAGTTCTTTCGTAGATTTTTTTATTACAAATGCGTAAAAGCGTTTAAAATTAACAGGTCCATTAAGCACTCGACACCTATTAAATCTGTTAATGAAGTAAAAAAGAAAATCCTTCGTGGTCTTTAAATTAGCTTAATATTCTTTTATGATTGCATTAATCTAGGAACAGAAACGAATATTTTGGTGGAAGGTTATTATGTAAGCATATGTGTAAATGAATCTAGACTCAGAATTGTTACTGTTAGTATTTTTGTATTTCTTCAAGCTTTGTGCTCATAACATGTAAAATAAACACTTGTAAACGACTAAGAGATACAGAGAAAAGCCATGTGAAAGAAATGCGGGATAAACAAAAGTCAAAGTTAATGTTTTCTCTTTATATGTGATAACAGTATTAATGAAACGTTTTTCAATTTTTTGTAATTTTTACAAAAATGAAAAGATCAAAATACTGAGTGGATAAGTATCGATAACTAAAATTCAACAGCACATACATTTATTTATCATAAAACATGACCGTTTAAAGCTCTTTGATTTATTCTTTAGATTATTTATTACTTTCAGAACATGTATTACTTTAAATATTTGTGCTAAAAATAAGGTTCCTTAGAAATTTCTCAAATATTAAAGATTACAGTAAGTCGACTTCTTTTATAAGGCTTTAAGAAAAATCGTATTCGTTGCAAACATTAAACTAATCCACTATATACTTAATGAATTACGAAAATTTGTATACTTATTTTTCTTAAATTTTTTATGTATTTTTGTGCTGTTGTTATTGTGTTTTTTTGTAATTTCTTGTTACCTGAAATTGAGTATTATGTAATCAAATTAGCTTTCATTTCCGATTTCTAAAAAAATTTCCACCAGATTTCTAAATAATATCTTTCAGTGAAAAATCCATCAAAATTAACTTCAACCATTTTGCACCGATGTACAGTTTTACGCCAACTTTACACACACACACACACACACACACACACACACACACACACACACACATATATATATATAAGTACTGATATCTCACAAACTTTATCAAGTCTGAAACAGAGACATTTGAAATACACGTTATTTTTAATTCTCATTTTAAAACACACATTTTATTTTTCGGTGACCTTGTTATTTATATTAGAAGAAAAACCAATAGGTAACATAACGCGTGCCTTGGTTAATTGATAGTCAATGTTGACAAAAATACGAATAATAGGCCTAAAGACGTTTCCAATCTAAGCCAGCTTGTTGTATTCATGCGCTATGTGAAGAACGTCGAGATAAAAGATTTTTTTTTTTATTTTGTAAGCCTCTTACAACAACAGCTAGGGCAGCCGACGTGGAAAAACTTGTGGATGACTTCGCCAGAGACAACGATCTTTCGTGGGATATGGTTTCTGCAGTTTGTTCAGACGGATCTCCAGTCATGGTGGGACGAAACTCTGGTTTTGGTGCGCTGGTGAAAGCCGATGCACCACACATCATTGTAACGCACTGTGTTCTGCACGGGGATGCGTTGGCAACAAAAATCTTGCCTTCAAAACTGGAAGAAGTATTAAAATTTGAAGTGGAATGTGTGAACTTTGTGCGAAATAATGCCCTGAAGCACCGCATCTTCAAATAGCTGTGTAATGAAATGGGCTCTGAATTAGAGGTACTTCTGTACCATTATAAAGTTCGGTGGTTATCCCGGGGAAAGGTGCTGAATCGTGTTTTTGCCATGTGTGTAGAATTAGCCCTGTTTTTGCGAGAGCACCAATATTGTCATGCAGATTGCTTCGAAAAATCTGAGTTCATTCTCATTTTGGCGTACATGGCCGATATCTTCAGTGCTCTCGATCATCTCAATCAACAGATGCAGGGCGGTGAAGTCAACATCATCAAAGCGGAAGGAAACCTGAAGGCTTTTCATAAAAAGCTAACGTTCGATGATTATCCCGGGGAAATGTGCTGAATCGTGAAAAGATGCAGGGCGGTGGAGTAAACATCATCGAAGCCGAAGAAAACCTGAAGGATTTTCAAAAAAAGCTAACGTTATGGAAACGACGAACAGAAAATGATAACTTCGCAAACTTTCCCCTGCTGGACGACTGTGTAAGTAAGATCGAAGATGTGTCTGAAATCGGAAACATTTCTGTACCCGGGGAACTGAAGCAAGCAATTGCCATGCACTTAGATGAGCTCGCAAAGTCTCTCGACGGATACTTCCTCACCAGAGGGTGATATCAAGTATGGGTGAGACAGCCGTTCACGTTTAGTGTTGGGACAGCAGATGTCAATGATGAATACCTCGACGAAATCATTGAACAGAGCCAGGTTCAACAGCAACTTTTCAGAACAACAACGCTCTCAACGTTTTGATGTCACCAAATCGTAGCGTACCCTCTTATTGCTAAGAAAGCCCTTGAGATACTCATACCGTTTGTTACAACGTATCTTTGCGAGCAATCATTTTCGTGGATGGTAGACATAAAAACGAAGAAAAGGAACAGACTTTGTTGCAAAAATGATATGAGAGCGTGAAGCCGCGCATTTCTGAACTTGTCTCTGAAAGACAACAGCAAAGGTCACATTGATTTGCAGTAAATATTCATTGAGTTGTGTTTTTGTTTTTGTGTGAAATGCATGTTTTGTTGGTTTTGTTCTACTTTTGTTTTGAATTTGAAAAAAATCATATTTTATTTTTCCAATTACGAAGGGTTCAGTGAATGCAAGTACGAAACTTCCGTGGTTCATTACCTCCAACAAGGTTAAGAACCACTGCTCTAGAGCAAATAGATTGCAAGAAAAAATAATTCTAGGTTTCAGTGCGTGTGTGTATATATATATATATGAGTAAGACACCTTCAAAAAACACGAATTTTGGAACTACGAAAAATCATTACAACAGTTGATTTTTGTTTTCAGTTTTTGGTACCACATTAAAACTGTTATTCATGAATATTCAGATTACACGCCAGCCATACTTCAGTTGAGACGTGAGATCTTTCTTCTTTAAGATCGAGTGAGGGAATACCCAACAGTATCTCAAACCACAGACGAAGAAACACCAGAAATTACATCGGAAATTACCGATCTTAAAACCAACAAAGAAGACTCAGTCAATTTAGAGTAATAATTATTCATAACTTTATCAATTTACAATGAGAATAATTTTACAGTAACAATGTTTAAGCAATTATTCATCAAACACTATTTGTCCCTCCGTGGCACAGCAGTATATCTGTGAACTTACAACAATATAAACCGGGTTTCGATACCCGTGGTAGGGAGACCACAGATAGCTCATTGTGATGGTCTGTGATTAACTTCAAACAACAAACAACATTTACACAATTATGAAGCAATATTGACACAATGAAATTAACTGAATTGGTCAGAAGCTAAAACTTCTTAATACAATATGCCTTAACAAGTGCAATTTTGCCATCAAATAAAATTCCAGTTTGTTTTTTCTAACTGTCACACACAATTCCAATTTCCCTAAAGGTTCAAGCGTGATGACTTTTGACAGTCGGTTAGGTCTCTGAATAAGGTACAAACTCCGCACCTTAACGACATTTATATATTTATATACTGTCATAAAACTCTAGAAATGTGTAGATTGTAAAAACTTCCGCACGTGAACGTTATCACATCCTATCTGGAAAGTTTGATTTTAATAAGTTTGCCGCTCTCCAATCTGCATTCCAGAAAGTTTCGGCATTCACAGATTTCTGGGGCTAAGTCACAGTTTTGTTTCTTTGTTTGATATGAATTTAGCGCAAAGCTACACAATGGTTATCTGCGCTAGCCTGTCTCTAATTTAGAAGTGAAAGACTAGAAGAAAGGCAGCTAGTATTCACCACTCACCGCCAACTCTTGGCTTCTCTCTTACCAATGAATAGTTGGATTAACAGTCACGTTATAATGCCCCCACAGCTGCATGTTTGGTGAGACGAGGATTCAAAACCGCAACTATCAGATTAAGAGTCGAGCTCTTCTAACCACATGGCTATACTAAGCCCTCTAAATCATAAGTGTTCCAGAATATTCAATTTTTTTTTCTTTAGTTCAGGAATATTTGATGAAAATCAATTATATTAATTATGCTAAAGATTCTTACCAGGTTTATTTAGCGTTTACATTCTAACCAGATATTAAGCTCAATGTTAAAAACAGCAAGATTTACGTTTAACTACTACAGTTTTATTATTTATTATTAACATTACTACGTGACAATCATACAGAAAGCAAGATTCAACATTGTAGAGGCTCAGAAACAACAAGTCTACGATCGTAACATATGCCTAAAGATATTTAAATTAGGTGATTCAGTATTACTTTTGCATTAAATCATTTACTGCAAAATTTCTTACGAGGTCAAATGGACCTTTTGAAATTACAAAATGTATCATTCCATTAACATATCAAGTAAAATATCACAGATTAGATGGTGTTTCAGAATGGTATCATATTTCTTATATAAATCGATATATATTTTTCCCAAGTGACAATTCTCTCGACAGTGAAGAATGTAGTAATCATTCTAGGCAATTGGAGTAAAACGAACATATCCACTAGAGAAGACTTGACGGTCGTTATCCCACAATAAAAAGGCCTTCAGCTGGTGTGTCCACTTCTCATTGTTCAACGGATCTTGCTGACGACTTACCTCTAGCTCCTCCTCAAAGGACATTACGACTACGTCGTAAAGTTAATTATCATAGTTAACTAGGCTTCAAAGTGTTAAACTTTCGGCAAGCTGAACCAGCGCCGGCAACTATAGAAGATGTAACTGAAGATTCAAACACATAAGTTGTATTTTTATTTTAAGGCTCCTGTACTTAAACATTCATGAGGTTATTATAAAGAGGAAGTTAAAAATAAGGATACAAATCTGGGATGTTTTAAACAAATTGATTAATATGATCACTTCGATTTTCAAAAGGAAAATAATATAAAGTAGAATATTCTTTTTTTTTATTCATTTATTATTTCCTTTTATCATTTATTTTATCCATGCATTTCAGTTACATTAAAAACTACCTTACTTTCTAGCTACTCATTCGTACTTTGAGCAAATGTGTATGTGTGTACAACGATTCTAACAACTAGCATCCCTAACGGAGACGTACAAGTGCTATTTAATGTAACATAAAAGTATTTAAGGTTTTACTCTTTTGACCTACTCAGTGAATTCCTTGTCAGAGCTTAATTAAGAGAGGGTGGTATTGCTGTTTATCACTCGATATTACTACTAATATTGAAATGTATTTTTGGAGAGTAATGTTTGTATCATTTTTTTTGGAATTAAGTATTTTTTTTCTCTGTCTGTTCATAATTCCACTATCTGAAATAATATTTATATTTCCAATAGATTGTTAATTAACACAGTGTCGAATCCTCGCCAGGCAGATATTTATTAACTGTCTTTTGGCAAGTATCAAATTTATTTCTAAGTGTTCTTATTGTTGAATATTTTTTCCTTTTTATGTTATTGTTGTTTAACTCTGGTTGTAGCATTTTGTTTATTGTAGGCCGTTACACCATACTCTTAAAAATTCGTAATTTCAAAACTGTTACCAGTAGGAAATAGTTTAATAATTGTATGTCCGCCCCTACAGTAGCACAGCAGGATGTCTGTGGACTTACAATGCTACAAGTTGAGATTCGATATCGTAGTGCGCATTGTGTATCTTTCTGCTTAAATACAAACAACAATAATATTGCATTAGATAAATCAACACATTACATATTTCTTATTATCTTTCAGCACATTTTCTCTGCGTGTGCGAAAAATTTACTTATTTCCATTATCAAAATACAAATTCCACTGAGAAGCTACGAATCAACAATTCAGGTTAAACTTTGATTTTCAGTCGCGGCATAGCGGCTCATAGAACGGCTCTGAGTATGTTTGTTTTTCAAGTACAAACTTTTAGCTCATAACTCTTTTTGATCAATTTTGAATCAGTTTTGGATTTTGTAGATCAAACCTTTTCGTTTGATGTATTTGACTCTGCTCAAGATCTAATAGATTAATTTACTCTAAACCTGCCTAAACAAATGTCAACTTAAGAGTAGCTTTATAGAGATCTTGAGTAATAGAATTGAACCTAGTATTCGTGCGCCCCTATTTTGGTATTGTTGACGCACAAAAATATAGTAAATAAAAAGGAAAAAAAAGTTATCGTACATTAGCTTACTCCACTCCTACCTTAAAGAATTTCAAATGTAGCGGCTGTTGGAGATTCACTCTTATTATCTTTTCCTACTTATTTTATCTGTGTTAAAGAAAGACTTAAAGCCTCAACATTTTAATTTATTTTTGGAAGACATTAGTTGCACAATATTATAATTTTCCGTACATTTCCTTTCGGTAACACATGGTAGGTTTAGGTGCATATGTGTTAATTCTTTATTCAGTTATTATATCACTAATAACTAATGAACGGTCTGTAATATTCGATACTGGTTTTATGTACCAAATTAATATCTATATTTATATTTTTACAGCTATTTTAAAATTATATTATGTTGTTTTTCCTCATGGCATGCAGCTTTATATCTTAATAATAAAACTATTACTACAGCCAGTTAAACTGTCTTAAAGTAAAATTAACTGTTTATGTTATTATCGACTCTTAATTGTTTGTAATAAAATAAAACTGAGATCTAAAATTAAATAGTATGCGACAGCCAGTTCTGAATAAAACGAAAATACTACAATTGTTAGATAATATTAAAAGCTATTTGCCTCTTACAAGGAAAAAGAAATATAGAAAACACTGATGAAGAAAGGTCTACCTTTCGCAAGTGCTCGTGTCATAGGATTTTTTTTTGTATTAATCTAGAATATAACATTACAAAATATGATGGGCAACTTTCATCATCCCCGTCGCACCAAACATGCTCGCCTTTTCAGCCGTGTGGGCGTTATAATGTGACGGTCAATCCCACTATTCGTTGGTAAAAGAGTATCTCAAGAGTTGGCGGTGGGTGGTAATGACTAGCTGCCTTCCCTCTAGTCTTACACTGCTAAATTAGGGACAGGAGCGCAGATAGCCCTCGAGTAGCTTTGCGCGAAATTCAAAAACAAACAAGCAACTTTCATAAATATTCCAAATTAATATGGTACATTACAAAGAAATCACACTAGTCATCGCCCATGTCTGTCCATTTCAGACAATAAGTATGTAATTAAATAAATACATTCATTATATACTAGTTTTATATTCTTCTACTAAAAATCTAACTGAAGCGCTATCCTATGGATACAATAATTTGTGCGAGACCATGTAATTGACCGTATTGATAACAATTGTTACATTGATATTTCATAGAAAGCTATGCTCGATAACTCTATTTGCTACCGCAATTCGTATATCTATTTTCTATTTGACTTCAGTGATCAAAACAAATCAACTTCTTGATGCTCCAGCAAAGATAACACTAATGATTTTAATAACATATGCTTTGTTACACACGAACCAAAAGTAACTTCAATATTTAGAGTGAAAATCAAAAGTAAACACGGGTATTCCTAGTAAAGTTGAAGATTCAGCATTTAGATGGCTCTAATTGGCAGTTATTGTGTTCCTTTATCCCATACACGTTTTGTCGCTACTTTAAGCTACTCGCATCGAACATAACGTTTTGACATTTCTTTCCACATGATAGTAAAAAAAAATACACTCGGCTGATAAAACGTAATAGTTCGATCGAACTGTACATTTACACAAAGACAATCTGAGGGTTTGTGTTGAAGTCATAATAAAATTCGGAGAGAAACCTTGTGTTCACTGTTCGCTTACTGTTACGATCAAAACGTGTTTGCTTCTTGTAAACAGATATGAGTTTTACTCATAATTTGTTTCTTTGTTGTTTTGATGAACTTCAAGGTACTTCTGATTCCACTTTTCTCTGTGATTCGTCACCCGATTTTTATCTTCTTAATGGAGTCGGAAAAAAAGGCTCTTGAAATATAATAAAAAATTGGTTTGGGATACAGCCTAAAAAAATAAACAAAAGGAAAAAATAAGGATTGGGACTGAAGCGTAGGTCTCCAATGACCGTCTGGAATGTTGGTGTTTTTCAATCAAGTTGCCAATAAATCACATTTGAAGTGTCGATATGTGAGAAGGGATAAAAAAAGGGATATTCCTTATATTTTTATCTTTCCAATATTCTGACTTTGAAACCAAGCGTTTCTTTCTTAGGTGGATTATTTCTGTTGCGCTAAATGTCACCTTGATAACTTTCATGTTTATTGTTATTTTTGATGAAACCCCATTAAGTGAAAATGTCTAGAGGATTTAAAAATGAAAGTAATGGAAGGACAAAACAAGAACGTAATAGCTAAATATTCCAATTAATAAAAAATCATCTTCCATACAAGTTATAAAAAAATGAGCGGATTAATACAAAATCGATTTTACTCCTGGTATGTATGTACAATACCAGCTGTAAAAATAAATTTAACAAGTGAGCTTCATTCCTTATTAGATAAACTTTTTCTCTCTGAGAAGCTCAATTCAAAATAGTCTATTTATACAATATTTTTCAATGTCATTAAATATTTATTTGTTTGTTTTTGAATTTCGCACAAAGCTACTCGAGAGTTATCTGTGCTAGCCGTCCCTAATTTAGCAGTGTAAGACTGGAGGGAAGGCAGCTAGTTATCACCAATCACCACCAACTCTTGGGATACTCTTTTACCAACGAATAGTGGGATTGATCATCACTTTGTAAAGCCATCCAGGCTTAATGAGCGAGTATGTTTGGTGTGACGAGAAATCGAACCCGCGATCCTCAGATTAAGAGTCGTACGTCTAAACCACCTTCCTGTACCGAGTTATCATTAAAGAAAATGGTAATATTTTTAAAATTAACACAAAGACTAAGTTCTCGACTAAAACGCTGGACAAACGTTGTCTGACAGTTAGCATGTTTGGATCGCAAATCAAAACGTTATGTGATATCTTCATGCGAACTGAATATAGATATGTGACTTAACTGATTAGCTCACTTAACTAGAAATTCAACAAGATAAGGTCTTATTAAACAGTGTTAAGTGAATACTGATTGAGGTTATGTGAGAAATAACTTGAATAAACGCACACAATCTTTATTACTGAGAGACAAAAACAATACGTGTGCTCTTGCACACTACTTACCTCAGGCTGTCGTTTCTACATGGAATAAATAACGGATAGATTCAGTAAACTTGGAGTAAAAATTTAGATCGGTTGTAATACCACGCAAGTGGTCATTTGTATTGAATATTAGTTGGACCATGATCTCTACATACTACCTGTAGAACGAGGTAAGGACACTGTCCTATCCTTAAACAAAGTCTCATAGAGCGAAGTTTTCCACATTTACTTGAAAATGACATGGGACTAAAGGTGACTTGAAACAGAATCAACTTAACAGTTTTTTTTAGTTACCTGTTATGTGAAACCTCCTCATACTGAAAACAAAGAATGGATTGGCTATTATTAACACTACAGAAAGTAGAAACGACTAAATATTCGTTTATCACAGTTCATGGTTGACATACTGGTGTCTCAAGGAAGTACTCCATACTTTGAGACCTTCGAAATACTACAATAATAATGATCAAATCTTATCGGTTAGATAAGAATAGCCCAATAATACTGATTGACTTGTTGCCTTCTCTTTAGTCTATCAAATCAAAATTAGGGAAGGCTATGCCTAGTAAAGCCCTGTCAAGCTTTACACGAAAAATTAAAAAAGGAACAAATAATAAAAAAGCTGTCATTATATTTTATATCACTTTATTTAACTTTAAAAGTGATATCTTACGGCTCCGTGTTTAAACATAGATCAAACGTAGGAAATTTTTACACACAGACAAATATTAACATTAAATAGTTTGTTTGTTTTTGAATTTCGCACAAAGCTACTCGAGGGCTATCTGTGCTAGCCGTCCCTAATTTAGCAGTGTAAGACTAGAGGGAAGGCAGCTAGTCATCACCACCCACCGCCAACTCTTGGGCTACTCTTTTACCAGCGAATAATGGGATTGACCATCACATTATAACGCCCCCACGGCTGAAAGGGCGAGCATGTTTGGCGCGACGGGGATGCGAACCCGCGACCCTCAGATTACGAATCTCACGCCTTAACACGTTTGGCCATGCCGGGCCAACATCAAACACTGTCTATATTATACTTGTTAAAACTCTAGATATTTGAAATCTGTAACATGTAGTTATTGAACTGAATGATTAATTGATCAAAAACAGAAACTTTTAAAACATTATATGTCATCGAATGAAACAAATATTCACGTTGTAGAGTCAATATTAGGCCTCACCTTCATAATTTTAGTTATTTTAGCAGTTAAAACATTTACACAAAAGTAAGTATTAAGTCCACGATTCATGGATTTTTGTGTTTGTAAAATAGGTTTTCGTTATTATTTGTTTTAGAAAACCACAAGGAATGCTGTTCATAAACTTTCAGTCGAAATATAAACATTTCAAACAAGGAAAAATCCATAATCACATACACTACAAAAAATAAAGAATCCTGTGGGAAATTCGTAAAAAAGGTACAAACTTTAAATTGTTTTAAAAGTTGTCCATTCAGAACAGATCGTAATGTTTTTTTGCAGAACATGACTATGTACATGTCATGATGAATACAACATCAAAAGACTTCGATTTTTTACCAAAAACAGTACATTGCGACAACCATTCAGCAGAAACATTCTTTTACCTTTTTATTTTATTTTATAGCGTTACACAAGTTTGTCATCCACCATAAATATATATATATATATATTCTAATACTCTTCGAGAGTTTGATGTTATTATTTAATTGCGTCACTTTGTCTTGTCTTTCAGCACTTTTATTTTAGGTTTTTTATACCCTGTCAATTACAAGTGTATTTCTTCAACCAGAAAGCATGATCTCGGTATTCAACGAGAAAATCGACCCTGCCAATTAAACCTGCGACGTTTTGAGTCAACTAAAAACGAAAATAAGAAATCTTCGATATTAAAAGCCTGTTCGACAGAATAAATAACAAATATTTATTGCAAATATGAAATATTTACTAAGATGATTTTTTGTTGTTGTTTCTATCAGTTTCAATAAAACAATATTCTGAAAACATGGTTGTGATGTGATAAATAACGATATTTTTTTTTCACGAAAGCTGAAGCAAATTTCGGTCAAATATATTTATCCAGACTGTTAGAATAGTTACCGTAGAATCTCATATAAATAGACGAAAATCCTGTAAAACAAATATGTACTCATGACACACACACAAACCTCCAAGTGTCAGAGTGATACACTTGTGGAGTTATAACACAAGAAAACAGGTTTTGACACCCATGGCAAGCAAAGCACAGATACCACATTGTGTAGCTCTGTGCTTCAAAAAAGCAACACGCGCGCGCACACACTTATATATATTGTTAAATCAAAATTTCTTTTATAATAACTTATTCATCACATGTGTAACCAATACACTCCAAACGTTAGAGTTTAAACATTAATACTTCCTATAGTTACTGTTTCTTTATTAAAACTCTACCATTTTGTGTTTTACTGGTGATGTTGTTGTTTGTTATTAAGCAGAAACTTCACAAGGAGCTACCTATGCTCTGCCCACCACAAGTATCGAAAACTGTGCCACTAGGGGATCCTGGGTTATTTAGAATGCATTCAGAAAAATATGAAATAAGGTACACTGAAACTACACGGGATTATGAATAATGTTGCCTTTTTAATTACACGTATTATAACAAAAATGATATTTGTTTTTACTGAAGAAATATCTGGTATTTTCGATGGTACTTTGGGTCATAAACCAACTCACTCCTCATCATGCTTGTCTAAGCTAAAAGTTGTAGACTCAGTTCAAATTGAGATAGGAAATCAAGGTAAAAAAACAATTCAATAAAAAACCTTAAACATGCCATTCAACCATTAATATTTAACAGAGCTGAATAGATTATTAAAATCAGAAATTCATTTTTACATGTTATATTCTGTTTTTACTTATCTGAGAAAAACAGTAATGAAGTTTCTATCTTTATATATTTTCATCAAAGTACAAATAACGCCTCCTAGTGGCTCAGCAATAAATATGAGTGCTTATAACACTTGAAATCTGGTTTCTATACCTGTAGTGGGTACTGGTAGACAGCCTAACTATCGTGTAGCTTTGTGCTTAACAACAAACTAACAAAGGGAAATACACAGTAGAGAGATCAAATCACTCAAGTTTTTGCTAAACTGACAGTGTATGTTTATAAAATATAATGTTAGTTATGTATAAGAGTTATCAGAATTATCGTTAAACGTAATTTTATTCCCTTAATGATTACGTTTCGTCATTATTTTGATTCAAATGCATCTTTATCTTTTCAGAAAGTCGTATCTCACTTTAACTTCTTTATTAACCCTTTAATTACTAATAACAATATGGATAAGTTGAAGCCCAGTATTGTATTATAATTAACTAAAGTTAAAAATTAAGCTATATTTAAACTTATAACACATATACACTACTCAAAACGATCAAAAGAACTGCATATAAATCATTTCTAGTTGACATCTTATTAATAGGAGAAGCTATAGTTTTTATTTCATATGAAACTTATTGTTTTAGGAATTAAAATAAAACATGAGATATAAACCTTTATAAGTTCATCGACTTATCTATATGTAAAATACATATATTACTATTACAAGCATTAAATACCCCTCTCTCCCCAAAGCACATTTATTATTCACATAGACCTCAATAGACCGAGCATGCTTCCCAAATTTATTTTTCAGCTCCAAAACTTTGGGGGATTTCGCGTACATGTAAAAAACTCACAAACACAACGTGTATTAATACGGGATTATAGGTTTTGTTAGTAAAAAAAAAAAAAGAGTATCTTCAATTTTCATATGTGTGAACAAAATCAGCTTAAACCATTCACTTTTTCGTTATATGATTAATGAGATGTAGATTGTATTCGCATTGCAAAAGATCACGTCTACGTGATGGCCAGGGACGTCTTCTAACTTTGGTACAAAAGAAAATGGTTAACTAAACAATCATACTTATCTTCTTTTTGTAAGCAGCATCTATTTCCTTGAACATTTCTTATGATACTTGTATTAAGTGACTTTAAGTTTCGACAACATGAATGAATGATATCATCAATTTGTACCACAGCTGAAGCTGTCACAACATTACAGGACAAGTTACTGCGATGTCATAGCAATGAGAACAAAATCAATTACCAAGGTCAGAGAATCTCCCACCAGCCATTCTTTTCGTAACTTGTAGCTGTTGATTCGATTTCCTCCAAATGTGAGAAGAAAACAGGAACATTATAAGCACATACGTACCTCCTGTTTGTTAACATTGCAGACACATTGAAGTGAATGAAAGGTGCCGATTCTTTTGCACGTGAATGTTATAGCTGCATAGGCTGCCTGGAGAAACGATCAGAATAAGTTCTACGTCTCCATGCAACGACTAGTGTTTTGTCGAATCGCGATCAAGTGCTTAAAATAACATTTGCGAAAAATAAGAGACGGAAGTTTCAGTGATTCAAAAACAAAGGACAGAGACATCTAGCGGAGGATGAAGAGCTGTAATGCTATTTAGCTTGTGAAAGAAAGCGGAAATGACACAGTAACAGAGTTGTTATTGGAACCCACGAAAGATGGTAAAGTTTACATTTATTTTTGTGTTTTGACAGTAATAATAAAGTTTTCTCACAGATCATAAAAACTGTTTAGAGTGAAAAGAATAAAAAGTATGATGTTAGTGTGAGATAAAAGATAAGAAAGAATTCTAACACATTATTTTTATGTATGATATAACAATCGTTTTTCATATGTGGTAAAACATTATTAGAGTAAAACTAATTAAAAATTGAGAAATGAATATAACATTAAGAACAGCAAAGATGACCGCCATTTAAGAGCTCTTTACGATTTCCTAGTACAATAAGAAATACAGATGGCAAACGCCATCAAGAACACTTTATACATCAAAGGTACTAAGTTTATTAAGTTTCATTATAAATCATTTCTAACAACTAGTGCTAAGTAATGGCTCAGCGTTAAATATGCAGGCTGACGACGCTAAAATTAGGGTTTCGATACTCGTGATGGGCAGAACACAGGTTATCCATTGTATAGCTTTGCACTTAACAACAACTAAATCAAGCTAAAATTTACATACAGGACTTGGGATATGTAATATAACCAACCAACTGTATTCGTTCCATGTTTACATAAACTTCAAATGTTGTTGCCACTAGCACACACCGGGTGTATGGATAATTATATAACAAGCCTTTTATGTTCAAGTAAAATTATTGCAACATTACACTAAAAGAAAAAGGCGTAAACTGTCTATATTTGTCTTGCTGTATATTTTATGTCAATTTGTGTAACGTTACTCCTGAGAAGTTGTCATCTTGTATTTGATATGCTGCTTAAAATAGATTGATAAGAATTACCCTCAATTCCAAAGGATATTTTAATGTAGGTTAAAAACAGATAAAAGAGCCTTTCCAAATGTTAATTTTTGTTTTATAAGTTAAAAAACAAACATTTTCATAAATTCGAAAGTGATCCACCATCCATTAAAGAAAGAAAGTTTTTTTTTTTTACTTTGCAATTACATAAATATTCTCAGCTCTCTTAGAATTTGAATAACTCTTTTTGTCTTGCTGGTTTTGATTTATCGAGACCTACATATTTATAATTCAAATGTTTCATAATTTCACTTTATAAAGCGTTGAACTATACTATCAATAGATTTTTATCTTGGATTATCTTTTTCTTTGTTTCCTCTGCTTCTTCCTACATGACAAATTTTGAATTTTTTAAAAATAACGCAAAATTATCTTTGTTACTTTAGCATAATTAAACCCGTATTCAACAATATTACAAAATATGTATATCGAAACCTTTTCTCAGTTATTTTAAAGAAAATTTTCATTATGCTGAATCTTTTTCCCGGTTATAAGCGAAAAGCATATAGATAGGAAGTTATTATTCCCTCCCTTTTTATTAGCTAACAATTTTCTGATCATAACAAAAGAATTTACGATTTCAACTTTTTGTAAGCCCCGCCCCTCCATTATTCTAGATATCATATGTTAAAGATTTAAATGTATTCATAGTTTCTTCTCTAACATGAACTCACGAATACTCTTTATTCAGAAACAAAAAAACTAATATCATTAAATAAAATGATATCCAGCTATCTTCACCGTCTAGTTCTTTTTATTTCTACTTATCCTTCAGTGGTAACCTTGTAGCCTATAACTCTAAAATTCAAGTTCCATTTCTGCGATGTATGTCAGACACAACGCAAACAGTTCACTGTCTGACTTTGATCTCAGCATCGAACAAACCTCTTCCTCTTTCCCTTATGTTTTTGATTTTGTTCAAATCACTTATGTTTTGTACTTGTTATTATGATATTTACAGGTGGTTTCATATTCTTTAACATTAAGACGTTATTTTTATTTTATATTTTTTTTGCCTACGTTTTCACTGCATGTTTGAAATTAAAACGTTCAAACTGTATTGAACACACTTTACGCAAAGATATCATGTTAACCCAGTGTAACGTCCTTTAATTTTAAAATTTAGTTTTTGGCGTTTCCAATCTGAATGCCAGCGTATGCGGCACGTGGGTTAAACAGCAAGGTCGTAGACCACATAGGTTCAGGTATAGTCCTCCTTAATTCAAAGTTTCTGACCAGAGGGAAAATAACCTGTCAGCAGCACTTGCTGTTAATACACCAACTTGAATAGAGAGATTCGCTATCTTATTTATGTAAACCGACCACAGTTGAAAGTTTTGAGCAAGTTCAGCCTTGAATGGAACTCAGTTGCGATAATAAAAAAGAAAAATACTTTATTTGTTTTTCTGTAAATGAAACTTTCCAGTCAAGCCTAAGTTTTGTTTTATCTAGCTTTAACTAAATACAGAAATAGTTTATCCTATATTAACTAATTATAATCCAACCTTACAAAATGAACTTTATTATGTTCTGTAAAAAATACTTTTTTAAATGTTAGAACTACAATAAAAAATTCAAATAGAAAAAAATAATTTTTATAACACTTAAAATTATTAATTCGCATTATGTATTGAGTTACAAAGAGCTTCAAACCTAATAATAACTATTAAGGTTCGATTTAATTTGTTTAAGTTATTTCTAAGTAATAATTTTAACCACCAACACAGACCGATCATTCTACAAGTATTCATCTCTCCGTTTATCAAGTCAATCTTCACCTTACTTATACCATCTGGTAAGTATTCGTATCCCAGTATCAGTACTTGCTATTAACTAGCTGCTTGATGTCTGATCTATCATTTTACAAATAGGCACTATTTATCATTTAGATTTTTTTATTGAATAATTTCTACTAAATTACGTTTTGTAACAATCGACAATAAATGAAATACATACTTTGAGTTCACTTGATTTTTATCAGACATTTTTGGGCTACTGGCTTGTAATATTTCAGTATTTAAACAAATAAAGTAGAAGAGATGCTACATCTATTGCTAATGTTAAAATCCTAAATAACTGTGAGACATCACTGGAATTTGTTTTTGATCCTAACTGTTATTCTTCGATTAAAAAAAGAAAAGAAAAATATTTTTATTATTTTATTATTTTTCCGCGAGATAATTTTGTATTTGTTTTTCTCAAATGCTGCAGACAATTTTAACATTTGAAACAACATTAATATTTATAAATTATAAACATTATAAACCGACTATTCTGATATCTGTTACATTGGCTCCCTTAAAAACTAAAAATATTAAGAAACATTATATATTATTTCTCTTGGTCTTAAGATGTAATGAATAGTAAAAAACTGCTGACGTAATATTTGTTACTTTAGTAAGATGTAGAAAAATCTCAAGAAACCATGAGTACAATATTTGTTACTTTAGTTTTAAAATGTACATGATATTATATAAAAACGAAGTAGTGTCTGCTACTTTAGATCTAAGAGATGAGAACTGTTGAGCAAAACCTTAGCTCTAGGAGATAAGAAATATTAAAATTAAGCAAGAGTATTACCTGTTAGTTTAGTTCTAATACGTAAGAAAAATTAAGAAGTAGTGAACGTAATATCTGTTTGTTTAGTTCTAAGATTTAAAATATATTTAGAAGCAATGAATATGGTATCTATTACGTTAGTTCTGAGACATGAGAAAGTTTTAAAAAGAGCTAGCATAATATATATTTCTTGAAAGTATAGGAAAAAGAAACTAATGGTATTTTCAAGTGGGATAAAATGTTATTTTTTACGGTTGAAATTTCTGTTAGTTTGCTACGAAGATGTGAAAAAGAAACATCAATTTTTTTCTATTACCTAGCTCTAAACTTTAAGAAAAAGTTGTCTTTTAAAAACAGAAATTTTAAACTAAGGAAAAAGACAAAATGAGTTGTTGCTTTTGAGGTATGTTCTGTTTTTGTACTTATAGATCTGTTTGTTTTCATGACTACATTTTTTTATGTGTACATCATGGAACGGCACACAGAACCACATATCAAACAACAGCTTGTAACATACATCATCCTTTTCTCTTTTTATATAATGTGTTTTTCCTGTTTATATCACCATGTGTTTGTTCCAAAATATCCTAGTTGTATTACTTGTGTGTCACTCTGTTTTCTTTCATTAATTCATATCTATTTTCCTTGATTCTTTCATCATTCCAACCTGTCCTAAGAACTCCAACAGTTTGTTTATTTATCTCTTATATGTACATTTTATCATATTACGTGACACAACAAGTAAAATAAGAATAACAAACGCCCTAAAAACCAGCTAGAATAATGTATAAAATAAAAACTGTGGGAATTAATTTTCTGTAAAGTTTTAACGCAAAATTAAATTGAAACAAAAAGGTAATTGAAATTATTTTAATACATACATATATCTGCCATCATACGTAAATTAATCAGTTAATTGCTAAACTTGAAATTTTAAAAATTTTCTCCGCAGAAAGCACTGAGTCGTCACTTATATATGAAATTTCACTGTATATTTTTTAAAACTTTGAGTACCTTAGAAGTATAATGTTCCCAAACATTTTCACAAATTAAGAGGTAGTTTATAATTAACGTTGTTCTACTTATATTTTGGACTTTACCAGAGAAAGGATAAAAATTTTAAAATGTTCGTTAATGTTTCATCTCATGATAATTTTCGTTTCTGTTAAACACCTAACAGACTTTGCGTAAACATAATGATTTGCATGGCATTAGAACGACAATGATGACAAGAAAAGTAATTCCAGTCCACGTGTTTTCCTCCTCATTATCAAATTCCCAAGGGTCTTTTTTCCAATTTGTCAAATCATAATTAGTGTCACATCTCTTTTGGGCGAGTTGTTACAATGAACATAAAGGTTTTTACTAAAGACGGCACGTATATACTTTTTTCATCATGGTAATTCATTTGGATGACAAGGAAAAGCTTTTATCGCATTTATTACATACGACGTAAGTATTTTACATAGAAAGGCTGCTATAGAATCACAGCTGCATCTCAAATGAATAAACGTGATGGAAGCATTCACTTTAACAAAATAGGCCTAACCTTTCTCTTTACTCATTTATCTCCTTCAATGTCACTCATTTAAATTCCTACATATCTGTCTAATCCTTTTTCGAAGGTGTAGAATTTTAACGACTTATTCCAAAACACTCTTAAGATTTGATAAATCTTTGAATAACATACTGTCTTTTATAGTTTTTCTCACTGTTTTATTTTTATTCTTTGCCGCAAAATTCAATTTCACCAGTTTTCTAATACAATAATTCACGGAGTTTGAAACACTAAGCTGGCTTGCTGCAATGGTTTATCTAACAGGACGAACTTTGTTTCCCATTGAGAAAACTTTTTTTTTTAGTAAACTTAGATCGATCAATAACTTCATTATTCAAACTCTGGGTTTCTTATGGTGTTGCTTGCACAAAACCTTTAATGTTCCAAATAGAAATAGCTTTAGTTTATCTAATTCACAGTAATGTTGTTTATTACTAGGCGTAGACCAGTAGTTAGTGTGCGTGGACAGTAAGTCCGTAAGTTTATGTTTCGTAACCCATTATCGCAATAACTCTCTCCGTACTTTGACGCTTTGGATGTTATTCGGTCACACAAGAGTAGTCCAAGAGTTGACGGATGAGGCACTTGACTATCTACTTTCTTCCTTCATTATTTTACGACACAAAGCACGATATTTTGGTTTTCTTGTTGTTGTTGTTGTTTTTTGGGGGAGAGCTAATCAGTAGGCCACGCCCAGTCGAAGTTAATGAACAACTAATGAAAAACCTAAACATACAGCCTATAAGGTAGGGTAGCCACATCGTATCCCACACACTCACTTGTATACATTTCTTGTTTTAATGCTTTTATATAGCTTAGGGCATACAGATAACAGAGTAAAAATATTTTGGGTCGCAGTATAATTGCTAGCAGGTCATTTTATATCCATTCGCGTACATTTTCAGAAAATATGTAAACTTGGCCATGATTATTTTACCCCTTTTCAACAAAATATTTTTAGTAAAAGTAACAACACAAACATATATTTCAAACAAACAGTATATTTTTAGTTAAATATTAAAAAAATAAGTGTGACAAAACATATGACAAAAGAAAAGGCACATTTGGTTATTTGTTTGTGATTAAGCACAAAGCTACACAATGTCCTATGCCCACCATTGGTATCGAAACCCGGTTTCTAGCGTTGTAAATCCGAAGACATATCGTTGTACCACCAAGAGGCACAAAAGGCATAAAAGCTTGTAAAAGTGCCCGACGTTTTTGTGGTTTATTAGGGTTACAAGATGAAAATACGTCATAGTTATCACAGCCTATAGTAACCATATTCTCTCTGCGTTTTGGTCTACCATGGTATCTTCGGAAATATACTGAGCAAGAATTTTACGAATCAAAGTGGCGTTATAAAACTTGCTATATATATGTATTAGTAATCTTTAGAGTTTGTAATTAGTATTCTAACTGCTTTGTATTCTTGGCAATAATCTCTGTACATATCACTCTTAGGCCCCATGTAATTTGTATAAGCTTTGATAACAGTTCAAAGGAATAAGTACATTAAAAGATTATAACATTATGTACTATGATGCTCTTACATTGTATGCCTGAAATTGCCACTCAAGGAAGACAATTAGGTTAGTCAAGTTCTACGAAACATGCTTTGTCTGATGCATTAACTTATATAATACAATCTGAGTCCTTGTTTGAGTAACGTAGAAGGTACACATTTTTAGATACGTCAAAGAAGAAACAATTTCAAATGTTTCAGTTAAGAGTGCTAAATAAAAGTTACCTGTTGCATGTGTAAGTATATTTACTTATATAAAAATAATTCAGTTAACTTAACTGAGCGTAGAAGAAGAGGTTATGATGAGGAATTGATCATCAAGGAATCAAAAGACTGCAAGTTGTTTCTTATAAATGATGGAAATAATTAGATCATTGACGCTATATGCAATGTTTATGATGGCAAAATAATTTCCAATACAATACAATACACTATACAATAGTATAGTGACTATTATATGTGAAGGATGAACATATCAGTTGTCATCTGATAATGGAAAGGTGACAACAAAGACAGAGATTACCATATTCAAGTTTACAAAAGAAAAACTCGTAGCAAGATTATTCTGTATTATCAGAATGTAAAATACAGGAGATATCAATACGCGTACATCTTGAGTCGTGACACAAAAATCTTCTTCACTGCCTTATACTTTGCCTGCAACTTTGAAGAGTTGAGTGTTCTCTCTGACTTTTGACAAAACTTAATGAATTGGATCTTACACACAGAAGCATTGCACAACGTTTATTCGATGTCTTAGTAATAGTGCTTTCAATGACATATATAAAGTTAAGTATTAACAAGTTGATCGCTTTTTCACAACGATGTTTGAATACATTAATCTTTTATTTAAAAAAAATTATCACAGTAATCCACTAAATTCCAGAAAAGAATAAAATGCAAATAATCCATTACGTATTTTTGAGGTAAATGTAAACAAAGTTTGGTGTAAGTGAGTTATGTTGAAAATAGACTAAGTGACACTAATATGAATATCTACCTTTGGAACCGAAGGTATAAAAACGTATATCTATCAAGATTAAATGAGAAACAAATCATTTAAACTACTTCGGATTTTTAATGTCGATTTTATGGTTGTTTTGGATTAAGCACGAGTATCGAAACTCGGTTTCTATTGTTGTGATTACGCAGACATACCGCTGTGCCACTCGGGAGCATTGCTTTAGTAACTTTAATGTTGTTCCTTCATAAACTGTAGTTGACTACAAGTTAGTTTATAAGTGGCATTAATGAAATACGTATATGCTTAGACAATTATAAAGAAATCTCCAAATTTCGAATTATTATTTCTTAAAAGCGTTTACTCACTCTTTAGAAAATCAGTTTCACCACATGTATACTGGCAATCAAAAGTTTCATTAAATGTATCATTTAATGTTTTAATCTTCCTTTAATTAGTTAAGTAATAATCTAGTTATTCAACTATAAAGGGCAGATTTTTGCATATTTTACAAGTTTCAATAACAGCCTTCGTTTAAGGGAAGAAACCTTTCTCAGAAATATAAAATTATTTAAATTTCTAACTTTTAGTTCTTAGTTGTTAACCAAGTATACATAGTTGTTCCTACTGTTGCCTGTAACTTTATTTATATTTTTATCTGTAAATTACTTACTTACATATTATATTCCTATCTTTTATTTCAATAGTTGTTGGTTTTTTTTAATTTTGCTCTTTTCCAAATATACCTGAAGACCAACGCTTCACGAAACTAATCTCTGGTAGTAAAATATTTCATTAAAACACTTCGAGTAAAATCGAATTCAATCAAAATTATCTTTATTTCCGTTATATTGTATACTTCGTTGATGTGGCTTAACATTTATTGCGGCCCGGCATGGCCAAGTGTGTTCAGGCGATCGACTCGTAATCCGAGGGTCGCGGGTTCGAATCTCGGTCGCACTAAACATGCTCGCCCTCCCAGCTGTGGGGAAGTTATAATGTGATGGTCAATCCCACTATTCGTTGGTAAAAGAGTAGCCCAAGAGTTGGCGGTGAGTGGTGATGACTAGCTGCCTTCCCTCTAGTCTTACACTGCTAAATTAGGGACGGCTAGCACAGATAGCCCTCGAGTAGCTTTGCGCGAAATTCAAAACAAACAAACATTTATTGTGTTCAATATTACATACATGAAGCAGTTTAATAGCATTGGAATGTTTTTCAAAGAGTACATCGAGCTGAGCAAAACACCTGAAAGAAATATAAAAGTATATAATCTAGTGATTTGATAGCCTTCTAGTTTAATAATTATGTTTCATAAAAAGAAGATGGAAATAAACGCAATCGTAGATATATGTTGTATTCAGTAGGAAATATATTTTCACTTTAAGAAGGCAAAATAAGATATTGGTAATGATTTAGAAGTTTTTACAAACATTTTTATGTTCATCAATTTATGTAATGGTAACATATTTCTTTGTTATAATATTGCAAAAAGAGCGATAACCAAAGTTAACATAGTTTTCATGCTTAAATAATCTTAAGAAAAAACACATTAATAACAAAGTTTCGTCCCAAAAAAATTAAATACAAATAGATAATCTCATTAGATTCATATTTTAACATGTCCGTTATATAAGTGATCATCTGAAGTTCTCTGTAATGAAATAACTGGATATTGAGGAATACAAGATGTCTCTGACCAATTATGCGAATACTAATATAACTTGCTTGGCTTGTTTGGCACATGACATTTTCAAATTTCTCACACGAAACATGACGTACGCGATATCAGATATTTTCTTCTTTGAAACATTTCAGACATGTATATAGTTCTTTCTTTAAAAAATATTAACAAAATTGCTGTAAAGAAATATTATTGTTTTGGACAAATTACTTTTTTGTGTTCTACATTTGAAAGAGTGTATTTTTTATAGCAAAGCCACGTCAGGCTATCTGCTGAGTACACCAAGGGGAATAGAGCTGCTGATGTTAGTGTTGTAAATCTGTAGACTTATTGTTGTACCACCGGTTTCATGGGACATGAAGGAATTACTTAGAAATTTTTACAAATAAAACTGAAAATTAATCGAAGCTTAAAAATCTATCGTAATATCGTTTTTTTTATAAATTTAAAACTATCTTAACAGAAGAAATAGTGTTTTTAATCGTGCATTATCAGCTCAAAACTCTATTTATAAACCTCACACAGATCCTGAAATCTTAAGATATTGAAAGATAAAACAAAAAATATATATTATTTCATAAAAGTAGCCATAAATATTTGTAAATTTCTTTTAAATTAGGTTTATTTTAACATAAGTAAAACCGTTGATGTTCTTAGTTAAAATATATATTTTGACTCTCTTTTACTGACGTATTTAGATAAAATATACAAACTGTGATATCCTAGGCATAATTTTACGTTTTCACTCAATATAACTCCTCAACATTTAAGTTGTTAAAATTCTTTCTTTGTAGATGATCCTTAGATACCTACCACACAACCCATCGTATGGTATTTCACACATACTGATTCTTGTAGTCGTGCATTATTAATCCGTCAGGGCAAATACAGATGTGCATGGTTCGATCATTCTTTCTCACCTACCTGAGTATGACATCGAAGTATTGGCTTGGGGGCTAGAATGATACAGAGAAAAACGTGAAACTTTTCTTTATGAACTTACTAGACTTCGATTTCTTCATGTTTGTTTGATGTACTTAACATATAAAATGCTAAACATTTAAGCTGGTTAACTTTTCTCCTTATTCAGAACAGAATAATACAATGTTTCTGTTTAATTGATTTAAGATTAGTGTTATATAAATACCTAACAAACACCATCCGCCCTTCATACATAAAATATCGTCTGCGGACTTACAATACGAGAAACCAGGTTTCGATACCCGTAGTGGGCAGAGTAAAGATAACTCACTGTATAAATATGTGCTTAATTACAGACAAGAGGAAACGTTTAAAATATTACAGTACATCTATGTGCGATATTATATATATACATAGTGTGTATACATATATATATGTATGTGTGCATTGTATTTCTCATATCATTATACTGTTTTGGAATTATAACGGAAACATACAAGTGATACATACATAGAACTAAAAAACAACGACAAATGTTGACAAGATAAAAATTTAGTAATAGATCAAAACTATCATAGAAAGTACCAAATAAAAGCGAATAAGTTGAATAATGATTTATTTATGTGTCCTGTCCTATGTATTACATAGTGTGTTTTACTTGTTATTAATCTACTATGCAGTTTAGCAATGTACAATTGTGAAATATTCTTTCAAATGTCCTGTATTATTCTCTACAATACAACCAAGTTCTTTGATCGCTTCTTGACCTTTTAGTTTAAACATTAGTTCGTTCCATACAGCCTCAAATACACTGATATCGAAACTGTGTGCTATTTAATGGTTGTGAATATTCCATCAGCCTCTTTGTCTTTAAGAATACATTTCACCACATTTGCTCCATGATTCAGGTCACTATTTTGCTATATTATGAATCCTTAAAGGATGAGTCTGTTTTCCTTTTGTCATGGCAGAATCCACATGTATTTTGCAGAAGTCAGGATGTCATCAGTTTTGTGTAGACCACCGATACCATTGACTTATTTGTACGGTAGATGCTATAATTTGGTTGTAATACTGTTCTCCTACCCGCCTTCGAATAAAGGGTCGTTAATTGCCGCCAACTTATCTGTAATGAGCTCAGATCTATAGATTCGCTCCTTTCACTGTCGTCTAAAGCCCATTTCATCCGGTTGATTGGGTAATTCTTTTCACCATCGGTTTTAGAGCAAGGACACATCCATGGAGGGTATTAGTCTCGTGCGAACGAGTATTTTACTATTCTCGAAGTAACAGTCATAGCTGTATTTAGAGCAAGGCTGTTTGCAGTATCTGTACTCGTCTATCATGTATCTCATAAGGAGAAAATCCTTAGGCAGTCGCCTTAACATCACTTTTGAAGAATTTTGGTTTTCTTCCTTGATCACTGGTATTACAACTTTCAGTCTTGCACACAGATATTATTTAGCTTTGTCCAAATTATTCGCTTACAGCATAATTGCCATGGTTGCGTTCTACGCACTTATCTTTCGATACTTGAATCCTCAGAGCCATTAATGAATTCAAACCACTACCACGGAGCAAAGCATGATTGTTTATGTTTTCATATACTTTGTATTGGTGTGGAAGTGTTTGTCTGTTGAATGATAACCACTCATAGTGTAAAATAGCACTACAATTTTTCCTTTATCGCTTCCATAATATGTCTAATACTGTATACATACCTATATGTGTGTGTGTGTATGCACAAGTTTAGATTTAACATTACATGCCTGAGAGATAATACTAAAGTGTAAACATATAAAGATAAACACATATCTATACATCATTTATATTATAAACTACAGTATCTAAGATACTAATGAAATCAGAAATATGTAGCAGAAGAACCTGATTTAGTTCATGAAATAATTATGAGTTGTCACACCAAGAGTGCTACTTTATATGAAGAACTCTTGTATTAGCAAATTAGGAAAATAGATATTGCTAGGGAACCTGGTCGATAGTTTATGCATCCATTAAGAAATGTGTATCGTTCAGGAAACCAATCTGGTGTGAAATGGGAAAGCTGACAAATTATTGCGTTTGAAAACCATAAGTATTGTAGCTATCATATCTATAATTGAGGAGATAGCTATTCAGAGCACGTTCCGTTATCTCTACAAACGGTAATGCTATGTACGACTTAGAAGTAAAGTTTACATATCCCAATGTATTAAGACGTTTCAGTTTTAGTTCTAATTTCTTATTATTAGTTTAAAACATTATGTATACGTATATATACATTATTTTATAATTTAAAAAAACCGAAACAAAAATAAATTAGACAAAAAACGCTGCACTAATGCATATAATGTGGGATTATAAACGTTGTAACAATTTCTCCTTCATTAATAATTATATACATGCGTATATATAACTACAAAATATTTACTAAGGATTAAAGACAGTGCTAATATCGTAGATGTTATGCAAACAGCACAACACTGAGGCTTCCACAAGTATTAAAACATACTGCTACATTGAAGGCAGTACAATCAACACAATAAGGATATCTTCAACAAAATATAAGAGGTAAAAGTAAATAACAATAACCGTATTTATTTAACGGATTATTGATTATGCTAGTACCAATGCCTAGGAAAGCAAGCACTATCACAACATTAATTCAAAAGGACCATTAATCTTATATATATATATGAGACA
Organism: Tachypleus tridentatus; assembly: GCF_004210375.1. Taxonomy (NCBI): domain Eukaryota; kingdom Metazoa; phylum Arthropoda; class Merostomata; order Xiphosura; family Limulidae; genus Tachypleus; species Tachypleus tridentatus. The sequence continues at coordinate 52,494,115 of NC_134834.1, read as the reverse complement.
TGTTGTGAGTGAGTTTGTAATAGTATTGACTCGTGATATACGTTTGAGCTCTAAGAATATTTATATATTCGTAAAATTGTTTAATCTATATGCTCATCACTCAGAAATTAGATTAAAATATGAAATAATTTGTTCCTCGAAAATACAAAATCATTGCCAGGGTCTTACAAAAATCACTTAGATAAAACACATCACATGTAAATTCTAAGTAGTTTTTAAAGTCTACGACTCAGCACGTCACGCGGTTCATATAATTTATCTGCTTGATTACTATTATCCAAAAGCTATGAACGTGTAAATTACCAGTAGTGGATATTCAATTATCGCGTTTATAAATACAAATAATTTTTTGGGAATATTAGTCATTAAAAGCCAAACCTACTCAATAGGCTCTTACTAGAGGCGCCATCTCTTGAGATAATACACAAAACTATATTGATTGTGCCTGTCACACACACGCTGGTTAATTATATATATAATTTACGAAATGTTAGGAATATGATAGATAAGAGACAAAGATTTTTATACGTTTTAACTATGTTATGTTGTATCCCCTGTTAAATCGATGTTTTTATTTTGCTAAAGTGTGTGATATTCTTAGTTATGAATAATCGATCCCCTAGATATTATAAAATAATCGAAGATTGGAGATTTATTCAATAAGAACGAATTTGAAGATTTGAGTGATAAATTACATAAATTAAACCAAACGTATAACAGAAAACATACAATCGTTTATAACTTTGAACATTAAAGTACACACAAAGTAAATTAAAAGACCATCTAAATGGAAATTAAAAGTTTGTTGTATAACAAGAGGGAATCCTCAATAGCCGCGGTAGTTGAAATTCATTTAGGCAGAAATAGAGTAAATTAATCTAAACAATTTTCCCTTTTTTTATGAGCTATATATATGTGCTCCACCCGATTCCATTTTATAACTCATTAGAATCTCTACCAGCCTCCCCTCAAATTGAAATTATTTTAAGCAAGATTATAGTACATTCATCTATGAAACCAAGGGCATAGTAAAATATATAAATTCAAAGGGTTTGATCTTCTAAGTCCAAAATTGTAATTAGATTTCAAATCGGGCAAGAGATAAGTTTGTAGTGAAACACTTAGATCCTCTGCTTCAAGACTAAAAAACAAAACATTGATATTTAGACTTTAAGCAATAAAAAACATACTTTTAGAATATACAATTTTCGGCTAGTTTTATGGATACAAAGATAAAGAGAGAACTAGACACAATGAAAAGACGTAGCTACCACAATAATGTAACCACGGATTCCCTGTGAAGAACCAGCTCTATTCTCATATAGTAACAAGAATGAAGCTGACAAAAGACATTTTAGGGAAAGGACAATGTTTTCGACAATAAAACTTTTTAATGTTTTTCGTGGCATACTAGTACGAGGACAAAGAATCTGAAATACACATCTAATTAACGAGTTACGTTGTGCCAACTACATTTTAAAACAAACATCTTAATTAAAGTCTTAACACACGTCTATTATTTTCACACGAAAATTCTCTCTTAAAAGTAAAGTACAGATGAAAATTCCATTATCCTTGGACAATATAGGACTCAACTCATAAAAGTATAAAAGGACACATATACTCTACTGTAGAACAATACTTATCGTAATTACACATGAACATGAACATAGCATTATAAAACAAACCCTTTAAATAACATTGAAGTTATTTTTTTCCGTAACGCAACCAAGATACACAAGGAAAGTTTGCTTATATCGAAACTGAAAATAATGGTAGAAGCTGCCACCAGAACTCACAATTAAAAAACTCTGAAAGTCACAAAATTAAGTTTTATGTAGCAGTTCATCATAGTGTATAACACATACGACATTATTTACATTGTAAAATAATTCCCAGCATATAAAGAGTATTTTAAACCTATGCCTTTCCCAAAACAAACGTCATAACAGTAAAGCAGTTAAGCATATCACAATAATGATAACCATAACCTGAAAAATAGTGCTGTTAAATACAAATTAGGAACAGCGATCATATAAATTATTATAAATCCATTAATTAAAAATGCCGAAAAAATAATAATTTTCAAATATGTCGGTCATTATGCATGATAACCTATGGCACGAGCGTTAAAACAGCCTTATTTAGAATCAACATACAAATACATCTCAGTAAATACCATCTATAACTTAGTTATATGCTGGAAAAACGCTTTTACTAAATCAAAAGCAGCATGGAATGAATAGAAGCCAAACTTGAATAAAGACTAGCTTAAACACGCGATAAACTAACTTATTAATTAATACTGAAGATAAACACGAAAACTTTAACACAATAGCTCTAAGAAGTAACCTAATTTAACCTAACAACCCAGAAGTTGAATGCAAGCGATCTAATATCTAACAAAGATATGCTACAGCATCATAACTAGCCCATGAAAAAGTACAAGATAGTAAACCCAATACGTAATTACCAACACGCTATCATAAATATAAATATAAAGTAATGAGTAATAAGATAAACAGTAATGCAGTATCTGTAAAAGCTTAAAGGTTGTTTTAATCCACATAATCATGGTTACAAAAGTATAGTACAGAACATCATAGTAATATCTTTTTACAACAGTAGTTACTGTACACAAAGCTGCAAAATTTGTACACCAAGAAACACCATGATGAATGGTTAAGGCACTCGACTCGTAATCCGAGGGTTGCGGGTTCGAATCCCCGTTGCAGCAAACATGCTTGTCCTTTCAACCGTGGGCTCGTTATAATGTTACGGTCAAGCCCACTATTTGTTGGTAAAAAAGTAGCCCAACAATTGGCGGTGGGAAGTAATGACTAGCTGCCTTCCCTCTAATCTTACACTGCTAAATAAAGAACGGGTAGCTCAGATAGCCCTCATGTAGCTTTGCGAGAAATTCAAAACAAACCGAACCTAGAAACAATATTTTCACGAGGTCACCGAAGCAAACATCTGGTAGTACCCAAACAAAATATGGGTATAATGTAAAACGAAACCTACCTGATCAATAAATAAAACATGATAAAAGTAACTGAACTAAACTGGTGATCACACACTTAATCCAACTACAGTGAGATAAACTTTGAAAAGCTTGGAATGGCAAACCTAACCAAAGAAACTCAGACTCTTAAATTAAACAAGAACACAATAATAACAAAACACTTGTCCTTCTTTATTGGACATGATTTTCGGTGGCGATTTAAATCTTATAACAATTTCGAAATCAAGCTCTAATATGTATGTGTTTTTGTGTTTTTCTTGTAGCAAAGCCACATCAGCCTATCTGCTGAGTCCACAGAGGGTAATCGAACCATTGATTTTAGCGTTGTAATTCCGTAGACTTAGCTCTAATAGGAAGAAAAAAAGATGTCAACGTAGCGTGAACCTATTTTTTTATTAAAATATTTTTAAGACAGTTAACACTTAACATCCCAGTTAAAGTTAAACAAGCATTTTTTCCAACCTTTGTAACACCCAGATAAAGCTTCAAATTTGAGATAAAAGTTCTGTTCGTATTAATGGCAAAGCTAATAAAGTTATTCATGGCCATCCCTGATTTTTAACTACTGACAATTGGTAAAACAGCCAGTCAATAGCTTCATACTACCTGCAATCCACTTAAGGGTTTGATTGTCATTCGTATGACATATCCATAGCTTAAAATGTGAGGAACATTTTGTGGTATCTTAAGGAATCAAACCCGGGTTTCTAGCTTGTAAATACAGAGTCTTTACTATAGGGCCATTCAGTAGTCAATCATAGAAGGCTACTAAATTGCAAGCATCACTAGTACAATTAATTCCCATAGCTACAACTCTCATATTTATTCGTAGAAAATATATTTATTTTAAAACACTAAACTCAATGCAACTCTATTGAACTGTTTGTGAAATTAAAACACAAAGTAATGACAACATAAGGTAAGACTTATGAAACATGTACACATATGCAAACCTTTTTATTAACATTAAGGTAACAACAGTTACTTAATTATAATAGAATTTCCACTGAAAATACAATTCAACACACTTTACAGTGAGTCAAATGACTTTGAATCTTACTGAATATAACTTCAACTAATGAATGAACTATATGGATGATCTAATAAGTGTCATAACAAAAGGTAAACTAAGAAACTATTCACATATATAAATATATATGTGTGTGTGATCTTTTCAGGATCTCTGAATGATGTTTCACCAAACGTAGACGAGAATTTTTTCCAAGATAGGAGTATATTTTTCTTCTGGTTACGACATACTAATTCCAATCTTTTTACCGTTCTTTGATGAGTCTTCTTGAACTTATATTTACCTCACATAGTTTGATTTAAGTGATCTACACTTGTTGTCTGGACCTACGATAGGTTAAGAGTCCGGACTTCAGTACAGAAAGTGATTCAGTTGATAAAGAAACCCGTATTTTATGCGTTTCCATAACATTTATTAACGCTAGTGGAATTTCAGTTTTCAGTCTCTTAAGTAACAAATTCATTTCGTGATTTCATCTATTATATTAGAAAGCAAGGATTACAATTTCCTTCATCTATCGTTCTCATTGAATTACAACATTAATCCTGCAGCTGGCACAGCTATTGTAAGTAAATCTTTTACCCGTGTACAGTGCGGCATGAGATTCATTCGAAAGTATTACAAAACGTTTGTTCGCCAGACTACCCTCGGGGTCTTTTACAAACACCCACTTGAATAATCTTTGCGTGACATCGGCACTGCTCATCAGCACGACCAGCCAGCTTCTCGTTAAGTTTGCATCATCTAGCTCTAACTCTCCCACGATGACATTTCAACTGTAAAGTCTCGTTGAAAAGCTCTAACTCTTCTACGATGACATTTCAACTGTAAAGTCTCGTTAAAAAGCTCTAACTCTTCCACGATGACATCTTAGCTATTAAGTCTCATTGAGAAGTTCTAACTCTCCCACGATGACATTTCAACTGTAAAGTCTCGTTGAAAAGCTCTAACTCTTCCACGATGACACCTTAGTTGTAAGGTCTCATTGAGAAGCTATAACTTTCCCACGATGATATTTCAGCTGTAAAGTCTCTTTGAAATGCTTTATTTGAAGATGACATTGGAAGGTTGAATTGTTGTTCTCTGCTTCTCAATAAAAGTGTTAATACCCATACCAGCCGTTCTGATAGACAGCGCGATTGTTTGCTTTTTAATTTCGCACAAAGCTACTCGAGGGCTATCTGCGCTAGCCGTCCCTAATTTAGCAGTGTAAGACTAGAGGGAAGGCAGCTAGTCATCTCCACCCACCACCAACTCTTGGGCTACTCTTTACCAACAAACAGTGGGATTGACCGACATATTATAACTGCCCCAACGGCTGAAAGAGTAAGTATGTTTGGTGTGACGGAGATTCGAACCCGTGACCCTAATATTACGAGTGGAGCGCCATAATCACCTGGCGTTGCCGGATGCTTTTAAGAACATGAATGTAGAGCAAACCATAAATGACAGGTGACATTACTCCTCTTTTGTTTACCAAACAAAACAAAACCTTCCGAAAATTGGTCCAGATCTTCTTAAATTTTATTATATATTTTTAGTAACGTATATTTAATTTACATGTTCACATGAACGAGGAATTTTGTTTCATACCTCAAGTATTAAGAAAACGTAACTTACACCAAAAGTTCTAAAACTTTCATTTACTTCTTTCAGTGCTTTTCTCCGTTTACTCACGTAAGACACGTGCTATTGCATGTTTTTCCTTATGATGCCATGAAGTTGATATCATGCACTTTCCTCTCAAAGTAAATTTGCTCACAGTGTAAATATTTAGCGGTAAGAGCTGTAGAAAAACATTTTTCCGTCTTACTGCACAGATGTTATTATAATACTAGCTTGCAATAGTTCCACCACCCTTGTCTCGCTTCCATTTATTAAAACAAATTTATCCAATATGATGAGAAATATTAGAGGCTGGCTTGATTCCTAGTGCTTCCAAACCTCTTCCATTAAGCCTTGCACTTCAAGAAACTAATGTCTGAATAGCGAATCATTAATGCTTCCTTCATTCTTTTTATACGGTCATGACACCAAAGTTTTTTGTTATTGGTCGCTGCTGTGGTATTCCTCATTACGAATAGTAGTCAATCTATAGGCCGTAACCAAGTATTGTGGATTTAGTTGGCAAGACCATATTGAAGGATTTAATTGGTAAACTGAAAAAACGAAACTTGATATTTAGCATAAAATATGCATGTCTTTTTAACACGACTGATTAAATTAAAAGAAAAAGTAAATTGTAGATTTTTAGATTAAAACTGAATTTAAGATATATAGGCTCAAAATTGGATAAAGGTTTAAAACATAAATAACCTTCAGCAGATTTTATGGACAAGACTTCGTTGGTGGAAAACAACAGAGTCAAAGTCAGAACGTTAAAAATTCTGCTTTCAGATATATCGTGCTTTATCTTGTATTAGTAAATCAAATAAAATTATTTCTAAATTATTTCCAATGTTCTTTAACTACAACTTAATAAAAAATCAATAAAGGAAACTTTATAAAATTTAATACGTACTCTACGTATTTTACAAACTACATATCAGGCATATAATGTGACGGTCAATCCCACTGTTCGTTGGTAAAAGAGTAGCCCAAGAGTTAGCGGTGGGTGGTGATGACTAGCTGCCTTCCCTCTAGTCTTACACTGCTAAATTAGGGACGGCTAGCGCAGATAGCCCTCGAGTAGCTTTGTGCGAAATTAAAAAGCAAACAAACAAACAACATAATTTTAATACTATGTATTGTGATCAATTTATTATAAATTTTGGTGTAGCAGTTCCCCACGACCAATTCAAAAAATAAGAAAAGCATTTATGGAAAAAAATCACATAAATTTTGTTTATCATTGAATATTCAGACTTAAATTATATCTGTACCTATAAATTTACATTTTAAAACTTTAGCGACCGCACTGGTAATTATTTTGATAGATGTCAGAAACTAAGGTCGTGCTTCTAAAAAAAATTATTCTTTCTAATTTTGTATGTATTTTGTCATATTCAAAAGTTATCCAGTTTTAAGGGAAATAGTTATCCTGTATATTATGTATTTATATAACATATTAGTCTACAGAAGTTGAAGAAAAATCATTAGTGCTAAACAAATGGTTTGTACCTTCACTTTTTGACACCAATCTATGTAACGATATTTTTTTCATTAGTAATCTAAATAATAACTTAATAATAAATAGCTAGTATTTTTCTAAAACTCTTGAAAATCAATTTATTGTGATAACAAACCATTTACATTATTTTATTGCTAATTCTCACACTACTGTTACTTGATTGAATAACGGGACTTGACTGTCACACTTATATCGCATTCATTGTCTTAAAGTGCACAGAGCAAGTTTATGCGAAAATTAGAATCAAACAAGGAATTTTGGAAATTACAGTCCCGGCACATTAGTACTTGACACGTCTAATTCTTAATATCATTAAGTTAACATTGCTACTTCTAATGGTTTCAGTTTCTGATACTTTGAACGTGACTTATAAAGTTACCATAAGTATATTTTCTGAGAAGGATGAAATTAATAATTTGTTTTTCTAACTTATAGCGACAATTACTCTTAGATATGTTGTTGTTTCAGCGAAAAGTTTCAGAATGAACTATATGCCTTCTGTCTACCGCGTGGGATAGAGGCCTTGATTTTAGCGTTGTAAGTTCATAAACTAATCGTTAACCCGCCTGAAAAGACTATCTTTAAATTAACAGCATATATTTAAAGAGCACTAAATATCTTGTTCTTCTAACTGGCATTATTGGATAAATTATATAATGTTATTGCCATAGAAATTAGTGAATAAATGGCACAGATATAATGCTGTTGCCATAGAGATTATTGAATAAACGGCAGAGACATAATGTTGTTCTCATAGAGGTTATTGAATAAACGGCCCAGACATAATGTTGTTCTCATAGAGATTATTGGATAAATTGCACATATATAATGTTGTTGCCATATGGATTATTTAATAAACGACATGTCTTTGTTATCAAATTAATCAGCGAATAAAGTGCACAAATAAAATATTTTTCGGCACGTCAGAAATCGTAATTTTTTTTAATTATTATTTTTGTGATTTATAATTAGAAGCTTATGAAAATAATAATACACGTGTACCTTTTAGTTGCTAGAAGTTACTACCGAAGGCTGACACTTTGTTGCTATATGCATCTAGTATAAGATGTGGACCTACCTAAAACGAGTGATTAATGAGTTATTCTAAAATATTTTATTTCAAAATATCTTAATCCATACTGATTAATATAAATTAAATAATTATATCTAAATGAAGTTAAATGAATAAACAAAATCATGAGGAAGGACTGAGTTAAAAACAGCAAATCCCAACTTCTGATAAATTATATTATAACCATAACTTTTTTACCTAAAATTTCTGATTAATAGAAATGTATTTACGCTTAACAATAGTAAATACACCTATATTTAATTATGGATGGTTGTTTAACACATCAAGTTTATGTCCAATTAAACAAAACAACGATTTTTAATTATTTTGGACGTTAGTTTAATAAGTCAAATTTAGGGCTTGCTAAATGCTGGCTGTGAAGTAACTAATCCCATTTTGAAGTTATTAGAAATACTGCATTGGTTAAATGATTGACAGCTATTTAGAGGTTCATTGTCAATGGTCCAGGGGCAATATGGTTAGGTTTGTATTAATATCCACCAAATAATTCAGCAACAGAATAATGTAGTAATTAAATTAAAGCTATAATTTTATATTAACATCAACCGAAGAACTTAGCAACAGAATAACGTAGTAATTAAATCAAAAACAAAAATGGCAATTAGAAACTGTGTGTTCATTCAATCGATGAAGTCTAGTTTTAATGAAGACCTTTCAACAGTCCTAACTTGTCAGATCGCTTGATTAATGACTCTTTAAGGACAATTCTATTTCCTCGAAACACACCGTGTCGAGATTGAATGTCGGTAATTTGAATTCTAAATTTTGCCAACAAGTACATTTGCTTACTTACCAACTTGACATGGCGCATTCCAAAACAATCATAACGAACAATATATTTATAACTTGTTCAACTCGTATTGGACTTATTTTGAGGAAGGTGAGATATTTTTTACAGTTAAATGTATATGTAAAGCTAAGCTTGTCTCTTTCATAATATATCTGTGTTCTCATACGGTTATAATTATAAAGTTAATATTTGTTAGATATAACGATTTTATCTTATCATTCCCTTCCTATTAGTTTGAGATTTTGTAATAATGTGAAATTTTCTGTTTAGAAGAGTGTAAGTTACCAAGTTGGGAAGAAAGTAGAACTATTTATTTTTGTTTGAAAACAAGAAAATTAAATATTTTAGTTTATATTTGGCGTAATACTTTCAAAATATGTTACGTACTAAAAGTCAATCTACAAGCAATTTTGCTCAAACAATTTTCACAAACTTTTAACTACATAAAACCATTAAGTACTGTATGGAATAGGTAAAGTAACTTTTATATCTAATTTAAGCCTTTATCAAGTTCTATTAGAATAATAATAGGTATCTGGTGAAAACAACTTTTATATGAAATCCAATAACTACAAAAATATACGTAACTTTCAAGTTTTAAATTTTACTCTTCATATCTTCTTCACTTGGATTCGCGTAAAATTAGATATGTTTGTTTAGGTATAAGAAAACAAGTATTGACACACTACACGATCCAACCAATTCTCATTAATATATGTTACTCTCTGCTCTATTCTATCTAATTTTGAAATAAAGGTATGAAAAATTTTCGTTTGTAGTTACTAATAATTCATAGAAAATCGACTGAAATAAAGCTTCGAGAAATAATTAATCTCGTCTTTGTAACCTTCCTGTTATTAGCATATTTTATATCAAATTACGTAGCAAGAAATCAGAAGGTTAATTACATTACAATTTGCAAAGATAAGTACAGACTGTGGCACCACGAGTTAAAGGTTTATCACCTAAATATATATATTTATGTATATTACGATTATGGTGAATTTTCGACCTTTCAACACTAACGTTGCTAAGTAAGTACTTATGGTTTAAAGGAATATAAAGAGCTGTTATCGAAAGGAAGTATTCGTGCAACGACTTTGTAAATAATGTAAAACCAAAGGCTATAACCTGTCGAAGATATCGGATTTTCAATATTCCCCATGCAAGTGGAAAAACGTTGGTTTTAAAACACATTTTAATCTAATCCAAATTGGAAACAGTTCAGTTCAATTTCGCTACATAGCTGTCGAGTTCCTCCGACCCAGCTCAAACGAATTTTGTTTTTGATCTACTAAAAGGTATTATGGAAACTGACGTTAGCCTACAACTGACAATCTGTGCAAATTGTGTAAAGATGTATGTTCTATGAGTTACCTAGCCATTTCAAAAAACTGTAACAATCAAAATAACGGTGTCAGTTAGTGATGCATAATCACGGAAATCAGCACGATTGACTAAAATAAAAACTATTTCAAAAAACGCAGGTTCTGGGACACTTTTTTTAAATTGAGAATATAATAAAAATACTGACTGAGACAAATGAATTAATATAAAACTATATATTATGGACTCAACGATTTTGACAAATCCAAGAAATTGGATACACATCTCAGCAAGTAACTGTAACTAGTGTGAAAATATAATTTCTATCTCATTCTTTGCTAGTACTAAACGACCTGATGTTCAATTTCAGTGTTTTATTATATAATCGCAAGTTCATGTTTAAACTTTATATTTATTTGGAATTTAAAAAACAGCCTTTTCTTGTTTTCCTTTTATCTCATAAAGAAATGAAACATCTAGTTACAGGTGAGAATACAAGAACGAAAAATTCAGTACCTAAAGCCATACACGTGTCCTAGTTAACAGTACACAACATTACCAAAAAGAACCTCCTTCTGGAAATGAGGCCAATCAAGTACGGGCTCCAACCGTCACATATCTCAAGCAATGGAAAATGAAAATGGAATTTATGCTATTCCATGCATACGTACAGGTAAAGTAGTATATAAAACTCGTTGTCCTCGTACATTAGAGCTTTACTACAGAGCCTTTTTCCATGACTATGTTCAAAACACATGGCCATCAGATAGATCATAACCGGAGATGGTCACAAGGAATGTAGCGACGTTGTGAGGCTCCAAAATCACTTTAGTATAATTAACTCCAAGTGTGTAAAATATGTTAGGTTATTGTTCAAGTGTTTTGCCTTTTCAAGATTCTTTTAAAGAATTTCTTTTCACTCATCGAGGATTTTCATTTACTCTTATGATAAGGAATATTTAGCTAAAATATCAATTAGTTTCAGAAATTATGAAATTCTTAAGGGGAGATTATAATTACGTAAACGAATTATGAAAGTAAAACCTTTCAAGAGAAAGTCACTCGATATCGGATTTACCTCTTATGTAGATCGTTAACAGTTTACTGGAATAACTAGAGAGATAACGTTATATAGTTTTTTTCATGATAAAGCCCAAGCGTTATATTGTACTATTACATGTTACAGTAAACTTAATTAAACGTTAACAATAAAATTCTGATTTAATCTGTTATATAAATATATGTAATTTACGGTGCACATATATAATACAGGCCACTAGTGATAAACAGTGTCTGGTATAACTCAGATAAACAAACAAAAAATATGGTGGACTAAGCAGATAGCCCGATGTGGCTTTGCTAACACACACATACATACTTTCTACTTCACTCTCAGCTTTATTAAACAAGCAAGGCCATTTAGATGTAGGTTCTTCTCAATTATTATTGTATATTATTATAATATGTTTGCCACATTTCCGATGTTTCACTTGAACGAATTTCCAATATTTACAGATTAATGTTTTCTATGTTTTACGTATTCGTAATTTCTATGTTGTAAAAAACAGATGATTCCAGTGTTTAAAACGTTCATGTTTCCAGTGTCTTTCAAGTAAGTGTTTTCTTAACTTTTACGTTTTGCTTACTCTGCACGTCAGTAGGAATATAATATATAAATAATATTGCATAAAAGTAAATCGTTAAAAAATACATGATTATGCTATAATAAAAATGTACTAATGAGTTGCTTTTTCTTTTATATAACAGTTTCAAAAAACCTAAAATAAATTCAAGTAAACTTTTATATTTTTGCTTTTGATAAAAAAGCACGATTATTTTTGTTTGCCTTATATTTAGAAAGTATTTGTACAGACCACTTTCCTATTTAAAAGACAGAGTGTGTCTTATTAGTCAGCGCAACGGGGCGTGGATTGTTAAATCCAAAATTGAAGCCAATAAAATGTCATTGAATACAATGCAAATAACGAAAAAAAATATTATACTTTTCATCACTAAACTTATGACGTCAATACAGAAATATGTTTGCTTCACTAAGTTGTGAAATATAAACATGTTAACAAAAACCTCAATTTTTGTTTCTATTTTACAATAAAAACACTTCATTTTTGTATGTGTCAAAAATGTTCTTTTAACAAGTTTAAACCTCTTAGTGTTCTTTGAGAGTGCTTTTACATATGTTTAAATAAAACAAAATATAATAAAAATAACTAAAGTAAGATTAAAAGAGAAATGCCTTTATCTTTGAAACAAACGAACAAAAAAATTGATGCAGACTTATGACCGAAACGTTGTGAATGAGTTCAAGGTATTTTGAATAACAATAAATAATTAATGTTGTTTAAGGCACAGTTACGTCACTTTTTTCGTATTGTTATCAAAAACATTTCCTGGTGATAAATTTCTTTCAGCGCAAATCGACAGTTGGCTATATATTGTGTCTATCGTGGGGAATCGAACCCCCAGATTGTAGCATTATAAGTTCGTAAGCTTACCACTGACTCACTAGAGGACCACATTATAAGAAAGTTACTATTGTTGATATTCCAGGCGTAACTTTTGAACCGAATTACTCATGATGCCACTATGTCGTGTAATCCCGAAAGACTTGTCACATTAATCATTATGTCAACTATACGTTATATTTCGATTAATTAATCATTTACGGATTCATTGGAAATGAAAGACTGGAATCTATATTGGAAGGATCGGGGTTATATAAATTTTATCTCATGTTTCACAGCGACAATACTTTTCCAAATGGTAATATTGTGTTGAATTTGGAATCTACAGTATGGATCGTACGTATATATAGATGAAATTATTATCAAATTCAGACAATTTATGCCAAGTAAGGGACTTAAAAGGGTAGCTTGATGCAGTGAACCTTTTTCCTGATTTCGATGCAGTGGGAAGAGATTAGGGTTGTTTAAGTGAGAAACACAATGTGTATTAATGATGTTAGGAGTTACTGTGCTTATTGATACGTATGTAATCCTAAATTAATTATAATTTACTTACTTCGTTGTATCTTGTAACCAAATTAAAAATATTTCTTTCACATGAAACCGTATTTTGAATGACAATTTTTGTTCTTCTCCATAAATTTAGACCAAAGTTCAACAGTTCTCATGATGTCACATATAAACATAGAAGTACATAGACTTTATAGTTTTATCTTCATTATAAAGTTAAGTTAACAGAGAATTAAATTTAAAGAAAGTTAAAACAAGAAGCGATTACAGATATAGTTATACTCATATCAATATAAAACAAGATGTGTCAGTTTTACGTCTGAGGTATCCTTTAATCTATTTCTTAGTAGCCTTGAACTAATTAGAAATTAAGATTAAAATATAATAGTTAAATAAACTTTTAAAAATAATTATAATTTATAGGATGTATAATTTCATGATTTATATGTCAGTATGTCCCATTCTTTCCAGTTAATATACTTACTTTCTGATTGTAATACAAGACTTTTCTATATACAAAGTAAATATCCTGTTACTACAATACTCTGTTACAATAGTAAAATATTTACTGTTAATGATACAGAAAGCGGTTTCATCTCAAAGAAAAATTGTGCTCGCATTCGCAACTACGATAATAGCGTTGAAAATAAAATAGTTTCATGATGGCTCAGTGGTAAGTCTGGAGGTTTTAACATTAAAAACTGGATTTCTATACCCGTCATGGGCGCAGTACATGTAGTTCATTTTTTAGCTCTGTGCTTAACAAGAAAGAAGCAAATAAGAAAGTATACTAAGCCATATATGATAATAGTAACAACCGTATGCAGAACAAATACGTTTCTATCCAATTCTGAAACTTTATTCGTGAAAATTCTATTTTAATGGATGGAATAACAGGAAAGTATATTTGTTGGCATTGAACACGAAGAAACCCATTAACAGTAAAAGAATGGGTATAATTCATTAACAAAGTGAGAGTGAAGTAATCATTAAATAACTAACAAGATAATATATTCTTTATATATTCAAACGTTAGTAATAGATAACAATATATTTTCACTGTAAAAAGTGGTAAAGAAACATTAGAAACATTTTCATTTTCTACATGGAAGAAACGTAAAACATTATTATTATTATAGAAATAACTAACTAACTAACTAGATATATATTAATCAGATCTGGAGTATGCAGTCCAGATTAAACTACACTTAAGCAAAGGGTGCTGAACGTTATTTTGTACTTAAAATTTATTACTGCTATTTGTATAGTATGGAAAATTTTTCGGTTATTTTAATAACTAAAATATTGGTTTCGTTTGATTTGTTTTGAATTTCGCGCAAAGCTACACGAGGACTGTCTGTGCTAGCCGTCCCTTATTTAGCAGTGTAATACTAGAGGGAAGGCAGCTAGTCATCACTACCCACCGCCAACTCTTGGGCTACTCTTTTACCAACGAATAATGGGATTAACCATCACATTATAACGCCCTCACGGCTGAAAGGTCGAGCATTTTTAGTGTGACGGGGATTCGAACTCGCAAAATTGAAATATTACTCCGGTTGTTTGTAACGTTCTGAACTTTATTACACTTACATGCAATATCCTACATTTTATTTCGGCCATTTGTAATGTTTTGTGTTCAGTTATTAAACTTTCTAAACTTCTATTTTACAGTATGGTGTCTGATATGAAATTAATAATAAGTCTAAAATTTTGAGTATCAGATTGAAAAGTCTAATGTTGAAATATTTTCTCTTTTAATCCAATAAATCTCGAAAACGTTTCACGTCATAAACTAACCACGAATATCTGCCAAATGTAATTTCAAATATTTTAATGTTCATTCGGAGATCGACAAAACTGCCCTAGGAGACACGTTACACTTTAGTGGCCGATAGTGTTCTTCCGCGCCATATAACACAGTCTTAGTAAAAAGATCCCTACATAATCTCATAAAGTTTAATAGTCTTGCTCGCCATTATTTATCTACTTAGCTGAAGACTTGCCGTTAATGTGTTTGTAACTCATGCACCAAAGAGTTACATACAGTTTAATACGAACATTTACCAAAACTTAAATATATATTTTTCGAAAAACAAAAATTCTAAATGTGTCTATGATGTTCAAATGACATTTCTCTTACCAAAGGAAAGACACAGAAATGAAACTCAGGTCGTGCGTACCTTCGAGCACGTTACTTAGCATACTAAACGTTTATCTAATATAAGCATGGCGTATGTTTCATTGTTTATTTTGTTTGTGTCTATAAGAAAATTCAAGCAGAATGACCATCGTCAGTCTCCGAAAACTACTAATTGATCTAATCAGAAAATTTACGATATTCCTCATGTGTCAAAAAACAGAGCCTTCGAATAATTACTAAGTAAAATCAAAATGAGCGAGCCGACTTTCTCTATATAACACTGCTAGACAGAAACTTGATTTATGAAGTAGATAGGATTGGCTTAACTAAACTAATAATTCGGATACAAAAGCCTTAAAACTCCATCATGATGATTTACCATACACATTCGTTCTTTGTTCTGTATTACTGCTGTTACTGCTGGGAAGTTGAGGGGTTTACTGGTGACTAATTGTGTCTTTGGTGGATTCAGCTCTGCTGAACCAGTCTGATTTGAGATAATGGGAAACCTAAGACACAATCAACTATCTTGGGCCTCAAAATGATTACGTTTTTCCAATGTTATTAGAAAACTCCGACTGTTGCAGGCCTTTCTAATGAAAATTGTTATTGTATCCATTTTCTTTGTTATATTTAATTATTTATCTTATTCTCTTCTAGTGTTCTTAAAATCTTCGTGTCTGTAGCTTTACTGACTGCTATAGTTCAAAAGTAGTTTTTCGTTATAAATGTAAAAATTGATGTATTACAACGAATGAGTAAAGCAAATTCAGTTTCTCTTTGTGTATAAAATATCATATAAATATAATATATAAACTAATATAAAATATCATATAAATATAATATATAAACTAATATAAAATATCATATAAATATAATATATAAACTAATATAAAATATCATATAAATATAATATATAAACTAATATAAAATCTAATATAAATATCATGTATAAACTAATATAAAATATCATATAAATATAATATATAAACTAATATAAAATCTAATATAAATATCATGTATAAACTAATATAAATATAATGTATAAACTAATAAATATAATGTATAAACTGATATAAACATAATGTATAAACTAATATAAATATAATGTATAAACTAATATAAACATAATGTATAAACTAATATAAAATCTAATATAAATATAATATATAAACTAATATAAAATCTAATATAATGTATAAACTAGTATAAATATAATTTATAAATTAATAAATATAATGTATAAACTGATATAAACATAATGTATAAACTAATATAAATATAATGTATAAACTAATATAAATATAATGTATAAACTAGTATAAATATAATGTATAAATTAATAAATATAATGTATAAACTGATATAAACATAATGTATAAACTAATATAAATATAATGTATAAACTAATATAAATATAATCTATAAACTAATAAATATAATGTATAAACTGATATAAACATAATGTATAAACTAATATAAATATAATGTATAAACTAATATAAACATAATGTATAAACTAATATAAAATCTAATATAATGTATAAACTAATATAAAATCTAATATAATGTATAAACTAATATAAAATCTAATATAAATATAATATATAAACTAATATAAAATCTAATATAAATATAATATATAAACTAATATAAAATCTAATATAAATATAATATACAAACTAATATAAAATCTAATATAATGTATAAACTAATATAAATATAATGTATAAACTGATATAAACATAATGTATAAACTAATATAAATATAATGTATAAACATAATGTATAAACTAATATAAATATAATGTATAAACATAATGTATAAACTAATATAAATATAATGTATAAACATAATGTATAAACTAATATAAAATCTAATATAAGCTTAAGTTAAAAAGTTGTGAAATTAAAAAAGATAATTAAATGTACAGAGGGAAGCACTTTTTTTGCTCATATATTTTTATTTATAGAGTTATTCTACCATTATTAAATTATTTAAATCATTCTTGTTGTCGTTTCCTTAATTAAATCCCGTCGCATCAAACATGCTCGCCCTTTCACCCGTGAGAGCGTTTAATGTTACTGTCAATCACACTATTCGTTAGTAAAAGACTAGCCCAAGAGTTGACGGTGGGTGGTGATGACTAACTGCCTTCCCCCTAATCTTACACTGTTAAGTAAGGGACGGCTAGCGCAGATAGCCCTCATGTAGCTTTGCGCGAAATTAAAAAAACAAGCATACAAACCTTATTAAATCATCATCTTCGTCTATATGTAAAATAGTTATTTTCGATTTAAACCGAATCGTTTTAAATACAAAAACTGTTTGTTTGTTGCTGTTTTTTTACTTCCTAATGATAAATATAGATGTATTTCAGTAAAGTACAGATTGAAATCTTTTCTCTTTTTCTTAGTAAAACTACTGACAGAGAAAACTGGCTATTTTTGTATCCTAGTAACATTACTTACTACAAAAGAAACGTTTTATCCGGCTTCACAATCTTGAAGTGAAATATAACTGAGATTAGTTTTAACTGAAAAGTGACAGATCCCGTCAGAAAAACAAAACAAAAACACTTTCCAAACTTGACATCTGATAAATTTTAGACCTTAAAAAATGAGAAAAAAAGGAAGCACTCTTTGAAATTAGCTATACTTTAAAATGATTTCAATATTATTGGCAAAACTATACTTGTGTGAGTACATATACCTACATACACACATAGACATTTTCAAAAATAAAGCATGAAGTCAATTCTACATTCAGAAACAAAAATCTTAACACATAGAGTGTATAATTACATATAACTCTTCATCTAAGTTAACCAGTGGAACACGTACGATACTTTGCAAGCTTTATATTGTCAATCGAAAATTACATAATTCATCACATCCCAGAAGTCCTTAGCATTGCATATCTAATCCGAAATTATAATAATTCTTTTTATTTTCACTACGAGTTCGCATTTCTCCACAGCTGTTCAAGGATCGAGATGTGAACTAAAATCAAAGGTGTAATTTATTTACGTTCATTATCTTAATTCATCAATAAAATTATTTATAGTACTAATTTGCTAAGTGGCTATCCGCCATGTTCGTTATTACATATTGGTTATGTTACGGTTAATGCCCACTGAAATGTCAAGAAATAGTTTGATATGTTTGTAGATCTATATTTCTTATGCGTTGTTATTTTCTCCAGTTACACTACTTCGAACACTTCCAGCTGAAGTTCATTGAAAATCTCTTTAGATATAGTACATAGTTATGGTAGTTTTTATGAGAGACAAAGGCAGCAATGAACTGCTAGAGTAACAAGACAAAAGCATTGGTCACTTCAGAAAGATGGCATTCTCTTTTATTGTGACTATGCGTGTGAAAACTTTGAAGTTTATGCTAAAATAAGATAATTGTTAAAACTGAGGTTCTTACTTATTTATCTAAAGTACGACGATTTACTGTTATAAATAAGTTAATGGTCTCCGTGATTAATGTCTTAGAATTTTAGATTTTTTCTTACAAACAAAAATGGAAATAACCATCGGGAGTGCTTAAAACCAGTTTTACCTACGCTGTATCCCATAGAGATGGCAGTTATGTTTGTCTGTTTGAAGTTAAACACCAAGCTTTTTAACATTCCTTACAACTCTATAATATATCTTGACCTAAAAATTTTAATAAATTTTCTAGAGTTTTCAAAACATTATCAAATGTTCACCAGTGACAGTCACGCGAAAGCACGGGACGTTTTTTTATGGAATGGGGCTCACTTTCAATCCATAAATTTCTAAGTGATATATAATTTACAGATGTCTTCTGTTTGTTACAATGTTTGTAGAGTGAATAACAAAAATATATATTTGTCATTATTTTAAAGTAAATCAAGAGAAAGATAAGTACTGAACAATCTAAATACGAATTTTCTTAGTATCATATTTTTAAAACGTTTCCTAGCTAAGAAAAGGATTCGATCCCCCTTTCAAGCTTTTCCGTTAGTTGTGCGCAGTAATAAATTTACAATAACAATTTTTCACTACAATATAATAGATGTTACAAAAGTATAACTTTTCTAAGTAAAAGAGGCATCACAATATTACATCATTCTTTACTCAAACCGAACATTTCTCAATAAAATGAAATTATTTTTATATCGTTAAAAATTCTTTATTAAAACAGTTCACATTACACAATAACAGTCCTTAATGCAACTGGAAAGTATTCATTATTTAAGATAATTCTTACCTATAGGGAAGTCATTAGTTTGCACTGACAGTTCTGGTTATATTTAAATGTTCTGATTAAGATAATGTAATAACCGTCACTTAATATTGAATAGTTTCTCCAACAAAGTATCTTTGTAATAAAACTCTATGTTTTACATTTTTGTAGTATTTAGTGCATTTTAATACAAACTTCGTTACTGCACCAAATCTTCTTATGAGATAGAAGTCCTTACTTTTCAGTGGTCATTGTTAGAATAAATCCTCATTGTATTATAATTAACAGTTCTTATATCACTGAAAAGTTTCATTACAATAAAACATAATGTAAGCATATTTTCATAGCCCTCACTTCAAGAATTCTTTCCCTTGTACGTTAGTGCTCACTACAATTCCAAGTGCTTGTTTGTTTGTGTTGGAATTTCGCACAAACCTACTCGAGGGCTATCTGTGCTAGCCGTCCCTAATTTAGCAGTGTAAGACTAGAGGGAAGGCAGCTAGTCATCACCACCCACCGCCAACTCTTGGGCTACTCTTTTACCAACGAATAGTGGGATTGACCGTTACATTTTATACGTCCCCACGGCTGGGAGGGCGAGCATGTTTAGCGCGACGCGGGCGCGAACCCGCGACCCTCGGATTACGAGTCGCACGCCTTACGCGCTTGGCCATGCCAGGCCAATTCCAAGTGCAAGAAATATCTTTACAGTATAAGTCCTATGTTAGACGAATCATCTTATAAAGACTTTTTACTAAAGATGAACGGTTCCTACAACGAAACAGTTCAACACAAATTACTTCAGTGCACTGGTATAGTCGACACAATAATATTCTTTACAGTAGGCCTAGCATGATCAGGTGGCTAGGATGTTTGACTCCGAGGGTCGCAAATTCGAATATCCGTCAAACCAAACATGCTCGCTTTTTATCAGTCATCAGGTCGTTCTAATATAACTGTCAATCCACTATTCGTTGGTAAAAAGTAGCCTAAGAGTTGGCGGGGTGTAGTGATGACTAACTGCCTTCCCTCTAGTCTTTCACTAATAATTGAGAGATGACTAGTAGAGACAGCCCTCTTGTAGCTCTACGTCAAATTCAAAACAAAACAAACTTTTACACTGTAGCACAAGTTACTTCACTAGGTTAATTATTAATATTCAAAAAAATCTCAATGCCTTATAACCCTCGTCAAGAAATTGGAGTAGTATGCACTTTAGCTCTCATAAATATAACAAATTGTATATCATTTTTTACTGCAACTGCTCCGCATAAATACGCGTTTACTAGCAACATTTTGTAAAGTATTTCTTGCTTTGTTTGTTTGTTTAGAATTAAGCACAAAGCTACACAATGAGATATCTGTACTCTGCATACCACGAGAGTCGAAACTCGGTTTACAGTTGTGTGAATTCGCAGACATACTGCTGTGCCACTGAGGGGCAGGATTTCTTCGGCACAACATTTTACTAAAAGAAATAACAAAAATAAGCAAACATCAAAATACACCAAAGTACGTAACTTTAAGTCCAATATTATGTAGGTTATCGAACCTACTTCTGTAGTGCCTGTTCCCAGATAGGAGAGTGGTATGATTAAAGACTTACAACGCTAAAAACGGAATTTCGATACCCCTGATGGGCAGAGCACAGATAGCCCATTGTGTAGCTTTACGCTTAATTCAAAACAACAATTGTAGTACCTCTATAACCCAATGTATTTTTATAGAACTTGTTCATAGAAAATTGCCTTCCAGATAAAGTTACAGATATGATCACGTTACAATACAGTAATGATTTTTGAAACAATTTGTTTCTAATATCATCAAATCTCTGATCATCTTTGAATAGCACTAATATTCTTTTTTGTAAGTGACTAAAAGATAATCCCTTCAGTTGTATAAGAAGATTAGCTCTTTTCTGTTATGAGTATAAAGAGAAGCTAATTACACTTACTCGAACTAATTGAACGCCTCGAATGACCGATAATTAAAACTACATTATCACAAATAACGAAGAATGTACAGAATCAGATTCTCCACACGTAGCTAATCAGCTCCTTCATTCTTGAATGCCTAGTCAGCTTCAAGAACTAAGAATAAAAGGTCTCCACAATCACACATCGCCGAGGCTATGGTGTGGATTCTGGTTTTCTTTGTGTTATCACCTCTTCTTACGTCTTGGTTCTTCATTTTAAACACATGCTACTTTCCTGTCGTATTATTTCATTAAAAACCCTTTAGTTTTAATGTCTCTTATGTGCCATTTATGTATTCGTGCGTTTTTGGTTTTACGTGTAAATCTATATGTGGTGTTATACGTAAGTAAACTCTTCCTACTTCTTTTATTCAGATAAAACGATTGTGAGTTTAGCACGTTACGAATACACACAAACAGTGTAGGTGGTTCTTTCTTTTACTGTAAATATTAAAATACTACACGTGTTTTAAAACTCCCTACAACAATAGAAATTTGATATTTCATGTATATAAAAAAAGGATACTTTGATTGATATCAGCTGTGAACTTGCAGGTTAGAGGGAGCCCTGACAGAGCTGTAAAAAAAAACTGTATAAACCTTTAAAATCATCATAAGCAATGCGTAATGTTTGATAAGGCAATAATGTGATTTATTTCTACACTGAAACCAAACAAATTTATAGTAACTCATACTGCACTTCCTTATCGGAATATATGTTAAAATCAGCCTAAACGTGTTGCATTAATGATATTTTCTGCTTTATTTTCCTCTTATGAGAGTTGTATTGCAACTGATAGAATACGGCGGACTCAGCAAATAGCTCGATGTGGCTTTGCTTTCCTTTCAGAAAGAATACAAGGCAGTTTTTCATAGCAATAAAATAATTCTGTAAGCCTAACAAGGAAAAGGTGTGTGTTTGCTAGTTTGATACCATTCAAATATTTTATTTCCAATTTAATATCTGCTTTTATGTTTGCCTAAATAAATATCCATCTATGTTAGAGTTTAAGAGATTGTGCCTCGGAGTTACAACATCTTATTATCTCTGTTTGTTTTCCTTTCAAAACCTGTTTTCGAGATTTATCCCATATATATCATGCCGGAAGTATTTGCATCAAGTTTATTTTGGCCTACTGTAAAAAAAAAAAAACCTCTCTAAGAATAACAGTGAAGTTAGCATTAAGTCCAAAAATAGAAGTACAGAGTGTATTATATATAACTGAATACTTTCAAATGAAAAAAGTAATAAACATTCTAAGTACAAAAATAAATATCTTAAGCCATACGTTTATATTTATGTGTGTATTCCATTTCCTCGGTTATATCTATGATTAAAATTTGTCCTGAAAGGGTTTAGGGTAAGTGCGGAATACTCTGAGCCTTATATAATATTTCAACTCATATTCTTCTGAAACATATACTATCTATGATAGGGGGTAAAGGAAGAGATCACTTGCACCTTACTCCCCAGACCTAAACACCGATAATGAGATCATGAGAAATGTGAACATGCTCACTTTGTTGACAGCAAAATTATCTGGTGGGCCCGTATATATATGTATATATATGAAGAAAGCAAGCAAACTTAGGTTTCGCTTTATTAATTAATAAACAAATACGAGGTGAACGCTGTTACCTATTCAAACAAAAATAGCGTAAATATTGTTAATTGCAAGTGAAACAACCCAGGTTTCACGAATAATGCAAACATGGTTACCTTTTATTTGGGTCAGAAAGTATATTATGCCAATACAATAATAATAAGTTGGCAAACAACGATTTAAAAGCATAATAAAGTGATTTATATTTAGGGAAACTCACTACATATTTCGACAAAATATTAGTCTGTATTCCTCAGGTTCGAAATACAGGGTTTGTGTATAAGTACAGGGACGAAAGACGCAATGGTTTTAAGTTAAGTATATAATATCACCAGGTGACAGGATTCTAGATAGAGCTCATGGCTGGTCAAACGTACAAGCGGTGAATAAATAAACTTGGTCAAGTGCGGCTGATGTTACTAGGACTAACCAATACTACAATTTAGTGAAATATATCTTGATTTCTGTAATTTCTAAACACTCTCTTTCATTTTTAGTTGATGTAGGAAAAGAATTTCATCCCAAAATGTTTTATGATCCATTGAGAAATGATAACATCTAAAAGAAGATATCCGGAACTCGTCTCTATGCATGTGACGTTGGTGTTGTTTGCGTCTTATTTCCAAGAAATCCGATATTTGTCTTATAATTTTCTTTATACATTCGCATCAGATGCTATAAATACCTTACGTTTGTTCCTGTAGTAGGTGCTCTTTTCGGGTAGGTTGTGAGGTGTTAATATTATGTGAAGGTTTAACTACAGTTTTTACATTGATGCTCAAGTTATTAAACATGGTGTTAATTTCATTGAAAATCTGTTAGAAAAAAGAATGAAACAAAGTTGCTATATTTTGTGTTGCTGATAACTGAAAGGCTAGAGTTAACATAATATTTTCTAGGTTATGAAATTTAGAAAGAGTTCTATCTATAGTGTTGGGGTTAAAAACAGTTAAATCAGAGATTCTTAACTTTCTAGGTCACGAAACCATTTGTGAACCTGATTCGAAAACTATGGACCCCTCCCCGAAAAATGCACATAAACACATACTCACACACATACACACAAAATAAATCATTTTTGTCCCCAGTTCACGTAACCCCTGAAGCCCTTCCATGGACTCCTTACGGATCCATGAATCACCAGCTATGAACCTCTGCTTTTGATAGTGTTATGTTCTTCAAGTAGTTCAAATCAGTTATTAAGTCTCTGTAGATGAAAAGTTGTATAGCACAGGTTTACGTAGGTGACGTAGGAGATATTTGGTATGATAAATGGTGACGGGATTTCATGTATGGTGCATGGTGACGACATGGTGATTCCTGAATATACCAGTTACCACTTTACTATTGTTGTTTTTTTATTTTTACATGAACACCTAAACAAAAGAATACAACTGTTACATTCTACTTTATGTGTGAAAATTATATTAAGTTTCAATGTATTTACGAGTTTAATAAAATTAAGTTGTATGTGTTTTTATTATAACAAAGCTACATCGAGCTTTGTTACGTGTCTCCACCGAGAAGAATCGAACCCACGATTTTAGAGTTGTAAATCAGAAGACTTACCTGTCCCAGCGGGAAACGAAATTACTTTGATTCTCTCCCCTGTAGGGCCCGTCATGGCCAGGTGGTTAGGGCGTTCGACTTATAATGTGAGGACCTCGAGTTCGAATCTCCATCACAACAAAAATGTTCGTCCTCACAACCGTGAAAATATTATATAGTGATGGTCATTCCCACTATTCGTTGGTAAAAGAGTCGACCAAGGGTTGGCGGTGAGTGGTGATGACTAGCTACCTTCCCTCTTGTCTTACACTACTAAATTATGGAGGGCTTAGCGCAAATAGCTCTTGTGTAGCTTTGCCCGAAATTTAAAAAAACAAACAAAAACTTTCCAATGCTGCCGTGTACTAAAAATATCGTCAATGTGTCTTAATCAGATTTCAGGTTTCTTGATATGTGTGAATTTAATCCCAAATACATCTTTAAAAATATGACATAGAAGTCTCTAAGTAAAAGAGAAAGAGAGATCTCGTGGCTAGTTCATTATTCTATGCATAAAATTGGTTTTAGTAATTTGCGGTATTTTGTGTAGGTTGATAAGGTGGTCTCTTACAAAGTTATATTGTTATATTTTTTAATTTAAATAATGTAAGGTCTCTTCAATAAGTATTGAAATAAAAAGAGATTTTATGTCTAAAACTACTAAAGTATTTCCTTAGTGTAATTGATTTTTTTTATTCTACTTATAAAGTCTAGATAGCTTTTGAAAAAATAGGGGATAATTTCAAGCATTGTAATTTTTTACTAAGAATTTAGCAATATTTTGTACCGGTAAGCCTAAGATAAATACCACAGGTCTGAAAGGAATATTATCTTATGAGGTTTAGAAAGGGTGTAGAAACGGGAGGATAATAGTGGGGAGCTAAGAGGACTATTTTTCATTAATAGGTAAAATAGGTATCATTTAACTGCAATTTTAATGTTCGAAATAATTTTATTAGTAGGATCAACTTTAAGCAAGATATAAGATACGTCATGTGAGAAAATTTAAATATCTGTTTTGTAACGTGTTTTGTCTACGACTATAGTACAACTGCCTTCGTCAGCTCTCGTTATATATTTATCTTATTATTAAGTCTTAGTTCTATTCAGGCATTGACTTCATTGTAGTTAAGGTTAGGTTTTATGTCCTTATAAGTTGAAAGTCTGGAGTATATGTTAATTTTTATTTTTCTGTTTCATTAATATTCATGTTTAAAGACTTAATACCGAATTCTGTCGCGGTAACAATTTGTTCCACAGGTAAAGTTCTAGGTTTAAAACCTAAGTTTAACACAGAAATCTAAATACCAATGTTTCAGTCGAGATACTTAAAACTGAAGGATGAATATTAACATGTTAGAAACTCTTAACTTCTTCTTTCTGGTTTTCTGTCAACATCTTGAATTTCTTGTTTTGGTTCTTTTCTGCAGAGTTGGTTGATCTGAGCCGGATTGCGCATTCGAGTCTGTTTCAATTTTCGAGGCTAGCTTAGATGTTATTCGTATAGATATTACTTCTAGTTTGAAAATGTTTCTGCAGTTGTCCTTAATGGTAACTCTTAAAACTGCAAACCTTTTTATCACAGTTTTAACCAACCAAGATGATGTAGAATTTGATTTGAATAAAACTGGAGATTAGTTTATAAAATGTAAAGTTCAGAAGAAAGCGTAGATGTTCTAGCTATGGTCAATGCTTTCTTCTGAGTTTGATAAACATATTTGCTTCTTGGCCCATTGATAGGTTTGTTACTTGATTAAGGATGCACGTTATGCTAATATGGTAAGTTTGCAAACAACACTTTACAAGCATAGTAAAATGATTTATTTTTAAGGGTAGGACAAGCTATATGGGCCTGGCATGGCCTAGCGCGTACGGCATGCGACTCGTAATCCGAGGGTCGCGGGTTCGCGCCCGCGTCGCGCCAAACATGCTCGCCCTCCTAGCCGTGGGGGTGTTATAATGTTAAGGTCAATCCCACTATTCGTTGGTACAAGAGTAGCCCAAGAGTTGGCGGTGGGTGGTGATGACTAGCTGCCTTCCCTCTAGTCTTACACTGCTAAATTAGGGACGGCTCGGTGCAGTGTTAACTACTTAAATACTTGTTGAAGAATCCGCAAGCGATTGCGGCCCTATGTTCCTAGATGGTATCTAATGGTGATAACTAACTAACTAACAAGCTATATTCTTCGACAGAACATTGGTCTGTCTTATTCAAGTATGGTCTGTCTGTAGTTGAGCATTAAACGTTTTATATATAAGTACAGAGACAAAAGACGCGATGGTTTTATGTAAAGGAAAAGACATCACCAGAATTGTAAAGTTCAGTACCTAAGAAAGCTAATTTTATAAACAAAGAAAGGACAAACGATGGAATGCCCCTTTCCCATTTACTTACTGTCTTTTACATGTCTACTCTAAAAAGAACTACTTGAGAATATATTCAAATACACACCAAGAAACCTGACATCTGATTAAGATGCGTTAACGATATTTTTAAAGTGGAAAGATAATTTACCTAATTTTATTGAGTTCTTAAACACATTGAGTTCTAATGTTAATTTTCACACACGAAGTAAAATGTAACAGCTGTTGCTCCTTTTGAGATTTAAATGTTGAAGTAAAATAGATAATAAAGTGGCAATCAAAATATACAAGAAACACCACACTTGTTACAAAAATATCCCCTAACTTCATCTATGTGAACCGTGTTATACAGCTTTGTACCTACAAAGAAGGCTTACAAATTGAATTAAACTAATTAACTAATGAAGCACCTTCTTGAGATTTCAGCCCCAACATCATAGATAGAGCTCTAATTAAATTGAGAAATGTGCAAAATATAAGTTATAGCCTTCTATCAACAACGTAAAGCTTAACAAACTTGTTTCACACCCTTTTGTGCAAGAAATTGCTAATGAGATCACCAGCATATTTAATAACTTGAACATTAACGTAAAAACTGTATTCAAATCTTTACATAGGATTAACACATTCCCACCTGATCGGAAATAGCTCCTACTATAGCAACAAAAGCAAGACGTAAATATTATCCCATATACATCGCAAGGATAAAGACGCAAAGAACACAAAGGTCACATGTGTAGAGGTAAAGCTCCGCACATCTGCTTTAAGATGTCATCATTTTGAATCTGGTCAAAAGATACTTTGAAATTAATTTTTTCTTCTACGCCAACGTACAACTAAAAGGAACGAGGCAGTTTAGAAACTATATAAGTTGTTAAAGCATAAGATATTTAGCTATCAAATAAATCATTTTATTATGCTTATAAATCGTAGTTTGCTAACTGGCTTTTCATTTCTGTTTTTCACTGTGACTATTAGTATTACAATATTGTGTATTAAGAAAGCTAATCGTATTGTGTAAAGATAATAACAGTGAGCTAGCAAACTACGATTGTGAAGGAAGGCAATTGAAAAAATTATCAAAACAATTTTGAATCGCCATCACGACGTCCTAATTCATGTTGCCATATCAGTCTTATTCTATTCGATGACTGTACATCTTTACAATAGTCCTTCAGCGTGGTTTCTATTGCTTTTTTTTCCAAGATAATGCAGTGCACAAAAAATAAAGGTTTCCCATAGTTCGTACAATCCAATCCACATAAATTTGCAGACGCATGGTTTGACAAACTGGTCAGTATGTCTTCATATAGAATAGCGATTTCATTTACCAACTGCTGAATGAATTTGACTTTTGAGTAGATATGTGACAGAAATCTGTGTACACATCTACTATGTCGCTTAACCAGACTGCAATCTATCTTAATTTCGTTGCATATTACCGCTACCTGGGGCATACAAATGTTCCAAATTGGACCTCATCTCTTTTTCTTCAATGACATTAAGTACAACGGATATTCTTCCTTTGGAAATTCTAGATCTCCAATCTGAACACATCTTTATGATCTAAGTGTATAAACCTTTTATGGTGTAAGAGGCTATTACAAACATTTCTCTCAGGAGATCGATTTTCGATGGTTTCACACTACTTAAACAACAATGTCAAGATATAATATGCAAGCTACTTGCAGATGTTCCTATCACATTCCTCAGAATCAGAGGAGAATGAAATAACAATTCAAATCCATCTTTTTTTCTCACAAGTTCAATACCAGAACCCATCAAAAAGTGACATGTGGAAAAAATCCATTTACAGTTAACTTTATTTTAATAAAAAGTTTTAGGCTTATCGACTTCCAATAATTAAGAATGTTTCGGTTTTAAACTGTAGATACTAAAATGCAGTTCTGAGATATGTTCCACCAACGTGGCTTGCTGGTTTGCATATTCAAAATTCTTTTAACATGACGTTTTCAATCCTATGTATAACAAACAAAAAATTTTGGAGATGTAATCAAACGATTTCTGAAGAAAACGAATAATAATACATTAATAATGGTGCATTTTTGTAAAAATACATTAATAATGGTGCATATTAATAATAATACATTAATACTGATGATACATTAATAGTGGTACATATTAATAATGATGATATATTAATAATAATGATACATTAATAGTGATACATATTAATAATGATGATATATTAATAATAATGAAACATTAATAGTGATACATATTAATAATAATGAAACATTAATAGTGATACATATTAATAATGATGATATATTAATAATAATGAAACATTAATAGTGATACATATTAATAATGATGATACATTAATCGACTCGTGTAGCCTAGTGGCTGTTTTCTTCTCACTTTTAATCAATACAATTACAGTGATTAAAGTTTCTAATGTATTTAGATTGTCATACCGTTATTGTATAAGTAATCAAAACAAAAACTAAATGTCTATGATAAAGGCGAACTATAAGTTAATGTCTTTACAACGTGATGACATTTTCAAAATTTGATGTATTCATACCTCAGCAAAAACGCTTGTTAAAAATTAAAAACAAACTATATTTTCATAACCTCGTTTTACTTCCTCATCACTCAACCTTTTTATTTTTCCAACCATTTTATTTCCTCCATATCTGTTTTAAATTTTTCTCAGTTCATTCTTCTTTAGCTTATCTATATTTAATGGAAGATCTGAGCAAAACTGAGTTAAGTCAGCCTTAAATAATTTGCTTTCTGGACGATTACGGTTAGCGAGTGCGAAGATGTGATAAATTGTTCAATATTACCTATCACAAACATAGATTTGATAGCAGTTGTGAGAAGAAAGGGTTATTCATTCGAATGTTAACAATAACTGGCGAGGTTCATGTGTTCCATATTGACTATTCTGTAATAGAAAATATTTCTCTAGTTGTTAGATTGAACTAGAAAACATATAAATATTCACTAAACTGAATTTTTCCGAATGGTCAGAAACTAAGACGTTACTTAATTTCGTACTTTATAGACACGAATATGCCTAGAAGACAAAGGGAATTATTCTGCACTTTTGTGAAAAGGAATATTACAGGTAATAACATCAGTTCGTAGAATATGAGTAGTACATGTGTTCTGCTTACAGTATTCCAGGCAAATTGAACAATATAGATTAAGAACCATTGATGCATCCGATTCTCCTCTCTCTCAGTGTGTACTTCCTTTATTTATTTCGTTATATCTTGTTTATTTAATTTCTTTCTATTTCCTTTTTTTATTTCATTATATTTGTGTGCTTTCTTCATCTTTTCCGCACTCTGTTCTACTGGCTGCTTATTTAATATAAATCGTTTATTTTACTCGCTTCTTTTCTCTCTCAGGTTGTATTTCTTCCTTCACAGATGTTGAATATGTCATATTAAAACAATTTTGAAGCCTTCCTGCGTAATTAATGTGCATATCGTCACGTACGATGGTACTCTACCTGACGGTAGCGCATCTTACCAGTAGCCCTATGTCGTAGTTTTCGCTGTAAAAGGCTTTTATATCATCATAAAGCTGTCATGTCAAAAGCACACCACTGATCGCTGCTTTCTTTCCACAATCAATATCGTATGTGAAGAAAACGATTTATCAGTGCCTGTTTCAACAGTATAATCTATAGGCGAATTGAGAGATGCGTCTTCGTTTGGAATACAATAAATACCCGTTTTATTACCAAAATATTTTACAAATTGACAAATGCGATTGTTAAGCAAATATATCTCAGAAGTAGTTTGTGAAAATCCTTCATTATATCACACATTGTTGGCTAAGACACAGATATCCTAAGTTGATCCCTATTCTTTTGTTTGCTAGTTCGTTAAATACAAAGTTTTGATTGTTTGTTTTCTTACAGCAAAGCCACATGGGACTATCTGTTGACTCCAGAAAGGGAAATCGTTGTAAATCCGCAGGCTTACTGCTGTACTAGCACGGTCTTTAATTTAAATGCTTCATAACAATTACGACAGCGAGGAATCGAACCTTGGTCAACAGCATGGAATGTAGCTATGCTAACCACTATACCACCGTCGCCAAGTACAAAGCACATCCCTGTCTTGGAAATTCTAAATTAGGAACTGAACACATTTATTCTACTCAAGTGTATGAATATTTTGCGCCAAACAGTGTCAAGATGTAGTTCGATACATGTAAGTTCACTACCACTTTATACAGGCTATAGTTGTCACATAACTTGTTTATTTGTTTATTCAAAATCACTTTAATATAAGTCTTTGTGCGTTCTTACTTCACCTCAATGTCTGTCTATCTTGCTCGATTCATCTCTCTCTCTTTCTTATCTTTCTTTTTTCTTTCTACTAATTTCTTCATTTCTCTCCCAATGTTATTTACCTCAATTTCTCTCTTTGTGTTTTTTTTTCTTTCTCTCTCAGACCCGACATGGCCAGATAGATAAGGCACTCGACTCCTAATCCGAGTTTTCGCACAAAGCTACTCGAGGGCTATCTATGCTAGCTGTCCCTAATTTAGCAGTGTAAGACTAGAGGGAAGGCAGCTAGTCATCACCACCCACTGTCAACTCTTGGGCTACTATTTGACCAACGAATAGTGGAATTGACCGTAACATTATAACGCCCCCACGGCTGAAAGGGCGAGCATGTTTGGCGAGA
Organism: Tachypleus tridentatus; assembly: GCF_004210375.1. Lineage (NCBI taxonomy): Eukaryota > Metazoa > Arthropoda > Merostomata > Xiphosura > Limulidae > Tachypleus > Tachypleus tridentatus. Next base: position 52,462,197 of record NC_134834.1, on the reverse strand, counting down.
TGGGGATGCGAACCCGCGACCCTCGGATTACGAGTCGCACGCCTTAACACGCTTGGCCATGATGGGCCTCGTGTAGTTTTGCACAAAATTCAAACCGAATCTCTCTCTCTCTCTTTACCAGCCTCCTTTATTTGGACATTTAATATTTAGAGTTGAAATCAACATTTAGAATTTATATTAATAATAGCTTGTAGTCAAGGCCGGGGCTTCTGTCGTCATGATTACCATCTGTACGATATAGACATCCGACCAATGAAAGCCAATAACTTTGAGGACGGTTTAGTTAATCACTTTTCCGAGTTAAATAATGACCTGTAATGAACATGTAATATTCGATTTAAATATTAGTTATATTTCATTCTAATTTAGTTTATATACATAGAAAAATATAATCGCGTCACTGTTACGTGATCATATATCATACTGAAATATAATGTTCTTAGATCCCCAAGCATTCTAACTTTACTAGTGAATATCTTAAAAGCCATTCAAATAAAGATGCTTTGCTGATACGTGATTTAGAAAAAAATCATTTTGATGGCTTATGGTAAATAACATACACAAGTGATAGAGCTTTATTGATTTGTACAGTTAAAAGTCTTTCAAATATTATAACACAATGCGATGTGTTATTGAAATGAAATAATATAATTAGCATGTGGAATTACAAACTAATGAATTAAACCAACTTTAATATTCTATGGATTAGAACAAGCACAAAAACAGCACTTTTGGTGACCACATATCTTTAAAAGCATAATTCTTTGCTAAGAATTTTAAATCAGTACATACACTTCTTAAAAAGCCATATAAACGAGATAGCCAGCTATTACATGTCATCTTTAGAATTATTAACATTTTGTATGAGGACCTCCAAACAATCTAGTTATAGCAAAGAGGTTCATTAAACTCTGCCATTATAAAGTTTAAGACAATAGAAGCTGTTTTAAAATTTATCATCGTGCGTAAGATGAGACATTTTTAAGACAGAATGTGCTCGTGCTTTTCATTTATGGCTTCATTATCCGCTTCGTACTAATATGTCTTTGTATTAATGGTCGTAAAGAACAAATGGCAGAATGTCCACTGACGGCTCAGCGTTTATTTCTGCTACTCTCACATTAATTTTATAAGACGGAATAAGAAACACCATAAGTCAAGGCTCCGGAGAAACTTTCATCAGGTCATTTTGGTAAACCACGTTTCGCGAACACCCATTCGAGTAAAACTGAATACCTAACGTTATTTCACACATACATAAAAAAAACTTCCACGCACATTAGGATCTTATATCTGATATATATATTAAACTCGGTAATATATTAATTTGATCATTAGACCTTCTAATACATAACATTTATGGTCATTCATTTCAATGTAAGTACATGCTTTTTTGGTCTTATATATACGTATATGGCACACATAAATATGCGGTTTTTTGGTGATTCGGTTTAATCATTACTGACAGATATGGAACATTCGAGAGATGTAGAAATCATCGTATAATTCATCTGGTTTTTGAATTCGTATCCGTTCAAGCTACATCAATAATTAAATGAATAAAAAATCCATTTTATCGTTTTTTTGGCTGGTCATGGACTCTTTACGATGCATTTCACTCTATGTAAAATCACTTGCTACTTTTAGGTTGAGTTGGAAAATCAATTCTAAGACGGAAAGTAGTATAGATAATAAAACTATCCAATATGGCTGAAGATGCTCTTGAGACAGCTTTCTACGAGATCATAAAAAATTCTCAATTACGTCTATAATACATATATCCCTTACAGAGGGAGGCATTGTCGAACAACTATAGCGTTGCTTAGCCCTATTTCCGTAAGATGGCGTTCATTATTACTAAACAATTATTACATATCACGGCTTCATTGAAGTTAACACAGCCTCATAAGACTATCTGCTCTATCCATTGTGGCAAATTAAGCTCCGATTTTTAACTTAAGTTCGTAGATATATAGTTGTCCCACGAGAGGAACATACTTTTACGTTCCGATTTGGCGAAGGCTGTTCGAACTAAATATTGACTTTCTTCCTCAGCGCTTTATTTTTGACATTATTCTTGGTGCCTTGTTTTATCCTATATCGTTTTCTTTAATTTAATTAAGGCGAGCACAGCCCAATAGTTAGGAAGCCGAAATTCCTTGTGCCGTTACCTTTAAAACAAATATATCGATCCGCAATTTGGAAGAGTGAGCACGTTATGAGAATGATGGTCAAATCCCACTACTTGGCCTCACAAGAGTAGCAGCCCAAAAAATCGTTGTACGTGGTGTTTACTAGCCGTCTTTCCTTTATTTTATCAATTTAAGATGAGACGCGATGCAAAATTCAGATAAACAATTTTTAAGTACATGGTATAAATAAAGAGGCTGTCAGAGAAAAAGATTATGGATTACTAAATTGACACTCAAAATATATGTGAAAAGCTCGAGTACGTTAGATTAAAACAGATTTGTAGCCTCACTAAATCGTTACAATCCATGACGCCACATCTAGTCATGTTCTATTTGACAACCATACTACTTCACCTGAAATACAATGAACTTGAAATAGTCACTGCATAGGAACAGGTCCCATGCACTACCTTTGGAGACTAGACTCACAATAATAAGGTTACTATTAAATAACGTACATGTGAAGACAAAATCCTTGGTGGACCAGCTATTATTAATCGGTTTTGATGAAAATATTGTCATCATAACGTTTATTCCACGTAACATTTTGATCATAATCTTTAGCTTTTCGATTACTTAAAAGAAAAATAGAGTTTATTATCACATAAAACGTATAAAGAAGACATATATAAAGCAAATATTTAAAAGTGACAGGAAAAGATCGCTTGTCTTTGCTATAAAAATGGGTTTAATCAAAGTTTAGTTAAAGCAAGATGTTTAATTCTTCTATACATTTAATAATGGCAAAATAAAATTTTATTCGCTATCTACAAAATGATTAATCGAAAACATGTTTTTTATTGTTTATGTTAACACTCTACAAGGATATAATTAAAGTAGTGTAAGAACTGGAGGCCAACAGACAGGTAACTAATTCACAATAACATAAAATTCGAAAAAACAACTTTGTTTATCAGAGACGTAATTAAGAATGGCTCAACCAGTAAAAACGAGCTATCCACAAATAAAAACACTTCATTGAACACAAGTAAGCAAACACGTAGGCTTCTAGTTAGTCAAAGGCTAACAATTAAAACTACACGCCTTCGTTGTTTTGTGGCTTTTTGCATATGACAACTACTGGACAGAAAAACAGAAACGTTAGCTCAGCACGAATATAAAGAAAAATCAGAAAGTGTTCATTTTGCTTCAGTTATATATTACTTTGCATAATGTACATCTTTCACTGTTATGAGTTCCAGACCAGCGATACACTAGGCCAGCTTATGACATCACTGATCATAACACATACGTGAAGGAAAATCTTTAGAATCGTGACTAAAAATGTACAAGACTAAACAGATAGGTTCAACTACGACTTACTTTAGTAGTTTGTTAGTTTTGAATTTCGCGCAAAGCTACACGAGGGTTTTTTGCGCTAGCCGTCCCTAATTTAGCAGTGTGAGACTAGAAGGATTTGTTTGCTTTTTTGAATTTCGCACAAAGCTACTCGAGGGCTATCTGTGCTAGCCGTCCCTAATTTAGTAGTGTAAGACTAGAAGGAAGGCAGCTAGTCATCACCACCCACCGCCAACTCTTGGGCTACTCTTTTACCAACAAATAGTGGGATTGACCGTCACATTATAACGCCCCCACGGCTGAAAGAGCGAGCATGTTTGGGGCGACGATTACGAGTCGCACGCCTTAACACGATTGGCCATGCCGGGCCTAAGACTAGAAGGAAAGTAGCTACTCATCACCATCCATCGTCGTCTCTTTAGCTACTACTTTATCAACAAATAGTGGGATTAACTGACACATTACGATGCCCTCACAGCTGAAAGAGCGAGCATAATTGGTGTGACGAGGATTTGAACACCGTGTCCCCCAGATTACGAATCGAGTGCCTTAACAAACTGGCCATTTCAGGCCGATTAAGTACAGCTGTAACTACACCAAAAAATTTTACAATTTTATAGAATAAGCATATATTCAAACTAGATGTCATAACATTTTAGTTTATTACGATATTCGCATAATATACAAACATGTTAATTCAGCAGCTTTTATAGTCTTGGTGCACAACTTTACTGAAATTTTTCATCCAAATGGAGCAGGACGAAAATATATTCTACACTTCAAAAGCACACACTTTACCAATCTGAATTTTATGAGGTGCAGTGGCATTTAGAAAACTCAGCTCCATGCTAGACTCCAGTAAAATATGTGATAGCACATTAAGATGTCTCAAAGCTATAGAAGACAAACATTGAAATAACATGCCACTTCTATGCTACTACAAGATTAGAATTGGTAAAGAAATTGAAATTTTCAATCTGAAAGGCACATTATTTACTTATGCTAAACGACCAGGACAGAAACTCTTACGGTTCAGGTATAGCTATAAGTTTGCAGTAATGACCAGAGGGAAGAAGTCAGCAACACCTGCTGCCGTAAGGGATTTACCCAGTTCTTTCAACCAAATAACCTAATTGCCCGTCATACTGATATCGTATCCACAACTGAAGCTTTAGAGCGTGTTTAGTACCATCATGACTTGAATTATGGTTGGAAAATATATGAAAATCTTAAGGAATGTGCAAGTAATTACAAATAGGAACTTCAAATAGTATTTTCATGATTAAAAACTGATCTGTGTGTACGAACACAAACGGTCGATCAATAATGTATTTTACTAGAATAACTGTTAAAGTATTCCTTTATTCACTACTTACCTACATCGACTTTCTTATTATAAAATCAGCCATTAACGGTTGGAGTTTAAGTTAGGCTAAGACACACTGGCAGATCAGAAAAATAAATAATACGGAATCTTCTCGTGCATATTTTTTGTAGAAGACAAGCGTTATTTCACGGTTCAATAAACAATCTAGTCTACAAATATATGCATATTTATATTCAAATCCATTTACCTGTATGTGCATGATTTTAACTGTTAACCTTATCTTAACAACTTAAATCTTGCCCGAAAAAGTAATTTATTCAGAACTTTAAAACTTACTTCCTTTGTAATTATTATTCCTTTTTTTAATAACTCTCTTTATATACAATATTGTAGCCTAATTTTTTTTGGAGCCGCCATTTGCCTCGGGTCAGTGCACAGAAGCTCCATCTGCCCTTCATATCACCAAGCTAAGCTAACATAGCTGATGTTGGTAATTATGTTATTGAAAATAACCGGATGAAAGAACTAACATTCATCTTTCATTAAGGCATACAAACGTTTTTATTCTTAATACACAGTAATATAATGTTCCGGATAAAAAAATATCTTTTGTAGTAGTCAATGAGTCTTAAAAAAACAGTTCGTATAGAAATTTGAAAAACTCTAAATATATGAACAAAAATAATCTATCATTTCTACCATCTTTACATGATTAATAAGACTTTTACGATGCTTCGCATGTGAATATAACTAAATGTTAATAAAGATAATTAAATTCCTATTTGTAACTACATTTAAGTTAAAGTAGGCAGGAAGCATATCGCATACATATGTTAAAAATCGCTAATAACTCTATGTACGCACTTTATTTTTCTCAACATTAGAATTACAAATATTCGAAGTCAAATTTCCTATTCGATCAGAGAATAATACCCAAAGAGTTCGTGTTAGGCGCTGTTAAGTTACCGCCTTTGCTTTAGTCTGAAATTAGAGACGACAATGCACTGATAGCACTTATGTACCTTTAAACAAAATTCTGAAAGAACCATCCGACATGAAATATTTGTAACACAAACAGAAAGTTTAGCCTACTGAATATGTGGTAGAAATGAGCTCCAGTTTCCAGCAAACTACATAGAGTAAAAGCTGTGACAACTGAATAAGATTACGTTTCAGTAGTTGCTTCGTAGATAGTGAGCGTTAACTTTAAGTTTAAACTTATATATGCTAATACACTACTTCGTCAGTAATACTACATTTGTATCTAACATTATGTTCAAATTATGTACTTCAATATTTTAATAGCTATATGGTTGGCAAGGATTTTCCTTCAAATTTCATCTATAATGGGAAAGGTTCACAGAACGCACTTTAATACTTATAAATTCCACATAATAACTTATCTCTGAGGTAAACTAAAATGTACAAGTCCATTTACGCAATAAGTATAGTTCCTCTAATCTTAAGTTATGAAAGTCATTAAATCTTAATTACAGTTGAGAAAGATAATACCCAAAGTTAATTTGTAATTCAACTTCTCAACTTAAACTTCTGCCCTATGAGTGCATTTACTAAATATTCAGTTCAGAAATATATGTTTAAAGCGTGTTCAGAAGCTCTACGTCTCGAACCCCGAACCTTGGGATCAGTAGTCCAATACGTTAATATCCACGTTATTCCTGCCATATAGTTAACTTAGAAAAGCAATAATACCTCTTGTCACAATTCATACAATAATACAGCTGTAGCCTAGTGCTTCTGGATCAGTTCAACAATATCTCTAATTACAATTCATATAATACTACAGCTGTAGCCAAGTTAATGCTTCAGAATCAGTTCAACAATATCTCTAGTCACAATTCATACAATACTACAGCTGTAGCCAAGTTAATGCTTCAGAATCAGTTCAACAATATCTCTAGTCACAATTCATACAATACTACAGCTGTAGCCAAGTTAATGCTTCAGGATTAGTTCGATAATATCTCTAATCACAATTCATACAATACTACAGCTGTAGCCAAGTTAATGCTTCAGGATGATTTTGACAATATCTCTAGTCACAATACCTATAATACTTTAGCTGTAGCCAAGTTAATGCTTCAGGATCAGTTCGATACGTTCAAGTTATCAAAAAATGCACTGCTAGAGTTCAGGAACAAAAGGAAACAACAGAAACAAACAAACTGGTGATACTTCTGGTATAATGGTGTGTGTATGTGTGTTTTCTTATAACAAAGCTACATCAAGCTATCTGCTAAGTACAACACAGTGGTGTACACATGTTAAAATAAGAAAGTGGTTAAGCTAACTTGAACAGAAAAGTTCTTGCCCAACATTAATTATTTTTTTATATAGTGTATTAGAATACGATTTAGTTCCCTTGGTATAACCAGAATTTACTTACCACATGGTAGTGGGAAGGAAAGAGTAAATTACTTTGTTTTGAAGTAGAAATAGAAAAGGTGGGTTTCTAAAAATCACACTAAAATAATACTATCACTTCTACTTTTTTTGAAATCAATAAGAAAGTATGTAGTACTAGTACCTCCAACATACAGGTATATTAATCCTGAAGTTAAGAGAATGTATACCTAACTTCAGGATTAATATACCTTATGTTAGAGGTACTAGTTAGAGAACGTATAACTTAGAAAAAATGCTTCGTTTCTAATACTTATAGTGGTTCGTTTTACAACAAAATGCTTAGAAGAACTTAAAATCCCAAATATCACTATTTCTGGAATACTTCAAAGTGATAACAAAATTGATATATTTAACACAGGTCAGAAATCAATCACTTGCATATCAACAGATGTTTAACATACATTCAGTTGCACCAAAAAATGGTGGTTATAGTAATAGTGCCATCACATATAATATTTTATAATTTGTAGTCATTATTTAATTATTTCATATAGTGTAGTTCAAAGGTCAACAGAAAAATGGTATACAAAAACATATACCCCTTAAAAAGTGAAAAAAGATACAAGCACACAAAGTGTATGGCATTTGGCTTTTTCAAAAAGACAGAACTACCTGAAGTATGCCTTCACCTTTCCAGTGTAGAAGTCCACAAATTACAAAAACTATATCTAAAAGTTTGTATAACAGTGGCCTTCTTATGAACTTTAGACCAAGTTTAATGTCTCCCTTTTCATAATTATGTAAGTTACAGCAATGCATCTAGTACTAATATTAATATTTTCCAACACCCTTTGTGGTGTAGGTTAATGTACTAGATATAAAGGTTTCTGAATCTACCAAGTAAACTAATCCCCATATGTACATGTACAATATTCATTACATAGTACGTTAAGTTTATACATATCATATACAACAGCTTAATCACGTCGGCATCAAGAGAGAACGTACAGCCTATAGCTCTGAAATGTGTCAGATGAGCATTGGCTGATTTGGTTTTATTTTTCCAAATGTGCTAAAGTAAGGATACAATTTAAATATCAACACAAATCAAGTAACCACCTCACAAACTTCATGATAATAAATATGAAGACAGCACTTGTCTTTTGTATGGCCAGCAGTCATCAACTTTTCAAACACCACACAAGTCTCCATACAGTCAACATTCAGGTAATTTGTGATTCTCTTCATCCTTCCTTCCCAAGTGGAATAAAAACTAAATTTTGCTTCAATTAATGTGGAGTTCTGCCTTATATTCATAATACACAATGGCTACCTCTGTTATCCTAAATTCATACTTGTTGTTTCGCATAGTTGGATTCGAAAGAACGTCAGACTAGTCAGGAAGCAAACGGAAAAACTGAACACTACAACGCACTTACAAAGTTTGAAACACTACGTGAACTGGACTAGAGTCCATTATCATTTTTAGTTATTTATTTTTGTTGTTTAGCAAAAATATATAAAAATGTGATTTTTATCATTACAAGTCATCTGACACATTGCTGAGCCTTCAGGGGGATCAATTTAATATTACTATTAAAATATATGAGTCAAAAACTTATGAATACATCTTGAGAAATTTAAAATATTTCTTATAAAATTTAATATCTGTATTATTTATGATGAATTATCCTACATCTTGACTACAACATAGTTTTTGTTCTTGAACGAACAAAAGTTTATATCATTCTTTGGAAACATAACAGCAAATAAGTATTCTACTCAAAATTATAACCATTATGAAACTACTTTCTTAAATGATAAAGAAAACATTATTCTAAAAAACAACCAAATGTTTGACTAATTATTATAAGTTCTAGAGTAGAAATCTATTTTAATATAATTCAGTCAAAAATTAGCTGCTTTTAAACCTTTTTTTTTTTTTACTTAATGTTCTCTGTACATGTTTTACAAGGTTTTGTTTTTTTAGTGCAAATCTGAAGAATAAGCTATTGGCACTCTGTCCATCCCGATCAATCGAACCCAAAATATAAGCATCGTAATTGTAAACTTACAGCCAACTCCCCTGAGGAAATATAAGCATTAATTTCACAAGAAAATGTTTTATTAAGTATATATTCAATATTAAAATTTTGTTCTACTTATTTATATATTTTAAATTCTTAATGCAAATAAAGCTGAGTTATTGCACCATACTGTGAGATTGATTCGATTTGCATTACAATCTGCACAAGTTCTATTAATAAAAACTCCACAGTTATGACACATCAATATTACTCTAACTTAACAAAGTACCAGTTCAGTGAGTTTTGATGCACAACATTTACTTAAATGTTTCTGTAGTTTTCAAATAAAAACAAAATAACTTAAATATATTATAAGACTAAATTTGTATTAAGTAACAACTCTATTAGACTTAACTATTCACAATTTTAACTTTTACACTTCCTCATACAATAGTCTTTCATATTTTCAGTAAGTTCATAAATAAATTGTTCTCTTAATTAAGGAATTTTCACTTATAATGCTCACCATTTTAAAAACACACAGAGATACTTGATAAATTATTTCCAAGAAATGGGATATTTTTGGAATATGATTTACAAATCAGAATAATTTTGTTTGTTATAAAGCACAATGGGTTAATGGTGCTTTGCCCACCAAACCACAGGTATTCATACCATATCCTCTGCATTAAAAGCCACTGATTTACTGCTGAACAACAAGATGAGTGAAAGCACACACACACAGACAAAAAGACTACCATGCTTTGACACATTCGCCATCTAGTTACAACCTAATGAACTAAAACGAGAGTTTCCTTCTTTTTCTTTCATTATTACCAGTATTTATTTAAGTATTTGCTACATAGTTTATCTATAAAGATTTAGTGCAAAAAACACAAAAAATGGATTTTTTTACATGGTGTAATATTTTGTAACAAGTCTATAAAAAAAACAAAGGGCACTTTCATCTAAGGTGTTTAATGTAGTAAACACTTAAAAAGAAAAGGTGCAAAAATTCTAGACAGTAAATTTCAAACCGTTTACTCCTTTGTCTTGAGTTTCTGAACAAAGTTAGCTACAGTAACAACAATGCATATTTTTTTCCACCAGTACATTTCCTTTATTACCTACTGTTTACAACATTTAAAATTGTAAATTTTGTCTGATCATTTGTATTAGCTACAATATTTTTTTCCTACTGTAAAGTTCAACTGTACTCAATATTTAAATTGCTTCTTTAATAAGTTGAGTATAAGTCTTTATCTTCGTTGCCATTGACATATCAACATATTTGTCACCAATACTGACAATCATTCCTCCAATGATAGAAGGATCAACCTATATATATAAAAAAATTCATTAAATATTGTTAAATGTTTGAAATGTAAAAGAAAATCTCTGAAAAAACACAGCAAAACAACATGCAAGTTCATTTTTTTGTTTCAGGTAAAAATACTCAAACAAGTTCATGGAGTGAAATAATTTACAATCTCAAAACTGAAAAGAAATCTTGGAAATCCACTATCTTATTTTGCATTCCAAAATTGACACAACAGACATAAGAAGTCTGCAATGTGGTTTTTAAATGCTTTTCTTACCATACATATTGATTTATTACCAAAAAAGACAACTGTTACAAAACCTTTGGATACATTTGGAAGAAAAACCTTTTACTGTAGACAGTAAGATAAATTTCACAGTGACACAATTTTCAACTGCATTATTGTTTAAAATTAAACATCCAAAACAACTAAAAACCAAAAGGAAAATTATTAAATAAAGTGTAAGTATGCAAAACAAAACTGACAAATTTCAAGGATTTAGCAAAAATATTTACAAATATTGCCATAATATTAAAATAAAACTAATAGAAACTTAGTACTGACAGAAATTTGTACATTTTCTAAATTCAATGAAGCTAAGTAAAAAACATAAAAATTACAATTTAAAATAAAAACGTTATTTCCATATATTATTTAAAAGTAAACAAATAATTAGATTTGGTATAACATCTTTTTATTGAGGAGTTTATAAGTACAAACAAAATACTTGGCAATTTAAAGGTGAATTTTACAGAAAAAGAAAACTTTGCAGTAAAAAGAACTACTCATACTGAATAATTTTGCAGGTTCACATTTTTTATAAAAAATATGTACCAATAAATGAAACAAAGAACTTGGTGCAGAAAGAGCTCTTTCAGAGCAGCAATCCTAACGTTTTAGTTTTTACGTTTCCCGCTAGGAAAAGTACCGTGACATAATAGTTGCCAAACAAATTGCCAATGCCAGCACACTGAATGTAAATAAACAAGGCCAGTGCATACGGAGAAAAAGAGGCAGAGTCTGTTTTGACTTTGTGTTCTGAACAGTGTCAAGTAGCACCATATCAATTCAAACCTACTCTGATCGAACCTAGAACAGTTACTTTTGACACAGATCTGACAAGTTCTAGTGATGAGAACAGTTCCACGAGCGAGAGTAGCGGAACTGTGAGTGATACTGATAGCACCCAGGCCTGTTGCTAGTTGGTCATACCTCCAGTGGAAGAATGGTAAGCCTAAGTCATGACAACAAATATGGTCTGTATTATTTCACGTGCAATTTTAAGCATCTCCAAACCTGTCTGGTGTTTGTAAGTTATTGGTATCACAGACTGGGTTTTATTTGTTTATACTTTGCCAACTATGGTAATTAATACTCGGCCTTTCCATAATCATTGTACTGGGTATTTATGACTCGTAACAAAATGAATTTCAATTATACGTCATAATTCTGTCTATATAATCAAACTAGATGTAGCAATCTGAATAATTAATTTAATATTTACCATAAATGTATAATTTATATGACATATTCCGTATGTTTGCGCAAGGTGTAGGTGTGGTTTATGCGAGCAGATGCCAACCAGGAGAGAGTGCGTTTGTTGTCACTCGTACGACAAGGTGTCAAAGATAAAGAGTGCATTACTCAGACTCGAGGCTTTGATGGAAATTGCCTGAATACTGATGTCTTGGAAGCATCATATTATGAATTTGTTGACCAATAACCATGTTATCATAAAACAAACAAAGTAGCAATATCAAGACAAAAAATAGTCTCACAAAGTATGTAATCCGAAAAAAACGCCAACAGATTTACATAAACACCAGCACTGAAAGGAACAAAATGGTCAGCGCACAACAAAGCATTTTGGCAACTATTATGTCACAGTTGTAAAACGTCACAGAAACAGCCGAATGACTGAGAGGAACTTGAGTTCACCCGCATATTTCTTCCATTTGTTACTCAAAAACTGAAGTGTTTAAAAATATGGCAACCAAACAGGAATTATACCTAACCAAAGTACAGTTTCTAAGGCAATTATTAAATTTGTTGAAAATTCACCTTTTAATTCTACAACTTGAAAACTATGACTTCACGTCAGCATTCACAGTTTTTGTGATTAAACATAGCAAATCCAAATTTTACCTAACTTCTAAATTAGTATGATAAGAAATATAAACTTATATTATATTTACTATTACTGGTGGGTATTGCATTATCAAACATATGAAAGTAAACACAGTTTTAAAATATTTCACAACTTCTCATCTCTAATACTCATTAAAAAACTAAATACTTATGCATTTTTACACCACGGATTATTTTTGTAAGTTAAAAACTAACAAATATGACAAGAAAAATAAACTTAACATTCCAGTTCAGTTTCTTTCAAAGCTAGCATTTTTGAAACAATTTTTTTTTGCAAATTTAGGTACCTTTGTCTGCATTAGAAGTGTCTCTCCTTTCTTAAGAAATCCATTTAAAGCTGTCTCTAAGTCCTTCACAGTTGTATTATCCAAAGGCTAACAAAAATTTTGGTAAAAGTAAATATTTTGATACTTAATGAAACATTAAAGAAGAAAAAAAACAGCATTTATGTATATACACACACGAGATCAGTCCACTGGAAAAGTAATGTTTATTATAACTTCAACTTTATTCTATGTGTCTTTATTAACTACTATAAGCTTTTTGTAAATGGTACCAGAATATATCTGGCTTTCTAACTGATCTATTAAAATTTTCAAAAAATCATATTACTTACTGAAGAACCAACTTTGACCTTCACTCAATAAAATGTGCTGAGGAAACAATTACTTTTACTTAAATAAATTAACGAAGACATCATAACCATGTAATCCATGATGACAATAAAACTCACTTGTTGAGAAAATTATATATTTAAAAACAGTTGGTATGGGTAGAGAAAGCACTAGTTGAGGAGCGAAAAATGTTTTGACCGTCTTTGGTCATTATCAGGTTAACAAAGAAAAAAAGGTTTACTGACCGGTAGCTCACCACATGTTTGGAGGTGGTTGTGTAATTGAGTGTAGAAATGTAGAGGGCATGCTTAGATGTTGGATTATATTTATCAATACAGGTATAAAGTTGTTCCTTTGTATTGGTTTATTTCGGGCTTGAGTTGTTGTATAAGGCTTCTTTAATTTTGCATTTGTTTATGTTTGTTTCTTTATTTAGTATTTGGGTGTATTCTATGGTTATGTTGTGTTTATTTGATTTGAAGTGTTCAAAAACATGTGAAGGTTACTTTTTGTGTTCTTTGAATCTGGTTTTGAATGTTGTTCACTCCTCTACTAGTGCTTTCTCTACCCATACCAGCCATTTTTAAATACATAATTATAATCATGTAGTTCACAAAATGCTCTTTCTCCTGATCATAAACATGTACCAGTAACACATATGTATATTAGTATTTTCAAAAGCATAAAGAGACAGAAGGTGCTTTCTTCATGGGTGTAACAATTTGTAAATTATCTTGCAAAATAAAAAAGTTTTTATTTTAAATTCTGGCCTTTTAATATTTATAATTGAGGAACAGTTTGAAATCCATACAATGAAAAAATATCTAAAATGGAAAATTAAAAGAGAAGCATCATGTGATAAAAACAAGAGAGAAGATTGAATATTTATTTAAATAATTAATTTTTAATTTAAAAAACTAAAACTTCTCTAACATTAAAATTTGAATTATAAACATTTTGATGTCAAGTTTACTGACATATGTTGACAATAAAGTTGCTCAATTAAGTTTTGAATGTAACTGTAAAAGGTTGTGATACATACACCAGGGTTAAAAACTTCAGTAATACAGATTAACCTGGTGTTTAACATTAAGCATACAATAGGCATGACTATATTTAAATATATTATTCTAAGCACTTGAGTCACCCACAACTGAAAATAATTTGAACCACTACATATTAGTTCCTTTCATCCTCATTAATTCTCTTCCTATTTTTAGCACCCATTTTTCAAATTCTGAACTCAAGCTCTATTTTCTTTTTCTTATAATGCTGTTTTACTTGTTGGTTTTGCATTTCACAAATTCATATTATTTTAGTTCTTAAAACTGCATATACTAAAGATAACATTATGTTTTTTCTACATTCATTTCAACCAGTTGATTTTGACTTAGTTCACTGGATGCACAATGGTATGACAAATGAGTAAAACACATGATGGGAAAATTACTGTGATATAAAACTGACTATTTATCAATGATCCTTAACACAATAGCTTGTTACAATGTGGCAATTAATTTGCCTAACACTATCAGCCAAAACTTGAAAAAATTTCTAAATTAATAGAGATTTAAAACAAAAGAAATAAATAAACTACTACAAATATATCCCATCAACTTTGCTTTGTATTGTTCATTCTTCTTTGTAATTAAACAAAATAAGCAAAAAGCTATACAGTGGACTATCTCTGCTCTACCCACCACAGGTATTGAAACACAGATTTTAAGAGTTGTAAGTCTGCCACTGGGGGCAGCTTTGTACGGACAGGATACTGAGTGACACCAACAGCTACTAACTGGAAGAGAGTTTTGCTTTAATACTCTATTTACAACATTTATGCTGAAAGAAATGGCTGCAAGCCAATCAGAAATGATGAAATTATTGCTGTGTAAATACTGCAATACTTAAGACTTCTGTTTTTCCTCTTCTTCATTAACTAAAACATTCAAATATTTTTCAAATAAACATAAACATACATAGCCTAAATAGACAGATAGGAGTAACAGGGTAAAAGTAGAAGTAGTTATGTAAAGCTATTTAGAATTATAAAATCATAAAAATTACTACCAAGAATCACAAAAAGGAAAATAAAGAAAGAGGTACATTTTGAATTAAATCATGAAAGTTTAGGGAAATAGTGTGCTTTAATATAATAATAACTACAAAATATAATTACAATTTAATCAAAATAAAAAAGATAAAGGGTGAAAAAAAATTATATTTTATAAGTTTAAAGTAATTTATTTTTGAATATTGTACTTAATTTACAGAAGAGTCATACTTTATATTTGCACATTTTAAAAATATATTTAATTTATGTTATGTTCTGTTGAAAAATGGTAATCAAATGTTTTTACTATAGAAAGTATTTCCTAAAGATCTACCTTAAAATTCTTAAAACCAGTAAGAGAAACTGAAGAAAGAAAAAATGGAAAAAACTTAGAGTATTTTAGTGGTTTGTTACTTGTATCTAGGGATGTAAATTATTGTGTGTTTTGATTAATATATAAAAATCTGCTTTTTTGTTTTGTTTTGTAGTGGTAGACGAATGAGAACAAATAAGGCTTAGTTTTTTTTCTTTCTAGGCACAAAGAATATTACAGCTTCAAATTATGATAGAAGAATATTACTGTATTTGAAGACTCACTTTCGCAGTAATTACGCTACAGGCAACTTCTCCTCGCTGAGCACTCATAATTCGGTTGAAAGAATTGATGACAGCATCAAGCTTATTCAAACGGCGATTTTCAGCCATGGTACCTATAAAAATTAATGAGCCAGTCATTCTGAATTGCAAATGGAATTATGTAATTTGTTGTTCTTATAATGGTTACAAATTTGGCAAATGTACTTTTCAAGCAGGTTTTTATGAATCAGCTATTAATTGAACCAGGATTATTTAACACCACTGATACAGGGCACTCCTTTCTTTTACGTATGAGTAACAACGGATTAACTATACAACTTCTAACACTCAATAAGAGCTAAAAGTTTCAAAATGGCCATTATAGTTTAAAAGAAATGTTTTTAGCTTTACTAAGACTGATCTAATGTTATTTCAAAGTGTGTGACTATTCATAAGAGCTTACCACATGAAGAGTTTGTATATCATATAATTGTTAACCATTAAACACAATGAAGGATTAGAGGTCTACAAAACAATTAGCCAAGAGAATAACTCCTTTTCATAGAAGTTTCCATAGTTTAACTTAGTATTTGATATTTTAAAAATGTTGAAAAATCAGTTTAGACATCCTAAGGTTTATACAAAGTAGCATTTAACTTATAATTGCTTAATACAGGGATAACACAATTGCTCTTAACCAAAAAGCCCCAAACTAAAAATATGGAGTACTTTCATTTGTGTATCTCAGCTCAAACCTTGGATCTTTAGCCTGCAAATTGGCAAACTAACCACAAGGTACTCTTTACTCTTTTATTTCAAACTGTTTTCTTATGTTCATGAACTGAAAGTTTCCATTTTTAAAACTTAACAGAAACTTTGGAAATTCACGTTTTAATGTTGCATTCACAAGCGACACAGCAGATTCAATGTAAAAATTCAACTGTGTGGTTAATGAATGCTTGTTTTGTTAATTACACAACTCATAAATTGTTATTTTAGATATTAAAAACAAACATAAAACACATCATATTTCTAGTTTAAATAAGCTAAGAATAAATATTTAAATTATTTTATTACACATTAGTTATATTATACTCACAAAAATATAAAAATATTCTTATTACAGTCAATTGTTTGATGACAACCTCACTTGAGTTAATGAGCAGCTCGCTGGTTCAAGAATGCATATTTGCATAAGAGATTTGACTATTTAAGTAAAAGTGGCAATTCACCATTATTTCAGCAAGCCTCTAAATTCAGGGTTCTTTAAATGGTCATTGGGAGAACCCTGAATTTAGAGGCTTTTATGTTGCCAAAACAAAGAATTGGATAGTAACTATGAAATCTTACCTCATAAAAAAAAAAATTAACCAATCATTAAACAAACTAGATAGAAAATACTTTTGTCTACCTACATGAAATAAAATAACTAACACATGGGTAGGAAGTAATGTACAATTTCTAAGAATGTGACAAGTAAAAGTTTTCAAATTGGAAGACAAAATAATCTAATGTAAAGATTCCAAACTTAGAAACAAGTCAGTGTAGGCTTAGGTCACGAGTGCAAGATTTTTTACCAGTCAATGCTTTTACTGTTCCTTGGTATTTTATGCTACTATCATGGCTAACTAATAAAAGTAAAACAAGTTAACTTTAGCTTCTGATCAATATTTTTAAATCCTAGTTTTATTCTTTTCATATTTGTTGACAGTTACATCCCTTGTATGAAAGTTTTTATGAACAGACAAGAAACTTAGTATGTCATTGTTGGCATTTCAAAGACAATTAGTTTTAATGCAGAAAAAAGCACTGAATACCTTTATATAATTTAAGGCACACAATGAAATACAAAAATTAAGATTAATGAAACAAAGTATTTATAATGTTTTTTTAGAAACATCTCAAAACCTAAAATATTATACAACTACTACACTAATATATATTTTTCAATCACAAAATACCTGTTTTACTTGTTTGTTTTGCTAATACAAATGTAATTACACAATGGACTATCTGCACTGTGCTAACCACGAATGTACCAAATTTTATGCATTTAAGGATTTAACTGTGAGAACAAATCTAATAGGGGTTGTATAGTTTCTAATAGCAATAAAAGTAATATTCTAAATATCTCTTTGTTTACCAAATAGAGAACAATTATTTATTTGACAGTTTAAATTATTTAAAGCAATTGTATTGAAAATAATTTTCACTACAGAATGAGACTACAATATAAAATATATATAGATAACATTTTCTACACAATTAGTTTTATTTTCATAGAAACAAACACTGCTATTACACAATACTTACCAATCAGGTTAATGGTCAAATCACTGAATTTTTGTTTCTGTAAAGTACTGACAAGTCCATCTGGAATTCAAAAGATTGTGTCAAAATACATTACAATAAAATTTAAGAATCATATTTTATTTGCTTTCTTAATATTTTCAAAAGGAGTTTCTGATTGCAAATATTAATATTAAACAATTCACTGTGCCATATGTAGTTTGAAAAATTAACTTTTTAAACTTATTTCCAAATTAAAAACAGTGAAATAGCATTTAGAGCAACTATAATGTTCACATTTTGTTCTGAGTGCTTACTTTAAAATTAGAAAACTGAAAAGAATACAAAACCAAGCTGATTGTTTCTTACTTTCTGACTGCACTTCTAATATTGGCAAACATTGTAGACAGAGAAATTGTAAACACATATTAGATTTTCTTTAAAAACAGATACCAAACAGTGAAATGCTAGGACTGACATCTTCACTTTTTGATACATGAAAATTTTAAAGCTTGTAGTTTGTTTGTTTTTGAATTTTGCACAAAGCTATGTGACGGCTATCTGCACTAGCTGTCTCTAATTTAGCAGCGAAATACTAGAGAGAAGACAGCTAGTCACTACCACCCTCAGTCAACTCTTGAGCTACTCTTTTACTAATAAATAGTGCCCCACAGCTGAAAGGGTAAGTATGTTTGGTAGTACAGGGAGTTGAACCCATGACTTTCAGATTGAAAGCTGAGCTCCCCAAACGCTTGTCCATGCCAGGCTTTAATGCTTACAAAAATAACTGTGGTTTTAAGGATTTTTCATAAAAACTTAATCACTTAACATTTCTTTTCTGGTCTACAAGACTGTAAGTTTACTTCTTCCTAAAGTCAATAAAAACATTTTACCTTTTATTTCTGATGAATCTCCTACTTGATGCAACCATTAACTCTGAGTAATGGGATTCAACTAAACAACATTTCTTAATAAAATATTTTATAGAGATTGTTGTATAATTAAAGCCATCTACAGTTTCTACAAGTTAATCTTTTGTACTTATTTGAAAATGACTACCACATTTCTTCAAGTTACAAAAGATTAAAACTAAGTAATATACTCAGTATGTTGCAAGCTTGGAAATGTTAATATTCTAAACATTAATCAAAGATATTGGAGAGTCACTAATGGTAAAACCTTACAAATCTTTTGGCATTCTTTGAAAAGATTACTGCTTACGTAGATAATGGTAAAGGTGTAGATTTACTTTATCTGGACTTTCAGAAACCATTTAACAAAATCCCACATAAAAGGCCCATAAAAAATTCTCTCTATGTATGTGCAAGATAAATTAGCTAACTGGATAAAAGAGTGGATAGATGGAAGAAAGAGGGATTTTATTGAGTTCAGTTAAACTGGATTAATTTCACAAGTAGAATACATCAGGGCTCAGTCTTAAGATCTTCACCCTTTTTGATTTACATCAATAGCATAAATAAATAGTCAATAAATTATTTAATTTTGCAGATGATATTTAGGTCTTGGATGTTGCAAGCTGCAAAGATGATGCTGTCAGTTTAAAAACAAACTTACATCATTTATTGAGTTAAGCAAATAAATGGTAGATGGGTTTCAATTATAATAAATACAGCACAGTGCATATGGGTTATCATAACATGATTTATCTTACTACAATGAATGTAGCACATATGTCAGTATCTGCACAAGGAACCAAAACTCCTGCACTACCTGCTCAATGGAACCACAAACATAAATCCACACAGATTTCATGTTTTGTATATTCAGGTTGAGACAGTTAGAAAAATAACTGATATGTGGAACATATTTCTTTACAACAGTGCACAAGTAAGAGTGCTCTCCTCAAAACAAGAACCTTCACAAGAACTGTACATGAGGGTTGAATTATATCTTTATTGATGTACTTTTTAAATGTAGTACTAAGAAACTAAAGTTCTTAGTACTTATTTTTCAACATATAGCACCTCTTTTAATACATAAAACATTACAGTTTATATGAATAAAATTCATAAAAATGTTGAGCTTTGTACACAATCATTTTGATACAATGAGATGTGCATGACTAAAGAGCACAATCAGAACACTTTTCCCATGTAGTCGTTCACAGAAAAAAATTTTTTTCAAAATTTTCACTTTTCCTAAATTTTTTATGAAGTATAAATACTACAATTAGTAACTACTAGCACAAACACCTGTCCTTAGGGTGACATTTCTGCCTGTAAATATAATTTGGACAGTGATAACATTAACAGTGTCAAGAAAGAAAGGGATCTTGGTGTAATATAATATAATAATAATATAATGTAATATAATAGTTGATCAATCTTCAACTTTTTTATGATCACTTTGTGCTTCTTATAGTTTTCATGCTATAACTTAAATTAGTAACTTTCACATATTATCAGTAAATATTAAAGATTTTTTACAGAAAATATATTTTTTTCCACTAAGTTTTGAGATTTCTTAAGTAATGTTTTTCCTATGCCTTTTTTTTTCTATTTGAATATCTATTCAATATGCAAAATTTTTATAACCTCCAGATGATTATCAAACAAAGAAAAAAGCTATTTTATCTGTTATTTACATTACTGCATATCTGTACAGGATGGGTCAATTTGACTGACCATAGTACTACAATAAGAAAGGTTAAGATATAAATTATTCTTTTTCTTCTAGAAAAACTCCAAATTATATTAGGAAAACAGAAATATTTAGTTTCAAATAGCTTAAATCAAACAACATTATACACTTATATATATTTACTATTTTTATCATACTAGCCTATCAGCCATGCGTGGCTAACATTATAGAAGTTGTAATAATGTGGCATGCGTGTTACCATATCCAAGAATATAGAACTAGCCTTTACAAGAGTGACTTGTTTTGGCTATATTTTAGTGGACTAGTATTTTGTAAATCAGTCACATTTCAAATTATAATACATTTTACATGTATGTTATTGCTATTTACAAACAAGTTCTCAAACTTATTTTTCTTAAAACATAAAATAGTGAATAAAGAAATAGAGCAAAGAATTATCTCTTCTAATTTGAACTTTGTACTCATTTGCTGCTTGCCATAGATTGCCAAGCCTTATCAAATTTCAAATGTGGAGAATCTAAAAGGATGTTTTTAGATTTTGCATATACATTTGGAAATAACCAAAAAATCATAAATTACCATATCAATACCACTAAATTCAACTATAATTTATTACGCTTAGTACCTAAGCTGTTATTGGATCTAAAAAAAAAGAAATTAAACTCACTGACACCTTATCTTACAGCCTGAAATCTAGCATACAATATATATATAATAGTAGATCAACAAATGTGATAATATGGCCTTTAACCTGTGTGAGTAGGGTTAAGCCATACAAGAGTTTTAGCTTGTGATAGGTCAATCAGGATTTTAAGTTGTATTTATAAAAATATTGAATACAAGTCTAAAGAGGTTATAATTTCAATGTATAGGTCACTGATGAGGCCACATTAGGAGTAATATCTTCAGTCTTGGACTCCTTGCCTTACAAAAGACCTTGAATTTTGGAAAGTGTTACTAAAATGGTACCTGGAATGGAAGGGTTGTCACATGAGGAAAGATAACAACCCTTAAAATTGTTGATGCTCATCTTTCTTCATACTCAACAGTGGAAATAATAGGACTAGGGGGCATAAATATAAATTTTGGCAAGGAAAGAGATATCTTTAACCAAAACAGTTTTACTTTCCTAATAGGATTGTTGGCCTCTGAAACTGGTTGCCTTCAAATGTTGAGGAAATGAAGTGTTTAAAAGAAAAACTAGACAATTACAAGAATGATAAGGGCTGGATTTAATATTTATTTTTTAATTAATTTATTTAATAATTTTAGTTTAGAGGATGGGACACCTAAGATGGACCAATAGGTCCCTTGTTGTCTCTCAACATTGTTATGTTTTTACATGAATGAAAGAAACCAATATTGGAGCACATGGTGAAAGAAAACATTTGGTCAGAAAAGATTAAGGTAACAAGAACACTATCAAAACATCCTATATACAAAAGAATGACACTGTAAGTAAAACATTTATATTTTATCTTGCTGTAAGAACCAATCAGCTTCACAGAAAAACACCCTGAACTTGTCAATTCTTATGTTCTACTTCCCATCAGAAACATGACAGGTGAAACTAAAAGAAAATATTCAAAAGGATATTTCACAGAAAATTTCGCAAATTAACTGGCATGTACGAACATATGTATAAAATGTCACTAATGTTAATTTCTGAAAGAAAATAAACAATAACATCCACAAAATGTGACACTTGCTAATGATTAATATAGTAAAATATTTTATAGTCAGCATCATGTATAATTATTCCATGCTACCAATTTGAAAAATGTTACAGAAGAAAAAGTGTCAGATATTCAATGCCAATTCTTTTAGAAATGGCAGTTACCTAAGATGCAAAAGACAAAATTGATTTATTTTTTCTGTCTGGCTCTAGTAAAATTCTTTCAAGTTTTATGTCTAACCCAAATTAAACATGGTTATGTTCTTAAATTTCGTCACATTAAAAAATCATGAGGTACAATAATGACTTAATGAATAAAGTAATTTTTTACACAAAGAAAAAAACTCAATTTTTTTTATAAAACAATTACATTTATCCTATTAAACAAAGGAATGAGCTTTAATTAATGATTCATTTACCCTTATTTCTGCTTAATAATAATAATGTTGATGCATATAATTGAAAGCATTTAGACCTATAGTTTTTAGGTTAAGAAATGTTTAATTATCAAAAATGCATCCTCAATAATGAAATCACTGAAGAACCACAAATTTGAAAAGTTCTCCATGAGAAGTAATTGAAACAATAGTACTTTAAGCATGTAACAATGGGATCCCAACAAACCTTGGCTGAGTATGAACCTAAAGACAGATTTTTGTTCTTGCAAGGCAAAATAGCAAACCAAAATTTAGTGGAAAAGTCACACATCATAAGCTAGGAAGCTTCCAAACAATAATTTATATTATTTCTAAATGAATAAGGTGTTATTCAAAATAGAATACAGGAGACTGATTTTAGTAAAACATTACATGACAAAGAAAATTTTAGAGGCTTTCTTGCAAAAAAAGGAATAAGATAAAAAAACAACTCATATTAGGAAATCAAGAGCAAAATAAAATGCCATCTTAAAATTATATGAATTGAAAATACTCATCCAATGAACTTTGACATACAGATTCTTTTAAATGTCATACACAAATCCATATTAACTATACAGAGAAACTTTTATGAGCAAGCAAAGAAAATACACAGAACATTTTTTTGTTGTTACATTAGTTTTAATTCTTTTGCACAATTACAAAATCTCCAATACCCTAAACATGCTTCAATATATGCTGCATGCTTGTTATGGTAACTTTACTGTTTACAATTTAGCAATGCATGCAAAAATAAATTTATTCAAACTGGTACAATTAATAATACACTATTTCATAAATTACCTTTTTTAAAAGATGCCTTGACCAAAGGGTTAGTGATGAACTCAGCTAGTTTCACATCCTTCTGCATTAAAGACTATAGAAAAACAGCTTATATTAATGAAACTGATTTTATTATCAAATTCCAAAACATACAATTATTTTTCTATAGCATCACCACAGATTTTCAAATATTATAGTAGCTTATGATCCTGATATAATAAAATAGTATTTCACACACAAATACGATTTATTCTTTCCCATTTACTGTGAATCAACACAACCATTTTCATCAGTGCCTTCACTTATCTTATATACACCATTATAATACTGGATTGCAACTGCACTACTCAGTATAATTAAAGGATAATTGGAACAGAAATTTATTATAGCTATGACAAGGCAAAGCTGCTGTTAAAAAATCAATCATTCCCAGGTTAATATTTATGGAAATCAGTCATCTGATCTTAAATGCCCATAATAGATAGTTCAGCTTGTGTTCACAAATAAATATTTGATACATATATTTTAACATCTTTACAGTTTGTGAAATTTCACTTCAATATGGGGTACAGTCACTATGAACTGTGATATCTTAGTTTACAATAAGTGTTTCTTTTTTTTCAATTTGTGCTATACATAATGGTTTTCACCTTTTAACCTTTACTATATAGAAGCCCAGACTTTAACCCTTAAATGCAAGGAATGGGTTATGAATTACCCATATTATTGGCTTAAGATTGATGATAAAACCTATTGCTTGACCAAACGTTTTTCTTAGCTAACTCTTCTTGGTGAATACATAATATTAGTTTGACTAAAACACAAAAAATCTCTATTTGACAGTGATTTTGAATGAAATGATATGGGTCACTATTCCAGGTGATGCATATAAAAACTATGTTGTGTTCTTTTCTGAAAAAGTGTGGCATAGAAAAGTGTTATGAAGTACACTAGTATACATTGAAAAACACTGCTACTTTCACAAACAAAAAAATTTCAATAAGCCTTCTTCTAAGACAAGAAAACCAACATACCACATAAAAATGCACCACACCTATCTATTCTGCACAATCACATATAACAAAAATAACTGTCTGTGATAACTGTAATTTGTAACTATCCTACCCATGAAACTCCAATGAATGTTTGCTGATGATTCAGTATTTCTGAATATTTCCATTATTGATCTGGAATTGTGACCATCCTGTTTGTGTTTTGTTAGATTTAACCCTACTTAAACAGGTCAAGGGCCATGTCACGTTTTTGACTCGCATTCAAATTTTTATTGAAGTATAATTTTATGAATGTACGTCAACAAGTTTGGTATCAACTTGTAGCATATAATTCTATCAAAGTTCATTAGCAAAGTTCTTAATTTAAAAGTATTAAAAATAAAATTCTTAATATCAACTTTTTTTTTGTTTCACATGTTCAATGCAGAATTGGTTCCAATTAAGTATTTGTGATGTCCAAATACAAACTCTGTACAAATTAAACACTCAAATTACTAATAATAATAATAATGATGATAAGCTAGAATATAAAATAACACCCATATTTCCTATTTTCTGCAATATTGGTATATTTATTGAATCAACCAAGGTGCAAGTTTTTAAAATACTTGCTTATGTGCACCTACTTTACTCAAAGATGTGTGTATAACAAATCAAAAGATCAGAATGTCCCTCCAGTGGCTTTCTCAGCCTCTTTGAAGTACTTAGGTAGCAAACTTTTCCTTTTCATGCTAAATTCCAAGCTATAAAATAAGACCTTAGGGAGCTTAAACTTTCATGTTTTTAAGACCCAAATACTACTTAGTTACTAAACTGGATAAATTATAATTAAATTCTGTGGTAATGATATAGTAATTTAAGATTTTTGGTTATTTCAATATGTATATTTGAAACCTAAAAGAAATGACTCACATCCTCAGTATGCAACATTTCAGTCAGTTGAGTCCAACTTAAAAAGTTGTTGAAAAATACAACCAGAGGAACAAAATATTGAGTTGGCAATAGAACAGATTTCTCTACTCTAATAATGAAGCCCACCTTTGTGGCTTCTGCAAGAAGAATCAAGATGTGTTGTTCAACCAATTGAGAAAATGATACAAGAAGGAGTCAGTGGTACACATAATGATGTATATAAAACCCCAAACCCAATTAACCAACTGAAGAAAAGAGGCTGATTGAAGCTTTCCTCTGTCAAGGCCAACCTAGTACAAGAAAAACCAAAAAAAGTCAGTCTAAATTGTGTCCTAGGTAATTTGTAAAAGCCTCCTCAGGATCCCCTTCATCTCACAACACATCAGATCACAGACAGCCTCAAGAGAGAGTGACCTCCTCCCATGGCTATTAACAAACACCAGATAACAAAGGTGGAATAGGTGAGGTCTGGTTGGCCAATGTAGTAGAAACATTAACTTGTGAATTCATGCCCAGTATCATTTTGTTTTTATACAAGTCAGTTAATGAATATAAATGAAAATATAACTGTAGAAAAGCAAACGTCTAAAGTCGCAACTCAAGATGTTAATAATCACAACACTCCTATACAGAAACCCATGCTAAGTACTTCATTAAGAAAAATCGATTATGTTATCTGATAAAATGCTTATATACAGCACATAAAAATACCACACTGAAGTTGGTGGAGAATTCTGCAAATTAAATTTTGCCAAGGACATACAAATCAGTTATAAAAAACTGTATCAAGCTTGATAAATGCTTAGATTTGGTTGGTTCGTTAATTTGGTGTTTTATGGTACAAAGCAGATAGGCTATCTGTACCAAACATCTGGTAAAAGTTAAAATTAAAGTGATTTTAGTAAAATTCATAAAAGGAAATTAAGGTGAAACAAAACAAAGTTTAAAAAACAAATAGCATTAAACCAATGTTTACATTTAGTTTACAGCATTAAGAGAAAAACTACAGTGATACAAGTTGTAAAGTACCTTCTGTGGCATAATTGTAATTATCATAACTTGACAGGAAGACTAACAGATATGTGATCCAGGGCAAGAGAAATGGCATACAGTTTAGCAGTGAACACAGAAGCTGTAGATGGTATTCTGTGTGCAACCACCGAACCACAACAAACCATGGTAGAGACCATAAAGTCACCTGATTTTGAACCACCTGTATAAATAGGAATGGAGAATGCTTAGATAGGCAAAGAAATAGTTATAGTGTCAGTGGATGGTAAGTATGTTTTGGAAATTATCTTCCAGAAGGATGCCCATAACACAAAAGAAAAAATAAGCCTGGGTGTGGATCATGACACAAGTTACTGCAGAATGTTTTGAAGTGTGCAAGTAATCATAGCACCATTTATCATTTAGGTTATTTAACTTAAGGTCCTTCTCAGATTGTCCACAAAGTTTGTAAAATTAGTTTGCCACTGATAACGACAGAAATTATAATACATTAGAAAAAAAAAAAAAATAGGAAACCGTCAGCTTCAATAGTTTTTATAGAGAGAAAGCACACATACACATTTGTTTTTGCTTTTATTCATGAAGCTTCTTCATAAGCAATGAGAAGAAATACTGTCACATATTTGAAAGACTTGTTTCTTCCATCAGACTTTAAACACTTTTTGGTGTACAATTTTTATTACGTAATTCTGCTAGCCAAAAAAATGGATTTCAAACTCAGTTATAATATCAAGTTGAAACTAGAAATACAACTTCATTTTTGTTCACAAAGATGACTCTACAAGATTCTTTTAGGAAACATTAATATTAAAATATTTCTTATACACATTTTTTCCCACCTTTACTTTTTTGAGTTCTCCTTCCACTGCATCAAGTTTCTTTTCTTTTACAGCTGCAGAGTAAATAGCTGTAGCATATCGCCCTTCAATTCCAAATATTGCAACTGGAGGCTGCATATACAAAAATGTTATTGTAATAGTGGTTGAAAATATCTTCCAGTCCCAATAAAAATATACAAAAAAATATTTGCAGGATTATTAACATAACTGTTTAGGAATCATCAATTAGAGACATAAATTAAAAGTTTCCCATTACAGTCGTGTGCTTACACAATTATTAATTGAGCTAGTTCAAAAGAAATATGTTTCATCACACAAAAAAAATCTTAGTTTTATAATTTCTTGAATTTTGTATTAATTTAATATCAAGCTTTAAATTTTTTTATACTAAAATTATCTTCAAGCTGAATAGGCTATATATTAATAAAATGTATACACAAAAAAACACGGGTCTATGATTTCTATTTACTTATGAGAATATTTATGTGACAAAGAGTTGCAAAACGGTTGTGTACGTACACGGAGTTTACACTTAAGGATTTGAAAAAGACCCGAAGGTCTTACTCTATAGATTACAAGAAACATACTGGTATGGTAGTCATGAAATACATTAGTTTTAATTTACTGAGTATTATCATCAGCACAACATCTTGTTTGAATATCAAACTAGTTCAATCATGGAACTATTTTTATGCATGCTATCTCTAACAAATGTGTTGTCTTTATTTACCACTGTAGAGAAACCATGAAGCAATTACAATAAACTTTGGTTCAATTCCAAATACTTTAAACCAAATACTTCACATCTGCTGGTAGCACAATTCTATTAAAATAAAGCAACTCATAACAATTATGCTCAGTCTAATGTTATAACAAAAATTATGTATATATGTGTAGTAACTTACACAAATGTGACTAAAGTCATCATATTTTTTTGCCATTATATTGGGAGTTGTAATTTTCTTACTGGTTTCTTTTTTCTAATTTATTAAAATTTTAAGTTGTTTTAATTCCCTTAAACTGTCTATATTTCTTTTTCTTTACTTCTGTGTAACAATCCACAACTGAGTTAGCCATTACCAGTATCATATACACATACACTGATTTTAAACCAAATTTACAGATGGCAGATCCAGCAACTCAAAACAACCATGCTTTATCTAATATTTCAAAATCATCAATTTTGTAGTAATTAGAATAGGGTCAAAATTCTGCCAGTACTCAGCACCAGGTTTTATTTTGTTTTTCATCCAATCCATATGCTTTCTGTCATTGTGCAAAAAGGAAGGAATGTCACACCTTGTTTAAATAATCATTCAATATTTTCAAATGAACAAATAATCTAAATGTTTGTAACAACCAAGATGAGAAGGTACTTGTATCTTAAATATCAATTTATTAAATGCACAGTCTCATCTGGCTATATGATTGGTAATGGCCAATAATGATCAGTATTTGCAAATGTTCTATCAGCTGATGCTCTGTGATAAGTACCTGTCACTCCTACTAAAGCATATAATCTTATTGTCATTCAAAGTAAAAAACCTGAGATAAGATTACAATTATGAAATTTTTAATTGAGTTCACTGTTTACTACTATCATAAAAATTATATATACATGTATAATGTTATGACCTTTATGCTATTTAGGTTAAACATTAGTGTCAGTTATAATTTGTACTCATTCTAGAAAAAAAAAAAAAAAAACTTATATTTACTTCCTAATTTTTTATGGTGATTATAAGATTGGTCAAATCTATCAATATGAGTTCTGATATGATAGTGAAAATAACCAATAATATAGAAATTTCCTTCTTAAAAAACAGTTGGTAATTGTTGAGGTTATAATAATTTCACATGTGAAATTTAAAACTTTTCTTATGCACAAAAGTATTTTATATTAAAACAAAAATTACTCTGCATGTTGCCTATTCAACATTTTGAAAGAAAAAAGTTTACAAGAAAATCTTAAATTAAAATATCTTAATACTTAATTTAAAAACCTGACATTTTGTGTATGAAAGCCTTGTACTGTTCACTAATAACATGAAAAAAAAATTGTAAACACGTGCACAATATTAAAAATCACAGTATAATTACTCTCATGGATACCTTTGTGGTTACAAGCTGGGTGTATTCTGCCCAATCCTTAATGAAAAGGTTATGTATATATGTTTCTTTGAAACCATTAAAACAGTTATATTTATTTTCTTTTTGTTGGATAAACTATATTAAAAATTACTCCTACAAGTAAAATCCTTTTATACATATCCACAAACGTCAGCACCTTATTTGTTGAGAATTTCATTGCTGTTTGAAACTAATGTGTTTAAATTTGTTACTTAATCTGTAATTTTTATTTACATTTATAATTTAATTGGTTTTAATTTTCTTATTACTGCTTAAATTGGTTTCTTTTATTTTTTTATCTCCATTAACAATTTTTTGTATCTATTAATTTTTTCCAAGTTTCAATAAACAGCACAGATGTCTAACTACTACAATTTTGTTAATACCCAGAAGATGACAGCATGATTATGGGCATTATATAACAATGCTATAAAAAAGCAGTAATAGGACACTACATTAGTTATCTGTATCACCTACTTGTCAATAGTTAAAGAGGAATTTGCTCATTAATCAATTACCTTCAACTGACTATTCTCACATGAAACTTGAATAGTTGAATAATGAAAAACAGTAATAATTCAAAATACTAATTTCGGTTAGTTTATTTTCATGACATTAAGCAATTTAAGTACAATACCTACTAATTAATTATTTCACTAGACCAATCAATGTAATTTATAGTCATAGATAATATAGTATTCAGTTAATTGTCCAGCTCTTTCAACAGTAATAATACCTTTGTAAATCTCAACAAAGCTCCTGAATTGGTAAATAGAAAATATTAACATTTTTTCCTTTATGTTTTAAAATATTTTAATCTTTTAACCCTTTCACTAAGACTGGGTTAATTCCTACCTCAAATATTCTATAACCTCTTAACAATACTTAACCACTACATTTCTCAACAAAACTTTTGGAAGAAATAATCTTATATAGGGTATATATATAAATCATTTTTTAATTAACTTTACAGTTGATTTATCTGGAATTTAGAATTAAAAACAACTTAATCCATGTTTAAAATCATTAGAAGTTTGGACTGTATGTACAAGTGGTCTGTTTGTTGGGAAAAAAAACAAATTATAAATTTATTTGTAGGTGGTAACAGGTCTAAAGCTAATGATTTTTGTTTTAGTTACTTGCTTCTATGTATGATAAACCTTTATGAGCTGTACCAACTATCACAAAATCATCACCTGAGTGTGACGAATTCATAACTAAACAAAATTGTGAATAACACATATCACGATCAATAATCCCCAATTTAATAATGCTAAGGAACCATTATTTTATAAACCACAGCATACTACTATTTTAAAATCATTTCTTACCTTTATGAGCTTTGTATAACTTGCAGTGGAAGTGGAGAAATGCCTAATCTGTCAAGAAAGAACAATACAATTTAAAGTGTTGTATATATTTATTATATATACACACAAAGGTATATTAATTTTATTACTAATACTCTGTTTCAATGCAAAACACACCAAATTTCACACTTCTTGAAGGCAACAAAATATACTATCCAAGCACAAAGAAAGCTGTGTAGCATTTTTAACAGAAAATTATTATATCTTTTATTTTAAATAAAATTCATCTTCCATACTATTTTAGTAACCATAAAATATATAAAAATATGACTCTCTCTACAACTGTAAATATTTCAGTTTACACCTTGTATCAAAGCTTGGTAAAAATATTTTAAAAGAAATGAAGACTGACCTGTCTGAAAATCCTGAATAACAGTTATAGAAATTTAAAGACATTGAGTAATGTAATTGGCATACATGTAGCATAGTTTTGTTTTGTTTTATAAATATTTAATGGTGAAAATGATAGGACCACAAATGTGAATTTTTGTAGAGTAGGAGCCAACTACAGCTCGACAGTTTTACCTTTCTTACAACATTTGGGCTTTTGGAACAGGTTGTCTTTGTATATGATGGCTACAATAAATTTTAAACCTTAAATAGCAGCCATCATCAAATGACCTGTCAACTATAACATTCCTGCTGTTTAAGGGTTAAAACAGTTTAAGAGAATGTACAATAAATATTTAGATGATCAAGATTGAATGAGTTCCTTCTGTTTTTGTATTTAGTTTGGTCAGTCTTGATGAAACAAGACTCTTTATTGTCCCTTAAATTTTGAAATAAAATCATCAATATATCATTTATTGTACATGACTGAACACTCAAAAATGCTTAAATTTATAACTGTTATTGTTAAAATCAGCTATGCAGTTACAGACAAGTTTTAGGTCTGACTTACTTTCTAAATAAAATTATCTTAAAACATACTTTGCAAATTCTGGTCACAAAACATGTCCAAGCTCTTCACATTAGAGCAGATAAAACAAACTTCATTCAAAATACATCTTTTTAAACATATGAGAGATACATTTATCTGACAGAACTTGCTTGCTGGTAGTTATGTACAAGGCTGCACAATGTGCTATCTGTGCTCTTTCTACCATGGGTATTAAAACCTAGTTTCCAACATTGTAAGCTCACAAACATACAGCTGTGCCACTGGGTGCTTGTGATAGGAAATCAACAAAAAGTAACATGATGAAGAGTAGGGTGGAGAAGCATGTCAGCACTACTTTCTGGGTCACTTTTTTAACAAATATTTCCTTAAACCAGTTTTTAAATGTTTTCCTAGATATTATGCTTCCTAAAATAATTACATATTGTAGGGTTTTATTTAAGGTATATTTATACACAAAATAAAATTTGAATTCATAAAGAGTATTTGGTTTACTGAAAACAAACCACAATTAATATATGTGAATTTATATTACTTAATGTGACTTGTTGCATTAGAAAGAATTAATCTTTATCCACAGACATAAGAATGTTCATATATACACCTCAATAAAACAAACTGTCCTTATTTTCAGTCTTTTTTTATTTTTATTCTAATCAGAAACAGTGAAAGTATTAAACAATCCTTATTCCTCAATATTTCATATATACAGTTTTTATTATACATGCCTTTTGTAAATTTTAATTCCAGGATTAACTTGTGCAAAATATATCAAATTATTTAGTAAATTATACAACATGTGTTACACAAATTATTTGAGAGATGTTACATTGTCACTCTATACGAAATAAACGCCTTACTTTTTCACTCTGGGCTTTGGAAATTACTAACAATTGTCTTACAATTTACATAATCTCGAAATTTTCGTATTTTGATGTTCACGTCTAGGCGCCGTATTATTGTTAACGTAAATGGCCAATACAAGATAAGAAACACCAAGCATAAATTTATGATAGCACCTTGTAAGCAGTAACTGTTTTTACTCCATTCTCGAACTAAGGCAAACATTTAAAATCGAACACATTTATAAATTAACTCACATTACAAATGTAATTTATGGGAATTTGTGGCCTAACTAATACTCATTTTGAAAATTATAGATTTAACTTCATTTTCACACTACTAATTAACGCTCATATTCTTAATTTTAAGCTGAAGTATTTTGATCTTAACAATTAACAAAAAAATTAAAATTAAACTTTACCCATGGTAAAGACACTACTTTGCAAGATGCAGCCATTATTTTATTTTCAACAAGTTGGCTGAAGTATATAGGTGTAGAGGTCATACGAACATCAAGTGCAGGTAGCGCTGCTAACATTTTTACAAAACGTGCTTTTTATTTATTTATAATTAAAATATTTACCCCTATTTAATACATTTAATTATATACGAAAAACAAAAAAGAGAATTATTAGATTAAAATAAATGTACTCAAGCTTATCTTTTAGATAGTAAATAACTTATAAATTTGAATTTTGGTTCAATATCAAACACTTTGTTTTTCTTTTGAGTAATATCGTTAAAAAGAATCACGCAAATATTAGAAGTATCCCATCCCTTTCGACCTGGCATGGCCGGGTGGATAAGGCACTCGCCTCGTAATTCGAAGGTCCTAAGTTCGAATTCCCGTCACACCAAACATGCTCGACCTTTCAACCGTGGGGGCGTTATAATGTGATGGTCAATCCCACTATTCGTTGGTAAAAGAGTAGCCCAAGAGTTGGTGCTGGGTGGTGATGACTAGCTGCCTTCCTTCTGGTCTTACACTGCTAAATTAAGGACGGCTAGCGCAGATAACCCTCATGTAGTTTTGCGCGAAATTAAAAACAAACAAACAAAAGAAACAATTCCATCTGTTTAAAAACAGATAAACAAATAGGTAACCTTGACGTCTTGGGAACGTATTTTATCTGAAATTGCTTAAATATTTATCAAGTTTCTTCTGGAGGGGTTTATCAGGATTAAGTTGCAGAAAACAAAAGGGTATTTTCAGCATCTTCATCATTATCTGAGTCGAGACAACACAAATAAACGTTTTCATTATCATCTGACTCATTAGTCTTTAACTTTGATTCCTTAACTAGTTGGTACACTAAAAGTTCATCAGTATTGTACAGAGTTAGTTTTTTTGTGTCAACTTGGGTATATGTGTCACATGAATGATGCAGCTAATAGTTAGGTGAATTGAGCTGTTGGACAGTTTCTATGCTCGAGCTTTTGTTCATTTGACTTTACGGTCACCTTTTTAAACTAATGACATTCGAATTTATGAGTATCAACTATTCCGTGCATTCTTGCAGACACTGTAACAGACCATACACAACAACTATGAGATGTTGTATTTCTTGACAAACATTAGCATGGTTAACAACCAATCAATCGTTTTCATTATCTCTCTTCTTTTTTTTTTTAATTGTGCTATCCACTTCTCAGCCAATACATCAGCGATGGACTATACTAAACTATCAACTTTTGGGTAAGCTTTGCCTCACTTCCTGAAGTAATCAATAACAATCAATTCATACCAATTACCTTGCTTAGTTCTAGGAGAAGTTGTGCAATATACAAATTATTTTCTGGTTCCGAAAACTAAAATATCTCCTTTATATTTTACTGTGTTTTTACTCTCTGTATCATAAAAGAATAATATTTGTGCCATTGTTTAAAGTTTTGAGTTAACGGCAGCCAAAAGAGAAAACAAAACAAAACATTATGCATGTTTGCACATTACATTAATATTCTAATGGTTTCTGGTCTATATTTTATAAATTATGAAGTATATCGCATCTCTTGTCTCTGCGAACCACTAGATTGAGAACCACGTTTTGGTGCTTTGTCACAATAATAATACAGTACACTCTCTTTGACTCATAATGGCTTGTACAAGTGCCACATGTTATGTTCATTTGCACTACGTTCTTAAATCTGCGGTGATCATTTCACTTTGTTGTACTACAAGTAGCATCCGAGCTAGTTTCGGAGACATCAGTTGTTATCAATAAAATCTTGAACTTCCATTCATTGCATCCATCCACCAGTGTATCTCAGTTTCACTGCAGTTGCAATAACTTTAAATCCTACAAAACAAGATGTCTATTTGTTTGATTATTTTTGAATTTCGCGCAAAGGTACACGAAAGCTATCTGCACTAGCCATACTTAACATAGCAGTGTAAGACTAGAGAAAAGGCAGCTAGTCATCATTTCCTACCGTCATCTTTTGGGCTACACTTTTACCAATGAGTAGTGGCATTGAGTGTCATATTATAATGCCTCCATGGCTGAAAGGGTTAGCATGTTTGATGTGACTGTAATTCGAACCCGCAACCCTCATATTACGAGTTGAGCGCCTTAACCATCGGGATAACAAGATGTCCAGAATTAGAAAATTTAGTGAATGCACAAGTCTTCAATAGGATAACATAACCATCTTTGTTTCAGTGTTGTGAGTTCAGTTAATAATATGCAACAAAGATATACTCTGGCAACATTGTATACATTTGAAACTGTCTTTTCAGTGAAATATGTTTCAAATAATTGACAGGACCTGTATGTATATTATAAAATTGATCTCTACAATTAAGATTGATTCTAAATACGTTATAACTAGCCTAACAACTTTTATACTGATATAATACAATTGCGTTTTTAAAATCATAAAAATATGTTACATAAAAAATGTCTGCTTCGGTAATATAAACATTTCAGCACAATAACCGTTAAATACATACCATTTGCTTGCTCGGTTAAAAAACTGAAGTGGAAATTCATTTCCAACCCTATGTAAACAATAGATAGTTAAATGTGCCAAGAAAGCATCTGTTGGCCTCGTTTGCCTGATAAAAATCAAATTCAAATCAGACAATGAGTCAAACTTGAATGTATCATATACGTGTTATTTTTAAAACTTATTCATGTTAGTTGAAGGAATGTTGATTACTTGTATGGAAACATTCTACCATATTTTATAACAAAAACACTTAAACTTGCATGATTTTCACTGTACAAAAATAAATGAGCAGGAAATCTTACAATGAGACAAAAAATACGATTAAATAGTAGCTATTATCGGTTATTGTTTTCCTACAGTGTTATAATATTATCAAATAAGGCAGTCTGAATATCATAATAAATAACCATACCAACGTTTTCAGTAGAAGAGCGAAACATACAACAAACACAAAGTAATTGTTAACATAGATCAGGTATTTCTTCCAGTGCAATCCTTACATCTAAATGAAAGTAACAGATACATTAAAAACCTGATGGCATGGCAAGAAATGTGTACAGAGCATTTAAAGTGCTGAAAACAGAGCCAGCCTTCACCATCATGTTTAACTAGACAATATCTGAAAAGCAAGGTTAAAAGTGATGAATTTGTTGGTGCACTCAAAAGTTATTCAGTCTGCAGGACCAGAAAGACATCAATGCAAGTCATTACATTCATCTGCCTGAAATCAACATGAGCTCATCATGTTTTCTACTTCTTTCTTACAACCACATTGGGGATGCCAAACACTTTCTGAAGGATGTATCTCACTATTGGCTATAATACTTTATCTCCAGAGAAGTCTGTACGATGGTTGTTTTATCGAATGTGTATCATCTTTATTTATGTTGTACAAGTTACTTGTTTCCTGTCATTGTGTAGAATTCAGATAGCTTGCACAATCAACAACCAATGATCTCAGATATTCTGACAGCCAGGTATCTGTTTTGAGGCATAGTATAATAAAAACAACTCTAGCTTTAGAGATAGCTCTATATACTTCTACGTTATTTATCATGCCAAAGGTCATTCCAGTAAGAAGTTTAACAGTCAAACGTTCAAAATTACTGAGTAACGTTGGAACAGTACCTTTGCTTGGACAGATAAATGTGTAAGCAAGTCAAGCCTAATTATTGAACATGAAGCAGTATATTGAAAGTGTTGGCTCCATCATCATAGAAGACAGTCATAATACACTAGACATAGTCCATAATACTCCATAGACACCACTTATGCAACAGAAATACAGTCTTCATCCTTATCATTAACTCGCACAATCTTCTGATGTAATTGGCATTATATAATTATTTTGGAAGCACATACCTCATAGTGTAGGGAGAAAGTGAATGCAAGTTTCCACTGTTGATCAATTCCCAAGATCCAAATATATGAGCTAAAAATGGGAATAACTGCCAGTGAGTGATATTACATGAACATACTTCAAGATGTGTCTCTCCATTTCCATTTATCCAGTTCCATTCACTAGAGTTAAGTCAGAGTAGTGCAAGACCAAACATGGCCTAGAGATTAGTGTAACAGAATAAGATGATGAAGTTCTATGGCTTGCAGTACTCTGGCACAAAAGTATGCTCCACACTTTCGGACCTGAAGTGTGCTATATAAATAATGGTCATATCCCACTAGCAGGTGACACAAAAGTAGCCCAAGAGTTAACGGTTGATTTTATTGACAAGTTGCCTTCTTTCTATTAGTCTTTGAGTTAAAACTTGGAGAGGGTTAGCACATACAGTGCTTTTGTACTTTTGCATTAACTTCTGAAACAAACTATTGTAGTGGTTCCATTCAGGGTGACTGAAACTTTAAAACGACGACTAGGACTCTGACGGATCTTGTGTCAACCTGGAATTGATATTCATATACATTAAGCTTTATTACCATATAAGAAGTACCATCCAACTCTGAAATAGTTAGGTTATACACCAACATACAAACTAACTAATGTTCCTCTAAATTGATGTCCAAATCAAACTGTGCTCTATTAGTTTTCTGAAGCATGTATAGCAGCAGTCATAGTTTGCCCATTACTCTCTTGTACCTGTTGAGCAATTGGGCAGAACTGGAAGTTTTGCCCCATCTTGTTGTGGGTAATACATGGAAAGCTCACTTTACATTACCTTCCCAGCCCACAACCACTGCATACAATCAAGTCTTTCCTTCTAAAAAGAAATATGAGTAAAGATATTTGCAGCACTTAATGCAGTTCAATGAAACTCACTGAAGCTATATTGTGGTGCTTGGATATGTTGTGGCTGAGTGGCTCGTCACGAAATATAAGTATCCTATGTGGTAAACATTGCAAGTGGTTGAAGTGACTGAAGAACAGCTCTGCAGCAACCAATGTAGGTGTCCATATCTCCCACAGCCTGCTCAAAAATACCACTTTGAATCAAACCATATAAAAAATTTCGTTTTCTATTCCTTTAACAAACTTATCTATCAGAGTCATCTCATGCTCTTTTGAGGCTATTGTGGGATATGCCTTCAGATAAGGTGATGCAAGTTATCTGAATAAGTGGCCAGGTTCTCTAAAGCAACGTTTCTTAACCACCTTGCCAATCCATAGAATTTCATGAAAGCAAACAAAGACAAAACCTGACAGAATATTTTTATAAAGTTAATTTTTTGGTTGTATTTGCATTTTAATGATGTACAATAGTTTAAGGAGACAGCGAACTGACCCGTGGTATCTACAAAATACCTCTTAAGTGTCTTGAGCTCAATTCAATGGATAACTCAGTTCTATACAGAGTTAAAACCAATGGAGCAATTTAGCTACAATTATATTCTAGTCATTGAAATGTTATGCGTCAAATATGATCATTTATGTCCTCTGGAAACATTCAAAACGTTGTTCAAGATTTTCCTTACCCGCACCCTTGAATATGAAAAGAGAAATCTGTTTAATCTCACTCACATTGACTTATGGCTGTGGAAAAAAACACCTCTAATGTCATCAAGGACACAGGGTGGGGTTGATGCCTAGAGATCCTCATGTTCAAAGCAATACTTAATCCTTGCTTCTGGGAACCAGAACAACAAGTTGCTATAGGAAACGTGTCTCCCAGCTCTGTAAGATCCAAAGTTCTCCCGAATCTTTGTGAACATCTTGAAGACATTTTTGTCTTATTCCATAAGTCACATTTCACTTTGGCACTCAAAATTTATCTTGCTGGTAAGATGGCTTCCACTTGTGGATTTTTCCTCCAATAGCACTTTTGCCTGATTACAGGTAACAACGACATTGGCTGGGATGAGCTATCCTGATCAAAATGTTTGGGTATCTTATAAAGAATCCCTCATTTGGTTTCCTGACCACCCGTCTACAAGTTAATATGACCTTTAGTCGTTTGTGCCTTCCAAGAGCCAGAGATATAATATCTTGTCAGCAACTCTTAATGTACAAAGCTGTAGTTTCCATTCTTGAGTTTTCAGCAATATCAAAATAATAGACGTGGCATTTTGCAGCATCATAAAAGGTTTATGTTCAGGAAAATGTGTCTTGTAGATATCATTACTTCCTCGCATTATGAGCGACCTTAAGCTCTGAATGCAAATAAGGGCGTATGTTTCGTATTTTTTCTCACCAGCAATGTTTTAGTTATTCATAAGTTGAAGCAATGACTTAATTTCATCTAATAGCAGAAGCATTATAAAGCATTAAATAGTTCATCTTTAGCCCACTATGGCTAAATGGTTGAAGCGCTCGTCTCGTAATTTGAGGGTCGCTGGTTAGAATCCCTATCACACCAAACAAGCTCGCCCTTTCAGTCGTGGGTGCGTTATAATGTTATGGTCAATCCCACTATTCGTTGGTAAAAGAGTAGCCCAAGAGTTGGCGGTGGGTGGTGATAACTAGCTGCCTTCCTTCTAGTATTTCACTGCTAAGTTAGGGACAACTAGCGCAGATAGCTCTATTGTAGCTTTGCGCGAAATTTAAAACAAAGAAACAAACAGTTCATTTAAACCAGCAGACAGTTTTCTTGACTATTACGACGAAAATTGTTCGTAAGATTCCACCGTCGCGGGTTCGCGCCCGCGTCGCGCTAAACATGCTCGCCCTCCCAGCCGTGGGGGTGTATAATGTGTCGGTCAATCCCACTATTCGTTGGTAAAAGAGTAGCCCAAGAGTTGGCGGTGGGTGGTGATGACTAGCTGCCTTCCCTCTAGTCTTACACTGCTAAATTATGGACGGCTAGCACGGATAGCCCTCGAGTAGCTTAGTGCGAAATTCAAAAACAAACAAACAAAACAAGATTCCACACTTCCAGTTGAAATTTTGTTGTTTTTACCACACACAGGTGGCTGCTTGCCAAAATATTTTAAAGCTTTATTAATCTTATGTAGTACGCATAAATATATTTATTTCTCAGCAGTGTAATTATATCATATTTCCTTTAAAAAAAAAAAAAAAGAACCGATATTTAAGAAGTATGACACAAAGGCTTGTAAAAAATTAAACACTTTCTAGGTTAATGAGTCTTGTTGTGGTTTATATTATCGTTTCTAATTCCCATTGTCATAGATTTTTCGTATGTTTTCAATAATATACTCCGTTTCTGCATTTCTCGATTTATTTTTGTTTTATATGCAGTGTTATTTTTATTAAAATTGATTCTTTTTTAAATTTTAAACGATATTTTAAAGAGCTGCTCGCAAATTATTGATATAATTATTTATTCATTTTTTTCCACAAAATTTAGTTGAAAGTACTTACCGATAAAATTTTCAATACTTGATACAAATTCATACATAACACATAAATACTAAATCAGACAGGGTTAATTTCCGTAGGCACTAATGGACGATTGTAAAAAAAACTCTCTGCAGTTTTGAACGTCATAAAAACTTTAGTGTGTATTAGATTTTGTTACTGCAGCATGGAAAGCACATTGGTTGTGAGCACTACATGACATTATATAATACTGACTATGCATGTTTGCAGTCCATGTGCTAATGGTTGCTCAGAAAAATATGGTCCAATAACATCACACTGTCACCTCAGCATCATGGAGATGTGTGGGAAATGTTACGTGTGAACTGTTTTCTGAAAAGATAATACAGCTGCGCATGTTGACGCTGCTAGAAATGATGAAATATTTGTGTGTTTCATCAGTGTGAAATATATTGGTAGACCATTTGTCATTGAATTCCAGTCTTGTCATAAACTACAAATCAAAATAAATTCGTTTAGCTTGTCTCTTTCAGTGCTTGAAAATAACGCAGCTTGTAAGGAAACACTTTGCAAAATTGAGCAAAACAAGCAACTGAAATTAGTAAATATAGAAAACAGGCGCCATGAGGTGCACTTTTGCACCCATTTTAACTTATGTCAGTTTGTTCAGCAATAGTTTTAATAAGTATCAATGGTCTACATTTACGTAGCTTTTCACACATGCGACCTGTCTCGTTAAATATTTTGGTTAGTTTACGCAAAGCGACACTAGAAGAATGCTTTTGTGTATGTTATGTACTCTATAACTACACCCTCTGGTATAATAATAATTCACTAGTTTTCCTCTATTCACAATTGTCATTTTGTTATTGGTTGAATAATATATATTACAATGACGACCCTTGTGGTAACATGTAGTATTTGCATTCGTCTGTGCAGTTTCACTTTCTTATATCACAATGTCTGTGAGATATGATTGGTTGTTTTTGTAATTATGCACAAAGCTACACAATGAGCTATGTGTACTATGCCTAGCACAAATATCGAAGCCCTGTTTGTAGCGTTGTAAATCCGTAGAATAACATGGTGCTCGTTGGGGATTGGGAGATATCATGCGCTGAAATGCGAAACTCTCTTTAAACTTATCTTATATATATACATTAATGAATAATTATTTACATATATTAGCATGAAAAGTTCAAACATGGTATGAATATTATCTGAATACAACAACGTAAGGTTTAGTATCAGTACATTTACCTTTAATTGTGCGGAAACTCTATAAGAGACAATACTATGTTAGGGAAGGTAAAATAAATATTACTATTTATTATTATTATCAACATAACTCAGCAGAGGGCGATAACAAATAAGACACATGCTTTTACAGTACGAAAAATGAGTTTGTAATTAGATAGAACATTTTGGTTGGATAGTATTTTTATCGATATAAAAATGCCTGGTTACGAGTTAGCACTAATATTACGAAAAATGGGCAGAGTAAGTTTTTTTTTTTTTTTTAAGTGAAGTAAAAGTACTGTTAATTAGGAAATTTGCAACACGGACCAAGGATGAAGGTTAATCTTTTTGATTTTCAAGAATCATCTCTTGGTTTAGTTTACTTTTTGATGTAATAAACTATGTATTGGAAGTTTTAAGACTAGCTGTCATAATAAGCGTTTCCCAAGGTGTGGGACTCGCAATTAGGAGGATTCAATAGTTCATTAATGCAAAAAATTTACCTCAGCCTCTTAGTAATTTGAAATTCAGGATACTTAAAGAGTACACGTACATTCTCATTGAATGAACTGTATAACCTAAAACACTAATAGTATGAGACTCATTTATCTGTATATTTGAAAAAAAAAAAAAAGAAGCAGATGAACAATATTGAAACTTACATTATTATAAGGAATACACCAAATTTAATTTACTGGTGAGTCTGCAGTGCATTCCTAACACAAATAGGTAATTTAAGAAACGGACACATCTGAATAATGTAAGTGCTTTATAAATGTGGCCAGGTTAAGGACTGTGCTGTCAGAATTTCTTAGACAGAAAACATGATAATCTGATTGCATGTCCCTAGTGGATTGTTTATATCCAACTTTAATTAATTGAGTGCAACAATAATAACTATTTTTACTAAATTGCATTAGTACAAGTATAAAACATACTTAAAAGGTGTAAAAAACTGGCTCAGGTACTGCTAGAATGTACTATTTTCAGCAAATAAAAGGTTTCTGATGAAGCATGGCCTTGTGTCTTTTGCTTCCAAAAGTAGCACCAATCTTGATAAATTTCTACCTGTGCTTCTGTCTACCAAACTCTGCTTAAAAGTTATCTCCATTATCTCTTGCATCTATAAATACTCTCAGTATGAAGAATAAAACAAAGAAATTTGGCCACAAATGAACATTCCACATTTTTGGTTTTCTCTTTTCCCAATAGAACATAACATAAAACTTAAAAGTCTTTTGGTTTGAATATTTCATCTTGTAAAACTATTAATTTTTTTGCAATTCAAAAATGTTATTTCAAAAATATGATTGCTCTGCTTATTGCCACATATCAAATATATCTTGCCCAATGCCAGCATTACATTAATAGGAAAACAATCATATTTTAAAAGAAATCCTTATAAAATTGCTTAAAATGGTTTCAAAAGATACAGAAAATCTGCAAAAAATTAAGTTTTGTCATATTGAAAAGAAATAGAAATGGTGAGTATTTGTTGTTTATGGGATGCGAATGAATAGAATGCATTTTTATACCCTCAAGGTTTTCATTTTTATGCCTTTTATACTCAGTATAAATAGATGATTCATGTAAACCTAAGAAGCTTTAATGAAATACTGAGCTGATTTGTTTCCTATTGTGGATCACAGGTAGTTTTTATGTAGCTTTGTGCAAAATTCAAACTAAATCCTATTGCAAAACTATTATACATTCCACTCTAATAATTTGTGTAATTAGTTTATTATTATGCATGCAGTTTGATAACATCATTAGGTGGCATTACATAAATGTTCAAATAGAATAAACGTAAACTGTCAAACAATACATTTTCAGCTTTTTATTAGACCATATGGTAGAACGTCATTGAATATTATTATGTTCTTTGTCACTCTCATTTGCTATTTATCTCTATAATATCCCTTTTTCCTTTTCTCGTGGATTTTCAAATATGGGAGGGCAACAGTTCCTAATCATTGCCATTGGTTTGGATGTATTTTTCTCTTTCAGTCAGTTTAATTGAAAAGATAAAAAGGATATATTTCTTCATGAGTTTGGCACTCCAATCATAATATTATTCCCAAGTGGCTAAAGCTTAAAATAAATAAATAAATGATCAATGTCAAGTTTGAAAAAATTAACCTTTTTTTTATGGAGAAGTCTGTAATGCTGTTGTTAAGATAGTTTAACAAGTAGGTCTTAAGGAAAATTTTAATATATTTGTACAATAATGTAAACTATTACAAACTTCATCCTTAAATAATTTTTATATTTATGTCATCAAACCATACTGAGGTATCATACTTAATTGTATGATATCTTTCCTTTGGTACTTTTGTTAAAAGTTTTACACTGTGGTCCTATCAAACATGGCTTATGATTTATTACTATTCACTATTGCAGATGCTTTAAGATAGTATATTTTATTGGGAATGGTGCCTGAAGTTCCCATATCCTTATATGGATTACAATCCTCTGACAGTTTTAGAATCCTTAACCTGTTCAGTGCTGTAGA
The DNA here is from genome assembly GCF_004210375.1 of Tachypleus tridentatus. Lineage (NCBI taxonomy): Eukaryota > Metazoa > Arthropoda > Merostomata > Xiphosura > Limulidae > Tachypleus > Tachypleus tridentatus. Next base: position 52,418,042 of record NC_134834.1, on the reverse strand, counting down.
CGAGATAACTCATCCAAGTCAATCGGTAACACAGTGCTATGGATGAGTTAATTTGTTCTCAATAATACCTAACTTCAACGCTAGATGTCAATACCATACATGCATTTGACCTACTTACAAAATGAAGAAGCATTAGAGTTGTATTTTGAACTTGGTTCGGAGATTGAAGATAGCAGTGGCGATTCAGAAGATTCAGATTTTGAAGATTCTTTGAAAAATACAGAAATACAAGGCTCAGATGTTAGTGAAGATGATGATAACTGGCCAACAACTAGCACTGGTAAACGGGCGATAACACCAGGGAATAAACGTAAAATTGCAAGTCGTGGTAAGAACAGTTCCAAGAAAAAGTGCTTTAATGACAATGATTGGAATGCTGAATTCTTTGCATTGATTACAATTGTTATATGGGAGGGGTTGACTTATGTGACAGTGTGTTGCATGCTTATCCGAGTATGAGCAAGGCTGTCAAGTGGTACAAAAAAGTATTTTTTCACATGATGGATATAGCAGTGTACAATGCTTTGGTAGTTTACAAATCACTGGGAAACAACCTGTCTCTCCTGGAGTTTAGACTCAGTGTCATCCATACCCTGATTGAAGATTACCACATGCAGCACCAAAAATCCACCGAGGGCCAGCCTTCCTTGGTAAACCCCCTTTGCCTCACTGAACGTCACTTCCCAATACTTATTCCACAAACAGAAAAGAAAACATACCCTACTAGAAAATGTAAAGTGTGCTCTGACAAATCCATGAGGAGGGAAAGCAGATATGAATGTACTGATTGCAAAGTGGTTGTTTGTGTTGACCCCTGCTTCAAAACATTTCACACGAAAGTGAATTATTAAACATGACATGTATTTCAATACCAAAAAATGACATTTTGTGCATTATTGTTTTATGTTTTGTACGTATTTCTTCATTTTGTGTACTACTATAAGTTTGGCTTAGAGAAAAAATAGTATCTGTTGCTTATTTCCTTTGTTTTAAAAATTATCAATTTTGCTGAAAAAAAACTGGCATAGGAGCTGCAATAGCAGCTGAAATACTTGGCAGTTAATAGGTTAAAGTTTACTTGTATGATTTTCTGCAGAAGTATATGTTGAAGCTGTTTGTAGCCTACAAAAAAGAAGTTTGGTTGTTTGATTTCATTATCTATTCAAAGATCTTTCTCAGGAAAAAATATATTTGCCAGAATTATTAAATCTCAAATTTGGAATGTAATGAAAAGTTTTCCAATGTTTTGGGTAGTTTGAGGTAATGACAGAACAGAAGTGCATGAAATATGACTCAAAGAATATTTGCTAATTTTAAAATCTGAAGTCTGAAATCTGAGGTGAAAAACTCATGTGGCAGAATAATAACTTTAGCCTGGTTAAGTATATGAAATACTTGGTAGTCAACAGGTTAATGATGTTCTTTCAAGCCATTCTGTTGCATAACAAAAATGTATGATGAATTTTCAACTTATTTCCATGTGGTAATTTCTATCAACTGGAATGATCCTGGTAATTTCTCTGAACTCTAACCACCCAATATCTTTCTCAAAAAATATAATAAAAACTACATAAAATTCCATATTATATGGTCTTTGTAAGCATCTTGTAATGTGAAGTGATAACATTCTTTAACTTGTACTCAGTATTTTTATATGTACTTCATAAGTTAATAATATCTAACATTTAATAATGAATGTTAAGGTAGAAAACATGCATAACCTCCTATCTTGCCAAATAGTTCAATCTTAGCAAAACTACAGCATCATCAATATGATATAAAACACCTGTTAATATATATTAACTGCAAATATAACTCAGTTACTGGGTTTTCATTATCAGGGTGTAATGTTTCACAGTGTCTTACAACATTGCCCTGAAGCTCACACCAGAATATTAGATTGTTAAAAAAGTAATGGCATATTTAAAATTTTAACTGTATTAAGAAATAAAATTCAAATATGACTTTATTAATCAAAATAGGAACCTAGTGAATCTACACACTTTTACCAATAAGAAACAAGGTTATTCATACCATGACAATAAAACTTGAAGTCCTGGAACTAAAATGTTCTTTAAAGCCATTTTCTGCTGCTGCTGCTTTGTTGTTGGATCTTTTGTCCTTTAAAACATAGTCCAAATACTTGAAAAAGTGGTAGTCATTGGGTGACAGGTCTTGGTAGAAAGATAATGTTTTGCTTCCTATTTTGTTGAACTTCTGGAGCATCATTTGAACAACGTGTGGCCAACCATTATCATGAAGCAAGATTAGTCCTCTTTGATTAACTAATGCTGTCATTTTTTCATGCAACTTTCTTTTAAATTCTTCCAATTCTTGACAGTAAATCTCTGTAGTGATATTCTGGTCCTGGCTGAGCAAGCTGTAATGGATAATACTGACCAAAAACCACCATACAGTGATCATGATCTTCTGTTGGTGCAACTTTGGTTTTGGGGAGTGTTTGGGAGCTTTGTCATAGTTGAGTCATAATTGTACAGATCACTGTTATTGTAAAGGGTCCACTTTTCACTGCAAGTAATAATTCAATTAAAAAATGGATAATTTCTGTTGTGTAAAAAATAAGCATAGAGCACAGTTCAGAACAGCAGTTTTTCTGATTTTCACAGAGTTTGTGTGAAAGCCACTAGTTAAGCTTTTTCACTTTTCCAATTTGCTTGTGATAGTTTAAAGTTTTAAAATGCCAACACCCAATCTTTGAACCATTTTTTGAAGAGTTTGGTGCAGGTTTCTTTCCACTAATGCTGTCAGTTGGTCATTTTCAACAGTAGAAGGGTATCCTCTGCCCTCCTTATCTTCAAGACTCGCATCTTTTGGAGCCAATGCTGTATTATACATTTGGGGGTGGTTCCTTCACACCATGTTTGGTGATATTACAAGCTGTTTGTGATATATTATGACAAAGTTTCAATTCATATAAAAAATGATGTGCAACTTTTTTCTTTTCCATCATTAATTGTAAGTGTCTAAATACTGGAAATAAATTTCTAGAAAAGAATAAGAGCAATAATGAATAGAAGAAGGCTTTAGTTTTTCAGTGGTGTGTGTGTATATATATATATATATATATATACATGAAGCTGTAAGAAAGACAGGTTTCTTATCTCTATAAATGACTAAAATTTTAGTATGAAAATCCACTATTATTTTTCAAACAACATAGTAGATGAAGACTTGCTTTACCATATCACTTTGACAACTGTAAACCCTAAGCTACAAACACCCTTGACAGTGACATTACATTAGCACATATATACACTACTGACACTGTATGATATATGACTTAATATTATGATGTCACATTGTAGGCTTATCAAATTTCCAAATTGTAGAAATTATGGGTCTAGACACTGTTTAACATAATGCCTAAACCACATTCTCTGTGACATTAAAGCATAACTCCATGGTACGTTCAACTCATCATACAACATAGAATGCATGATTTAAGACTACTCAATATTCTATACAAAATCTTCATTCTGAAGGGATGTGAGTTTATATGTCTGGCTGTCTTCAGTTAGCAAAAAAGCAGGTATTGGCTTTCAATTTTTATTACAGATAATGAACACGAATGATAATAACTAAACTGTTACAGTTGGTGATTAAATTTGTGTTAAGTATTAAATAATATAAATAACTAAAAAATTTTGAATGTAAATTAATAGAGTGAATGATTTTATATTATGCAAATGGAAAGAGTGCACTACTACTGAATGCTGACATACTTGTGTATTTGGTATTATCCCTCGTAGTGGTCATTAATGAAAATGATAAGTAACAAAGAACTTAGTGCAAACCTAGAGATACACCATGTGTAAATTAATCCACTGTGGCTTCACCTTATTATTGTAAAATTCATACCTTCTGCAACTTATCTAGGGCTTTAGTTAAAATTTGAAAACTGTTCATACAAACTTTTGACAAAAAAGTGCTATGAGCACAAAACTTCTACAGAGATCCTAGGAACATTTTCCTGTAAAATTTTAAATGCTTTGTGGTGTAATCTATTGCATTTCTGATATGGATTTAATAAAGATTTGACTATCAATTTCAGGTTGAATTAAATATTACTATTTATTTATGGTTAGAATGCAGTTAGTTACCATAAATGCTAAGGAATCCACTGCCAATGTACTGATTGATATGAATGCTTTTAAATGAAAGACAAGTTGACAACAGAAGGACTACAGTATACTTTTATTATATGGTAAAGGACAAAATTGTTTATTTTCTCTGTTGTAGAAAAACATTTTGGATTGTGTTGGAATGAGTTTTGTATATTTCCTCACCTTGTCATCCATCTGTTCAAGTTTTTACATATCATGATAGAAAAAAATGCTCATTCAAAAGACAAGTGAATAGGTTATTGGTGAAAAGCTTGCACACAGCTAACTTTCAATCCATATAACTAATGTACCTTTTTGTCAATAGTGTCAAAAGGAAGGATTTACTGTGATTGGTGGTAAAAAACAAAACAAAAAAGCCTAAAGCCTTCTGCTTAGTGTTTAGCTGTGATTAAAAGTGCAAATGGAAGAGATTTCATAAAGTTATGAACTGGTTTGTTTAATGTTATGCCATATATTAATTAAATTATTTTAAATGTTTTATAGGTGGATAAATATTTGCACAAGTGAAAGAATGTCTATACATTTATCTTGGATTTGCTGTGTCATTAGGTTGAGTATCTGAAGGTGACTTCAAATGACATTTTATGCCTTCCTTGTTTCTATGTTTGTATGATTATATTTATAGAATTTTGTTCAGTTTAAGAGAATAAAAGTTATAACTTTTGGTTACTCCTTATTTTAAGTACTGTGCACAGTTTGGTTCCTTTGCTTCAGGAAAGATACTACCATGTTGAAATTATACAGACAGGCTATGAAAATTTAACCTGGCTTTTGGAAAAATAACATTTGTAAGTTGTTGTTTTTTCTCTAGAGGATAAAAAAAATTGTAGGACAGTATTCCTATAGGTTGTGGGTTTGCTGGATTGAGGCTTGGATGTACATATTTGAGTATTAAGAGTGTCAGCTTCAGATTAATTTGCTTTAGCAAAATTGGTTATTTATTAGTTATAAACTTCTGAAATGGTTTATTTTTTGATGAAGTAGGTATAATTGAATTATTTTAAACTTTTATATGATTGATTTGAATGTAAAAGGTAATTTGATTTTGATGTTTTAATTCCTTGTTTTATTAGATGAAGTGTAATCTCAGTGGTTTCAATAACATTTTGTCACTTTGCTTTTTTTTAAGTTCTTGTGTTTTATTTGCAGCTGACTTAATTTAGATGTAAGACATTGGATTTTATTGTTGCTCTAATGCTCCTATTAATGTTCTTTAACTAGACTTGTCAGATTTTTTAGTGTATATTTCTAATCTGCAAATAGTGTTTTTTTCATGACTGTGTTGATTTATTAGTAAATCATTTTAGTATTCAAGAAATGCTCACTAAAGATGAGTTCAGTAAATGTTTATGGGATAAAAACCATGTAATGTAAGGAACCCTATGCATACTGTTGAGCACATAACTTGAGTATCTCACCCTTAGACTTTATCAAAAATATGTTTGTCAACTATGGTGTCAACCCTAATCCTGAACACTTCTTCTGGTCTCTGTTTTCTCTCAGCTGAGATTTGTATTTTCAGTATTGAACCTCTTTCAGCTATGCCTGAGAGTGCTTGTGTTATGCAAGATGATTTATGTACTTTAATATTTATTTCTCCCATCTCTTGATTTTGTAGTTTAAGATAATTTTCAGAAGTAGTTCTATATCCATATTGCATGCTATATCTTGCCTTATTTTAAAATATTATGCACCATTATTAATTATTTATATTTTTTTTATTTAGGTTTACAATATGTTCATATGTCTACCTTTTTATCTTCTTTCTTGGATGTTAACCAAGGTCAGTTGGTTCCATTGTTCAAATTTTACTTTCTACTACTATTTTTTTTACTACTATTATTTTTTTACTACTATTTTGTACTACGATTATTTCAGAGGAATCCTATTCCCTTACTATTACTACCTTTTTGAGAATGATTTTTGTGATCTTCAGCTTTAAAACTGGCTTTTGTATGTTCCTTTGTTAGTGAAGCTGGTTCCTTCTTCACAGCAAACCTAATTTTTTTCTTTTTTTTATGACTGGGGTTTGTCTTCTTGTCATGCAGGTTATAAAGCTGCATAGCCAACAATTTTCTATTGCCACAAAAATCATGTATACCCTGTTGTCCCTATTTTTCTGTTTGTTTCTGAGACATGATATTCTGTGGGAATTAAGTCTAGTCTTCAGTTACCTGGCTTTTCCTTTTGTACCTTTACAATTTATTCACTCAGTTTTCTCTTCCTGGTGATGTATGATACATGTTTGCTAGCTTGAGTGTGGAAATGTTCAGACATCTTTGTCGTTTATGTCTTTTTTACTCTTTTCTTTTTTCTAGGAAGGCTCTGTATATATTATATACAGACACAGCTATCTTATCTGAGACTTAGGCTGGAAGAAATAGTAACCATTGTGTTTTGTTTGTTTTTTTCTATTAGTTTCTACTTAAAAATGGAATCTTCTTTTTCAAAGAAATAATTTGTTGGTTGCTCATACCTTATGATAGTTCTTGTTCCAGTGATCTTGTTTTATTACACTAACAAATTGGTTTGTGCAGCTGATTCATATTGTGTTGTTACCCTTTGGCTCAGTGGTACATCTGAAGGCTTATAAACCTAATATCTGGTGTTGGCAGAGTACAGGTGATTCCTTGTGAAGATTTGTACATAACAACAAACAAATACTCAAACTTTCTTATTTTTTGTGATGTTCACTTCCATACTAAGCATGAATTTCAAGTTACATCTCATCATTTTTGCCATTTGGCAATTGTTTTGGTTTCCAGGCCTCTCTACCCTTTAGATTTTATCACAGAAGCAGTTGGGGAGGAGAATATGCATGATATTTCTAATACAATATCTTGCATAGTTTCACAAAATTACTTTACTCAGCTAACACTTCCTTCTATTTTCATTGGACACTGCTGTCCTTTCACCTCCCACTTCTGCCTACCACATGCAAGTGACAATACAGCAGCTCCTCATATCTGCACTTGGCAGTAGTACTATATGAACAGTCTGGTTTTTACTGACCTAGTTTTTCTTTACTATTTAACTAAATTTTTGGGTTTTGATTTGATGAAAAGTTACTTTTTTTATTCAAACTCTTCTTACTTTTTCAGAGGATTTTTGCTAGCATATTGTGGATCCCATGCTGTGGGAAGTGGTGCCTGACAAGGTGTAATTGTTTTTGATAATCCACACTTTTCATCCTGTGACAATGCTAAACATCAATTAGTTAGTAGCCCTCCATATTATAGACCTAATATACAATTATAGATGCTGCCATGTGTTGGTTGTGTGTCTTAATTTTCTTATTATGTATAGCTAAACAGTTACATCACATGTTTAGGTTATTCACATACAAATAGTGTTCCATGGGACTGCTGGTAATTCTCTCTGGTGTTTTTTTCCTTCATAGATATATTCATCCTGGATTTTACACTCATGGACTAACATGAGTAAGGTAGACAGAGATTGCTGCCCAACTGTGATGCTTTGTGTCATTGAGACTTCCTACTGTGGACCTGATGTATCACTCCAGGTATAATCAGGTTTTGATTGATTTACTATGTCAACAAGGTAGCTCTGTTTTTCAAAATATGGTGTTGCAGTCTTCTTGACTCTCCAGTGCATTTTGTCCCTCCTTTCTTGTAGTGAAATCCTCACCAGTTCCTAGCCACTGTGGAGGTTGGACCATGGAGGCCTGTTCTCCTGAGTGATGAATCATACCACTCAGTTGATAGTAGAGCAGTGGCACTCTACGGGTGTTAATAGCATATCTCACTTCCTACCATAGACCTAATGTACAATTCCAGATGCCACTAGGTTTTGGTTGTAACAGTATTGTGCAGTCTTTCTTTTTTTGGTCTCGATTAGTATTCTTTAGAAGACATAATGCCTCCCTATTGTGGGCCTGATGTATAATTCCAGATGCCACAAGGTTTTAATTGAAGATCTTCACCAGACTCAGTGTAATCTGTTTCTGGTGCATTTTGTATTTCCTGCCTAGTTTGCATGGCTACCTGTTTTCAGGATGTCTGGGATTGGGAATAATTTTGACTGTGAAACAAACAAGCAGGATGATTTAACTAGATACAATACTTTCTTATGCATCAAGATTCTGTACTTATGTTGATTCATCCAGTTAAGACTATCACATGTACTTCTACTTGTGTTTGTCCTTGACAAACCAAATATTGCTCTTTCTCCTAGCATCTATTCACAAACTTAAATGTGTCTAGAGTTAAGATATTTCGAAAATATATATTTCATAATCAAAAGTAAAATTGGACTCTTGCAAGTTTCATGTACCTCTGCATTAGTCCTAGACACAGACACACACTCTACTCTCTACTATAGAACTCCATGAGAGGGTGTTGCCCTTTAAAAGTTGGCTGAGGGTATGATCTAGTGAGTGATATTACCTCATCAAGTACCATTATAGCATCCATGTACGTGTTTTGCATGGCATTAAAGATTTTACTTGATGTCACTGCTACGACCAGGATGGGTTTCATCAATGTTTTTTTTTTTATGTCTTTGTGCTACAAATGCACTGTTTGTCTGGTATTGAGTTCAACCTTATGACCAATTTGTGTCTTTCTTTCTTGACTTTGAAATAAATGAGAAAGATACATTAATTTCATATAATACCTTCTTATGTATCAACATTCTGTACTTGTATTGATTCATCTGGTTAGGACTTTCACATGTACTTCCACCTGTGTTTACCTTAGACAAACCAAGTACTGCTCTTTCTCCCAACATCTCTGTTCACCAATTTAAGTGTACCTGAAGTTGAGATATTTTGAAAAATATATATATCTCATCAACAAAACAAATCTGGACTCTTGCAAGTCACATACCTTTGCATTAGTCCTATATGCAAACACACACAGTTCTATGCTAGAACTCAATGAGAGAGTGTTGCTCTTTGAAAATTGGCTAAGAGTATGATATAGTGGCTGACATTGCCTCATCATGTATCTTTATAGCATCCATTTACATACTTTGCATGGCATTAAATATTTCACTTGATGTCTCTACAACATCTAGGATGGGGTTCATCCATGATTTATATTTATTTATTTATTTATATCTTAATGTCCCAGATATACTGTCTCTACAATATTAAGCCTATCTGTATGGCCAATTTGGGCCTTCAATTTCTCCTTGAATACCCACTAATTTGATTTCATTGTTGTTCTGTAGACATCTTAAATATGGATGAAGATCAGCAAGTGCTTCTGTAGTGTGTTATTTCATAATACATTGAACATAGTATCCTAATTATCTGTTTGTCATCATCTGTATACCATTGTGGACTTTGTCAGTGCTATATACAATTATTGCTTACAAACAAGGGCATCACTGACAAAGAGGTATGTATGCTGCTGAGAAGACTGCATTTTCTTTTTACAAGTGTACTTTAGGTCCAGTATTATTTTCTGCAAGGTTGGCTCATTCCACCCTTTCTTAGTCCAGTTCTAAAAGTTTGTTTCTGCTTCTGAATTCTGCTGAGACTTTGCTAAGTTTACCTTTTATTAGTCTGGATAGCTTATTCTTCCACCATATAGTTGTAGTTCATTAGCTCTTATCTCCTTTATAGTGTGGATATCATGACTTTCATTATTTCAAGGGTAAGTTGTCTGAATTGAATTATTAACTCTTATTTTAAAATGAGTGTTCAATAGGAACTTATTCTGAAATACTTTCCTTCCTTCTCTCCACAAGTGAATTTACATCATAGCTACAAACATACATACTTCATGGCAAAAATGTACAGTTTATGCAAGATCAACTGACAGTCACATGGAACTTGGAAGAGTGAAATATTATGGCTGAGCAACATATGGTATGCAAATACATAAAGGACATTTGGGAATCTTCAGTCAAATATTTTGTTGGCAACATGAGTTGAAACTCAACAGTCAAACACTTTAGCATATATAAAAGCTTCATCAGCATTTATATTAATTCAGAACTCTGAGCATTTAGATTGTGCTCATTCTTTAATTAAAAACTGATACCTTTTAAGATTTCTGTACTCTCACCGTTTCTCTTTAGGGCTGTATTTTTAGGTTGAATGGTGAAGAACTAACAGTTTTTTATTATTTCTTACTTAAACCTGCCAGATAAGTTTTATAGCTCTATTGTTAAAAATAATGTACATATAAAGGTTTTAATTATACATACTTTTGAAAATAATTGTGGAAGTAATGAGGAGGAAAGGTACAAAAGATGAATTATATGAAAATGCTATTCCTTTATTGGATGAAAATGAAATGTGCTGGAGCACATTCATTTCTTGATAGTTTATACTGTGAGTAGTCAATGATACTTCATGAAAAAATAACTGTGGCAAGGTTTCATTGTTTTGTAGAAGCTGTGTCCAAGACTCTGAATGAGGTATGTGAAACTAGCACATTAATTATAAAGTTATTTGAGGTAATAAACCAAAACTTTCCAAAAGCTTGGTTAAGTATTTCAGGAAAATTTCTTCACAAGGTTGATGATAGTTGATCTTTCCAATAAGTTTTGCTGTAAATACAGGGACTAATATTACCTCAAGTCTATTAAGATAAAAATTATCATCAAGCAGTCTTGATGAAAATATAGCTGCTTGAAATTTGTTGTTGAGGAAATGCAACCAAACCATAAGATTGAAATGGGCATAGAATCACTTCCTCCAGAGAAGCCCAATTTCACAATGTTCTACAACAAACAATAATTTGTTTGGCAATAACAAGAAGAACATTACTACAATCGTTGTACTTCTGCAATAAAGCCATAGTGAGGAATAACTGTAAATTTGGAGCTGTGTCCTAGCCTACAGCACTGGTGATCTACAGAATATTGATGTCAGTCTGATTTATATACACGTATTTACTGAGTTGGGCACATCATGCTATTTCTTATGAACAGAGCTCAGTTGATAGAAATTCTTCTTTCAAATAGACAAAGATCCAAAGTGTGTAAAAATATGCTGAAATAATATCTTGATGACAAAGAGATTGACAAAGTCCATGACTTGACCTGTGCAAATTCTTAATGTAATAATTCCTGAGGCTGTATGAGCTTATGGAAGAACTGAGGATGTTAAAAGACAACAGGAAATTTGCTTGAATTGTATGGAGTATTGCAGGACATTTGGAACAATATTTCACAAATTATACATGGATAAACTGCATGTAGCATGAAAACAAGATGCAATATTCTACATAAAGCAACTATAAAATAGTTCATTATACATTTTATATGCTTTCTCTTGTATTTTCTGTAAAAATGTATTATTAATAATTCATCATCTAGTTGTCATTTTTCATTGTTTTATTTTTACTTCTATATGTGTATTGTGAATTTTTTTCCATTATTGTAAGTATGTATATATATAAATATGTGTTTGTGTGTGTGTGTGTATCTTAGTCATTTCTAAAACTTACTTTTTCTTACAATTATATTTTTCATCATATAATGGGTTGAGTAGTATCATTTAAAATTGATATGTGGTTTTTGTCATGCTAACTACTATTATTAATTGCAAAATCTGAAGTTGCATATATTAGGTTGTTTGATCAGTCTTAGGTTAAAGTACGATGTATTTACATACCTAAATGATAACACATGGTTTGAGTTGTTGACTTAACAGTCTTGAAGAGTTTCCTTGGATTATTTAGTGGATGATAAACATTTAGTTTGATACAGTATGTGTGTGTATTTGTTAAAAAATAGTAGTAAACCAGTTGTGAAACTGTTTGAGTACCAAATTTATTTTTGACACTTTCTTGAGTACATGTTTTTGTACTTCTGTGAAACCAAGTGCATAAAATTGTAAAATGGGAAATTACTGGATCTGTGATGATGAGAAAATCCACTTGTAGAGAAAATTATATATTTCAAAACAGCTGGTATGGGTAGAGAAGGCACTAATAGAGGAGCGAACAATGTTTTGACCTTCTTCTGTCATCGCAGGTTCACAAAGAAAGAAAGGGTTACTGACCAGTCGCTGACCACATGTTTGAAGGCAGTTGTGTAATTGAGTGTTGGAATGTAGAGGGCGTGCTTAGATGTGATCAGCTACTGGTCAGTAACCCTTTCTTTCTTTGTGAACCTGACGATGACTGAAAAGGTCGAAATGTTGTTCGGTCCTCTATTAGTGCCTTCTCTACCCATACCAGCCATTTTTAAATATATAAATTACTGGATCTGAAAATAAATGAAATTATGAAGAGGAAGAGAAGATTATTTGTGCTAACTAGGTTGCTTTACATCACTAAAATATTAAAACCAAACTAAATATAAATCTTTATAACCATATATATATATATATATATATATATGTGTGTGTGTGTGTTTAATAAAATAAAATAAATCTAACAATGTATACATATTTATCACATCAGAAAGATCCCTTGCTTCAAGTGTCTCATTCATTCAACAGAAAAGGATAATTTTTTCATGTTACTTTACTGATGCATAAGGGTTTATATTTTTCAGTTTATAAGGAATATTTTCCCATACCATATGATGTCATAGCATGAACCTTTCATATCTTACAGAAATCATTTGGATATATATAAAAATTATATTATTCAAAGTTAAGAAGGCTGATGATGTTAACATCATGTAACTACATTAATAAATTTGCATAATATTTGATTATAGGTTCTATATATCTGTTACAAAGCCTGTACTGTTATTGTGTTATTCATTAACTTTCTTAAAAAAAAGTGGTTAAACTTTTGTGAGCAACTGATTTATTTAATATTTACAACAAACTGGATTAGTGTACAATAAATAACATTTAACACAGAATTTTACTGATTATGGTAAAAAAGTTGAAATGCATGACTTTTATTATTTACAGCCAGAAGTGATAACCACATTAAAACGAACTGGACAAGCTATTTTTGAAAAGGGTGGTATTATCAGGAAAATTGAAAACCTTGGTACCAGAGAACTACCTTATCGTATTCGTGTACATGATCATTCACATACAGAAGGAAGGTAAGGTTTTTTTAGAACTCTAATTTGTTTAAAATGTAAATGCATATGTCAAAAGCATGGCATTTTATTGGGGTTTTGGCTGGAGCATTGTGCCTTCTGTGAAAATGAAAAATGTTACCTTCTGTGTCTTGCTTTATTTGAAATAATTTTGTATACATCCATCCTATCGAACAAGTACTGTTAATAATATATTTCTGATATGTGCACTCACTGCCATGAACAGATAGTTATTTTCCTCTTGTATCACATTTTTACTTGAGAGACTTGCATACTCACCAGCCTTGTGTAAATTCCCACCTAAAATTCACATTATGCATCATGCAACAAAACTCTCCAAGAATAGGAGTGCAACAAACTTCCTTCTACAAACTCTTCCTTTACATTTACATGTGAAATCCTAATGTTCTTCCTTGGCAAAGTTGTGTTAAGATGTGCTTGTCAATATAGAAACTTGTCAAGGTTTTACACTTTAACTTTTCTGTGTCTTTAACTTGTTAACAGTATGAATTCACAATTTAATGTTAAGTATTCATCTACTGATGTGAATGAAACTAACACTCAGAATGACAAATTTACAAACAGTTCTTTCATTTTCTTCAATTACGTATGGGTTTTCCTGATTAATATTATGTAGTAATTCCTCATAATTTCTTTGATTTTTCCCTCCCCTGATATTTCCATCTATGTAACTTCCTTTCTAGGAGAGCTTCATTCTTGAAATATTATGCCATGTCTTCCATACCTGACAGGTTCCTGCCTACTGCCTTTTGTCCTTTTCCTTGAACATTATTAGGTTGTTTGAAAAATGATGGCTGATTCTTATATCAAAATTTTAGTCATTTATAGGGATAAGAAACCTGCCTTTTTTATGATTTCATATATACCATTGAAAAACTAAAGCTTTCTTCTATTCATTTATGCTTTTGTTCTTTTTAAAACTTAATTTCCAATATTTCAGATCCTTGCAATTAATGATGGAAAAAATATGTACATCATATTTTTCTTTGAATTCAAACATGGTCATAATACACCACAAACAGCTTGCAATATCAATCAAGCGTGGGGAAAAAGAACCATCTCCAAATGTACAATACAGAGTTGGTTCCATATTTTTCATGATGAAGATGTGAGTTTTGAAGATAAGAAGAGCAGAGGACATTCTTCTGTTGTTAGAATCAACTGAGAACATTAGTGGAAAGAAATGCATGCTAAACTGTTTGAGAAATGGCACAAGAATTGTATGATGGCATTTCCACAGTTTCAGATCATCTCAAGCAAATTAGAAAAGTGAAAAAGCTTGATAAGTAGGTTCTTCATGAACTCAGAGAAAATCAGAAAAATTGATGTTTTCAACTGTGCTCTATGCTGATTTTGTGCAACAAAATGACCCATTTTTTGATTGAATTATCATCTGTGATGAAAAGTGGATCCTTTACAACAATAGAAAGTGTCTGGGCAGTGGCTTAACCGTGATGAAGCTTGAAAATGCTTCCTAAAGCCAAAGTTGCACCAACAAAAAATTATGGTCACTATATGGTGGTCTGTGGCTGGTATTATACATTACAGTTTGCTAAACCAGGGCCAGAATATCATTCTAGAGGTTTTCGATCAAGAATTGAAAGACAGTAGCATGAAAAAATGCCAGCACTAGTCTATCAAAGAGCACCAATCTTGCTTCATGATAATGTTCAACCACATGTTATTCAAATGATGCTCCAGGAACTCAATGAATTGGGTTATGAAGCATTTCCTCATCCTCCTTATTCCCCAAACATTTTCAAGCTACTGGACAACTTTTTACAGAACAAAAGATTCAACAACAGAGCAGCTGCAGAGAATGACTATGAAGAATTTTTGAGTTCTAGGACTTCATAGTTTTATTTTAATAATATAAATCAGCTTGTTTCCCATTAGCATATGTATGGAGATTCAATAGGTTCATATTTTGATTAATAAAATTGATTTTGATTTTTTTTTATTTATTAAAATTAAAATTTAAAATCTGCCATGATCTTTCAAACAACCTAATAAAACTCCTTTGCCCTAATCTTTTATGACTCCTCAGATCCAGCTTACCTCCAACAGTTTTGAAGCTATTGGTTATTATTCTTACTTCATCATTGTCCCCACAATAGACTAGAGTCTGATGCTTCATCATCAAACTCTCCATCAGTTATTTTTAGGTTGTCCCTTACTTTTAAATGAAGAATTTCTTCTCTCTCAATAGATCTTTGCAACCAAGTCTATGGAGGACTAACATATATGTAAGAGAGTCATTTCTCCATGGTCTGATAGCCCCTGCTTGATGGCATTACCTCTTATTTGTCCATGGGGAGTATGTTTATTAGTTCTGTACTCTTCTATTCGTATTGTATTAGCCTCATGTATTTTCAGTCATATTATGCAAACTTTTGCTCATTATCTATGATAGCTGAGACTAATATTTCTTTTTTATATGAATGACTGACTTCTTTCCCACTACCCAAGGAACTCTCAGATGAAACCTTCATTCTTCTTTAGAAGGCTGCCTTTGCTTATTTTATTATGTGTTTTTTCTTCTTTGTACTTGCCACTCCTTCCTCCTGTATAGACTTTCTATTTCCACTTCAACAGATTAAGATCATGTGTTAGTATTTCAATGAAAACATTATATAACCTTAGAGGAGAAAAACTTGTATGATCAAAGAAGAGCTAGCAAGCTCCCTATTAAGTGAATTGTGCCTATATTAACATGAAATTAGTTTGATCATCATGAACACTTGACAGAATATCAAGGAAGTTCAGGATCAGATTGAAAACTCAATATTCTTTGTCAGTTTATATAACTTTTGTATATAAATCATTATTTGTAATAATTATTTGTATTAACTCTTATTATAAATTTTATTATTGTTTGTGTATTAAGAAAGAAGACTGTGTATCAATATTGTGGGCAAACATCATAAATTTGATACATTTCTACATTTAATTAACTTCTAAATTATAATTACAATTTTGCTCTGTTTCAGGCTATTTGAAACTAATATGTAACATAATAAATTAGGGGTTTGTGTCTGAAATTTGAATGAAAGACAAAATTTGTTCTAAATTATGATTTAAATCCAAATTCAGTTATCAGTGCCAACAAGATTCGATCATGTTTAATTATCAAGATTTTCAAACAACTAGAAAGAATAACAAAAGTGAAATGCTCAAAACTGCCAAAGTTTTAGAACTATAGGTTGAGAAATCAGTGAGAAAAAAATGAACTGAAAAAACATATTAGTGAAATACTAGTTGATGATGATTTCTGGTCTGAAGAAATATTAGAGGAATACCCTAGTGTCTCCACTAACAATGTAAGTTAGAAATCCAGCTTGAACTCAAGCAAATATAACTTGAACAAACTTGAATTGAAGCTCAAAGAAAAAATAAATGTCTGAAGGCCAAACAAGTCCAAAATGAAGCTGATAAAGAACAAACCCTTATCAAAGCCAAGAAAGACCAAGCTCGTATCATAGTGGAAAGAGAGCATAAATGCCTTGAGGTTAAACAAGCCTGTATTGAAACCAAGAAAAAGAAATATGCACGTAAGAAATGGAAATTAGATTATAATCCAATCAACCAGAGCAAAATGACAACACTAAACTAAATTAATACATTAAAATATCACCATTTAATGGAAACAAAGTCTATAAATGCTTCCAGCATTTTGTCTAAACCATGGAATGGCCCACTGGTAAAGCACAAGAACCTTATACCACTCTCAATAGAAGATTGTACAAATTATGATAAGGTTAAAGCAGCTATTTTCAAAGCACATGAGTTAGTGCTGGGAGCTTATTGCCAAAGGTTTCAATGCTATCACAAGCAAGATAATCTATCTTATATGGAGTTTGCCCACAAAAAATGTGTTTATTTTGATTGATGGTGTAATTCTATGCATATTTGCAACAGTTTCAATAAATTAAGACAGTTATGTGTAATTGAGGAATTCAAACATTGTGCAAGTGACAATCTCAAACTTACTTTTCCTAAAAATAAATTCCTGCCATCTGAGCAAAAATTTGTATCTGTTCAATCCAATAAAGTTAAGAATTTGTCTGAAAAATCCAGTTTCTCTCGTTTGAAATTTTCTTACACAACAGACGGAATAAAACTGTCAAAACCACCAAGGCCTGTTTATCACTTTTGTAAAAATACCTGGTCATGTTATGTCTGATTGTTAGCATATGAAGAAGAAAAAAATAAGAGGAGGCAACACTGATGCATTTGACACCACACAGACATAATTTCACCAAATCACCTAATATTGCTGATTTGACCACTGATATAAAGTCTGATGTAGTCAGTGTGGAATTTAGACTTTTTGTGACTGTTGATTCTAGGTCTTTGACAGTTGACATTCATAATCCCATACCCATATGTATTTTATGTGTTACTTGGGCAACTAAATCATTGTTGCTAGAAGGCATATTGCCTTTAGATTCAAGTTTTGCCAGTGATGAGTCTTATTGTTCAGGGTATTTTAGCTGGGTTTGTTAATATTCCTCTTCATAACATTTATTTAACATCAGACCTAGTTTTGGGACCAGTTATGGTTGTAGTAAGACCTACTCTGTCAATTGAGGGTGTATCGTTATTGTTGGGAAATGATTTGGCTGGGAGAAAATGTGTTGCCAAACTCAAAATAATTAGTGAGCCAATCATTGTTTCATCTGAGGATGATGCTATTGTTGAGGATAATCCAGATGCATTTCTCTTGTTTGCAGTGATTGGAGCTGAGGTTAAGAAATTAAGCCAAAAACAAGTGATAGACATGTATTTGAAGGACAATATTATAATTGTTTCAGATATTTTTTGGATCCAGCAGGGATCTTGTGAATAATTGTCCTACTGATGATTTCTTGGTGAGTGACAATGATGAACTGGGGAATCTGGTTCACCTGGCAAAGTTCCATTTGATAGAAGTAAGAAACAAGGAAAGGATTCACAGATCTCTTTACTGTTTGAACATGCACTTCCAAAAGAGGAACTGGAGTAAGCTCCCAATGGTTATTTTTTTCAAACTTGGTGTGCTTATGAAGAAATGGAGAGCATGTGCATGCTTTATAGGATTGGGTTATAG
The DNA here is from genome assembly GCF_004210375.1 of Tachypleus tridentatus. NCBI lineage: Eukaryota > Metazoa > Arthropoda > Merostomata > Xiphosura > Limulidae > Tachypleus > Tachypleus tridentatus. Next base: position 52,399,802 of record NC_134834.1, on the reverse strand, counting down.
TTTACCAAATATTTGTTCTGAAAGCATAACATTCTGAAATATTGAGAATTGACCATGGAAGGTCATTTATATGTGAACAAGACGTGTTAAAATCAGGAGACTTTTTTTGCTCAAAAATTAGATAAGCAGTTTCCCAGTTTTGTAAAACTTGTCTTTCCTGTGAGTTGGTCAGAAAACCTTACCAGCAAATTCCTGTTGCTCCTTTTAAACTTATCCCATCTTGGGCTTTTACCAAAAAGATAGAATTTATGCTGATACACTTTCAGGTGCTGTGTAATTTTATAATTATAAGGTTATTTGTATTGATTGTGTCGTGTTCTGTCATGATTATTGAAGTTGTATATTTCTTTGACAAAGTATTTTATATTTAGTGTATTGTTTGCAATATATATATATATATATAATAGTTAAAATTGTATAACATCATTTTACAATTTTCTAAGGAAGGTGTGATGGATTTACTGTCATATATTTATTTTAATTTCAATGTTTGTTTCAGTTAAATATATATTTAGAAATGCAGGTATTGTGAAATTCCTGTCTATTCATTGAAGGCTGTAGAAGATATTTGAGTGTAAGAATCAATAATGTGCTATGTGTGTATGTAAATTCCAGTGATTGTCTGTACTGTTGCCTTAGCTGAAATTTCTAGAAATTCTCTTTCCAAGCTTATAAAATGTAACCAACACAATGCAAAGAGACTATATATATTTGTGATTTACTACAATTCATATAATATACTCTTCAAAACAAGAAACGCAAAAGGGATATTTTTTGTATTTTAAAGAGAAATATATGTAATAACGTTACAAGCTCAGAGTATGTGATGTTACACGTGTTAAGGCACTGATTGTCAGACCAAAATGACAATAAAAGTTGTGCACTTTGAAAACGGAGGAAAACATCGGATTTTTCGCCAAAAAGCATGCGTGTCCAATAAATTTGTTTGAGAGATCTGCATGTTCTGCAAGTGCAACATGTGCAAAATCCTTATAAAAGTGACGGGTTCTCGGTTTCCATAGCTCAATGTTAAGCCACCGACACGCAATACAGTTACGCCAAGACTGACTGAAGCACAATGCAACAGCGCCATTGGTCGCTTGGAAGCAGGCGAATCTCGATCAGATGTTGCCAGAGCTGTGAATGTCCACCCAAGCACCATCACAAGGCTATGGAATCATCACTAACAACATGGATCAACTCGTGACCGTCCAAGATCTGGTTAGACCTCGTTTGCAGGATGTTGACAGATTTGGTGGTGGCAGTGTCATGATGTGGGCTGCCATCACCTACAATGCCAGAACAGACCTTTTGCACATTCGAGGGAATCTTGCGGCTCAACGATACATCGACGAGATTCTTAGGCCCCATGTGCAACCCATCATGGTGAACGTCAACGACGTTTTTCAACATGACAACGCCCGTCCTCACACATCAACATCAACGTTCTTCCATGGCCCTCCAGATCACCAGATTTAAACCCCATCGAACATCTTTGGGACGAGTTGGACCGACGTCTTCGACGGCGACAACCTCAACTGCAGACTCTACCTCAGCTTGCAGCAATTTTGCAGGCTGAGTGAATAGCCATTCCACAGGATGTGATTTGTCATCTCATTGCTTCCATGGGCAGGAGAGCCAAGCAGTTATTGATGCTCACGGGGGGCATACTCGTTATTGACGTTGAGTGACGTTAAACTTCAACTAGTGAGTGTGGACTTCGCTTTTGCAGACTTTGGATGTTCAGCAGTGAATGTGCAAAGTTTCACACATGTATACAGAACTACCCGGAATAAACTTGTTAACAATTTGTCTCAAATTTTGCCTTTTGCGTTTCGTTTTTTGAAGAATATATAAACTTCAAAAGTTATAACTGTGATTAATGCTCATTAATCACAAAACTACAGATATTTTACCAGGATCTATTACAATTTCAAAAATTACAAATCATTCAACTTCAGCAGATTAACAATGGGCATTATTTTTACGAAGACATTATATAACTTCAGTGGAGAAAAACTTGTGTGATCAGTGTAGAGCTAACTAGCTCCCCAGTAAGTTATTTGTACCTGTACCAATTTAAAATTAATTAATTCATTGTGAACCCTTGATAAGATATCGGGTAAGTTTCAGATTGGATAGAAGACTCCATATTATTTGTAAGTTTGTAAAACGTATTTTCAGATCATTATTTGTAATAACTGTTTCTATTGAATGTTATTATAAATTTTGTTATTGTTTGTATGTTAAGATATATTTGTATTAAGAAAGAAAACTGTGTATTAATCTTGTTGGCAAATATAATATAGTTGATACCTTTCTACATTTAATTAACTTCTAATTAATTTCAATTACAATTTAACTGAGTTTCAGGCTATTTGAAATCATAGTTCATATCAATACAGACTTCCATCAACTCCTATTCTTTAGTCAATCCTGATGCTTTAACAGTTGAATGTCATTATTTATACATTTCTTATTCACCTTTTTTTAAATTTCAGTTTATTGTTGTTTATCAGGGTATACTTAACCCAAATTACCCTCAAACTAGGAAAATGGAAAGCATTCACACCATCCACCCATGTTCAATCAGTGCCCCCTGTAGTTTTTGTTTTTATATAAAAAATAATAATTTATCAGTTTAATTTTTTTAATATAAAGTAACATATATAGAAATTTTCTGCCATATTTGATGATTTATGTTTCTCCTGCTTAAGACAAAACAGTTTCTAATTATTAAAGCTAGGGAAGTAGAATATCAATGGATTCTTCACAGTAGTGTGTTTATTAGAGTTAACTTTAACTTCTGATCAGAGCAGTGGTACAGCTGTATGTATGCAGACTCACACTGCTATTGTATAATTTTATTCTTATTTCAAAAACAACAACTAATCAGACCAAGCTACTTAATTACAGTAAAACTAAAAATCAACCTGAAAATGAGCATAACTAGTTAAATATATTTTTCTTACATTTTTCCTCATGAAAATTAAAATGCATTGTTTCATCAGTTGGGTAGCCTCGCCATTATTGACATTTTTGGCCGAAGATTAAATGCAAAGTGTTATTTAGTTTTTATGCAACTTAAAGCAACATACTTTTCTGAGTTTAATAATTTAAAATTTCTGTACACTGTATTTTTTTTCATGTGTAACTGTTATTTTCATGGAAAAATAATTATTTATTTATTTTCAGTTACTTTCTCTTCAAGTTTGATGCTCCAGCTAACACTCTGACAAGTTTACATGATTCTTTTTTAAGAGACATTGACATTATAAGGCCGTCAATATCAAAAGTAGAACCTGTTAATTTCCTTGAGGAATGTACCCTTGAAGAAGAGTTACAGCCACCTGCTTACAGAAATAGTGTTCAAAAGTTATTGAAACAGGGTAGTAAGAAAAAATATAAAAAGGGGTTTAAAAATCTTGCTGATGAACATATTTAAAACAGTAATATTATTATTATTATTAGGTATGCTGGCAATTTCCAAAAAAGTAGTAGGCGTTGAACTTAGCCTTGAGTACAAATACTTCTATCTGTGAATATTGGTAATTCTATAAATTAACATTTTTGTTATGTAAACCTATATCAGGAAGATCATGAAGTGTTTTGTATGAACTAGTAACTGTTACTTGAATTTTGAACTATGTATGTTTTTTTTTTACATTTGGAATATGTTCAGAGAAAATCTTAATATTTCTTCTCAAACTTGAACCTGAAGTAAAACTAATGAAAATTTGCTTTAACAGAAATTACAATTTTAAGTATTTGTAAATTCAAGTGTCTTTTTAGGATTTCAACTGAATTTATTGGTACTTCACTGGAACTCTTGTAACTTTGTCATTATACTTTGATAGTATTTTTATTTTTGAAGACATGATTATAGCAGATTTTATAAGTGCTAGATAGTTTTTTTTTATTTGTTGGTTTTAATCTCATTTATCATAAACAAACAGAAATGCAAGCAAGAAATTAATTTTGAATTTATTCTTGACAGAAATTATTGTCATTTATATGTGAGGGGCTCTCTAAAATTTAAAATCAAAGAAGTTGAAATTAGTCATAGAAATTAATTTTACTACAAATTCAACAAAATTATCAACATAAGTTAAATGCTAGATTGTTTCTTTTACAATAATAATAAAAAAATTCTCAGTTAAAATTTTTGTACTGTTGTACTTATTCACTAATCTGCTCATTCACCTTGATCATGATATACCTTTTTGCTCTTATATTATTGCACAATGGTTGAAGTAACCTGTTTCTTATATCTTGCAAACTGCTATTGGTTAAAATAAAACAACAACAAAAAAAACTATTATTTTAATTATTCTTGTATTAAAGAAAACTGAATCATTTTAGTAAAAATGTTTCAATGTTTAATCATGGTGTCTTTGTAAACTTTATAGTTAGTTGTAAAAGATTACACAGGCTTCTAATGGCTTTATTATCTAAAATTTGTATATGTTCTACAATAATTCCTGTACACTGAATCTGAAAATGATATCCATTTTTCTCCATCATGTACAGATTTTTCACAAAATGTCATATGTACTGTGACTTAATGAATCACTTTCATTGAAATTGAATCATATCTTGTTATACATTGACAACCACTGGGTATAGATTTCTGTAATAACTGTTATGACGTGAGAGTCTTCTCAACTGTTCTAGAACACCAACATAACAAACATAATAATAATAAAAAATGGTAGAGTGGTAAACAAAATAGTAATTTGATCTAAGTAAGAGTGTGTTTTTTTCTTCTCAATATGTAAAAAATTCTTGCATAATAAAGAAAACTTGTAGTATTTTTGAAATCTGCATAGCTGATTTATGGAAAATCCATAAATAACTTTCTTAAAGTTTAAATTCACAGGCCCATGTTATCAGATAGCTTAAACATGTTGCATTTTCCTAACTAAAATCATATAGCATCACAAATTAATTAATAAGTTATCAAGTTCTTTTGTTAATAAATATTAATTTACAGAATAGAAAATGTTTAAGATATTTTAGTAATTACATGTATATGGCTATGACATGATGGGTACCATCTTTTACAAATTTGGAAATTTGTTATTTGATCTTTGCCAACCATTTTTGGTGAACACCTCAGTTTGTATCTCAGAACAGCTGGTATGGAGAAACAAGTCACCCCCCCCTACTTATAGGATAACCGTAAGTTTACTGACTGACAATATTTAAAGCTGGAATTCACTTCACAGTGGTGGACACAATGTGACTTTGTTCTAAAACAAACAAATATTTAACAAGTCAGTTCTGATAACAGATCAGAATTACTCAAACTTTAATTAGTGGTTTATTTGAAATGTGACCAGCAGTAGTGTACTGGAGGAATGTTTTTTTTTCTCACATAGAAAGAATTATTTAAAAGAGGAAATACAAAAAAATTGACTAAGGTACGTAATTCCAAATTGTATTAAATCTTCCACTTTGTGAAAAATGAATGATTAACAAGGTTAAATACAAGTTAATAGGTACTAAATCCAATTTAATGTTGGATTATTGAAATAAAATAGAAGGACCTGGGATAACTAGCCATATTTATGAATAACTGTTCTGATGAAAAATGAAAGACAGAAGTTCACTAATTTTTGCAGCATTAAATACTCAAGTAATTGATTTAATTATAGGTGAAAAGCCTTTATTTTTTCATTAATATTTGCACAATGGGTAATCCATTTACACTGCTTAAGTAACAACTTGGCATAGATTATATTAGACTAACTGAAAATATAATGTTGTTTTTGACCAAAGTTAGGAAACATTGTAGTGTGCAGGAGGCATTTATTTGTAGATTTTAATCTTACATTTCATTACTTTGCTAAATTTTCAACACAGAATTACTGAATGTTTATTCCAACCTTCTAATATTTTTATTTTACAAAATGATGAATTATGTTTGCAGATTCAAAACCAAACAGTAAACTCTGATCACTGGTAGTGTGATAGAAAAAAAATATGATACATATTTGCCAAAGTGGTGGCAGTTGAAAACAAGTTTTTTTTTTTACTTTAATTTAATTGAGTAAAACCCTCTTTAGGCCTAAGTAAAAACTGGCTTACACTTATTCAGTGATCTACCACAAGGTTTATTGTGATTTTAAGCAAACAGATCTGCTATTTTGAACAACACAAATGTTATTTTTCTTCATTGTTATACATGACTTTTATATTTTTATTTTTGTTTTGTGAACTGATTGTTAATGAATTAGTCAGACAATATTTTTAACTGTAATACTTTATTAGTAGTTAATACTTCTGTAATGAAAAACTACATCCTAAATATATAAATGTTAAAGCTGAAAATGTATGAAAGTTACTCAAATATAATTTAACTTTCCATTAATGTGTAATCAGAGGAGTTACTTATTATTGGTTATACATGTATTTTTTTAATATTCTAAAATGTCATTAAATACTTATTGTATAAATTGGTTGTAAAAAGCCACCAGTCATGAAGATATTTTGTTTTGCTTTTTACATCTTCATAATAGATGTTTCATCAATGCTAGTCTGGTCATTTTTTTGCATGTGTTGTTCAAACCCTTGCTCTTTGTGACCCATGAATTACTGAAATATAGGTAAAATTTTTGTTCAAATCAAATATATTAAGCTGCTAACCAATGTTACAATGCTTAAGAGTTTAATTGCTATAAAATTTTATATAGTAAGTGCTCCTTCAAGTGATCTCTACTCATACTTTAATGAAGCACTTGAAACGACAGCAAACTGCTTGCAGTGGGTCATTTTACAGTTTCAAGTTTACTGTGAACTTTTGTTCATTTAAAATTACCACTCATTACTAATTTTTTACATAATTTCAACAATGCTGTGTAATATTTTAAAAATATTCTGAAAAATCAAATACCTAATTTTGAAAGATTAAATTCACTGATTCATATATGAAAAAAAAATTTATGATTTTTGATAGATAAAATTAATAGATTGTTGAGATAGTGTATATTATAACTTTAATAAAATTAAATTGTAACATTTTAAAATTCAAATCATTCTATCAGTGGAGAATATTTTAAGCCCACAAAGTATGATGAGTATTGTTTAACTGAACAACAAATAAATAAAACACTTGAGATTTAATAAACTTCATACAGTTTTATGGGCCAAATATGGCCTTATGGTTTGAGTTTCCTAAATATGAATCAGAAGGCTCAATGTTTGCATCCTGTTGCAGCAGAAATGTTCTCCACACTTTGTGGCCATGGATGTACATACCATAAAAGTATTGATCAAATTCAACTGTTTGGCCACACGAGATCAGCTCAAGTATTGGTGGTGAGTGCTGTTTGCTTGCTGCCTTCCTTTAGTTTTATCTGCTCTAAATTAGAAATTACTGTAACTAGATGGCGCTTGAGTTGTTGTGTGAAAAAACATTAACTTTATGTACCTCATTTCAGTGTTAATATCTATTTTTAATCAAGAAATATGAGGTTTTACATTTAACTTTGAAACTTTTTAAAGAAAAACAAGAGTTTAAAGTTTTTGTATTATTATTTTGTATTTATATATTGCCCAGAGGTAACAAATGTATACAAGATCGATCAACACATTTTTATTTTCAACTTTAAAAGTTTATTAAATAAGATATATTACAATAATACAAATGCACTAACATTAATACTCTCAGTCATAATTTCGTTAATGTAATACTGAAAAATTAAGAAGTTTACAATCATTAAGATAACCTGTTTGAAGCTTTTGTTTCTGCTTTCAGGAGTAATTATATATTTAGTCTTTTAGGTTTGAAAGATGATGTTTGGATACATATGTAGTGAACAAATGGTGGTATTATATCAAAATGTTAGACATATTTTATAAATTGGTCCATTTCTCTAAATAAAATATGTTGTGCAAAATACATTCCTGTGGTAAAATACTTAGCGTTAAACAGATTTTATACAAAATAAAATATGCATTGATTAGTCAAAACTTCATAAATAGAACAATAGCACACTTAAACAAATTGTAAAAATTCTTTTTTCTTTCTATTCCAATAAGGTTAATACGTGAGAGAAAATACATGAAAATAAAAAACACGTTCAAAACACAAGGAATGTACATTATTTAAACTATTGTTTAATTTATTCATCAAACAATGTTTTCTGAATTTTAACCACAAACATGACAGTGCTGTTAAGATCAAATTAGTTAGTTCAAAATACGTTTCAAGTAAGACTGTACAAAATATATTTATCAAAGAGTCAGAACATAAACGAAAACTGCAAATAAGCTAAAGCACTCCAAGAGGAAATAGAAATTTGCACATTATCTCATGCGAAAGATGTGTGACACCAAATATATCATTTTGAATTAATTTATTTCTGCATTAATTCTGCTCTACATGTGACGTGTGTTGCCAAAATTTATACCACTGGCGTTTGCACCTTTATTGGACCCATACTGCAGACTTATAATGGCATCACCTGCCTTCAGTTGTTCCTTTGTCCACTCTCTGACGTTAGGATCCGATTCTTTTGGTCCTAATGCCTTTTGGCCAAACTTGGAGCCCTGGGAAGATAATTGTATATGAGAGATTAGTGAAGGTTACTAAAATATCAAAAATAAATGAAAGCTCTTTACACGTAGTTTATTCTATATGATGTGGATCTAGGTGAAAAGATTTACTTATTATTTAGCAGATTCGTATAGAAGCCAAAATGTTTTGATGACTAGAATATTCATGGTTTTAACTCAGTATGAACGATGCTTTCAGATGTTAAAAATGATTAACTAGTTCAAAGTATCGTTGAAGTTGTGGTATTAGCAGTCCATATTTTCTGACTACAAGAACAAGAACCCAAGGTAATTGGAAAAACCAACAGCAATACAATTACATAAAGGTTTTAATGATACACGTGACAGTTGTGATGATATAGAAATGTAAAAATATTTATCCAGTGCAAAAGTATAAACTATGCCTAGTACTTATGTGCAATGTTGTGTGCATGTATGTGTATACATGTTTATATATATATTCTAAGTCTACAGTTATTACAGAATGGATTGTTAAAGGAGTTTTCGTACTTCAAAATTACAGTTTAATAACTTTTGAAAATGAGAATCTTTGAAATTGTTACGTTAAACAACTTGCCTTTCGTGCAAGGGATTCAAGACAAGTAACAACAGCTGCAAGGTTTTGCTGTTCCCATAAATCTACGGTTTGGAAGCATTCCTGAACGGCCACACCCAGTTTCTGAGCACCTTCTAGAAAGTAATTAATGTTCTCCATTTGTTTGAAAGCTGCTTTGGAGGTGTTTATTTTGTTCTCTGGAATTGTTCCGGGTTGGAGTGAGTTAATAAGCCTGCAGAATTAAAAAAAAATCTCGATAATTTTAAAAACTCGGTTTTAACAGATAATAATTTCTAAGTCAAAATTAAAAAGCAATTCAATTTCAAAATAAAAGCCATCATTCAAACTTTAGAAGTATATAACCGTAGTTATTCGAAAATATGAATTTATATCCTTTCAAAGGTTTGTTGATTTTAACGCAAAGATAAACGAGAGCTATCTGTGCCAGGCGTTCCTAATTTCGAAGTGTGTTTGTGTTTTCTAACAGCAAAGCCACATTGGGCTATCTGCTGGTCCACTGAATTTCGCAGGGAAAGCAGTTAATTAACAATAACTTTTTGGCTACTTTTTCAAATGCAGTAGTGGAAGTTGACGGTCACGCTGATAACAACCACATCCCAAACGAGCGCAATTTTTTTTTTCAGAGGGAACAACGGAACTTCAGCTCCACAGTCATGTTAATCACTTCAAAGTTCTTGACTATTTCAAAAGGATAATTTAAATTTACCCATTTATGAAAGTTTATTAATCTTTCAAGATAAATCCCAAAACATGCATCACATTTTACTCTCTTTCATGCATGTACGTTTAAAAATTTCAGGGTAAAGGCAATAAGATGAAACTCGCTATGGATTTTAAAGTTTGTTGTTCTTTTTAAATTCGCGCAAAGCTACACGAGAACTATCTGCGCTAACAGTCTTTAATTTAGTAGTCTAAGACTAGAGGGAAGGCAACTAGTCATCACCACCTACCGCCAACTCTTGGGCTACTCTTTTAGCAAAAAATAGTGGGATTATTTGTAACGTTATAATGCCCCCACGGCTGAAAGGGCAAGCATGATAGGGATTCGAACCCGCTGCCCTCATTTTACGAATCGAGTTTCATAACCACCTGTCCATGCTTGGATTTTAGTGTTTCTTATGTTCTGAAGAACGTATCCACGTTATAATTATGAAGATTATTGTACCTTGTTTGACAGACACATTTCTGAAGGCACGGTATGGCCAGGTAGTTAGGATGCTTGATTCGTAAACTGAGGCTTGTAAGTTCGAATCACCATCCCACGAAGTATGCTCGCCTTCTCAGCGATGGGGCATTATAATGTGACGATCAATCCCAGTATTCTTTGATAAAAGAGTAGAACAATAGTTGGCGGTGAGTGGTGATGACTAGCTGCCTCATCTCTAGTCTTTGATTGCTAAATTAAGGACAGCTAGCGGAGATAGACCTCTTGTAACTTTACGTAAAATTAAAAATGAGCCGAACCACATTTCTGAAATTTATTTAAATAATCATCTTTCAGTATACAATCCACAAGAAACTCTACTTAATGTTAACCAAAGTTATTAAAAAATGTCTTCAATAATGACTTGAAACAGATACCTGCATAGTACTTGACCGTCCTTTAGCACTTCATGGAATTCGGTCCGTTCTCCACTTGTATTGATGTCCAACCCGGTAATTTCTCTCACCCATTCCAATATCCTACCAGCTAATTGTGAGTCGAATTTTTTCTGAACCTGAAATGAAAAATAGTAAATGTTACATAAATCTGATCCTTAAAGCACTTAGAATATCTTATATTTATCGATCTTTGGTGACGTTCTCAAAGAAGGAAAAGACCTGCACTACAACAAGTGCCTCCCGACGAGGTAAAACTTTTTCACCATTTTGATCACTTTCTGTTAGTTTTCCGCCACCACTCGACAAGCACATTTGCTCAGGATCAAAGTTTATTTGGTTAGATGGATTATAGCAACCACGTATAGTCCTAGTTGAAATGTTATTATTATACCTGCTTTAATTTACAAATAAATTTACAATACGCAATAACTAAAAAAAAAAGTGTGATATATTTTTGTTCAGTGTATTTGGATACATATATATACATGGCGTCAGAAAATGAATTTACCAAAAAGAAAATTGAATAACATTTGTATTATTTCAGATAACAACAAAGCTCAAAATAAAACATCTTCTAAAGGCTTGTGAGTTTTATTTTATTTAATTAATAAACCTTTATATTTTCTCTATCATTAGCTATTATCAACCTAATTCTTTCTGAGAACATGTTTTCCAACCCGATTGTAGGGATGGATAAGACAACATCACAAATAAGAAGTTTCAGTTTCTTGTTTTGTTATGATAGACATTCGTTGTAAAAAGATCCAAAGGGATGAAATCAATATAACACATTCATAAATTTGTTCGTTTGTTTTCGAAAAATTTCGCGCAAAGCTATACGAGGGTTATCTGCGCTAGCCGTCCCTAATTTAGCAGTGTAAGACTAGAAGGAAGGCAGCTAGTCATCACCACCCACCGCCAACTCTTGAGGTACTCTTTTACCAACGAATAATGGACTTGACTGTAACATTATAACACCCCCACGGCTGAAAGGGCGAGCCTATTTGGTGCGACGGGAATTTGAACCCGCTACCCTCAGATTACGAGTCGATCGCCTTAACCCACCTGGCCATGCCAGGCCCATTCATAAGTAATGTAGGTAAAAACGATGATAATTAACTCCAATAAAACAAACAAGCCTTCAGAAGATACTTTGTTTTGAATGTTGTTGTTAACTCAAATTATAGAAAAGTTTTCAACTTTTTTTTGTGTGTATTAATTTTGGACCACCCTGTATGTGTGTGTAAGTTTGTCGATAAATAAGGAGCGTCAACCTATGGGGAAAAATCATTTATTTATATATGATATGAAGCACAGTCGTAAAAACTGAAATTAAATAGTAGTGTGATAAAAATAATAAGAACATTACAATAAAAGTTTTTTTAAAGAAATAAGACTCAGAAGAAAGAATGCTTCCTAATAACAGTTAACATAAAAGGGAAGAGAAATGTCACTTAGATTTAACCAGGCATCATAGAGAAGTTACTGCTGAATTAGACACTTCTGGGGTATTGGTTTAAATAACTTGGGTCCTGGGTGGCCAGGTGGCTTAAGGCGTTCGACTCGTAATCTCAGGGTGTCGGGTTCGAATCCCCGTAGAAACCACACATGCTCGCCCTTTCAGCTGTGGGAGCGTTATAATGTTACGACCAATCCCACTATTCGTTGGTAAAGGACTAGTCCAAGATCTGGTCTTAAACTGCTAAATTAAGGACGGCTAGTTTCCAGAGAGACAGAATATAATAATTATATTTACATGACTGTTGTAACTTCCAATAATTTTGAATCAGTGTTAGAAAATAGTTTTTGTGCTAAGCAAACGATTCGAGTATGAAGCAAAAATATATCTAAGATTCTTTGTTACTTGTTCTAATATATGCTAGTTTTGAACTAACATATTAAATAAAACTTAATTAATATCTTTGACAACTAATTGGACTGAAGGAAGTACTATAATAGGAAACATAATATCTGAAAAAAAGAAACGTTGGGAAAAGTTTTCATTTTGATTTTATTACATATTTTTTCTTCTTGAATCTAGAATCTTCCTTAATAGTTATTTAAATATTTAACTGAAGCTTGAGCCTTGATACTTCACTTCAAGTTTCATGTTTTTGTTTCTTGATAATATCATAAAAGTTATCACGCACATCTTGTTTATCTTAAACTGTTTACGTTCATTAATGATATGTTACTTTTTAAAATCTTATCCACTTAGTTTCTTTTACGTTCTAACAGATTAGTCATAGAAAAGAAACTGCTAACATCATGACAGTGCACATATATATGATTGTCTTTCTTCATTTAGTTAAGAAGAATTATTAGTTGCTATTATTTGATGTTATAGAGAGTTAGAAACTAAGAGCATTTTAATACGTCTTATTAATTATCACAATCCAATTACTGTCATTAGTGTATATTTTATTTTTAAATATTTAAGTTGTAATTACTTTTCGATTAAACTTTCTCGCCGCCAGTGTTTAAAAGCTATTAATAAGAATTGTATTGTTGAAGATAAGAATAAATATTCTAGAAAGTTTCATACAATACAACAGTTGGACAACACCATTTGTGGTTAGTAGTTATCATACGAATATTTATGCTTTAAGTTGTAATTATTTAGTTTGTAATCTTCTTCCTGTCTAAAAGTTATTTATAAATATTGTACTGTTCGAAGTAGTCTTCCGGAAAACGAGATAAAATACAGTAGTTAGACGACATTACGACATTTGTTTGTTTGTTTTTGAATTTCGCGCAAAGCTACTCGAGGGCTATCTGCGCTAGCCGCCTCTAATTTAACAGTGTAAGACTAGAGGGAAGGCAGCTAGTCATCACCACCCACCGCCGACTCTTGGGTTACTCTTTTACCAACGAATAGTAGGATTGGCCGTAACATTATAGTGCCCTCACGGCTGAAAGACCGAGCATGTTTGGTGCGAAGGGGGTTAGAACCCGCGACCCTCAGATTACGAGTAGAACGCTTTCACCCACCTGGCCATACTGGGCGTCTACAACATTTGTGACCAGGAGTTATGAACATGTACAACATTTGTGACCAGGAGTTATGAACATGTACAACATTTGTGACCAGGAGTTATGAACATGTACAACATTTGTGACCAGGAGTTATGAACATATTTGCCAATACTTCTTTTGATTCAAAAAAGGTGATAACTTTTTAAAGAAGACGACAAAAATGTAACATGTTTCAGTCAAAACTAAAATTCGTTAGCAAATCACTACAAAAACAGTTTTTACCAGTTAGTAACACACATTATAAAGAGTACATTGCACTGGAAGCGTAACATTTTGTAACAAGAGTCACATCTATCTCATATTCAGAGCACGGATTGGAGATAATATCAATTGTTTAATGTACACTTTCTTCTATATAAACTATTACTATAACTTATAAAAATAATATGAATATTAATATTCACTCTGAACACTGGAACTGGAAATGAAAAATGAAGAATATTAAACATTGCAACATCTTACTGTTCCATCTGTAAACTCGCAAAGATACATATGAGCTATCTATGGTAAGTATTGTACGATTAATAGTGTAACTATTTATCTATTTTCAACTATTTTTAGATAGATTTTTAATTACATTATGTGCTCATTATAAAGAAGTACAGTTGAGGTATAAATGAAAATTTCTTTCATCGTATCAACTAGTTTAAACATCTCATCAATCAATCAGTTATGACATTTTCAGATCATGATGCAGCTCAGACATTAACCATTTGGATGTAATATAAACACTTGATTTAATGTTTGAACTCTAGTCTAGGGAAACGTTCATTAACCTGCAAGTTGAATATACTGGCCCTATTTATCTCAAATTACATTACTTACACTTATTTTCACGTAGTTTAAAGAGGAAATGGAACTAGATTGGTGCTTTTTATAAGTGAAAGATGATGACTTTCCTCAAAATTTTGTTTTATTTATAAACATTGTCTAATAACCCCGATAGACTGTTTCAAGTATATTGATGACAAATATACTTATAATCGCCATAGTTCAGTTACGAAAATAATTGTTTGGATTTGGTTTGTTTTGAACTTCGCGTAAAGCTATATGACGGCTATCTTCGCTAGCCGTCCATAATTTAGCAGTGTAAAACTAGCTGAAAGGCAGCTAATTATCACCACCCACCGCCAACTCTTGGGCTACGTTTTTACCAACTAATAGTGGGGTTGACCGTCACATTATAACGCCCGCACGGCTGAAAGGACGAGCATGCTTGCTGGGACGGGGATTTGTACCCGCGACTGTCAGGCTACGAGTCGAGTGACAAAATTTTGTGAACAATTAAACCTGTTATAAAAACGTTAACTAAAATATGTAGTAAAGCCATGTATTATTTAACCTCCCATGCCTGCATTCAAGAGTTAATTCAATCGGTTATTAATTACAAATATTATACTTTTTTGTAGATAATATTCTATTTCCTTGTGTTTGTAAATTTTAAACTGAGATTTTAACGTTTCATATTGTGTACATCCATTTCAATTTCCAACTCTTAAAGTGTGTGTTTTCTTACAGCAAAGCCACATCGGGCTATCTACTGAGCCCACCCAGGGGAATCGACCCCCTGATTTTAGGGGTTTAAATCTGGAAACATACCGCTGCACTAGCGGGGTACTAACTCTTCAAGAAATACTCACTTATATTCTTATACAGTTCTTCCACGAATGATTTTAGGTCTAACTCATAGATAATTTATGGCGTACAGAATCTGTGAGGCAGACTTTTCTAATTCTTCTAATATAAATGATATATATATATTTTTTAAATCGCACGAAACTTTACCCTCATAAGTTGTTGGTTTTAATTAAGCACAAAGCTACACAACTGGCTATCTGTGCTCTGCCCACCTCTGCTCTACCGCTGAGCCACTGGGGGGCTTATCCACATAAGAACAAAATACTATGCATTTACTGTTATTGCCTTATCAATAATATTATTGCATTTTAAACCTATATTGTACACACCACAAGTAAGTGATGTTAAATAATCTGTATATACATGGTGAATGATGTCAAAGAACCTGTTTATACATAGTGAATGGTGTTAAAGAATTTGTATATACATTCTGAGTAGTGTTAAAGAACCTCTGTACACACATAGTGAGTAATGTTAAAGAACCTGTATACACATAATGAGTGGTGTTAAAGAACCTGTATGTACATAGTGAATGGTATTAAAGAACTTGTATATACATTCTGAGTAGTGTTAAAGAACCTCTGTATACACATAGTGAGTGATGATAAAGAACCTGTATACACATAATGAGTGGTGTTAAAGAACCTGTATGTACATAGTAAGCGATGTTAAAGAACCCGTATATAGATAGTGAGTAGTGTTAAGGAACACCCTCTTTCATCCTCAGTACGTTATTCCTTTTTATTATCAAACACAAATCTGCACAATTAAATTATATAAGAATTTTATGATGCTAAAACAATATTAACTTAAAAAGTCTTATACTTAATGAACAACATTTCAACAAGTTAACCCCTGCTGGAAATTCAAAGAAAAACTGGTATAATTTGTTTTGTTAAATGTTTTGATAAAGTGTCTCAGCACGAATATCGAAATTTTGTACAAAAAGCATTAAAAGACAACTCCTTTCCATCCAAATATGGGTGAATAAACATATACCATTTATTGCATGTTAAACTGAAACATATATTAATAATATTTGTTTCCCTCTTTTGTGAGCAATAATAAATTCTTACAAGTTTGAAAAACAGAGAAATGAAAGGTTGTGAAATAAGTAAAATTAAATATGAAATATTAAACAAAGAAATATTTTATTGTAAATCTATTTTAACTGGTAGTGGTAATCTGAATTAACACTGATACGAAGAAGATTCTCTATCAGGGTTTGAGACATCTCAATAAATGTATTTTAAGCGTTCATAAAATGTATGAGCACTCATATTCAGTATTCTAAGTATTTTTTAAATTAAATATTAATTAAAGTTTTGTTAGAAATCCTCTCATGGCTTATCCTGTGTAATAAACACGATTCAGAATGTGATGCTTACCCTTTCATAAGCTTCAGCGGCTAAACCGGATTTGTATGCTCTGTTTTGGGCCATTCTTTCAGTTCTCAGTTCAATAAAATGTTTTAGCTAGGTCCGATCTTGTGCGCAAGGCGGCAAAACGTATTCTGTATGGTTGAAAAGACTGATGAAACTAGTCAGACACGCCGGTTCGTGTGCCACTTAATACTGCCCCAATACCAACAGAAAGATAAAGTTGTCACGTGACTCTATCGAAAAACCAATTGAATAACACCTAAAAATGAGTCATACTGACCCTAACTCTTCCTTAAAGCCATGTGTATGGTCTAGTAACGTTACTAACGTATAGTTACTGCCTATTGTTTATCATTATTATTACGTTACAGTATTTCTGTGTCAGTAATCCAGCAAATAGGTTAGGGAATGTGGCATTTTCCAACAACATCAGAGAGATTTACTTTCTATATAATGGTGACCTATTTCGTTCAATAGCTATTTCGAAGTGAGTTTCAGTTACAACTAGACAAGTTTAATACTTAAAAAAGTACATTTGTTTGTCCAGATGTTTCAATATGTGATGATATTGCAAGTTGTTATTTTCTTACTTAACCTGTAACTTCACCTCATTAAAAATGTGGTTAGTTTTTTACCTGCAGTAAACTGACAATATTTGTTTCAAAAACTGAAGACGTGCACAAAGCATTTTAATAAAATGGTTATAGTAGAAGCTCATTGAAGAATTAATGGCTAAACACTGGTAATATTTGTATATTGCGATTCTTTATGCTAATTTTGAAGTTTCATAAAGTTTGTTTAGCACGAAGCTACACTAGAAGTTATCCTATAGTTATCCATCAAATGAATCGAATTCTGAATTCTAACATTATACACCCTCATTCTTGACATCGAGATATCGGGGAACAAGCTGCTGTTTTTTTTTTTTTTCTGTAAACATCACAAACAGGATCTGTAGTTAGTTCTGAGAACTTAAAGTAATAAAGAAAACACACTATTTTGAAATATAAATCTGAAGATGAATACGGATCGTTTGTTACCAAACTGTTTACACGTAAGGCCTAAGTTACGAAAATAAGTTAAATAATTTATTAAAAGCCAAATTTTCGGGAACTAACTAATAAAATATTTGTAATCAAATTTATTCTTGTCATCAAATTGAAAACTTTCATTAACTGATTAGGGTAAGAATAAGTTGACTGTTTTCAGATTCTCTTTCAAAGGAGTTAAAAATAAGGGCCGCATTCTCAACTGAATAGTCTTCCCTATATTTCCTAATTTATTTTTCTGTCATCTCGCTCAATCGCTCTATAAAACATGCTAGGCTACGTTAATGTGTTGTATGTATTTCTATTTTGTTGTTTATATATATATACATTTAAATGTCTATATACATCTCCATTTTCTAGTTTTACATTAGTTTACTAGTTTAGATATACTTAAGTATGTATTATATATATTTATCTGTCCATACCTCACTTTAAAAACATGTCTAGAAATCTTACTTTGCATATCTGTTTGGACAGACATTTGACTAGCCAATGAATATTTGTTGATATCATTCCTACAAAAAATGCTAAACATTTCGGATGAGATCCACCTCTTTTCAGACAACATCCGGGACTCTGCCAAGGGTAAAAGGTTAGTAATGGCGGACTGCTTTAAGTCACTGACAAGAAGGGGAATCTAAATTATAAGATCTCATGGAAGCCATAAACCATATTGTATTTCGTTTTGCCTTCAAAGAATTAAAATACACAAAACAAACAAACAAAAACGTAGCTACGCACATATATCTTACTGGTGTTACTCTTTGTAATTATGATAAACGCGGTTTTTAGAGTTGTGTGCCTGCAGACTTGCCGCTGATCCACTGGGGGGGGGGGGCTAGATAAGAATATATTTAAGAAATCGTGTTTTTTTTTGTTTTTTTTACTATAACCCTAGCTGATAAATTAAATATGTTCACTAATTTATGCGATAAGGTTGAAAAACAAATACCATTACTAGTTTAAAACTCCATACTACCTCCACAACGGCGACCCTAGGGGTCTTACAACGCTAGAAACTCGGTTTTGAAAACCATGGCTGTCACTAAATTTTACCATTCACAAGTGTAACTTAAACTACAATCAAACAAACAACATACTCCATAACTAAACATCTCCCGCTGCAACAGCGGTAAGTCTACGGATTTACAACGCTAAAATCAGAGGTTCGATTCATTTCGGTAGAATGACCGACATGGCCAGATGGTTAACGCACTCGATTCGTAATCCGAGGGTCGCTGGTTCAAATTCCCGTTACACCAAACATGCTCGCCCTTTCAGCAGTGAGGGCATTATAATGTTACGATCACTCCCATTATTCTTTGGTAAAAGAGTTGGCGGTGGGTGATGATGATTAGTTGTCTTCCTTCTAATGCTAAATTAGGGACGGCTAGCGCAGATAGCTCTCGTGTAGCTTTACGCGAAATTCAAATCAAACAGACACTTCGGTAGGCACAGCAGATAACTCGATGTGGCTTTTCTATAAGAAAAAAAAACATACAAACACACCCAAAACGAAACATTACTTATTCTACTCAGTCAGAGAAGTGGATAACTTTTCGGGTTATTACACTTTACCAAAGCCGAAAGAAAATCTGTGCAATATACACCGATTTTACTAAAAAGAAAACTAAAGAAGTTTTGCATTCAAAAATAAAAATAAAATTATAAAGACTCGTTTTGAAGGTATTAAATATGTGTTGTTATTATAGGTTGAAGTGTATCTAATTCAGTACAAAACTTCTACTTTTGTTTTTTTATGTACATTTTAAATCGCTTAGCAATTTGCTCAAGACTATTCTGGAAATAAACCAGACCAGTAATTTTGTGCTACTCGTCATCTGTTTTTAAATAATAAAGGAGTTAATATTTTTCGTATGTGTAAAACGAAATATTAATCTTGGTTGTTGTAAAGCCCAAAGCCACTGGGGAATAATAGAATATTAATATTAAATTATTGATAAAATTACATATGATTTATGGATGAAACATTATATCGTTTACAGTTTTCTTATTTTGTTCACAGTATTAACGTACTATTTGTTTTAGATTTACCTGTTTAAGTAATTCACTCTTAACTATTATTAGAAGACGTTTATGATTTTAATTTTCTGAACACTATTCAGGGTATGAAGTTAGGCTTGAAAATTAAGCCTAAAGTCTCACACGAATCTCAAATGTACCACTTAACTCATATTTCGTGTTAAGATTTTAGATAAATTGATGTGATATGTAGACTATACCTGACAAGATAGAAAATGTAAGTATTATTGTTTCACAGTGAGTTTCTTCTCATCAGTAAGTAAAGAAAATAAAGATTTCGTAAATATCAAAATGTCAAATCAAGTGTTTGCCAGTGCATCGATCTCTAATGTTAGGTTTAAGGTCCATATGTTTTGAATCAATTTTTCGCAGCGGAAAGGAAGAATTTTTATAAATCTCTTATTTGAGATTTGTGAAAATCGATAAACTTTGTTTCGTCTCAGTCACTAATGACATAACACAATTTTATACATATGTATCTTGTTCTTAAATATGTTACGAAATAAACTAACGACAAATAAACTATCACCCTTAGTTTGTTTGTGTTTTTTGGAATTTCGCACAAAGCTACTCGAGGGCTATCTGTGCTAGCCGTCCCTAATTTAGTAGTGTAAGACTAGAGGGAAGGCAGCTAGTCATCACCACCAACCGCCAACTCTTGGGCTATTCTTTTACCAACGAATAGTGGGATTGATCGTAACATTATAACGTCCCCACGGCTGGGAGGGCGAGCATGTTTGGCGCGACGTGGGCGCGAACCCGCGAATTACGAGTCGCACGCCTTACGCGCTAGGCCATGCCAGGCCATCACCCTTAGAATCATCAACCTTATTATCGAAATGATCAGGATAATGAGTGTATCAGTTCAAAGAAAGTTTAATCAATGACCATATTAATTTCATCATAGAAAAGCTTGCTTAGCAATGAGACTTCACTAAACTTTCAAAGTTATTTAAAAATATTAATATATATATGTGTGTATGTATGTACGTATGTATAAATGCTTAGAAATCGTGCATTTGACATTTAATTCATTTTATGTTATCTAATACTTTTAACTGAGTGATGGTTTAAACATTTGCTTATATAATAAAAGTTATATTGTTTGATGGTTTATTTATATTTAATTATGAACCTGGCATGTCTAGGTAGTTAGGGCGCTTAACTAGCAATCTGAGGGTCGTGAATTTGAATCCCGGTCAGAACAAGTATTTTCGCCCTTTCAGCCGTGGAGGCGTTATAATGTTACGGTCAAAGAGTAGCCCAAGAGTTGGCGGTGATGACTAGCTGCCTTCCCTCTAGTCTTACACTGCTAAATTAGGGAAGGCTAACGCAGATAGCCCTCGTTTAGCTTTGCGCGAAATTCAGAAAAAACAAATATCTAATCACAAGTCTAAGAATTGGTTGTAAATTTAGCAGCTGGAATTTTAAACGTTTGTTTATTATGTGAGAACGTTTACTGTGTGTGTGTTTTCTTATAGTAAAGCCACATCTGTCTATCTGCTGATTCCACCGAAAGGAATCGAACCCCCTGATTTTAGCTTTGTAAATTCATAGACTTACAGCTGTACTAGCTGGGGAAACGTTTACTATATGAACAATGTAACATATGTGCTTTAAATATATATATCGTAAAAAACAATGGGTTAAAAGAACTGCACTGATAAACAAAACCAATAACCTATCAATCTTTTATATTGATTATGAGATGATGAATATCGGAATATATTTTCAAGAGTTCTGAGAAAACCGAAAAGTGATATTTTGATCGGTTGGTCAACGTCTAGCGGGAAATTCGATGCTTTCAGTGCTGTCACATTTATATAACAATGAAAACTATTTACATACAAATTTGTCGTGTAATGCCCAGACTAATTAATTTCCAAGCTAAATTTAATTCTGAGCGAAACTTTATTGTTACTATACGCAAAATCGAAAAAAACAAAAAGCCTGCCAAGTACTCTCTGAAATTTAATTAGATTTGACGATAGTCCTTGAAGCTTGTTGGTTAAGTTCAACTACGCCTGCCAGGTAGTCGTTAAAGTTCAATCTGTCTGATATTTCTTTTAGTATCTTAGTCTAATGGCCATTATAACTCAAATAAACCTGGCAGGCAATGTTTGAAGTTCAACTTTATATACCTATTTATTATTCGTTGATTTTCGTGTCCTCTGTTTAATAGTGGGGAAAATTTAAGTACACCTGTCAGGTAGTCCCTGAAAATCGACTACATCTATCTGATAGCAGTTGTATGTTTTACTAATCCTAATCTATAGCGTCGAAACTGGATTATTCAAGACTGGCAATATTTTAAGCTTTATCACACCTATCTAGAATTTATTCAGAACTAGGACACCATGCACGTGTAGCAGTAGAAAGTGTGATGATATTAATATACAAGCCCTTATTCAGAACTAGGACACCATGCACGTGTAGCAGTAGAAAGTGTGATGATATTAATATACAAGCCCTTATTCAGAACTAGGACACCATGCACGTGTAGCAGTAGAAAGTGTGATGATATTA
Source organism: Tachypleus tridentatus (assembly GCF_004210375.1). Classification (NCBI taxonomy): domain Eukaryota; kingdom Metazoa; phylum Arthropoda; class Merostomata; order Xiphosura; family Limulidae; genus Tachypleus; species Tachypleus tridentatus. The sequence continues at coordinate 52,377,390 of NC_134834.1, read as the reverse complement.
ATATACAAGCCCTTATTCAGAACTAGGACACCATGCACGTGTAGCAGTAGAAAGTGTGATGATATTAATATACAAGCCCTTATTCAGAACTAGGACACCATGCACGTGTAGCAGTAGAAAGTGTGATGATATTAATATACAAGCCCTTATTCAGAACTAGGACACCATGCACGTGTAGCAGTAGAAAGTGTGATGATATTAATATACAAGCCCTTATTCAGAACTAGGACACCATGCACGTGTAGCAGTAGAAAGTGTGATGATATTAATATACAAGCCCTTATTCAGAACTAGGACACCATGCACGTGTAGCAGTAGAAAGTGTGATGATATTAATATACAAGCCCTTATTCAGAACTAGGACACCATGCACGTGTAGCAGAAGAAAGTGTGATGATATTAATATACAAGCCCTTATTCAGAACTAGGACACCATGCACGTGTAGCAGTAGAAAGTGTGATGATATTAATATACAAGCCCTTATTCAGAACTAGGACACCATGCACGTGTAGCAGTAGAAAGTGTGATGATATTAATATACAAGCCCTTATTCAGAACTAGGACACCATGCACGTGTAGCAGTAGAAAGTGTGATGATATTAATATACAAGCCCTTATTCAGAACTAGGACACCATGCACGTGTAGCAGTAGAAAGTGTGATGATATTAATATACAAGCCCTTATTCAGAACTAGGACACCATGCACGTGTAGCAGTAGAAAGTGTGATGATATTAATATACAAGCCCTTATTCAGAACTAGGACACCATGCACGTGTAGCAGTAGAAAGTGTGATGATATTAATATACAAGCCCTTATTCAGAACTAGGACACCATGCACGTGTAGCAGTAGAAAGTGTGATGATATTAATATACAAGCCCTTATTCAGAACTAGGACACCATGCACGTGTAGCAGTAGAAAGTGTGATGATATTAATATACAAGCCCTTATTCAGAACTAGGACACCATGCACGTGTAGCAGTAGAAAGTGTGATGATATTAATATACAAGCCCTTATTCAGAACTAGGACACCATGCACGTGTAGCAGTAGAAAGTGTGATGATATTAATATACAAGCCCTTATTCAGAACTAGGACACCATGCACGTGTAGCAGTAGAAAGTGTGATGATATTAATATACAAGCCCTTATTCAGAACTAGGACACCATGCACGTGTAGCAGTAGAAAGTGTGATGATATTAATATACAAGCCCTTATTCAGAACTAGGACACCATGCACGTGTAGCAGTAGAAAGTGTGATGATATTAATATACAAGCCCTTATTCAGAACTAGGACACCATGCACGTGTAGCAGTAGAAAGTGTGATGATATTAATATACAAGCCCTTATTCAGAACTAGGACACCATGCACGTGTAGCAGTAGAAAGTGTGATGATATTAATATACAAGCCCTTATTCAGAACTAGGACACCATGCACGTGTAGCAGTAGAAAGTGTGATGATATTAATATACAAGCCCTTATTCAGAACTAGGACACCATGCACGTGTAGCAGTAGAAAGTGTGATGATATTAATATACAAGCCCTTATTCAGAACTAGGACACCATGCACGTGTAGCAGTAGAAAGTGTGATGATATTAATATACAAGCCCTTATTCAGAACTAGGACACCATGCACGTGTAGCAGTAGAAAGTGTGATGATATTAATATACAAGCCCTTATTCAGAACTAGGACACCATGCACGTGTAGCAGTAGAAAGTGTGATGATATTAATATACAAGCCCTTATTCAGAACTAGGACACCATGCACGTGTAGCAGTAGAAAGTGTGATGATATTAATATACAAGCCCTTATTCAGAACTAGGACACCATGCACGTGTAGCAGTAGAAAGTGTGATGATATTAATATACGAGCCCTTATTCAGAACTAGGACACCATGCACGTGTAGCAGTAGAAAGTGTGATGATATTAATATACAAGCCCTTATTCAGAACTAGGACACCATGCACGTGTAGCAGTAGAAAGTGTGATGATATTAATATACAAGCCCTTATTCAGAACTAGGACACCATGCACGTGTAGCAGTAGAAAGTGTGATGATATTAATATACAAGCCCTTATTCAGAACTAGGACACCATGCACGTGTAGCAGTAGAAAGTGTGATGATATTAATATACGAGCCCTTATTCAGAACTAGGACACCATGCACGTGTAGCAGTAGAAAGTGTGATGATATTAATATACAAGCCCTTATTCAGAACTAGGACACCATGCACGTGTAGCAGTAGAAAGTGTGATGATATTAATATACAAGCCCTTATTCAGAACTAGGACACCATGCACGTGTAGCAGTAGAAAGTGTGATGATATTAATATACGAGCCCTTATTCAGAACTAGGACACCATGCACGTGTAGCAGTAGAAAGTGTGATGATATTAATATACAAGCCCTTATTCAGAACTAGGACACCATGCACGTGTAGCAGTAGAAAGTGTGATGATATTAATATACAAGCCCTTATTCAGAACTAGGACACCATGCACGTGTAGCAGTAGAAAGTGTGATGATATTAATATACGAGCCCTTATTCAGAACTAGGACACCATGCACGTGTAGCAGTAGAAAGTGTGATGATATTAATATACAAGCCCTTATTCAGAACTAGGACACCATGCACGTGTAGCAGTAGAAAGTGTGATGATATTAATATACAAGCCCTTATTCAGAACTAGGACACCATGCACGTGTAGCAGTAGAAAGTGTGATGATATTAATATACAAGCCCTTATTCAGAACTAGGACACCATGCACGTGTAGCAGTAGAAAGTGTGATGATATTAATATACGAGCCCTTATTCAGAACTAGGACACCATGCACGTGTAGCAGTAGAAAGTGTGATGATATTAATATACAAGCCCTTATTCAGAACTAGGACACCATGCACGTGTAGCAGTAGAAAGTGTGATGATATTAATATACGAGCCCTTATTCAGAACTAGGACACCATGCACGTGTAGCAGTAGAAAGTGTGATGATATTAATATACGAGCCCTTATTCAGAACTAGGACACCATGCACGTGTAGCAGTAGAAAGTGTGATGATATTAATATACGAGCCCTTATTCAGAACTAGGACACCATGCACGTGTAGCAGTAGAAAGTGTGATGATATTAATATACAAGCCCTTATTCAGAACTAGGACACCATGCACGTGTAGCAGTAGAAAGTGTGATGATATTAATATACAAGCCCTTATTCAGAACTAGGACACCATGCACGTGTAGCAGTAGAAAGTGTGATGATATTAATATACGAGCCCTTATTCAGAACTAGGACACCATGCACGTGTAGCAGTAGAAAGTGTGATGATATTAATATACAAGCCCTTATTCAGAACTAGGACACCATGCACGTGTAGCAGTAGAAAGTGTGATGATATTAATATACAAGCCCTTATTCAGAACTAGGACACCATGCACGTGTAGCAGTAGAAAGTGTGATGATATTAATATACAAGCCCTTATTCAGAACTAGGACACCATGCACGTGTAGCAGTAGAAAGTGTGATGATATTAATATACAAGCCCTTATTCAGAACTAGGACACCATGCACGTGTAGCAGTAGAAAGTGTGATGATATTAATATACAAGCCCTTATTCAGAACTAGGACACCATGCACGTGTAGCAGTAGAAAGTGTGATGATATTAATATACGAGCCCTTATTCAGAACTAGGACACCATGCACGTGTAGCAGTAGAAAGTGTGATGATATTAATATACAAGCCCTTATTCAGAACTAGGACACCATGCACGTGTAGCAGTAGAAAGTGTGATGATATTAATATACGAGCCCTTATTGGCCAAATACTATAGCTTCTTTTCTATTGCTTCAATGCTTAAAACCTCGCGAAAGGTACAAAAGTATACAGACAACAAAAAGAAGGCTAGAAAAAATGTGTAGAAAAGGTATACAGAGCGCTTTTAGGGCATTTTATTTCTTAGAAAATGAACTACGTCATCTTTTGATAACAAGAAATAGGGTACATTAAAACGAAAAATGAAACGAAACACCTTAATTGTTTTCTAAACTATGTTCTTCAGATGAATTCTATAAAGATTAGCGCTATTTAACATTAACTGCAAAGTGCTTAAAATAATCCACTTTATTGTCGTTCTCTAAACAACTTTACACACAGGAATAAATTTACTTCAGAGCAGCAACTGAAATAAAAGTTACAGAATGGGAAACTGTTAGTCCTGATGATTTGTACGAGATGGTTCTTCATTTTTAATATTTGGTTTATTTACATAAAGCATCAACCGAATATGTATTTCATATAACATAAAAATAACAATAGAAGTTATGTGATTTCACATTCCCTCTCTATCATCTAAGCTGTATATATAATTTTATAGGATTTTTATTCTAATTTTTTCAAACTCTTTTAAGATAACAGTCAAATTTATAATTTTTTCTCCTGTCTTGTAAATTTTCATTTGAAGTTCTGGGATTTTCTTTCTCTTCTCTTATATTTTTTGAAATATCAGAAAATATATTCAATTTATTTGATATATTATCTTATTTAAAATGCCAAACAATTTATTGGGCTTTCGACCTTTTTTCTTTCATCATGTTAACTGTCAAGTACATGCTTACGTCTTTTTCTTGAAATATATTTGCAAAAGTTGTATAAATTCTTCGTTTTCTTCTGATATCTGAACTATTAATAATAGTTATCGATTTTCCTTTTGTGTCTCATTTGCTGAAATATCAAAGTTGCGGAATTTCATCCTTATACTCTTACAATACAATATAAAATGTAGGTTTACTTTCTTTCATCTTTTATATTAATTATTAACCAAGGTTATAGGATTTTTGTCTTTTTTTCTATCACCTTGGATATCAATAAAATTAGAGGATTCATTTTTTCTCTATAATTTAAAATATAAGTAAAAAATATGGAATCTTCCTTTAAAATATTTGCCAACATCATGTTGTTATTTTCTCTTCTAATTTTCTAAAATATCAGTTGTATAATTATTTCCCTCTCCTTGATCTTTTATACTAGTTGAACTATATAACTTGTCATTTCTCTTCTGTTATCTTATAAAATATCAGTTGTATAATTATTTCCCTCTCCTTGATCTTTTATACTAGTTAAACTATATAACTTGTCATTTCTCTTCTGTTATCTTATAAAATATCAGTTGTATAATTATTTCCCTCTCCTTGATCTTTTATACTAGTTAAACTATATAACTTGTCATTTCTCTTCTGTTATCTTACATACCAATCAAAGCTACATAACATATCTTAAATAATAGTAATATTTTTTATTTTATCTCATTTTAAAATACTAGGCAAAGTTATAGGACTTGTTGTTTCTTCTATCATCTAAAATGTCAGCCGAGGTTACAGGATATCTTCTATTTCCTCATTCTTTTAAAATACAAGCCGTTTAAGATAACCACTAAAATAACATAAAAAATTCTTGTTACCTTCTGTACCTTTCAAAGTATCCATCAAAATTAAAAATTATTTTTTCTTTGTACATTTAAAATATAATTACAGATTATAATCACATAATATTATAAAACCTCTGATAAATTTATCAAATATTTTGCTCCTCCTTTTCAGGTATCCAAGATGAAAAAATGTGAAAAGACCCGCTTTTCCTTTAATATATAAGATATTAACTAAAGCAAGAGAATTCCTAAGTTTTCCATTATGATCGTAAATAAAAATTAAAGTTGTATAAGTTTTTTCTTCTTAATATGGCCTGGCATGGCCAAGTGGTTAAGGCACTCGACTCCTAATTTGAGGGTCGCGGGTTCAAATTCCCGTCACACCAAACATGGTCGCCCCTTTCAGCCGTCGGGATGTTATATGTGACAGTCAATCCCACTATTCGTTTGTAAAAGAGTAACCTAAGAGTTGGCGGTGGGTGGTGATAACTAGCTGCTTTCCATCTAGTCTTACACTGCTAAATTAGGGACGGCTAGCGCAGATAGCCCTTGTGTAGCTTTGCGCGAAATTCAAAACAAATAAACAAATCTTCTTAATATCTTAAAAACCATTGTACAGAGGTTTATCATTCTCTTATAAGATCACAAATGCCAAACATAGGTAAAAACCTGGATCGGTTCAAAAGTAGAGCTTTGCATTTCGGAACTGGCAAATGCGATACCTCAAACTATTTTCCACTCTTTGAACTGTGTGTGCGTTATAAGAGTGACAGTTAATCCATCAACATGGAGGGTTTATAGTATGATACCTGATTCTCTCTGGTCAGTTGTTCAAAATGATAGAAAGTGACAGATATCCTTAGCAACTTTTCCAACTATAAAAATTTCTTGAATATCCAAAATATTGCACTAAAATATATATCTTCTGCATTTTCCACTATTTTCTAAAATTTCAATTAGATAAAACGATTTTTGCTTTAAAATACAAACCAAGATCATAATATTTATGTTTTCATTTATTATTTTAAATATATGTATAATAAAGTTCAATGACTTTCCGATTTCAGCTAAGGATTCTAAATTTTTCTCCGTTGTCTTCTAAAATCCGCTCTCCCCATGATAGTCATTGTATTTTTCTTTATTTTCTATCTTTTACAACAGGGGCGGGCAACTTACTTCTCATAGTGGCCACAACTGTGACTAATAAAAACAGCGTTGGCCACACTATTAAAAAAGAGAAAACAAAGATGTTCGTTTAATCAAAATAATTGCAATTCAACTAACCTTTAATGTGAAAATTGATGGGGTTTTCATCAGCAAGTTTCTTGAAATTTGACTTAATATCTGTGCTCAATGAGCATCTTTGCTCTGCCTCTAAATTTATGTCAGTAAGCAGAGATCTGTATCTAGCCTTGAGAAAATCTAGCGTAGAAAAAGTTGACTTGCACACCCATGTGGATCCAAACATGGAAAATACTTTTGAAATCGCTATATTTAAATGTGGAAGAATCTCATTTATCAGAATAGTTAGCCATATCTCTCTGATAAAACATTTTTATTTACCTTTAATGTGTTTTGTACTTTGCAGGGTAAGCATCTCGTCTTCAAATCCACACTTATCTTATCCACAGATAAGAAAAGATGTAATTTCCTTACTGAAATTTCCTAAGTCAAAATGAAATGGATTGTGCAAAAACTTAAATATCAATTTCAAATTTTTAAATTCGGAGAAACGTTATTCAAATTTTTGAGATAAATTTTTGATCCAGTTTACATAGAAATCATCTTTAGCATCAGAGAAATCATAGTCCTTATTATTTTCTAGAAAAAAAAGTATTCAACTTTGCAAAATGTGTCAAATTATTCTTTTGTAATTGTTGCCCAAGGAGGTTTAGCTTTAATTGAAATTTATGAATAGACTGTGATTGCTAGCTTATTATTTTACCTTTTCCCTGAAGCTTCGTATTCAAATTATTCAAGTGAGCTATCATGTCGCACAGAAAGTACAAATCACACTGTCATGACATTTCAGGGAAATTTTTATTCTTACCTTTTTCAACAAGATACTCGTTTATTTGAGGAAATAAGGAAATAAGTTGTTCCAAGACTTTTTCTCTACTTATCCATCTTACATTTGCAAAATCAGTAAGATCATTAAATGTACAGTCACTGCTTTTCTTCAAAGACTCAACAAACTGTCGATGGAGGAGAGAGAGTCCACTTTTAATATAATTCACAATTTTTACGACAATATCCATCAAAATTTTCAGTTCATCTCTTTCAGACATCTGAGCACATAATTTTTTCTGATGCAAAATACAATAAAAATATGGCAGCGTGGACTTCACATTATTTTCAATTAAATACTGCTTCAAAAGAGAAACAAATCCTAGTTTCATCGCAGTCATGGCGGGAGCACTGTCTGTTGTGACAGAAATCAGTTTTTAAAATTCAGATTGAATTTTTTTGACATTTCAAAAAATTTTCTAAAGATGTTTTTTCCACATGTTTGATCTCGTAATCCACAAAGGCTAAGCATTTCTTCCCTCACTTGAAGATCTGAAATTACATATCGAACCCAAAATATCAATAGTGCAGTGTCACTAACATCTGTTGACTCATCTAGTCCTAAAGAAAAATACAGTCTTTTAGTTGTTCAGGCAACTGATTTCCTATGTCATTCGCTAACTATAGCATTCTGCGAACAATTGTTCTTCTATTTAACTGCAAATTATTTACCTTTTAAAGAATATCATCTTTTATTTTTGAATCATATTTCTCCAACAGAGTTTCAATGACCACAATCAATATTTCTTTTAGTAGTTCAGCATCAGAAAATTATTTATTTTTGAGCTAGAATTCAAGCTACCTTATAGCTAGCTAACGTAACTAGTTCTATTCATAATAAAAATATTTTTAGGCCTCCCATTTGTTCATGAAGTTGTGCTTCAGACAGCTAATTTCATTCGTAAGATTTTTGCTACGAACTGGAAAATTTATTTCAAATTCGTTGTGAAAAATTGTTGAAAGTGTTGTTTAAGGTTGTATACTTAATTTTCTTAAAAAACATTGTTACACAGAAGACGCACTGGTTTATTATCTGTTTCAATCATTACAAATTTTAACTCCAATCTTTCATTAAGTTCTTGTTTCACGTTTCTCCAGTCACGCGCCATTTTCTTTTCTTCAGTAATGCCAGAATGAATTAAATTGTCTTTATTTTTTAAATGTTCACCATCATCTGGATTCTTTCGTTTTCAATTTATCCTCTTATCCATATCATGGGATTAAAAATAAAATATATTTAAACACTTGAAAGTTGCAAAATAAAAATAAGTTTGCAAACGCATGCAAGACAATGCACACTCGATAACAATAATTTAAACCAGACTGACGTTACAAAATGGGCAGAGTCTGTGGCAGTGATGAAGCGAGCGACATTAGTGATGACCTGAGGCAGTGCAATTGCTGATTACCAAATTTGCGATACAAAAGAAATGATGAAAAAAGTTGATTCCTAAACTCCAGCTGGTCACAACTGTGCTATCCATTGGGCACATGTGGCCAGTACCCATGGAGTTGCTCATCCCTGTTTTAAAACATCATCATCAAATATATACATTTTGCTCTTCTTTTGTATAATCTAAAACCATAACCATAATTATAGAAGTCCCCTGGGAACTATACGGATTTACAACGCTAAAATTACGGGTTCGTTTCCTCTCGGTGGACACAGCAGATAGCCCGATGTGGCTTTAGTATAAGAAAAATACACACACACAAGTTATAGTATATTTTTTCATAACTAATATATAATTTCATTTCACATATTTTTTCTTCTACTCTGTCATCTGGGCAGGACATAGCTTAGTACTTATCGTACCCGGTTCGAGTCGCGATATAATGCTCACAAGTTTCAGACGTAATACATTTAACCGTTACAGTCAATCTTGCTATTAGGTTTAAACATATCTTTTATACAGTGACATTTGCTGTCGGGTCACCCTCCTTATGAATCATGGATGAAAATGCATGAACTTTGGAGTTTCTGACCTAGAATTTTACTCCATGTGTCGCAAAATGTTCCATTTCTTCTAAAATACCAAATACCCTCTACCATCCAAAACATCAATCAAAGTTATGGAATTTTGTCCTTCTTTACGTCTTAAAATTCAAAGAAACTATATTTAATTACATTATTTAAAATACTGAGGAGACTTTTTGCCCCTTTTTCAACATATGTTTTTAATAGGTCAGCAGGACCTTTAAGACTTGTAACGCTAAAATTCCTGGCTCAGTATATTACTAATTTGTATATTCAAAATCGTTTTAATGTAACGTACTGAAGTTTCTGGAATATGCTTTCAAGTAGATATTTGAAATTTTCTCAAGTTTATTAATTATGAATTTTCATAGAATATATTGAATAAATTTATAGTGAGAATGAATTTTTATAGTGAAATTAATCACAGGAAATTACAGAACATAAATATAAAAACTTACTGTTTAATTAATTTATTATGTTGTTGTTTTCATTTTTAGCGAAAATCTACACAATGGACTCTTTCACAGAAGGGAGTGAATCCTTTAGCGTTGTTAAGTCAGTAAGCTTTCAACGGAAGACTTTAATTGGTGAATTAAAATATACTCGATTCAATTAATTTTTCAACAAAATGATGATTTTCTTACGTACGTTTCAACAAATGGATTTTATTCGAATAAAAATCTGCTTTGTAGTGCCGGCGGACATAACCTGAATGCCTAAATTTATCATTTTTTTGGCAAGGTGACTCATTGTTTTCATTGAAAGGTCTAAAAGAGATTAAGTAGATATACCGTTCTATTTGCCTATTTCATTGCCTACTTTACACGCTACTATATAGGTTAGGGTGTGTAACCGTCAAGATGGCGCTGTTGATAATGTCTCAAGGTGTGTGTGACTTAGAGATTAGTTTTCGCATTTACAATCTTTATTTTATACTTATTATACTAATATTATAATAGATAATTAAAGGCCGATATATGTAGTCGATTTTTCTTTTTAAACGTTTGTGTCTTATTAATATTCTGTAACACTTATCAACATTACTATGTCAATTAAACGATTTGTTTTTATCACTTTTATCTTGCATAACTGTTTGTTTTGAAGTTCGCGCAAAGCTACTCTAAGCTAGCCGTCCCTAATTTAGCAGTGTAAAACTACAGGGAAGGCAGCTAGTTATCACCACACACCGTCAAATCTTGGGCTACTCTTTTACCAACGAATAGTGGGACTGACCGTAACATTATAACGCCCTCACGGCTGAAAGGACTAGCACGTTTGGTGCGACCGGGATTCGAACCCGCGACCCTCAGATTACCAGTCGCACGCCTTAACACACTTGGCCATGCCGGGCCTATCTTGTATAAAAGACCCTATATGGTAAAATTGTAAACCTCTTGTATGAAACACAAGATTTTAGTTATTATTGAGCTTTAATTTTATCGGTGAGTATAAAAAACAAAAAATAAACTGTTGTTTGAAATTTCCAATCAGAAAGACACTTTGGCACCATATGAAACAAAAGCCATGTTTAAGATTTCAAACCCACGTGTAGCTTTGCACGAAATTTAAAAACAAACAAATCAAGGCACAGACAAAGCCATAGATAATTTAGAGGCCCGGCATGGTTAGGAGGTTAAGGCGCTCGATTCGTAATCCGAACGTCGCGGGTTCGAATGCCTGTCACACCAAACATGCTCAGCCTTTCAGCTGTTGGGGCGTTATTATGTGACCATAAATCCCACTATTCGTTGGTAAAAGAGTAGCCCAAGAGTTGGCGGTGGGTGGTGATGACTATCTGCCTTCCCTCTAGTCTTACACTGCTAAATTAGGGACGGCTAGCACAGATAGCCCTCGAGTAGCTTTGTGCGAAATTCAAAAACAAACAAACAAACAAGAACTGTTAGCAGCATCCGACATCTACACGTCTAATCTTTACAGAATAACAGAAGTGAAACACATTTCTTCATTAGTTTACTCCCAGCCAACAACTACAAGAAAAATAAAAGTAGTGGATAGATAGATGTGCCCTGACAGTTGAAGAACTGTTTTATAATGTGCAAATACAGAAACGTTTCCTTCAAGTTAGGGTCCGTCGTTGTTTTATCAACTGTATGAACAGTTACTATATCAGACAAGGTTCCATGCCTAACGACATGCAGGTGATTAACAAGTGAAATTCCATACTTGCCATCTAACTGGGATCATAAAAATTGGTATTGGTAAAAAATTCGACTCTATATCACGTCGCCTACTGTTGTAACAAACTGTACTTTGCCGACTGACATGAATACCGCTATTTAGGCCAAGCATATCTATTGGTATTTTGGTTGGTATATTCTTTCCAATGTATGTAATTTTAACCGAGTTAAAATTAAATAAGATTTGTATTTTATATCACCAAATATACCGGAAAAGAAGTCAGTACAGTGTCAGTTAATATGGTGGTGGTATTTATATCTGAATTTATACCCTGTACCCAAAAGATACCATTCAAGTTGAAAATTTCATTTCCATGGTACGTTCTATCTTTAATGTACACAGCTCACTTGAAGTCATGTTAAATAATATTAGGTGATAAGATATGAAGTTGGTTGTTGGTGTTATTCTTTGATGACCAGTAATGGTAACATATATACTTGTACTAATGAATCACTTCTCACAAGACAATTGTACAGATCTCTTCTTTATTTTGCTTATTTCATAAGTGAGTATGTGTGAAGAAATAATGTTTGTTGTTGATGGAAAAGACGACGTTCGAACTCTTTATTTTTATTTACCTGTAGAGTATAGAATATATTTTTGTTATTTTCCAAATGGTTTATAGTCAGCCAACACTGAACAAACACTATAGAGCATCTACCTCTGTGCTGCGTACCAGTTGTCAGCAGATTGGTTACAGTTCGGTAATGCTTGCATTCTGAAGATTTTAAAAAGAAAGAAAATGTAAGAAAAGGTCAGGGTCATTTAGGTTTCACGCTCATTGGAATAACAATCGAAAGCTTAAGCTTCACTTGCAATATTAAATATTCTAATTTTAGATATTAGAGTCTGTGCGTTTCAGTACCAACTGTAACAAGTTACCTTTAAGTTAAATTTCTCTCTTAGAAACAAACGTTCAATAATATCACGACTTTACCTAAAAGTTGTGAAACAAGATTATTCAGACTTAGTTTTAAAACTACTTAAAAACTGTAAAAAGTACTTTTTAGGATACTAATTTAACAATGCAAATATGTCATACACATTACAAGTGCTGAGATTTGTCCTTGTGTTCTGGAACTGTGTGTTTTATTAAATTAACTTGATAATATTTTCTTGCTAGAACGAAACGTGTTTCTTTGTTAACTGATTCTTGTTTTACTTGTTTTGTAAATGACTGCTCACAATTTGTGTAGTTAACACGCTGGCATCGTGGCCTCTTTGCGCCGTCTTAAAGGCACTTATGCACTTCGTACCAATCAATACATTCTAACTTACTAGAAAAACAAACACATGGTTCTCTCAGGAATTTGAGGATTTATCATAACATGAGGATCTTTCTATATAATATTTAATTTCAATAAGACAATAAACAAAAACTTAGCATTTCATTTATTGTGTTGTTTATATTATGCTAAATAAGGAGTGTGTGTGTGTGTTTTTCTGTCTGTTTTTTTATTGCAAAACCACATCAGGCTATCTGCTGAGCCCATCGAGGGGAATCAAACACCTGATTTTAGCGTTGCAAATCCATAGACTTACCGCTGTACTAGCGGGGAACTTCCTCTTTCGGTGTACTCTTCCCTCTCTTACGGCGAGTAGAAACATCATTTTCTACGCAGCTAATGGTTAAATAAGGAATCTTCATATTAATAGATGAAAAAAGAACAGTTTGTAGCATGCTTTACTTTTAAAATATACTGAAAATATAACTGAAATGCTGACTGTGATGGTGTAAAGCACTTTTATTTAAGTTACTATTAGGTGAAAACTACCAGCTTAAAATATCCTTAATTTCGACTGTTTCTTATGGTTGTTTCGCGTTTTATGCAATAGACCAATTTAAACGTATTTGTGTCTAATTCTGGTTATTTTAACCATATTCATGTTATTTTAGAACACAAAATAATTCAGTTTTAGATCAACTCAAAAATAAAAACAGAAAATGTTTCTATAATCGCATTAAAGGATATCTGGTTTTTATAACTCCTAATCGACTAATCAGTATTGTTTAGAATAAACCAATCATAATCATTATCTTAAATATTAGCTAACATAATACAAGATAAGTAAACAATTGCGAATTTAAAATCAGATTCATAAACGAAGTAAGTAAACAAGGCTGTAGATACTGTAAATATTATTTACTCAAACTGCAAACTCCTGTTTTGGTTCTATGATGTTACCTAGAATTACATTTGATGGAGTCAAAAAACGGATTTGTTGTTTGAATAAATAATGTCCACGGTGTCTAGTCTTATTTTCTTACTTGTGTACAATCTATATCTGCAGGTCTTTAATTTCCCAATTATTTATTATATTGTTTGGTTAGTTTTTTTGTGCTTAACTGTTGGGAAAGGATTAATTGATATGATGACAGCTAACTTTATACATTGTAATGATAATAAATATAACTAGTAGCTAGATGATATGGTTCATGATGATTTATTGTAGCTATTGACTATTTGATCGCATTAGTTCGAGATGTAAAATGTTAAGCTGCAGTTGGAGATTATCATGAAGATTTGTTTAAGAATATAATGAGCATTTATAGTTTTTGTGTAATTAAATTTTCTATCTATTACGCACAACAATGGGCAAATATATGCTTAGACTCACGCAACCCACACTAAGCACTGATAAAGTTTTATCAGTAGAAAAGCAACCTTTTCAATCAAAACATATACATCTGAAACATCGCTTTAAATAAACCTTTGTGCCTTTTGAAGTAATTATTCTACGAATGTGTGTAAAAAAATTTGACATTATGTGTATTGGTCTTTTATCGCTTCTTCACTTTATACATAATATAAGGAGTTGGCTCCCTAAAGACACCGACTGTATAGTGTACAAAGCATTAAGTATCTACATTTTACAATCATCTAATCCTCATCTATTATCAGCTGGTAAACCCTATTTCATCATGTACTTAAGTAAAATATAGAAGAAAAATAAATCGACTTATCAGTACCCTCAGGGATCTTCTCTGTACCTTATTTAGTATTCTACAAAAGATTTGGATGCAATATACCAATCCGTTTTGTTGTAAGTTAGCAAGAACATAATACTAACAAGGAAAATTACAAACGGGCTCTTTTGAACAAATTTTCTTTTCATTGTAAGGCTAACGTGCGTACTTTTTGTGGATTTTTATATGTGTGCACCCTTAACAATTAATAGCAAAGGTTTTAAACTGTTGTTTGAACTAAATCATCACTTTAAGACGCTCTTTGCCTGAGCCTTCTATTATGGTTTGAACAATTCATTGCGATCTTTATTATGAACCACATGATAAATAAAATATGACTGTAGTATATGTCATAAACAGAACAGAAAAGAGAAAAAGCCTGTATACGACAAAATATTTCACGAAAACATGAAAAAGAAAGTTGCAGATAGGTATTCAAAACCAGAAAAATCAAACCCTGTCTGGTATAACGAAAGGATAACGAGAGAAGATCATTCCTTTAAAAAAACTAAAGTCAAGGAGAAACGGGTGACGTAATCGTAACGTTACGAGATATTTTCTGCTCGTGAGTCGTGTATACATTGCAGTGAACCAAAGGACTAGGGCATGACACAATTGTTTATCCCACTTTCCTTTTATGGGCAAACGAGACATACTACTCCTGGCTGGAGTAATTAAATGATGTGTGTAAAGCAAAATACGTAGTTGGAAAAACTAGTTCGTGATTTTTATTTTCTTTCTCTTATATATTGTTATGGTTCGATTTATTTATTTTTCTTGGCAGTATCAATCATACACCCAGAAAATTATTATGTACACGCGATAGTTATGTGTAATTATATACATTATTATGTTGTAGCATTTTCAACATTTTTTTTCGATACTTTGTGCGCTGTTTTTCATTTTATTTCTGTCTCATAGAAATTAATTTGTTGTCATGCCTTGAACGGATATTTCTTACTACTGTAAGGAAAGGTAGTAATCCGATCGGATCATAAAATTCATGAATATTCTCGGATTCGGTTTGAACCGGACCAGAAACTGAAAACCCGGATTGACCCGGGCATAGATTTTCAAGTCAGAAGCTGTTCCTGTGTAGAGCAAATGTGTTTGGTTTGTTGGCGAGACCTACACAATGGACTACCTATGCTTTGCCCATCATGGGTATCGAAAACCCGAAATTTAGCGTTATAAGGCTTTAAACTTTCTGCTGGGCCAGTGGGGTCAGGGCAGATCAATACAAGACACGTTACTTTTTATTTTTAAATTAAATATATTGTGACTGTTCTTAAACATGTTGTACTCATGGTTTTCATTAAAGCATGGAAAAATTTACCATTCATAAGTATCAGGTCATCCCTTAAGTAATGCCCGATTTCAGGTTCAGAAAAAGAGAAAGGATTTCAAACGCTTTTAGCGTTATTTAATCAATAATGTATGTTCTATTATTATTAATTACTTCCTACCAACGTCTCACAAGCTTCTGTATGCCACTTCTGTAAAATTATTGGGGTTTGGAGGAAAAGAATGTATAGAGGGTAGTTTTGACATATTCATGTGTTCCAAGCTCTTTTTCCATCAAGATAGTTCTGAAAACTTCGGAATAGATGATGATCAGATGGGACAAGGTCTGGAGAATAATGAAGATGTGGAAGTTTTTCCCAGTCTAGATCTTCAGTCTTTACAGATGTGATCTTTGCTGTATGGGGCCGTGCATTATCCTGGTGTAACACAAGACCTTTACTATTGACCAAAGCAGGCCTATTTTCTTTCAGTGCAACATTTAAGCGCTCTAAATATTGACAATTAAAGTCTAAAGTAATCGTTACATTGTGTGGCAACAGCTCAAAATGAATCACACCAACAATATTCCACCAAACGCTTAACAAGATTTTCCTAGGATGAAGGTCCATTTTCAGCTGTACTTTAGCTAGTTTATCTGCACTAAACCGTTGTCTGCGGCTCTTAACATTTTTATGAAACATCAAATTTTAATTTTCCTGTCACTAACCTGTTCAAGAAAGGTGAGTTACGTTCACGAGAGTGCAGAGAAGTGCAAATGTCCATTCTTGTTCTAAGATTGGCTTCTGTCAAATCATGAGGGATTAATTTTCCAAGTTTTGACACTTTTCCAAGCTGTTGCCGATGATGGTGAACTGTTGAATAGGTTGAATTAAGTTTCTGTGCTATTTCTTCAACTGTTACCGCACAATCTTCATTAAGTGCAACCAGCAGCAAGTCATCATTAACCTCAACACGAAGACCTGAATGTGGTACATCATTTGAGCTGTAGTCACCTGATCTGAACTTCTGAAGCCACTTTCGACATTTTTTTTTCATTGAGAGACTCCGCACCATAAACACCTTGAACGTTTCGTGTAATTTTTTGCTGCACTATTGCCTTTTTGAAACTCATAAAACATTATATGCTTAATGTGCTCTTCAGACACATTCATCTTCATAAGGGTTTATTTGATTAAAGTGGAGTTGGGTTAGTATCTTTCATCTGTCTGAACATTTTTATTCACGTCCTACTACATATTTTAGTCACTAAAGTCTTCTACAAAGACAGAAATGATGATGCACTTTCTGTATTAAATTTTCGGACATTACTTATGGGTTGACCTGACACTATAGTTTAATTGAAATGCGAGCTACAATTTCCAAGTGCTACTACAATTCATTCATTTGTCTTACAAAATAACAAGAAATAAAATTCCATTCAAAATAAGTACGTAAAAAATGCGAATATTTTTCCTTCAAAAATGTCTAGCCCCCCCGCTAGTACAGCGGTGTGTCTCCGGATTTACAACGCTAAAATCAGGGGTTATTCCCCTCGGTGGGCTGAGCAGATAGTCCGATGTGGCTTTGCTATAAGAAAAACTCACAAACACTCAAAAATGTCTAAGCCAGCTTTTAACTGTTAATCCTGAAGTACTTATTACGTGTCATGCATACAACACAGTTAAAAACAAGCAAATAATTCAAAGTTAGATCCATTTATATAAATATTATATGTATATGAACTTACGAACTTTTACATTTATATACTGTTATTTCAATGCTGTAAAATGAATATTATTCTATTCATACCGAACAAATGTTTTTTACAAAATTCCCTGAAAGTTTTATACTACATAAGGCACTTATATGTAAAATAAAATTCTTAGTGGCTCACTCATGTGCACCTAACATACAAAAGATCTTTATTTGGAATGAGAAGCATGTAAGAATGCAGTAATGGAATGTTTTTCTTATACAACATTCTCGAAGTTCTCTTTTCAAAATCTCTACGACATAGTATAAATATTTCGACAGATACAGATTTATGGAATGTTTAAGAAGTTGAGTGGTTCTGGCACTGTTTGCATTCTACATTCTATCGGTTTCCTGTTGACTTTATGAATTTGACCGTTCCGTCGTCGTTAACGTCAGAAGCCAAGACTTCCATAAAAGGCAGAAGAAGCAATGAACACACACGAGAAAGAGGCTAGCTGGTCATTCGCCGGCTACGCTGACGCAAGGACTAATTATTTATAAACTTCGTGTGTCTTTTCACGCCGGCAAGATGGAACCAGATAATTTTTTTGTTTTTATTTCTGACGCTTACTGACCTGTTGCTTCTTTTATTTGTTAGTACTTGTTAGATATATTATACGTATACATTAAATTTTACGTTATGATGTAACATACGAAACAATAGTCAATTAAATTGCCCATCGTTTATACCATTAAAATCCAGATTTCGATACCTGCCATGGACAGAATAGCTTCAACTATGGCCCATTGTGCTACATTGTTGCACTTAGCAACAAAATCAGTTAAAACTACAAGAACAATATTCTGTATAATTAGTTGTCAGCTCAAAATTATACAAACTTTCTTATTTAAAGCCATATTTACTACAGTTAGCCTTGAAATAACTCGTACTCTGGCAAAGATGGATGAATATTATTATTTTTTCAAAGATATCCAAAAGAAGCGTATCAATATAAGTGAATAAAGTTAAATATTGAAGCTGTTTTAAGCATTCTATTCATTATTTTACACGAGAAAGAATGCTTAAAACGACTTCAATGTTTAACTTCATTTATTTATTTGATATGTTTATTTTGGATATCTTTGTAAAAGAAATACTATTCATTCATTTTTTTTCATCATCTCATAAGAATGTAGGTTAAAGCTTTTGAGTGGTATATAAACAGGCAGAGATATGAACAAAAATAAGGGCGTATAGGTAAAAAAACGTGTTGCGATTTAAAAAAGACTTTTCCCCACCTTTAGGTTCTGGTCTACAAATTACCGAAAAGCTATAGATTATTGCTCCAATACTGGTAGAACATTCTAGATATCTATGAAAAATTTAATAATAAGTTGTTTTTGGTTTTCAATAAAGAAGACAGACAAAATATAACATTTTAAATTATTTTGAAACTTACACAAGAATAAATCTCAAAATGATTATTATGTTTCTTGCAACACACTGAAAATCTCTTTAGAAAGTTTAAACACAAGTTTTGTTATTGTTTTTTTTTTTTTATTAAAGAAGCGGCAAAACTTATAAACATTTTAAATTACTTTGAGAATTGCTTTACTTACTGTGTACTACAAACATAAAATATGAACATTTTAAATGTACTTGCTAATGAAAGTAAAAAAATATTGAACCCTTATTATGCTAAAAAGGGTTTACAAATAAATCAAGACAATGGTTATTCGCGAAATTATGTTTGCATCATTGAGGCTTTGACAATATAAACAGCACTAAAATTATTATATCTGCCTTGTGTTACCTTGACCATTAGACGATAATGTGTGTCTATGCTACCTGTCCCGAACTTGGAAGTATAAATTAGAGGAAAACTAGCTGGTCAACACCACTTACCACCAACTCTTGGGATATTTTAATCGAATAATGGAATTTGATCGACACTCGTAAAATACACCTACAATCCCAAAATGCTGAGTGGGATTTATTTTTATGTTAACAGGTCGCGAACAATAGAACCTCAGATTTACAGTCCAGTAAGTTAAATGGGAAGCTTTCGGCTCGTGTGGAGATCCTCTTTGAATCTGTGTAAGTAACCATATTTGTTGACATTGATCGAGTTCCCAGAATTTGAACCGTCCCATTTATTGATTGAATTGGTAGAAAAAGGTTCTTTAATTTGTATTACAGTTTCCTCTGTCATGTTTATTTATTATAGAACCATCTGTTACAGAGAATACTTGAATAAATGGTGATAATAACATTAAAAATTCTAATTAAACATAATAATTCCATTTCAATACAAACAGTTGTTTCCTGTATGTATTATATAACGAGTTACAGGTTTGAATTGAATCTCCGAGTTCTGAAACAAATAAATAAAAAATCTCCATAGCAAGCTAGTTAGCAGCTTGGAAGCGACAAAGAAACAAATCATAAAGCTCTTGAACATTCTAAATAATGTTTGAATGTTTTCTTATTGTGTCAATAATAATTAATTGTAAATATAAAGATAAAAGTATTTATCTATATCTATCTATCTATATATATATATATATATATATATATGTTAACCTTCGTTTTACGCTTAAAACTAACTATACTTGCTGCAGTATATTGGAATTCGATAGGCATTGAAGCTTTTCACCCTGAACGGCAACTTATGAGCTTGAGATAATCGGACAGAGAGACTCCCAGGATTTAGATATCGCTATCTGTGTATAATTTTAAATTACATAAAAGAGGATAGGAAGCCAATATCAATACCGGTCACCACAGCTTTGTTCGGCTAAGAAATGAATAACGGAACTGGCTGTTACTCTTATAAGGCACTCACACCTAAAAATGGGAAGGTGAACTGGCTGTTACTGTTATAAGGCACCCACAGCTAAAAATGGGAAGGTGAACTGGCTGTTACTGTTATAAGGCACCCACAACTAAAAAGGGTAAGGTGAACTGGCTGTTACTGTTATAAGGCACCCACAACTAAAAATGGGAAGGTGAACTGGCTGTTACTGTTATAAGGCACCCACAACTAAAAATGGGAAGGTGAACTGGCTGTTACTGTTATAAGGCACCCACAACTAAAATGAACTGGCTGTTACTGTTATAAGGCACCCACAACTAAAAATGGGAAGGTGAACTGGCTGTTACTGTTATAAGGCACCCACAACTAAAAATGGGAAGGTGAACTGGCTGTTACTGTTATAAGGCACCCACACCTAAAAATGAGAGCGTGTTAAGATGCATCCTTTCACAAATTTTAGACCATTCGATTTGCATCACAACAGACTAGCTATTAGGCCACACCTAGCTCATGACAGTTCAAAGTGTTTTCATATCTCAGTGTCACCAAAGAATAAAAACGATCCCAATAACGTTTGAGTATAAAAAAAAGTCATGATTTATACTTAAAATTGCAACATTTTAAAAGGTTTTTCTGGTAATCGAAGTTTTTACTTGCTTAAAAATATTTTGTTTTGTTGCAAAATTAAAGATATTATTATTCTTTGAGATGATTATAATTTGAAGCTTATTCAACGTTCTAGCTCAACTTTCTATTTAGGTCCAGCATGGCCAGGTGGTTAAGGCATTCGACTCGCAACCTGAGGGTCGCGGGTCACACCAAACATGCTCGCCGTAAAGGCGTTATAATGTGACGGTCAGTCCCACTATTCGTTTGTAAAAAGAGTAGCTTAAGTGTTGACGGTGAGTGGTGATGACTAGCTGCCTTCTCTTTAGTCTTACACTTCTAAATTAGGGACGGCTAGCGCAGATAGCCCTCGTAAAGCTATGCGCGCAATTCAAAACAAACAAACAAACATGCATGTGGGTGTGAGGGGGCTTTTAATGAGATATTACCAGTCTGACGCTGTGACGGTGGTAAGGCCAAAATCAGGGGTTCGATTTCCTTCAGTGGACACAGCGGATAACTCGAAATGGCTTTGCTATAAAAACACAAACCACAAGTATTACCAAAATAATTAAATCGTAGAATGTTCACAAATTTATTTGCTTCAAAATAAGATTTGATTTTAACTAGCACTTACCTGAATTAAAGTTATTTGTACGTGTTACCTATCTAGTATTATTAGTGGTTAGCGTTTAAAAAATAAATAAATAATGTATGCAAAGTAAGATTAATGACACTGCATACCACACTCAAACTTATAGTATAGCTATTAGTGGCACCATCTATTGAACCACTTTAGAACGACAGCACTTAAGTATCAATTTATCGCTAGTTCGTGAGTTGGTCAGTGAGAAGTTTATGGACTTAAACCTTCAAAATCTGGGATTCGACTCTCCCTAATGAGAGAACACATATGGACTGTTGTATGGTCTTACGCTACAACGATTACGATCAATTTATCTAGCTGAATATAAAATTACAAGATAAATTTCGCAAAATATAAGATTACGTTTAGTTAGGTACCTCATAGATCATTAATTACAGGAGTTTGTTAAAAGAAATTCCGATATACTTTAAAGTACGTCTCATTATCTGTATCTCATCAAGTATGCTTGTGGAAGCACCGCTATAGGATATTTGTGTCCGACATTGTATAGTTCTGACTCCTCTCAGGCAAAGTATTGTGGGAACCCATAATCCACAAATGACACTCATCAATTATTATACCACATGACATGTTCACAGGAGAAAACCCATAACATACACTAATCTGTATAAGTATCTATGTTACACTTTGAGATAGGTAGGAAAGTGACACACACACACAAAACCAAACTAGTTCAAGCTTCTGTGAAATGGTATTTGTCGTATATAACCATTACTTCTTTAGAAGCGAAGAAGATTAGTAAATGCTTATGAATTTTCAATATTCAGTTTAGAATGATGTAATTAATTGTGTGCAGAACGCTTGCACAAAAAAAAATCCAGAATATATTTTCCTATATATATTCCATACTTGTTAACGAATGATAAAATAGTTATTTCAATTGTAATATCTTCGTTATATTGTGAAACATAACGGGAAATATTATAAAATTAAATTTAAGTAACAGAGTACGTTGTATTAAAAGTATTTGAAATAAAACACGTAGGTTCAAGCCTACGAAATGGGCCCAGCATGGCCAAGCGTAATCCGAGGATCGCGGGTTCGAATCCCGGTCGCACTAAACATGCTCACCCTTCCATCGTGGGGGCGTTATAATGTTACGGTCAACTCCATTATTCGATGGTAAAAGAGTAGCCCAAGAGTTGTCGGTGGGTGGTGATGACAAGTTGTCATCCCTATAACCTTACACTGCTAAATTAGGGACGACTAGCTTTGCGCAAAATTCAAAAACAAACCCTACGAAATAATGTTGAAATTGGACATGCTGACAGCTAATAATGGATTTAAGAACCACAATAATGTTATAAATTTAAAAAATTCTCGAATGAAAATGAAGTAATGCTTAATAATTTAAAATATCTATTGTGATGGGTTACACTGATCAAACAATGCTTTAAAGGCCAAGAAATGTGCAAAACACAAGACAACACAGGTGTATTAATCCTAGTTACTTTAGCAGTGTAATTGGCATGGTACCCACATTACTCCGTACAAGTTTTAAATAATTGTAGCAATAATAGTACAGTTAGAACATAATTACGTCCAAGATTTTCTTGTAAAAGCAAAGTAAGCAAATATACACTGATACCACAATTCTAAAATATGTTATATGAATGATTATAGAATAAGATATATAGTATCATTAAATATCACACTAGGACCCTAGTCTGACCAAATGTGTGATATCAATGCAACTCTTTTCGTGTCTTGAACGTTCTTCCTACTTCAACAGTAATAAGATAATTTAAGACAATGGAATACAATTTGTTAGTATTGTGAGGTCCAAATTCTAGTGTAGTACATAAAACATACACAGTGTTGGTTATTTTTTTAGTTTAAAATAAACACATTTGTTCTCAAACGTTTCAAACTATTTGACATTTACGTACATTGAAACCACACATTTAGTACAAGAAATATGCAGTAAAATCACTGTTTTGAAATGAAATAACTTTATTCTTGAGCTAGTCACACATTGATAATGGTTATTACTTCCATTTTGATGTTTCTGAACTTCTCCATAGATTTTGGTGAATTCCTTAGACTTGTACTAATGTATTCTCAAGTAGTATTGTTTGGATGAACGTTTCAAATAATTAAAACATATGTCCTTAATTTTACTTGTGATGTAATTAACTTATGTGTGTCAAAAGACCATTGTGATAGGTTTGATCTTATTTATTGTGGATATAATGGTTATTTCTCTCATTGATATTCATGTCATCCTTTCGTCATGATCTTTCGCAACTTAGAGAGAAGTGCAAGGATTTTCCTTATAATTATTACATCTTTAAACTGAGTTGTATTTGTTTGTTCTAAAAGACACAAGTAGCATTCATATAAACTTATTTATTTTGATCAAACTTAAGAAAATAACACTACCAATATAACACTGATGAAACCAACTATATCACAATGAAGCCAACATAAAATGTAAGAAAAAAATAGACATTTTCCTCCATTACAGAGACTACACCCTCACAGGAGCTAGTGGAACAAACTTGTGTTATGACAAAATGCCAAGATGCTAAGTTTAAACTTGTGGTTGGTGTGGTTGTACGTTATAACATACTCTATGATATCAGTCTTGTTTCTAAACTTTTGCAAAACAACCAATCATGCCATAAACTGTTGTCGGCCCGTCATAGACAAATGGTTAAGGCATTCGACACGTAATCACACCAAATATGTTCGCCCTTTTAGCCGTGTGGCATAATAATGTCACGGTCAATCCCATTGTTCGTTAGTAAAAAGTAATCCAATCTTGTGTGATCCATATATTTATTACCCCCAGTGGCCAGTGGCTCAGCGGTATGTCTGCGGACTTACAACGCTAACAAACGGGTTCCGATACCCGTGATGGGCAGAGTGCAAATAGCCCATTGTGTAGCTTTGTGCTTAATTCTAAACAAACAAACAAACCAATTATTTATATCGTACGATACAAAGATAGAATATATTTATAGAATTGATTTTATTTAAGATTCTTAGTTACTTTCTCAGTCTGTTTATTCTAATATATTACATAGCTTTCTGCTTGCCATGATATAGAAATCTCCTTTTTAAATCTTTGAATTCATTCCTGAATTTTGCAGTGTCTAACACTGTTTATAAGAAATTCTATTAAAGCCTTCAGAACAAACCCATTTACAAAATATTTGCCTTTGAAAATCAAACTTTGTGGAATAATTATTTTAAAGCTTACCAATAGGTTTTGGGAATTGTCTCTAAAATGATCAAATATTAAGTCGCTTGTTTCGTTTGTTTGTTTTTTTAAATTTCGCGCAAAGCTACACGAGGGCTATCGTCCCTAATTAGCAGTGTAAGTCTGGAGGGAAGGTAGCTCGTCATCACCATCCACCTCCGACTCTTGGGCTACTCTTTTACCAACAAATAGTGGGATTGACTGTAACATTATAATGCTTCCACGGCTGAAAGGACGAGCATGTTTGGTGCGACAGGGATTAGAACCCGCGACCCTCAAATTAGGAGTCGAACGTTTTAACCCACCTGGCTATGCTGGGCCTCTATTAAGTCGCAAATCTGCATCCTATAAAAAGTACTTCCTTTTTTCATTTTTATTTGAAGTTAACCACAAAGCTACACAAAGAATTGTATGTGTTCTGCCCACCACGGGTATCGAAATCACTTTTTAGCGTTGTAAATCTGCGTACATATTGCTGGACCACTGGGGGAAGGGGTTTTACTTCACTTTTGTCCAAAACAATTTTACAAAAGAATTTTCGTTATTTTTTTATCATTAGGGATTATCTTTTGGCCATTTCACTACTCGCTACAATAAACAGTAATTTTTAATCATACACATGTCAGTCAGAGATATATTTCGTGAACCTGTTATAAAACTTTTAAGTTGTCTATTCAAGTGGAGATTATTATATGAAATTTGTTTCGCTCAAATAAAACAATGTAAAAAACGAAAAAAACTTTGATACAATTCAACTCGAATGATTTTTTGTTCCGTTATAGTAATTTTTCCACGGTTATTTGATTTATTTATTTATTTGTAAGCACAAAAGTAATTAAGGGGGTTTATATGCTCTCTCCACTGGGAATATGAAATCCCGATTTTTAGCGCATAAAGTATAATACTTGCCAATGAACCACAGGGGTCTATCGTTGTTAATCAGTAACATGTACTTTCACAGAATTATCAATAGATGGCAATAGCCGCACTTTCACTTTGATATAATTATTAATTTTTAATTGGCCTCTTCTAATTACTAGAAGTACTAGGATGATAAAAACTGTATGATTAACGACAAAACATGTTATTCGTTTTGTATTATTTTTCTTAACTGTAATTCATTGTTATTTTATTTCACTATAAGAAGCCTATAGAAATCTAAGAAAATGTTTTACTTGTTATGACTTAACAGATTTAATATTCAAATAAAATCGCCGATTATATTTATAATCATTCGAAATACTGGGCGAATAATTTTACATCGTAAACAACCACAGGCAAAATCACAAGTTATTACGTATTAAAAACACAGTAATTATGCAAGCATCAAGTTCTTTGTGCAACAAATAATGGTCATAAAGCGCCCGGCAATATTTACTTCATAATGTTTAAGGTTACTCAACCGGTAGGTGATAAGTCTGTTATATACAAACATGGCAACGGAAGAGAAACCTCCACAAGATGCAACTCGTCGTCTTCAACCTAAAAAACAAACTTTAGATGATGCATACGCCGCTCCAGCAAATTTTTTAGAAATTGATGTTCTCAATCCAATTACCCATGGTGTTGCACGGAAACGATATACTGACTACGAAGTTAGAATGAGGGTAAGATTTTCATTGCCGTGTGTCTTTACCCCTTGCTCAAGTCAACCGTTAATTTATCCTTACGCTTTTAGGCCTAATACTAATAGTAATTTGGTGCTAATCCAATAGTACAGCACTCGGCGTTTAGGTAGGTTCTAGTGGTAAGGTTAATTTAACGTTACAATATTTTGCTATTTATACAGATGGTAATATAAGTGTAACATACTTAGAGATTTAACCCCGACTTCGACCAAAAGCTTGTCTGCATTTTCCTTACGCAAAATTATTTGCCGAATTCAAATATGTAAATCTTAAATATACCCGAAGGGTGAAAAGGCTACAAGATATGACTTTAAGCAGAATACCGTCATAATCATATCTAAACTCGTCTGAAAAATACCAGTGTCTTTTCTAACACAAATAAACTGTGGAAAGCTTGTAGATATAATACAAATGACACTTTTTCTAAAAGGCATGATCAGTAGTTTTAAAATAAACCAGTATGCAATAAAATCAGTTGGGTATTAACTATTATGGTAGTGGGGGAGTGTTAAATCTAGTTATAGGTAAAGTACTAAAATATTTACATGAGTAAAAGTACTGTTACTTTAGAAAATATTCACCCATGTAAAGATTAAAAGTACCTGTTGTTGACAACTCCTTAAGTAAAACTAAAAGTAAAAAAGTACTGAATATATACAGTACTTAAATAGCAATAAAGTGAAAAGTAATGAATATTAATTAATTATAGCATTATTAAAATTAGCCTGCATTCAATTTAAATTAACATATAAAAGGCACTGACAAATATAAAGTCATTTAACTTTATTTTAATTTTATTAAAACAATCAGTATTACTGTCTATGGTACAGCTCTTCACACACTTTACATATTTAGCTTAAGCAGCAACTGATTTTTCAAGATTCATATTAACTCATCTCAGTGTAAACA
Organism: Tachypleus tridentatus; assembly: GCF_004210375.1. Lineage (NCBI taxonomy): Eukaryota > Metazoa > Arthropoda > Merostomata > Xiphosura > Limulidae > Tachypleus > Tachypleus tridentatus. Next base: position 52,349,924 of record NC_134834.1, on the reverse strand, counting down.
AGAGCCTTTCAGAGCTAAACAAATGTTTGCATGCTGGAACTGAATTTTTCAGTGTTGTTTTCAGTGAAAATAAGTCTTTCAAATAAGGATGATTATTGATGTCAGACATGATGGGCACAGTGGGCTGAAATTATCACAGTCAATACTAGATGTAAAATGGCTGTATTTTGTTCATGCTGAGCATTATAGGAGATGCTACTACTTGTGATTGTCTTATTTTAGAGTGTGTGTGTGTGTGCTCTGACTGATGTAAACAAAAACTATTACTATGGCAACCAGTGTGATTGTCTCCAGTTGTTTTCAAATGTAACAACAGTTCTATAAAAGAAATGTAATGGAATAAAAGTAGATAATTTCTTTGTGATTTTACTTAAGGAAAAGTAAACTATTTTGTATTGTACTTAAGTAGCAGTAAATCTATGAAAAGTAGTGTAATAAAGTAACACTACTTTGTTTCTCAACAACGATGGTTAAATCTCATTTTTATATTATGCTTTGTGCTTCTGTTGTTTTTTTAATTTCACAAAATCATTCATGATGTTTTTTTTTCCTTTTTATATTTCCTGGGGTGTTAATTGAATATCCACTGTAAAGCAAAACTTTGACAGAGTTGTATAACTTGTTTTTGCATTGTTTAGGTGTCACAAAAGTTTTCAGTTCCAAATTCTGTTTTAGTTTTGAAATAAATTATCCTAGTGTTAATGCATTCAAAAGCAATAGAACTTAACTGCTTAAAAATACAACTTAGTACTGTTGCTGGTTTATTCTCTCATGATATTCTAATGCACTAAGGGCCAAACAGGAAAAATGTTTGTGTTAGAAAAGACCCAATAATCCAAGTGCTTTTGGAGAGAGAATTTTCCTTTTGCTATTTGTATTTATCAAAAACAATAATAACAATGTTAGTTGTAACTATCCAGTAATGAAAAAAATTATAATAATTGGAAGCTTATTTTGATTATTTTTATAATATTAATCAATTTAAAAATAATTTTGATTATTGGATAATTGGAATAATCAAACACAGTAGTTGATTATATTGGTTACTTTAATAATAATTTTCATTTTTTCATGGGATACTATTTGATATAATCAGTCATATCCAGTTTTATCACTTAGCCCTAGTGATGATTGTTTAGGCAGACCAGTATTATTGGTAGACATGTGAAACTATGCTCTTTGAACTTCTTGAAATTTTAGGCCTTGGGTTAATATCTTATGATTTCTTATAACTGTTTCAGTTAATTTCAAATTATTTTGAGAAAACAGTAGAGAACTTGGATTAATTTGCTTATTGCATATATATATATATATAATTTTATACTGAAATACTGTTATGAGGTTAAATTAATATTTTTGTTACTTTTACATTTGCATCTTTAATTTTAATGTTGTACAATGATGAATAGTAATTGTTAATCTCCATTATTTTATGTTGAATATATAATCTCTTTCTTATAGTATTAAAAAAAAAAAGGATGGAAAAAAGATGACTACAATTACCTCACAGTAGTCTACAAACTTGTATCAAAAAATTGTCATTTTCCCTGTCTGGTTAGTAAAATTAATTGCTTATGCCCACTTTAAATTCAGATTAGGGTTAATTTTATTTCTAGAATAAATATTGAACGACAGTGAGAAATCATATTAAGTTAATTGAAATAGTTGGTACAAAATGTATGTACTATAACAGATATATGAACATAAATAAAAAAAAGGGAAAACCTAAGGAAAAAAGGAAAAATAAGAGAGGGAGATGAAAAGTAAAGAATGTTAAAATTTAAATATTTTATAATCTTCAAATTATTGTGAGAAATTCTTGGTACTATTAAGTTCTAGTCTAACACATCATTAGATATAGATTTAATTACATAGTTTTAAACTGCTAAGCTATATCCATAAGCAAAAGCATACCATGTGTTTAAATGCACTGCAGAGTTATTAACCATGTAGGTTTAATACAGTTTATCATGATTTGTTTTTGAGTGCATTGTTAGCATTCAGTTATGTAGATATAAATACAATGGTGTCTTGCACTTGTACATACCACAACTGATTATATTTCTTTGGGTAATTTTTTTTGTATGCCACCTTATCAATAACCTTTAACAAGCTAATTTTACCAAGTTCAACTCTTTCTATTTAGGTAAAAAGTAGCATCTTCAAAAAAGATTTGAAGATCATAAATCATTTCGAGTTATGATATCTTATTGGATAAAACATTGGCTTTAGAACTGTGAGGTGAGGGTCCTGGGTCAAGTTACAGTAAATATCTTAAAATTTCCAAACTCATTAAAACAAGTTTTTTTGTTGTTTTTTTAAATATGTTTATTAAAGTATATTCTGCCATTGATTATAAAGAAAGTACTACCACTTTCCCACCCCATAGTATACCATAACCTCTCATTTCCTAGTTAACCATATTAAATTTAATAAACTCAAACTTCACCAACAAAGCGTCAGGAAATGCAGTAAGGTGATAAAATGTTGGTATGTTCCTTTGAGAACTAATCAAAATTAAAGTCATTCATGAAATCAAATTGTGGCATGTTCATAGATTAATTATTGTTAAAAATCAGTTACGTTAATAACTTCTAATATATATAGAAAAGCCAGTTTGTTTTAATAACAATATGTTCCAACAATGGCTTTTATGTCATAATGCTTAGCAGCCAAAATATAACCTAATACTGTTGCTTGTTTGTTTATTGAAAGTATAAAATGAAATGTATAAGCAACAAAACTGGAAAAAGGTTCATTGAATTCTTAACGTAGAACTGCCATTGATTAAAGAGTTTCTTTTTTTTTATTAAAAACAATAGCAGTATAATAGAAAATAGCTTAATTAAGAAACAATAAGTTTAAAATTTTATCAGTATTTTTACTCTCATGATACATTTTATGCACTTAGCTAGGTGCTCCCACATTACTACATCTTTACTTTAGGGTTATTATATCAATGCTCACTATACTTATAAGGTTTCACAGCACATCCTCCCTTATGGTCCCTTTGCACCCACATCAATAAAATCATAATGGGCATATAGATAAGTGTATTTTGGCTTTTATGACGTCATATTTTGAGAAATAAGTATGATGTGATGCACATTGCTCTTTGTAGGTTAGATAATATACTGTAGTTTCAAGTTAATTAATAAAGACAACCTCTCTATCTTATCTATACATTTTCTGTTTTGTTCTTATACTTCAACTTTGTTTTCAACAGTTATTGTCTAATAAGGTTATGACCTTTGAATTTTGTGTAAAAAGTGAATATTTGATAAAGCAATATCTTAGTTCAATCAAATGAATTCTTAAACTTTTCTGCTTCATAAATTTCATATTCCACTTGCATTTGTCCCTTTGCCCTCTTTTTTGGTACTTTTCCTTTTTATTTCTTGCTTTATTAGTTTTAGTGATTTTATCAGACGAATACTTTGGTAGGGCTTCCTTTTGGCTTTTAGCATGAAGTTCACACAACTTTTCAATCATATAAACTGTTTCTTGCTTTAATCAAACTTATAATAACACACTGCTATAATTATGACATGAAATTGTTGTAGACTTAATGATGTTACATGCATATATGTCATTCCAATTGTTGTTTGTTACATGATGACTGTGCTGGAATTTATTGTACTTTTATTCTGCTTAATAGTTTCTAGCATTGTGCATCTCAAAGTGATAAGCTTGCCAAATTAAAACATTCATGTATTTCTTGTATGAAATAATGCCCTAGAATTATCTTGCTATTAAAATAATCCTGTATAATACTACAAGTAGTAATAAAGTAGTGTAATGTCTATCTTGAATTTTTTATCATTCATTGTGGAGGTAAAGAGATATTTCGAACATTTGTTTAGGAAAGATAATTAAGGCTTATTGTTTGCTCATGTTTGTAGATTAAAAAGATGACGATTAGAGGGTATGTACCCATTGCCTGAGAATTGAGTAATGTGAAGTTGTTTCAAAAATGTGAAATGCTTTTTTAGTTATTTAATGAGTTATTTTACAACAGTAAGTGAACTGTGTTTGTTGTTTACCAGATCATTAATAATTCTTATCACTGGTTTAGACTATGGGTTAACTCTACTTTTGTGGAAATACACAATAAAAAAACATTAAATCCCAAAGAAACACCATTAAAGTTATACCTTAAATTTAACCCATTATAATCATCTATCAAGCTCACCTCCCAAAATTAATGTTAAAAAGTAGTGTAGCTTGTTATATCTAAATTTCTAATAAAAGAAAAAAGTCAAAGTCCAGAGCCACCATTTTACACCATCAGGTAAGCTATTCCGTAAGTTATTTGAAGATCTATGTTTTCAAAGTTTGTTTATTATGTCTTGATATTTAAGTTACAGTGCCATTATCAACTCTACTTATCCAGAATCAAAAGACTTGATTCACAGTAGTATTTAATATGAGAATCTCAGATGTGAATCTCTTGTGCTTTTGTTTCAAAAGCAAGTCTTTAAGCTTGTCCTCATACTTGAAATATTTGAAATCACATTATTTTCATATATTTTTTCTGTACCTTTTGAATATATCTATACTTTTCATATAATAACTAAAACTTTAACATAGAATCCAAAGGTATCAATATAACCTTGTATATAATTAAGATATTGATAAATTTTGCATATTTATATTTTTTCTTGTTTTAACCTTTGCATATGGATCAGTCAGTTTGACTTCTGTTGTCACCACAATGTGACTGTGAAACTGTACGTTCTATAATCTGAATGATCTTGAGGATATCATTATGAAATGTGGCAAGTTTTAATAAAGTTTACAAACTTGTTATACATTGAAACTCAGATTTCTCATTGTAAAAATACATCTTTTTGACATATCTTATTTCCTTTTATAAATAGCTTGACTTATACAACACTCTATATGCATACAGTTTCAATCTCCATTAGCCATTACACACTCCTACCTACTCTCATATGTATTCATGTGAGACATCTGCATGCTATCATGCAAGTGATCAAGGCACAAACCTTTATCAGTGAGAAGGTCACACAACTTCTATTGCCACTAGTGTCTCTTCTTTAATGCAGCCTGTAATTGTTTCTATGTTGGTAGTCTTACGTGGTCTCGCACCTCTTCTACTTGCTTATTGCTTTGAGGGTTTAGACTTCAACACTTTGGTTACTTTCTCAACCTTAGTTTTTCTGTTTTCCACTATATCATGTTTCTTCTTGTCCAACCTTTCTTTGCTAACATGGCTTCTCTGTTGGTGAGACCATTTTGGTTTTAGGATTCTTTTTTATTAAGGGTACATTTTGTTTCCTTCTCATTTGAACATAGCCTTTCCTGCATCAGGAAATTTTTTTGGGTCATTGTTGACTCATCACTAACCAGAGTTGTCATGATTACATACCTTTTGTTCCTCATTGGCCTCCCAGTTTCCTCCTGAACTTGTTCCTGAGTCTCACCCTTCTACTTCCTCTCCTTTTGGGTTCCAGCCTCTTAAACTTATATATTTTGCTGTTAATACTTGTAATAGTTTCTTGGGTAACTGACAGTCTTGAGACTACATAATAGGTTCAGGTTCTATGAGGGGCTGGGTTCTTCACTTTGCCCATTTGTGGTAGTCTTTCACCATGGACCTTTGGGTTTTGGAAGTTGTCTGAGAGAGTCTGGTCCACTGTTTTGACTCTTTTTTTTCCTGTGTTGTCCCACCATTCAGTTCCCTTCTATTCAGGATGCATTTTACTGCCAATGTATTTAAGTGGTGGTAGTAGATCTGCTTCACAAGTATGTCATTAACCAGGGGATTTATATTGTTTGGGTTTTTATTCCTATCTGTTGTTGTCTGCAAGAAGTTTGTAGATTGGGTCCCTGTCATATAGCTATTGGTGCTGAATTGTTTGATGGATGGTTAGATGGCCTCCCTATATTTTCTCATCTCTCCTGGAACCAACTGTTACCTTTGTTTTGGCCATCAGGGGGCATGATTTTCAGTTCTGGACTCTTTTGTTCAAGATTGCCTTGTCTTAGTTTTTTGTTGCATGGTTATTGGTTTTGCTCATCTTCATCCTTCTTGGGGCTTTTGCTGCTTCTGTTGTGTAGATGACTGGCAACTTCAAGCTTCCTAATAGGCCACCTCTGCCCTTCATACTCAGCTTTTCCCAAGAGGAGCTGCTTGTGTTGGTGGGATGAAGAGGTCTTTACTTGCTCCTGTGCAATACCTCATTCTTTGTTGCATATTGTTCAATTCCCTAATCAATGTGGTCTAGCCTTTTCCCCTTAGTTTGTGAGTTATGGAGCTACTGGTCTCAACTTATCCTCCTCTCTTTTACACATTGCACTAAAGATTCTGTCTCTTTTTTAAGGATGTGGACTTCATTAGAACCCCTGATTCTTCTCTGTCATGTGCACATTCAACTCCTTCATTGGCCTTTAATTGTTTATTCCCTGGTATGCTTCCTTGTTCCATTGACCTTTCTCCTACTACTTTTTATGTGTTGGATTTGCTTAGTGTATTCTTCCCTTTCACTGGATGTTTGTCAGCATTCTGTTTTTGTCTCTTCACACCATATCTGTCACCTTTTTGTTTCCTTCTAGTAGAGGATATTATTCCTGCCAGTATGTGAACAACTCCTTATACAATGACTGTTCATTATCTTAGCCATCTGGCTGTTTCCTGCTCTTCTAGTTTTCATCTTCCTCAAGACAGTGTTTTAAGTTTCATGATTTCTCTGTGTGGGTAAGTGGCCCTTTTTTTTTTTCCATTTGTTTTCAGGGGCTCTTTTCACATCTCTTATCTTGCTTTGTGGTGAGTGTTGCCTAATCAGTTATACTTATTCTTAAACCTACACTGTAAGGCCTGAATGTTATATATACCCACCACTGAAATGGGGTATTTCAAATACTACTTGTAGATATATGTTATGGTAGTTTACTTCATAAAGATGCTCATCCCGTACCACATACTCATGGACTAACATGAGCAAAGAATATTGATATCACTGCCAATCCCAGGTGATCCATGTATTGCAAGTCACAGTATTGGTCTACTTTTCAAAATAAAGTATCATGTTTACCCATTACGCTGCCTCCAGTGCAGCATTCCTCTGTATTCTCCAACATTTTGTTTTTTCATTCTTCTAGTGGAGTATGGGAGTCCTTGCCACTTACCAGATCCTAGCCACTGTGGTAGTGATGCACATCCTACTGTAGGTCTGTTGTACAATTTCAGATGCTGCCAAGTGTTGCATGATGCATTCTTCTAACATATTGTTCTCCCTGTGGCTGAGGCACCCCTTCTTCCTACTGAAATGCAGGATCTTTTCAGTTAATGCAGCATTTTTTGTTTAGTTTTTTTTTGGTGGCTTGTTATTGATTTATGTGTGGACACACTTCTCATCTGACTTCTCACACTTCTGGTGTTGGATATGTATATACTGCTCAATCTCAAGTGATTACATGGAAGAGATGGTGCTAGCAGTGATAGGAGTTGTGTAACACTGTAGCATTCTCATTTGAATAATAGTTTCTAGTGTCTAGATGTCTCACACGTGAGGTAGGCTAAAATATTGAGGCTAGTAGTGAGAAAATATCTGTATGTGGAAGGTACTACAAATTGACAAAAGCTATTTGTGAGTAGAGGTATCTATCAGAAATACATTTTCAGTATAGGAAAATGTTAACTTTCATCATATAGTTTTCATGTTTCATTTGTTTAAACTCTAGAACTTCCTAAATGAATATTGAAAGGCTTTATTTAGTAAATTTTTCTAATGTATTTCTCTACCTTAACATTACTGTTTTGGAATTATTAATATGCAGTGAAGTGAAAAGTTAAAAAATATGAACTAAAATTGAAACACATTTTTTTTTTAGAATGACTACAAATTATAATTATGTACCCTAACAGCCTTAGCTTCTAACCTTTTGGCATCTGCTCCATTTTAATGTCATTACTTTCCAGTTTCTTTTGACTTTTACTGTAGGTGAACCCCAGTAGACCATAGCAAGATAATTTGGTGGGGTAAATGAATGAATCAAGGTACACCATTTGACCTTAAATCACATGAATTCCACATTTAACTTTATTTCATTTAACAAGTTTTTAAATTTTACATTTTAGCTAGTTTTTTAAAAGATATAACAATATTTAAAATGTATACATAAGAAAGAATGAGAATTTTTCTATTTAATTCAGTATTGTTGCCCTATTTGTACTTGGGATCAAGTTTTGATAAGATTATCATTTCATTCTGTGTTAGATGTTTAAATATAGATTTTAGAACACAAATATATCAGGCACTATAATAGAATATGCCATAAATGATATAATTTAATTGGCATTTTAACTAAGTTATTAATAGGTGGAAAAAATTGTTAGCTACTTGGACTAAAACAACAATGATACACACATAATGAATCTTAAGCATGACTGTTTACTAGGTCACCTAACTGAACTAAATTTATAGTGAATCAATGTGTTCTTTCTGTTGGCTATAAATGTGCCAAATAACAATGTTGAAGAGAGTACTAGACATGTCTTGAAGGACGGAGATGGATGGGAAGAACATGTCATGTGGGTGGAACAAATAGTGATATCTCAATAAAACAAAGAGGAAAGCTATTAAAATGTTATATTCTGACTTCAAAATACCTATAGTGTGTGTGTGTGTGTGTGTGTGTTTCTAATTATTTTAACACTGTAATCCAAATAAAGAAAAACTATAAACGAAATGTCAAGTGCATCATGTGACATAAAGTGAAGATTGTGGATTTGAATATTTCTTTGTGAAACTAAGAAATTAAAAATTGGTTAATAAAAAAACTCCATTTTTATGCCAAGCTGATTGACATACATTGATAATAAAGTAGTTTAATTAACATTTGAATGTAATTCAGATAAAGGTTTTGATATGCACTTTGACCTTGACCTGCATATAGAATGAGTTGTGAGAATATAGCCAGTATAGCTCTATACTTACTTCAAGATTCAAGGATTTTCGACACTCTTATACAGATACTTTATCCTTTCCACAAACTAATTGTTCGTTGTACACAAAAAGTACTCAGGTTTCCGCATGTTCAAATGATAATTTTTCATACCATAATGTTTATGCATAACAAGCAACCAATTGGTCCATCTAGGCTGCCTTCTCTTCTGAACTAAACTAAAACTTGTTAAATAAAAATAACCCTTAAAGCTATCCATTATGAATGTAAAGAAAATTTAATATATTTGTTTTAGATACTTAATATAATTAACTAAACTGATTATTTTTGTTTTTTCAGAGTGGTTTGTGTATTGTTTTGGAGACATGAGATTTTAGTTAGCATATAATTATTTTTTTACTTTGTTCTGTCATATAGTTTTCAACATCATTGTTAATTTTCCAGATTTAGCAAATTATTTGTACATACTGTAGATCCTTTTTCTGAGATGATTAGAGCCTTTTATAAGAACTTGTAAACATGTATGCAGAAGATCCTATTGTTTTACTACAATAACCTGGTTTCATAACTTGTGTATGAAGTAGTTTGAAAACTTTTACATTGTTCCAACTCTGATTCTATGTTTTCTTGCTAAAATACAAATAGAGTTGAGCTATCATTATTGCTCAGATGTTGTCTTTCTAATGCATTTTGAAAACTGAATATTTATCAGCTTTCAAAGATGTTGTGTCATTTAAGAACTAGATGTATCATTTTACGAAGGTATTTTAAGAAATTAGGTATGTGTCACTATATCACTTTATTATTAAAATCTGAATGTTTATCACCTATCAGAGATGCTGTGTGTCTCTCAATAACTGTGAATGTATCACTTTACCCAGGTTTTTAAGCTATTAGATATGTGTCACTGTATTAAAATGGGTTTAAGACTGCAAATATACTGCCATGCAAAAGTGTTTTGAATGTTCAAGATCCACAGAGCCTATAGCTGTTATAAGAACAGTGCTTAAAAATTTTAGTTTGTATTACACAACTTCACTAGTTTTTATTCTTTATAGGTTGTATTTCAGTGTGAATCAACTATTAATATATCTGCACGCCTTTGCAATTCAACTGATATAAAAGTTACTCGCACCATTTTATTTAAAAACACTTACTGCTTTATACATGTGTACTTATTATAAATTCTTTCATTGTCATCAGTATTATTTCAAAGCTCATGCACATGTAATTGATTTCTTAGGAATTTTAAAAATCTGTTGAAATTTGTATTATTGGTAATGTTCTTTAAAATAAGAATTACAATTGTATACTTTTTTGTGCCAAGCATACTTAGTGGAAAACAAGGATATGTAAAAGAAATATTATTATAGTGTATTGTGTAAAAGGATTTACTGTTATACATTTATTTTAATATCTGCATTCATTTCTGTTTGATACATGTGACGTATAACATTGGATGTGTATTGCACAAGTCCTGGTTATTCTCTAAATTTCTAGAAAATTTCTGAGAGTAAGAATCAACAATATGTGCTTAATGAATACACCAGCATATTTTTGAATACTCTTGAACTTTTGAGAATCTTGTCTAATGAGTACAAAAGCTAGCTATCACAAGACATGGAAAGATAGCAGTAGAATATTGTTTGGTTGATACAGTCAATATACAAGATACCTCAAAAGATATAGCATTGACAAATGGAAAGGTACAGATATTTGACCAGGAATGTTTATAGATTTTGAACACTACAGACTTCAGGGAATTAATTTTGGATGTTAATATTTCCACGATGACATTAAATATCTTCATCAGTAAAAAAAAAAGAGTTAACTTGTAAGTAGTGTGAAGTCAGACAAGAATAGACAACTAGTTAGCTTAAGCAAGGTGTAACAAAATCAACTCAATTAATTTTTGTGTTGACTCATACTAATTTTCATTTCTAGACCAGATAGAAGACTCGGTATAGTTTGCAAGTTTGTAAAACTCTTGTATATAAACCATTATTTATAGTAGCTGTTACTATAAATTGTATTGTTGTTTTTATATTAAAATATATTTGTGTAAGAAAAAATTGTTTATCAGTGTTGTTGGCAAATATCATAAATTTGATACATATTCACATTCAATTAACTTCTAAGTTCAAATTAATATTTCTGGCTATTTGGAATCATAATATGTAACAATTGTCACTTGACTTTACAAACGGGTACTATATTTGAAGAATGTGAATGAAGTTTGATGTGAAACTTATTTTTTTATGTGTATCATTTACAGTATTTAATAGTAATATTTATCCATTCTTACAAATCATTTTTGAGTTTTTTGATATTGAAAGGTTTAAAGCAACAAATCATCATTGAATGTTGGCTGGAAAATTTAAAAATTGGTTTATTTTGCTGCTAAAGTTTTCCTGGGGGTGATCAGCTCATCTCAAGAAAAATACATCTTTCAAAGAAAAGTATAAAGCAAGTATCAGAAATGTTGATTCAGCAGTATAAAAAATATTGTTTAATAACAACTAGAGTAAGTTTTATTTAAAATTTTTCTGTGTGGTATTCAATGTTTTTTGTTTAGTTTTTTTACAGATATCTCACTTGTAGTAGTAAACAAGTGTGAACTTATATTACTACATGTAGAACAAACATCTTGTGTCTGTAATTTTTAACTTATTTAAGAGTGATTATAATAAATGTTTAATGAAATGGATGAAGTAAATTCTTTACTGTTGAATCTCTTTACACAGACAAATTTGCCTGTCTTTAAAATGAAGGAATCAAGTGTAAGAAGACGTTATAGTGACTTTGAATGGCTAAGAAATGAACTAGAGAGAGACAGCAAGGTAAAATACATAAAAGTGTCAGGTGTTTTACTTTGGAAATAATATTTACATGCAAGTTATGCTTTGTTAAATTCATATTTATATAGGAGTACTTTAGAATAAAACAAATTTTATCATAAAATTCAGCAAGTCGCATGATGGCTATATCTAATATAAAATCATAGTAGAATAGAAGTATCAAAACTTCATTTTGACATTGTTTGACATTTCTTAAGTAGTGTGATACCACCAAAAATTTGATGCTTTTCAAATTGTGTATAACATTTCTTTCTAAAACAAAATATTCATCTACTCAATCACAAATGTGTGTGTTCCTATCAGAGATTTAGGATTTCCAAGATGGGAATATTCATTATACTTAATGACATTAAAAAATAAAGGAATATGGATCAGTTTGCAGCACTAGGAAGATATATAGAAATAGATCTGCAAAAGGTTGAACCATAGCCCAAGGTAATCAAAATGCAGCACATTGTAAAAAGTGACAGTTCACAAATGCTAAGGTCATCAGCATATATTTCAAAGGGAGTTTCAGGTGGAAACAGGGCTAGCAGGATATGCATTCATCAAGATAAGGCTTCTACTCTTACTTCATATTTGACTATCTCACACTATAAGCAGCTGGAGAGTGAAATGGTTATTCATGATAATTCAAAACATGTACCATTCAGTTTCCTGGATGCAGCACCTAAGGATTTTTATTTGATTAGATTGTTAATATCAGTGCTCATAATTCTTGTACTCATGGATTATGGAAGGTAACAAGGAACACTAGTGTGCTTTGTCTTTGAACTCGCATTAGGGAGGTTTTTTGCCATGAAAACTACAATGCAGGATAATTGGCAAATGTATTTTCATGAGATATAGCAAAACCAGATATGTTAATATGAAATGCAACAATGTGATTAGGCTTTAAACTGATTTTTATACTCTTGGTATTCATTGACAGGCCTAAAAGATCAAATAAGGAATATAGTGCTTAAAAATTATTTTGTTTAGTGATAAGTATAACCTTTTATAGTAATGCTTTAGCAGCAAAATACATTTACATACAAACAATTAACATTATGTACATGAACTAATAGTTTCCTTTCTAGAAGGTTTGTTCATTTGCAAGAAAATTTGACTGATGAGTCTGAACACTTTTAAGTAATATGTATATATAATCATATTTATGCTAAAATTGGTATACTACACCTCAGTTATATTTTAAAATAGAGCTAATTCTTGAATAATATTTAAAGTATAATGAATTAATTATAAAAGTGGATTATTTCATTGGCAGAGATGGTGTATAATGCTAATTTCAAAGCTACAGTATGTAAATGGTAGATGACTTCACAAAAATGCTACTTGCTAGGTCAGTGGCATTTTAATATTTTACAGCTGATGAGTGATCCTGATGAATCAACTGGTCTTCATTTTATCTATGTACTTTTCATGTGTAAAATAAAAATACTGCATTAGCTTCAAAGAAGGCGCTTGCAAATATATGTTCGACCTAAATTTTAGTAAAATAATGGAATAGTAGTTATAAAACTTTATTCTTTCTCTGGAAAATTCCACATGACAGTGATGAAAAGGTTTTTTTTATTGTTAGATTATTTTCTGTGTTCTTTCATTTCATTTATCACTTTGTTCAGTGTTAATTATATTTTGCCATATTTCATTCATTACCTTGACATGAATTTGTAGCCAGCTAATTCTCAAGTGTAAAGAATACCATTTATAGTTTAGTAATTTTGATGACTTTTTTTCTATGTTCCCTCATGATTTTCTAAAGAACTGTGTCAGGTGACTTCATAATATAAGATATTGCTATGAAATTGATGTTTTTAAGCATGTAGTATCATAGCAGCATCTTTTTGTAAAATGGATGTTCTGTAGATTTGTGTATTTGCACAATTTTCTTTTTTAAATAAGGCTATGAAATTTCTATATTCCATCAAGAATGAGAAAAAAAATCTAAACACAAGTATGAAATTAAATGGTCAATGGTGAAATAAAAAATAAATTTATAAGGGACTATTCAGATAAGGTAGACTTGCCTCTGAATTATTCAAAGCCTCTCCTTCTCGAGTTTGAACTCATCCTATTAACAAAATATGTTCTACAATGAATGAAGAACATTTGGAAATTTGTTTGTTACATGTTTTCTGACAGTTTAAGTTCAAACTTAAAGGGAAAGGCTTCAATATTTCAGAGGTAAGAACCTGCTTGAAATTCATTTTAATTTTGCAAATGTAACATTTTTTGATTGATGAAAAGACTTCTCTGATTAAGTACATAATCGTAGCATAGGCAGCCCTGAATTGGTATTAAACACACTTACACATACAGTACCATGTGTTATAGTAATAAAACTGCACTTGAATAGTAAAACATTCTGTAGAAAATAAAACAATTTTTTGAAATAATTTATGTTATAGAAACCTAACAGTATTATATATAAGGCAAGTTGACAAGCAGAAAATACAATGTATTGCTTGGTAAATTTATATATTCCCAATTTCAAGCATAGGAATAAGAAATCAGTTTCCACATGTGAAATATTTAAATGTTTTAATTGATTTAGAGAATGTGCTTTAAAATACATCACCTGGTTGTTGCATGTACGTTTATCATCCTTTTTGCATTTTTTGTTAGTAAAAAAAAAAATAAGTACTGGAGATTTGTCTGAGTAATTGCAGGGTAAGTCAGGTATGGCTTAGTGCAGTTTAAATAAATATCAACAAATGCTAAATAATGTTATTTCTTGTGTAGATTGTAGTTCCACCTTTACCAGGCAAAGCTTGGAAGAGGCAACTTCCATTCAGAGGTGATGAAGGAATCTTTGATGAAGAATTCATTGAAGAAAGGAAAAAAGGACTTGAAATGTTTATAAACAAGTAAGTTTTATAAAGAACTTTAAATCCTGAAGCAGAAAAATGCATAGTTTGCTTTCATTTGGCATTTGTAAAAAGTGATGATGCAACTAAGTTTGAAGTGAATTTCATGGTAAGATAACTTGTGAAATTTTTGTCTTTTAAACAAGAACTGTAGGGAAGTTCCAACATGAATTGGCCAAATAATCTGATAGGATCAGTTAGCAATATATCTTTATTGTTTAGTACCAGAAAGGATATTTTGATAACTGAACCACTGCCATCCCCTTGATGTGGATTTCTGTACGTGGTGAGGGGACCTCCCATGGTAGGCTCTGTTATTTCAGTTTACCTCCTCTGGGATCTAAACATCCATCAACATGTTTGCCATGTGTGGCAACCCGTGAAGGGGAGGAGAGGATCCTGGTGGTTGAGGAAGTCCAATCCTTACGTACCACCTTGGCCTTGAATTCCTGTAGACGGGCAGCCTTGGGGTGGCTCCCCTTGGGTCAGTTGGCTGGTCCACTTGGGCTAGGGTTAACCAAGTACCAGTGTTGGATGTTCTTAACAGGTGTTGTGGACATTGTATCTGATGCTGGTGTTTGGGTATACTGCTCATGAAACCCTGGTGTTGCTGCAGTGTCCTTGTTTGACATTGTAGTGCATCTCCTCTTAGAGCTCCATGGTGGGTGGGGTCAGTGGGCACCAAAATTTCCCTTTCTTTATTATGGATACTCCAATTAAAAATCTTAATAAAATAGTGAAAAAACAGTTTATAGGTAAACGATCACGTCTTGAAGATTCTGAGCAGCAATCCTCACCATCTGTACCACCTGTTGTACCTCATTTTCTTATACTGCATTTACTTTTAGACAAACCTTTAGGGCAAATGTTACCCTTTTTCATACAGAAGGGATTAGAGGGACTTGCTGGCTCTCCATGAGTCCATGAAGAAGCTTCGATCTGGTGATGTATTGGTGGAAACATCCACATCTCAACACAGTGAACTCCTCTTGCATTCAAAGGTGATTGGGGATATACCTATTGAGGTTACACCTCATGCTACTTTGAATTCATCATGAGGAGTTATTGTTGAGAGAGATTTGAAGAACATCCCAGAGTTAAAGATTCTTACTGGTTTCTTCATTTAAGGAGTTTCTGTAGAGAGGTGTATATCTACTTGCAAAGATGGAATTATGGAGCTGACAAATGTCCTTATTCTCACATTTACACCACCACATTTGCCTGTCACCATCAAGGCAGATTATTGTAATTGCAGAGTATGGCCATATATTCCCAACCCTCCCTGATGTTTCCAGTGTCAACGGTTTGGTCACTCGAAGACGTCATGTCATGGTTCCTTGTGCTCGTTGCAGTGACAAGAACCATGATGCCTACGAGTGTGAAACAGACCCTCATTGCATTAATTGCAATGGCTTTCACCCATCCTACTTTTGTTCTTGCCCTAAATGGTTGGAAGAAAAAGAGGTGCAGCATTTGAAAATGATTCATTACATTACTTATCCTGAGGCTTAAAAATTGCTGTCCACCACCTCATCTTGGACATATGCTGCTGCACTTTATTCCACACCTACAGTGGGAGTGCAGACAGATTTCTCTGTGCCTCCAAAAGAATCATTTTTCAGACAAATGAAAAGTCTTTTGATCTGCGTGGTTAGAAAAGTTGATGAATCAGCTTCAACACCTATTTCTGTCCTTATATGCATTCCAACAAACCCCAAGATCCACATCTTTTGGTTCCAGGTACAGGCATTTCCTCAGATAAGTTTTCTCCTCCCATCCCAAGATGCAAAACGTTCATTTGTTCATGTCCTCAGTCACTGGAATCCCCTTCCAACAGCAAAGACCTGCCCAATTGACCCAGGTCAGGATCCATAGAGGTTGATAGACCTCCCTCGAATAAGGAGAGTAAGGAAAACAGATGTGGTCGTAAAGAAGGGTTCTCCACCTAATTTGCCTACATGTAAATAAAAATGGCCACCCTGATAGAATGAAACTGTTGAGGTTTACATTCTAATCTAGATGACATCAAAACGCTGATTGCTTCCTTCTATCCTGTACATCTTCTTACAAGAAACATTTCTGAAACCTGCCAATACAGTCACCTTTCAGCAGTTTTCTCTGTACAGAAATGACAGACTGTGTGATGAACGAGTGCATGGAAGGGTGGCACTGTTGGTTGATCAGCATGTGCCCACCCTGTCTTTGCCACTCGACACGCCTTTGGAGACCACACCCATCCGTGTTTCCTTGGGTCATACCATCACTGTTTTTTCTTTCTACCTGTCATCTGGAGAGACATATGATCAAGCAGACCTTGATGCTTTTATTAAACAGTTGCCATCTCCATTTTTCATCCTGGGGGACTTTAATGGACATCATCCCCTCTGGGGAAGTGCTGATATTGAAAGGAGGTGTCACTCTGTAGAGCATATGCTCTCTGATCACAACCTTTCTCTTTTCAATACTGGTTCTTCTACTTAGTTCCATGCACCTAGTTAGTCCTTTACTATTATTTATCTCTCAATTTGCTCCTCTTCATTATTCTCCAATTTTTCATGGAGGGTTGACAATAATCCATGAGACAGTGATCATTTTCCTATATAGTCTTGAGAGAGACTGGCCATGGTTTGATGCCACCCAGTCTGCGTGTCCTGGTGGAAGCTGGACCAGACAAACTGGTCTTCTTTCACTGCTCTTGCAGAACTTGATCCTGCCATAGTCTGTAAGCCATCAACAAAGGACTGTGTGGCAGAAGTAACTGACTGTATTATACAAACAGCTGCTCAATGTATTCCTAAAACTTCGACACGTTTTCCACTATATCCTCGTTCATCGTGGACTCCTGCCTGCCACATGACACGTAAGGCACAAAAATGGGTCTGGGATACTATCCATAGATTTCCCACATTCTTGAATCGCATCGCTTTTCAGTGGGCCCATGCATAAGCTTGGTGGGTAAGACATCAAAGCTAGAAGAAATCTTGGATTAAGTTCACAACTGGTATATCTTCTATCACCAGTCCCAAAGTCATATTGAACAAGATTCAAAAGGTCAGTGGGCAATATAATTCTGTCCCCCTCTCGATCTTGCTCTTTGATGACCAGGAAGTAGCTGATACCCGGTGCATTGCCGATACTCTAGGTGAAAGCTTTTGCCGAGTAATTAACACTTCTGCTTCTTCTTCCACCTACTTAGTCATCAAGACTCGGGCAGAGCAAACACCTCTTTCCTTTCGAGCTGATTGTCTCTATGACTATAATCGCCCCTTTACACTGGTGGAACTCAAACTGGCCCTTCATTGGTCTGGCAGTACATCAGTTGGGCCTGATGATATAAACTATGACATGCTGCACCATCTATCTCTTGCTTCTCTTGCTATTCTTCTGATTCTTTTTAACTGGTTCTGGCAGAAGAATGTTTTTCCTGATGCCGGGTGCCAGGCTATTGTCTTACCTTTCTCTTAGCCTGGGAAGGATTCCAAGATTCCTTCAAACTACCGTCCAATTGCTTTGATGAGCTGTCTCTGTAAGACCTTAGAGAGGATGGTTAATGCTTGTCTTGTTTGGATCCTTGAATCAAACATCCTCCTCTCGCCCACCCAGTGTGGGTTCCGACAACAACGCTCCACCATGGACCACCTGATTTAACTTAACGTCAATCAGAGAAGCCTTTCTCAAACAGCAACATCTTGTATCAATATTATTTGACATTGAGAAGGCTTATGATACAATATGGAGGTATGGCATTTTGCGAGATCTCCATATATCTAGGTTACATGGCCATTTGCCCATTTTTATTACAAATTAATGGACAGGAAATTCTAAGTTCGTGTGGGTTTGACACTTTCCCATTCTTTTCTATAGGAAGTTGGAGTCCTTCAGGGCTGTGTTCTTAGTGTAACACTTTTCAGTATGAAAATTAATGCCATCACTGAACAACTCACTTTTATTTGATGCAAATGGGCTCTATGTCGATAACTTTCACATCTCATGTCAGTCATCGAACATGAGGTATATTGAGCGGCAGCTACAGACTGCCCTCAATTGTTTACTGAAGTGGACCACAGCAAACAGCTTTAACTTCTCTCTCTCTAAAACCGTTTGCATGCACTTTTGCCACCAACAGGGTATTCACCCTGATCCTGAACTCCATATTGGTGAAGTTGTGCTGCCTATAGTCCCCGAGACAAAGTTCTTGAGGCTTATCTTTGACTGTAAGTTGACCTTTATATCACACATCAAGCAACTGTGGGTCAAATGTACAAGAGCACTGAGCATCCTCTGTGTCCTCTCTTCCACAACTTGGGAAGCGGATCGACGTTCTATGCTAAAGATATATCGTGATATAAAGATATATAAAGATAAAAATCGACTATGGATCATTGGTCTATGGCTCTGCCAGACCATTGGCCTTAAAGATGCTGTACCCTATTCATCATCTAGTACTTCGGCTCTGCACTAGGGCTTTCCGCACTTCCCCAGTTCAGAGCTTATACATTGAGTCTCATGAATCTTCTTTGCACCTTTGCCATTTTCAAGTTTTTACCATATGCCTCGAAACTTTGTTCCTTCCCAAAGCATCCCACCTGGAGTTGTGTTTTTTTTCCTTGGTGGGCCATACCTTTTCAGAACAGCCGGTCTGTTATTGCTCCTTTTGGCTTTTATATCAGGGTGCAGTTGGAAGAATTGGGTCTATTTTTGGATAACATTGCTGTATCCACTGGTCAGCCCATCCCACCATGGCTTCTTACAGTTCTCAGTTGTAACCTATCTTTAAGTCATCTGAGAAAAGCAGACAATCCTGATTGGAAATAGTGTCTGCTATTTGCTGAACATCTTTCAAACCATCCTTCCGTTCCTATTTATACAGATGGTTAAAAATCAGGTGACTGTGTGGGCTATGCCATGGTTTGTTGTGGTTCAGTGGTTGCACACAGAATCCCCTCTACAGCTTCTGTGTTCACTGCTGAACTGTACGCCATTTCTCTTGCCCTGGATCACATATAAGTTAAGTAGTATACTGACTTGCCTAGTTCTCTACTGGCCCTGGAATCGCTTCATGTTGGTTCACACCCTGCTTTCCCTGATATTCAAAACTAACTGGCCCATCTCTTTAACATCTACTTCTATCCAGTTTTTCTGGATACTGGGTCACATTGGTATTTGTGGGAACTAGCTTGCTGATACCTCAGCTAAGTCTATCTGCTTTGGCACTATCACCACTGTGTCTGTCCCATACATGGACTATGGTCCTGTATTTAAGGCTTGTCTCTGTGCTAGCTGGCAACCGACTTGGGGTGAGCAACACAAAAACAAGCTTTTCAAAATAAAACCCTATATTGGACTTTGGCCATCTGGCGTCTGTAAGGATTGGAAAGAGGAAGTTGTTCTAACTAGACTATGAATTGGTCAGTTTTTTAACTCATCGTTTTCTTTTATCTGGAACTGATGCACCGATGTGTAGTTTGTATAACACTCAGATCATAATAAGCACATTTTACTTTCTTGTTGTCGTTATGACTCTCAACAAGTGCACCATTTTAAACATGTTCTGTCCCAAGGTTTCTCAATGTTAGACCGTGTTATTGGTGATGGTGACACTGTCCACCTTGGTAATGTTTTAATTTGTTTAAAGGCTATTAATATTTTTAATGCCATTTAAGTTCTTTAATTTACACATTACACCTTTTTAACATGGCTCCCTTTTAAAAGTCACTGTTCATCTACTTTAATTTGAAATTAGAAACTGGCCATAATGTCAAATAACTTGAAACCAGGACTGGAAAGGCCAGCTTCAGGTGATTAATGGTGGTTCTTGAACTTACCTGTTAGTCTTCCTGGCGAGTTATGATAATTACAGTTATGCTACAGAAAGTCCTTTACAACTTAAATTACTGTAGACTAGATGTAGATATTGGTTTTATGCTATTTATGTTTTTTTTTTTTAAACTTTGTTTGGTTTTACCTTAATTTCCTTTCATGAAGTTTGCTAAATTTACTTGACTTTTTACCAGATGTGTAGCATAGATAGTCTAGCTGCTCTGTGCCATAAATCATTAAGTCAACCAACCACTGCCATCTTTTGCCAATTGATTGTGATAATGTATCATCTGTTAATATTATTTTATTTACCAAACTAACAAGCATGTTTCAGTAGCTGTACAATTATCATCATGAATGAAATATTTTGGCTTAAACTTGCTAAAATTCCTTTGTTAAAACCAACAATATCTTCCCGTAGTTTTTGTTTTTCCTAATGACAAAAATTGTAAACCTGTGAAAATATACTCTTCAAAACAAGAAATGCAAAAGGGATATTTTTTTTATTTTAAAGAGAAATATATGTAATAATGTTACAAGTTCAGAGTATGTGATGTTACACGTGTTGAGGCACTGATTGTCAGACCAAAATGACAATAAAAGTTGTGCACTTTAAAAACGGAGGAAAACATTGGATTTTTCGCCAAAACGCATGCGTGTCCAATAAATTTGTTTGAGAGATCTGCATGTTCTGCAAGTGCAACATGTGCAAAATCCCTATAAAAGTGATGGGTTCTTGGTTTCCATAGCTCAGTGTTAAGCTACCGACACACAATACAGTTACGGCAAGACTGACTGAAGCACAACGCAACAACTCCATTGGTTGCTTGGAAGCAGGCGAATCTCGATCAGATGTTGCCAGAATGTCCACCCAAGCACCATCACAAGGCTATGGAATCATCACCAACAACGTGGATCAACTCTTGACTGTCCACGATCTGGCACCTCGTGTGACCACGCCCGCACAAGATCGCTACATCTGGTTATGTCACCTTTGGGATAGGACCACCACTGGGATGTCTACTGCCTCAACCATACCAGGGCTGTGTAGGATTTCCGATCAGGCCGTACGCAACCGTCTACGAGATGCAGGAATCTGACCTCGACGTCCAGTCAGAGGCATCATCCTCACCCAGCAACATCGTCAAGCACGGCTGCAATGGACTCGGGCACATCAGGTATGGCCTCATTGATGATGGAGGCATGTTTGGTTCAATGATGAATCACGTTTTCTGTTTCGTAGGCAGGATGGAAGGACCCGTGTTTACCGTCGCCGAGGTGAACGTTTTGCAGCAAACTGTGTGCAGGATGTTGACAGATATGGTGGTGGCAGCATCATGATGTGGGCTACCCTCGCCTACAATGCCAGAACAGACCTTTTGCACATTCAAGGGAATCTTACAGCTCAACGATACGTAGACGAGATTCTTAGGCCCCATGTGCAACCTATCATGGTGAACGTCAGCAACGTTTTTTCAACATGACAACGCTCGTCCTCACACAGCCTGACTCACCACTGTCTTCTTGAGACACCACAACATCAACGTTCTTCCCTGGCCCTCCAGATCACCAGATTTAAACCCCATCGAACATCTTTGGGACGAGTTGGACCGACGTCTGCGATGGCGACAACCTCAATCGCAGACTCTATCTCAGCTTGCAGCAGCTTTGCAGGCTTAGTGGACAGCCATTCCACAGGATGTGATTCGTCATCTCATTGCTTCCATGGGCAGGAGATGCCAAGCAGTTATTGATGCTCACGGGGGGCATACTCGTTATTGACGTTGAGTGACGTTAAACTTCACCTAGTGAGCGTGGATTTCGCCTTTGCAGACTTTGGATGTTCAGCAGTGAATGTGCAAAGTTTCACACATGTCATACAGAACTACCCGGAATAAACGTGTTAATAATTTGTCTCATATTTTGCCTTTTGCGTTTATTTTTTTGAAAAGTATATATTGTTGGTTTTAAGTTTCTGAATTATCATCATTAAACTGTAAATGAATTTGAAATGAACTCTTATAGAGGACAGTTATTCTATTTTGTTCGTCTTTTTTTA
This sequence comes from Tachypleus tridentatus, assembly GCF_004210375.1. Lineage (NCBI taxonomy): Eukaryota > Metazoa > Arthropoda > Merostomata > Xiphosura > Limulidae > Tachypleus > Tachypleus tridentatus. The sequence continues at coordinate 52,327,386 of NC_134834.1, read as the reverse complement.
GAGTTGCTGGACATCCTTTGGCACAGAACGAGCGTTGTCTACATATGTTTCTTCAGGATCCAGTGATTGATAGGAATTATGTGCCAGGCAAGATAAGAAACTCATGAGGAGGAAGCCAGCTTATTGAATTAGCTGGTCTATTTAATTACAACACCATATTTGTCTGAAGTGGACAAATCCATGACTTGTTAGGAAATTCCTCTTTGGTTCATCATCCTGTGCTTTCTAACTTTACAGTTGTTGTTAACATTGTTTGCAACTGTCAAAAGTAATATTGAAGAAATATTTGAATTTGTAACGTGCAAGTCAAGAATTATTCATATTCACACACGTATATGTATATATATATATATATATATATACAGGCTGCCCAGTGGCAATAGATCCTATGAATTAAAAAGTATATAGCTTTCAAATGTATATTTGTAGTCCTGCTTTTTTTTTTTTTTTGTAAATTTTACTCAAAATTTTATAATTGGATTAAGAAACAACAAGGTTTATAAATAAACAAACAAGAAACAAACATTTATATAATTTTATGGTTGTATTTTGTATCTGTGACCTTTATTATATTCTTCCCATTTATTTCCATTTTTGTGTGTTCCAAACTATATGCATAGTCTGTATTGAGAAAAAAAAAGACAGAAGCTGTTAGTAATTGTTAGAAAAGTATACTTCTAATAGCTTTACTTTACTTTTCTCAAATCGTAATAAGTCGGATTGTAAGGCTGTGTATGAACTAGGATTTATTTTGAAGAAAAGACAGAAGCTGTTGGTAAGTTTTACATAATTAAAGTATAGTTTTAATATTTTACTTTTTTTTCATCTCTCAAAGCATAATAAATTGAATTTTGATGCTATGTATTAGAAAATAGAAATTTGTTTGGTAGAATGTTTTTCATTGTCTTTAAAAAGTGTACATTTGCACCCAAAATATCTAAGATCAATAAATTATACAAAAGTTTTGCCTTTACTATATTAAAATGTGGTTTTTGTTTTACAACCTGTCAATTTAACAGCTATCAGATTCCATGGTCATTACGTGTGGGTAAGATCAAGACCAGTGATTAGATATTACTTTAATGGAAAAAATTGCAAATTAATGGCTAAAGATCATAATTTAAAGCTGAAAATCAGAACCAATGATGTTATTAGTGGCTTGTGTTCAAGTAGTAGAATGATTAATAAAACTGATTGATGAAGATTATGGCTAAACCATAAAAATCCACAGAATAATTTTGATCTTCACCAAAGACTTAATGGGGTTTTATTGAGTGAGATTCTAACAATTTCTTTTATCTGTAGTCTTACAAGCTATGTTTATAGTGTCAGGTTTTGAAATCATAGATTTTTACACTTATTTCTTGTGCTGTCACTAAGTTAGCTTAAGTCAATGTAAGTGTTAAAATAAGGAAAATGAAAGCAGATGAAGGAATACAGTGAGCTTGTACACAGAGGTTTTCTTTAGTCAAAGCAGTAATGATATATACTGAAGTATACCCATGTAGAACAGTACTTTCACTACAGGGTTTCTTAGGACATAAATCATGCTACTCTGACTCTGGGTGGATTTGTCAGTAAAATGTGAAATAGAGCCATTGAAATTTCTCTTCATCTGGTATGTGTGTATGTGTATTATCAACATTTCAGTAACCATAGGAAAATGTAAAAACAAGAAAAGAGTAAAAATTACTTTCAACTTTTGGACCTCCTTAGAAACTAATATCGTGCACAAGAAGATAATTTTAGTAAAAGTTTTTAAAATAACCTTGTCACTTAAAAAGAAGTTTATTTATGGAAAACGTTTAATAACTTCAAATGTTTATTTTAAGACACAAGCAGGGAAAGCTGATAGATGTTACAGAAATGTTAATAAAATGTGGCTTAGTGATGAATTATAGGTTTATATTTTTATTCACCTAAAACTGAATTCATACACACAAATACAAAATGTAAATTGGATGTTATGACTAAAGTTTATAGTTTTGAGTTAGGCTTAAAATTGAATATATAAATGAAATTATAACAAATTGATACAAGGTAATGTTTTCCAGAGTTTTATATTTATGTTTCTATGGAACATACTGAACATAAATTACATTATTTTTAAGTATTATGTAAGTTTTTGAAAGATGAATATAGTAAGATGTCAAATGTATTTAGTTTGTACTACTTTCAAATATTCTGTTAGACTTCATATATTTCTTCTGTCTCTTCTTAGTTATACCTAGCTTAGTTATTATTTCAGTATGTTGTATAAACATTGGGTCTTTTTTCATCAGACAGTATTTCTATTTTAAATTAATTGTATTTCACATCTGACCTATTCTTTTATTCCTTTCCATATGCTGTCTTATTTGCACATTCTAGTGATCTCATATTCTGTATGTCTCTTTTTATCTGATAATGTAGTTCTGTTATTAATATAGTGTTGTGGTGTAAATTCAATGAAGAAACGTGGTTAGAATGTGGCTGTATTTTGTTTTTGCTTCAAGGAACTTAACAGGATATTTCACACACAAATCAACTGATCTAATTCAGATTTCTCATAGTAGAACATGCAACATGGGATATATTCATATAGTTATAACCCTCTTTATTTTAAGATATTTTTGCACTCTTTTTTTCTTTTCTATCGCGTGTGTGGACTGGATGGTTTATAAAAGTACTTAAATTTACGCATGAGAGTAGCAATGTAACTGTGCAGTATATGATATATCATGCAGTACTCTTAAAACGTTGTAATAAAGTAAGAATCATGATACTATTTGTTGTGTCCGAAAAGGAATTCCCATCTTTTACATGATTTCTTAAGAATTTTCTCTCGGATTTTATTGACAGTAATTTGTATACGTCAAACTGGAAATTACAACACTATTGTTAAAAGTAATGACTATTGTGAAATTCCCATCAGGTTTAGATGATTATTTTGATCAGAGGACGTTTCTATGACATAATTCAGAAGTCGGAAAAATCAACTGTATTTACTAACTACAACCTATCTGTGATAATACTTAAGCATCTGCAAAAACATGACAAACTTAGGTACGTTTAGATACATCAGTTGCTCGTGTAAGTGATGTATTTCAAAAGTCCAGCATCTAATGCAGGATTATTTCCGACTTACATTCTTTACAGAAGCCTAATATATTTTACTGTGTTTGATAACAGGTATTACATAAGCATATATTACACTTTAAGTAATGGCTTAGAATATACACTAAACTACATCATATACCAAAATCATAATTTTTCAATTACTCCAAAGAAGTATATTATAATAGTTGAAATAAATTTTAATCGTTTTTTTTTTTCAGAATTTTAATCAAGTAACTAATTTTGTGACTTTTTCACTTGAAACAAACTGACATAACGTATTTACGTATTCTCATTGCCTATTTTTTATGTTAAATAATCAAACAAATATATTAGGTAATATTCTTAAAAAATTAATAGAAAGTACGTTTCTAAAACAGTTTTCGAAGTTCTATGCCTAAAGACAAAACTTCTAGAATTATTTAAAATACAAAAACTAAAATTGTCTTTTTGTTTTTTTCTTCTGAGAGGATCGATAGACGTCGTTTTCAAAGTTATTACGAATGTGAACAATAGGTGGCGAAAAGTGTAACATCTGCAGAGCTGGAAGCGTGAGTGTGTTTTTCTTATAGCAAAGCTACATCGAGCTATCTGCGCTGTCCACCGAGGGGAATCGAACGTAGATTTATCGCTGTTCCAGCGGGGGACAGTGAGAATTTGTCCAATACACTAATAAGTGTATGCGAAATACTTCTTGTAGGAATGAAATAATAACATTTATTGTAGTTGATGTTTCAAATGTGTTTGAAGAATTTCTGGTAAATATGTGTGATAATTCAAGTGTTGATTTGTAATAAAATGTGGAAATTAAAACAATATTTTGTTTATTAATACTTGGATGATGATTGGAATCCTATACTTTTAATTTATGTATGCGTGAGTTGCAGTGTGTATTTATATACGAATATAAAATAAATGTGTAATTGTTAAAAAAAAAACAAAAAACTGTTGGCCAGGTAATTAGGGCGCTTGACTCATAATCTGAGGGGCGCGGGTTCAAGTTCCCATCGCACCAAACATGCTCGCCTTTTCAGCCGTGATCACGTTATAATGTGACGGTTAGTCCTACTATTCGTTTGTAAAAAGAGTAGCCTAAAAGTTGACGGTGGATTGTGATGACTAGTTGCCTTCTCTTTTGTCTCACACTGCTAAATTATGGACGACTAGCGCAGATAATCCTCGTGTAGCTTTACTTGAAATTCAAAAACCAAATCAGAAAACACGTTTTTATCGCTGGTATTGTTTTGTCGAACCGAACTTACTTTGATAATGGACAATACCAAACAACAACCCTGAATCTTAATGTGCTATCGTGATTTGATTACAGCACGTTCTAACTTTGCTGTTTACAAAAAATAGATGATCGTTCACATGCAGTCTTTTAGTTCACTTGTTCCACTATGGATCCATAAACCTGTTTTAACAATACGCAGTATAGCTGTATTAAATAATTACCGGAACTTTGCCATAGGTGTAGAGGATACGGAATATTGTATTTAAATTACTTATTTTATATCTGAATTGCTAAATATGGTATCATGTAACAATATTATAGGTTACTGCACTGATTCTAAGAATAAACTAATAAATCCAATATATATAGGAAGAAATAAGGTTAAAAGTATAACAATTATATATTGAACCAATAAACTAAATCTTAAAGAAGGGTCTAATCCAAGAGCTCATCATGTATGTGTACACTATATATATATATTATTTTATGTAGAAATATTACCACTACTACATTTTAAACCAGGAAGTCCCGGTTCAGTAATATAGGGCGTCAGTCAACGTTCGGACTTAGATGAATGAATCTAAAAATTCGGTAAATAATATTCTCGTCACCTTCTACGTTATACAATCACGAAGCGTATCCTGCAGCTAGAGGGACACGTATATAAAACACACAAGAAAAGAAAAACGTTAATGTTTGTTTGTTTCAAGTTAAACACAGAACCACATAGTGTTGAAATCCGGTTTCTAGCGTTGTACAGATATACAGTTGTATTTGTACCATTAGTCTTCACAGTATATAATTGAAAACAATCTAATTCAAATAATCAGCACAATTTAAACTTCGTTGCACAAAGAGGAATAATGTTAGTAAGGAAATGGTTGGATTAAGTACAACATTTTCTGGTAAATTATTAATTATTTTAAGGAACTTCAAGTTTCTTTATACGCTTCCCTGTACTGAAAAAAAACGACATTCATAGGCTACGTAGTTGATGGGTTTTATTCATAATAATCAAAAGAATATCACACAAATACCAACATTTACACTACTGTATGCTTACATCTTGAAATGTTTAAAAGCCAGATATGCAGTAAGTATGAGTCAAAATATTTAAACGGTATAAATGCAGTAAACACTATTCCCCAGTTTTCTAAATTTATCATTTGTGTGGATTGGCATTAAGTGATCCCTCACCCCTGGTGGGACAGTGGAAAGTCTATGATCTTACAACATTGAAATTCGAAGTTTGATTCCTCACGATGAACGCACCAGATAGCCCCAGTGTGGCTTTGCTTAAACAAAAGAGTAATATTACGTGCTAAGTAATATGTTTGAAGTTCATTCATATACTATTCATTATTTAATATGTTTAAAAGGTTTACAAATATTAAGCGTTATTATGCAGCAGGTTGTTATATATACAATAGGGGACATTATGAAACAAGTGTAAAGATTTTGTACATAATAAACAATATGGAAAAAGGTTATATGTATATTAAGCATTATTATGAAGCAGGTTTAAAAGAAAAATATATGTATATATTAAGCACTATTCAGCTCAATGCGAATATTCCAGTTTATTTTATTATATATGTTTATAATTGTATAAAGCTTGTCTAGATCTCAGTAATAAATATATATACACACACACACAGGTCGATCTGATTTTTGTTGTTCACTAAAGCAGATTTTACGGAATATAGAAGAATTATATATGTCTAAAGTTACGTGATTTCTAAACCTGAGTAAGCATCTTAAACACTATTTAGGAAGAAAAATTTACATGAATTCAAGCGTGTAACATAGTTTGTTTGTACGCTTGGTGAGCCAAGAATAAATAACGCGGTCAAAGATGGTGTCGCTTGGTAGCTACATCTTTTAAATATATGCATTTTTTCTACAAAGAGGTAACTAAGTCGATATTACCAGGCTCAGACCCATTTTATTGAGTGTTCGTATCGTGAAGATAAAGACAAGAAGATAATTTGTAATAATATTTCAACATTTTTATATCTTAAATTTGAATAAGCTTTCACTTATTAGATAGTGTTACTTGAGTCACTTGTTTTATTGAACACGGATCTTCTGTGCTGTGTAAATAAAAATTTCATAAATTAAAACGAGTGATTTGACACAAGTTTTGTATGTTCGAGTGATGAAGCTTATATATTCATGCAATTGGCATTCAATGCTTCAGCCAGACGACCTTATTTACGTAGAAATTTCAACCATTACTGTAATCATTTTATTTCTTTTGTTTGATTGTTGTTGTTTGGAATTAAGCACAAAGTTACACAATGAGCTGTCTGTGCTCAGCCCACCACGGGTATCGAAACCCGGTTTTTAGCGTTGTAAGTCCGCAGACATATCGCTATACCACTGGGCGCCTTTATGTTTGAAGCTAAACACAAAGCTATAAAATAAGTTATCTGTGTTCTGCCCACCAGGGGTATCGAAACTCGGTTTCTAGCTTGGAAATCCGAGACAAACCGCTGTGCCACTGGGATGGGGTGTTTCTTTATGAAAAGAGCAAACTATAATGAATCCCACGAACTTATTTTCATGAAGTGAAATCTCGTAAGCGTCATAAGCTTTTGTAATTTCCTTTATTTTATCAAAGAGTCCGTCACTAGTGCAGCAATAAGTCTACGGATTTTACAACGCTAAAATCAGGGGTTCGATTCCCCTCGGTGGACTCAGCAGATTGATCGATGTGGCTTTGCTATAAGAAAACACACACTCTTGTTATCAAAGAAGCATATAATAACCAATCTCGTAAAATGTCGCCATTTTATGAAAGAAAGAAGCCATGTAACTGATATTGTGAACGTTTATACATTTACATCTTTTCATTGCTCGTCATTAAGCACATAGATACACAATAAGTTATCTTTACTGTGCTCGTCATTAAGCACATAGATACACAATAAGTTATCTTTACTGTGCTCGTCATTAAGCACATAGATACACAATAAGTTATCTTTACTGTGCTCGTCATTAAGCACATAGATACACAATAAGTTATCTTTCATTGCTCGTCATTAAGCACATAGATACACAATAAGTTATCTTTACTGTGCTTGTCATTAAGCACATAGATACACAATAAGTTATCTTTACTGTGCTCGTCATTAAGCACATAGATACACAATAAGTTATCTTTACTGTGCTCGTCATTAAGCACATAGATACACAATAAGTTATCTTTACTGTGCTCGTCATTAAGCACATAGATACACAATAAGTTATCTTTACTGTGCTCGTCGAAATCTGTATCGCAACTCAGTTTTCATTTCAGAGTTATAGTTCTCCAAATTTACTACTGAGCCATTTGGGTGCCCTTATTGATAGAACAGACAGTAGCCTTTTCTTTCCTATAAACTATTTCTAGTGGCACAGCGGTATGTTTGGGGCCTTACAACGCTAAAAAAGGGTTTTGATATCCTTATTGGACAGAGCGTAGATAACCCTTTGCGTAGCTATGTGCTTAACAAAAAACAATCCAATAAATTTCACCAAACGAATATACCAAACTTTTCATAATGACGAAAAACTCACTTGAAGTAAAAATGTATTGTAAAGACGATTGGAATGGGTATTAACACTTTAATTAAATAAAAGTACAGGACAAGGTTTCGATTTTCATGGGTCAACCATCCACACTTTGGTCCCCAAAAATGTGCCAGTAACGGTTAGTTTAAAATTATCTTTGTCAACCTGAGGATAACCTAAGAAGGTCGAAATGTTGTCTGTACTTTATTTTAGTCAAAGGTCTTAATACTCATACCAGCCATCTTTAGAATACACGCTAAACTTTTGTTGAAACACGTTTTTAATTAAGTAAATATTTATATATTGCTATCTTCTTGAGGAATTTTTCACAATTTATCTACTTTTAAGCTTATAGTCACCATTCATGCTTTTCTTATTTGCTTCATGTTTATAGTGATGGTATCATCAGTTTCTTTGAAACAACAAGTTTTTTAGAGTTACCGTAGTCTTCACTTTCATGACAGGAAAAATAAAGAAGTTTGCAAAGGTTTATAGAAGTGATAACGGCCTGTTTCTTTCTGAAAACGTGGAGATAACCTACGAATAGTTTTGCGCGTATAGTAATTGGTATTGGATTATTTTCTTGGTAAATAGGAGCAAATTTACGGTTTAGCTATCGCGAGTTTCTTTGATAAAAAAAAAAAAGAGTCAATAAAGCTTATAACAATAGTTATAGTTTTTTATTTAATAAACAAGTTAACTTGACAAAGAGTTTGCTAGAACTATTATGAAATGCTCCTTTCTCAAAAAGAATAATGTTTACAGGATTGGTTACTGTTTTGTTACACTGTTAAAAAAATATTCTTACAATAAAATTGTTAAAATATGTACAACTAAAGGAAAAAGTATTTCGAAGAAGATAGTCTTTGATGGTCTTTTTTATGACAAAAATAGGCTTTAGAACAGTACAATAAATCAATGGTAAACAGCACTTCTATTTTCAAAATGATAATTATACATGCAAAAACGAACTCTGTAATACAAAATGACATTTTTATGAAGCTGGTTACATCTTCTTTATTACACTTAACAAAATTAGTAAATACATTCTTAAAGTTCTCAAGCTTCAAACATGTCTTGAAGTTATGGCTGTTTTCACAAGAAAGATAGCTGAAGTATCTAGAATCATACCAATATCGTCTGCTCATACATGCTTTCCAGCGGAGTACTAACAAACGTTTGTAACTCCTGGTCTGCTCAAATGTGGTCTTGAAACTGCTATTGTCTTCCACACCAAAGTCTTGCTAGAATAAAATTTCTGACATCGGCAGTTGTCATATCTAATAAACTCAGAGCTATGGGAATTATCTTCAAATGCAGCTTAGACCCTGAAACAATATTTATATGACGTTTTTGATATGTTTCTGTAATACGAAGAATAAAGTTTACTCAACTTGTTATGCTATGTTCTTTATATAATAAGAAAGTAATTCTATGAATAGAAAGCGATGGTTATAGTATAATCTTCTGATAAAAGGAAGAGGGCAATAATTTTGAGCTTTCCTTTTCATAACAAGAAGTTTAATAAACTATAGAACAATGGCTACTGTTTCTTTATTTCTTAGACCAGAGAAAAAATTACAAAATTTTATTAGGTTGTTGCGATTCTGCTCTATTGATAAAACAAATTCAGTTAATAACTATGGTAGAAAATTTTTGACAGAAAAGGTAGTTAAAAAAGTTATAGTAATATCTTGGTCTTTTCTTCTGATAAAAATAAAGTTTAAACTAATGGATAAAATAATTTCGTTTCAGGAAATATCGGAAGTTCGTTTGTTTGTTGTTAAGTTTGATTTTGTTTTGAATTTCGCGCAAAGCTACTCGAGGGCCATCTGCACTAGTCGTCCCTAGTTTAGCAGTGTAAGAGTAGAGGAAAGGCAGCAAGTCATCACCACACACCGCCAATTCTTGTGATACTCTTTTAACAACGAAGAGTGGGATTGACTGCACATATTTGACAAAAGAAAAAGAAAAAAGAAGTAACTATAAACCATAAATGATTGTAAAACATATTTAAGACAATTTTCCACTTTTTCTATCGATATATATGTATGCTTCTTTGTTTAACAAAACTCATATTTTAAAATGTATTATTTATGTAACGCACTAGCATTTTCTGTATTTATTATTAATACATCTTGTGGTTCCTATGTTCTAAAATAATAAAATATAATAATTAACTTTTAAACTGAGTTCGAAACATTAGTTTTAATGGAAAACAAGTTCGTTATTTTATATTTGAAAAATCTTTCCATATATTTATATATCATGTTAGGGTCTACAATTGCGAAGAAAACTTAATATAGACCTAAATCCGTATATTTAGAACAATAAACTGAATAATTTGTTAACAATGCTTTTATCAAGATTTTTTTTTTCATTTATTTCTGGATACTCCAACATGCATAGCATCATAAACAGTTTAAAAAAGACGAATTTATTTTTATGACAATCAGTGTGTTTTATGTGTTTTCTTATGGCAAAGCCACACCGGGCTATCTGCTGAGCCCACCTAGGGGAATTGAACCCCTGATTTTAGCGTTGTAAATCCGAAGACATACCGCTGTACTAGCGGGGGGCGATTTATGACCATCAAGGGAAATCTCAAAAAAGAATAATTCTCTTCCACATAAAGAGCCTAATTATAAAGCACAGATTTTAAAATAATAAATATTGATCTAGTTTCCTTTCATTTTTTTGTTTCTCTGCTACGTTTTGTGCAGGACTCGTACAGCCATTTATTTCCCAAACAGCGAGTTTTCTCAAGCCGCGAGTTGTTTAGAGTAAACAGTTCAGTGAAATGGAAACTTAATAATGCATATATTGTACTTCAGGCAGACTTTAAGAATATTTGTGACGCTTGGTTGTATTATATTCCAAGCCATCATTTCGTTGTCAACTAAAGAATCTATGAACTACATTCGTATCTGGAGATATTCAAGTTTGGAACAGTATTGAGGTACACCACGCCAGGTACGAATAGTCATTCAAGTTGTTGTAGGATAGTGAACTGTGGCGGTTTTTAACGGTTAGATAAATCCAAGCTTCAGTTGAGGTGTAAACGACCTTTCAAAACCGTAGTAAAATATCTGTTTAGTTGGGCTCGTTTTAAACGTGTCTTACTGAAATTGGTTTCATTTGAGAGCTAATCTTGAAGGTATATACACCTTGTAGACAACCGTCTCAGAAGACGGATACAAGGCGGTATTATACTAAGGAAAGGTAACTAGAAGTTATTTATATATATAAAGGAAATACTTTATAGGATCAGACAGCAAGTTTCCTTTGAATAAAACGAGTATAGAAGACCCTGGTTGCTTTGGCTACAAAACTAATTTATACTTGTTGATTTGTTTGGAAAGGTAGGACTTGCGTGTATATTCATCTTTCATATCAATGGTTTTCTTTTTTCTGTATTGTGTATAATTTTATGTCTAATTTTATACTCGTTCATTGTATTATAATTTTCGTCACTATTACTATTAATTAAATATTAAGTCTTAAATACAATTAGCTAAAATGCCACACATTTTCATTTTTTACCGCTAATATTTTGTATTACTTGTTTTCTGAATTAGCTGTGATATCATTTATAAAGTGTTAAAACTATAACAAAACGTATTGAAATGTGAATGAATGTTTTCCTGATGAAACAACTATACATTAGTTTGTTCGTTTGTTATTAGGCATAAACTATACAATGGGCTTTTGTGCTCTGCCCACCGTGAGTATCGAAACCCAGTTAAGGGACTATACATTACTTCGAAAAACCAAAGGTAGCAATAACACAGTGTCATTACGTTCACGTTCAAATTATGCTGCAGAATGTTGTAATCTGGTCAGATCATGTACAGTTCTGTTTGGTTTGTTTGTAATATTTCAATATATTTTAATCGTTCCACAGTGTTTTATTACACAGAGGAATAATTTAATTTCATTTTCATTGATAAAACTAAAAATTAACAAACTTGTTAGGCCTTATGTGTTGGAAACGTTTAATTAGAAACATTATAGCCACGTGTTCCAGATATTATATTTCACAGCAAAATTCTTTCATTAACAAACTTTCAAAACCCAGATTCTGTTGACCAAGAAAATACGTGCTGTCTATTCAATGTTTGAACGCCGATCTGCCTGTTGTAGTCTTTTAGCTGAATACAATTTCACGTCTATACTGTTGTTGTCCATAGTAACTAAAATTCAAATATTTTTGGATATAATGTTACATGACATAACATCCAAAGAAATTGGAAAAACTGTATTTATTCTTTGTTCACTCAAGTTTGGTTTCGTCGAATAACACCTATTCTTATTTCGTCGTGAAATTCTTCATATATCATAAACATACAGATACTTACTATCGCCAGAACCTAGAGTATTAGGTTTTTAGCAGCTTAACGGTACCTCTTCATGCACTAGTTAAATTGAAGTGCAAAGAAATACAAAAAATAAAGTTATGTACTGACTTTTAAAAACAAACAAACGGTATTCCAAAAAGAACAAATACTGTGTTCTGCTAAGTTCGTTCAGAATCTCATCTCTGTTCTTACATAGTCCAAACTTTAAATTAACTGTGAGTTGTTTATGATTAGCACACACACTTTGATGTAGGTGGGCTTATGCTTCTCTGTTCATTGGGTTTGTACATACGTAAGTAAGCATTGCAAAACGAATAAATTCAGGCACGCTTTCTATGAACATATTTATACAGGTAAGCTAGAGGTATAAACAAATAAAATTATATCTGCATTTCTTATCTCTCCTTTTTTTTGAATGTGTGAAAAGCATTTTTGTCATCACTATAATAGATAAAACAGCGTATAAATGAGACAGAATTATGAAGTTGAATCATGTGTGTGCGGCTAATTATTTTACTTTTTTTTACATCAAGCCTTACCCAGAGTGGTCTTTAAGCTGATCTGAAAACGATTTGGATACAATATCTTTCAAATCAATGAGGATTTTAATAACAGGCAACATAGAATACAGAGATTATAAGTTTTTCGAAGTCTTTAGCACAATAAACGAAACGTTGCAAATTACTCAAGAGCCTGAGAAATTATCACATTTCGTTGAGTAATCATGCGTTGGTTATTATAAAAACAAACTGAAAGGTAGGTATGAGATTGGGGAGGGAATATTACATGGTGTTGAGTAATCTTAATAATGCTTAATGCTCTGTATCAGCAACTTAATGCATGATAAGAAAAGTAGTTCGTTCCAAAATCTACACCTTCCCTACGAAGATATAGACATATACACTTGTGTATATGGCCAAATTACATTAAGCAATAAACTTTTTTTTACATCAAGCTTTTCCCAGAGTTTAAGTTGATGTGAAAGCGATTTGGACAAAATCTTTTAAATCACTGAGGGTTTTAATAACAGGCAACATAGAGTAGAGAAACTACAAGTTTTTCGAAGTGTTTAGCACTATAAACGAAACGCTGCAAACTACTCAAGGGTCTAAGTAACACCTTGGTAAAATATCACATGTCTCTGATTAATCTTCCTATAGAATCTCTGACTACTAGAATTTCGTATAGTGATAATTGTACTGAATTTGTCTTACATGCTTGTGGAAAAAATGAAATGTTTTGATATTCTTTCAGATTTTATTTAGCTGTTAGGGAGTAAAATAATGTTTTATGTTTTATTGTCTTCATATAATAACACAGTAACAGTTTATTATAATATCTTATCCAACCATATTTCTCTTCTGACAAGAAGTTACAAACAACCATTATAGCTTCTCATTTTAATTTAAGATTCACTTGTTGGTCACAGATGGATCACGTGTGTTAGTGCGTTTTCCAAAATTAAAAATTGTCGTGAGTGTAAAAATAAAAAAGCTCTAATTTTTTGTTTTATTTTAATGCACAAATAGCACGTAAGGTCTAAGATCGTAAAATATATTGTTTACCAGTTAAACAGTTTGAAAAATAGACTTAATAGTATAAAATCAATAGTTTTTGTTAATTAGTTTCTTTGGTTTATGATCTGATAAAAAAAATAAGATTTACTCTCAAAAAAGTATTAAACTTATTTATTCTACTTGTAGTTAATTTGTTTATCTTTGTTAATTATTCACTTTTAATACAGTTTATATCTACTTCTGTATTCTACATATATAAGTTGAATACAAGTTAATTTCCCTATCAGGAATACAACACGACCTTCGTGCCTTCCAACCTGCGAAAATGAGGACATCGTGGGTTTTCATTGGGCTGTTAGTTTCTGGTATGTTTTACTTAATGTGTTACACTTTTTGAGTAAACGCATTCTGTGTAATTAATTAAACTAAGCACATTAAATTACGATTTATGTTTATTCCAAAAATTATATTATGGCAAAAATATACTCAGTGACAGCCATTCTGGGATCTTTTAAGATAAATAGATTGAAACGTTGTCGACGGAAGTTACATGAATTGTTATCGTAAAATAGATTACCGAGTGGGTAAAATGACAGGTAAAGACAACTAAACAAAATGTAACTGAAGAAAAAGGACTGGTGACTTGACAGGTAGGTCGTGAAACAGTTGTAAGGATATAACATTGTCACTTCTATACAGAGATAACAACATCAACGAATCGAAAACTTTTCTACTTTTGTCTTTGTTATCGTTAACTGAAACGATGTGGGGTTTCCAAGTTAACAGGGGGCATTGGCCTATCAGGTGAGCGTTTGCTGCTTTGAGGCAGTTTTTGTTTTCATCGCACGTATGTGTGTATTATCCGTATTCTGAAAGACGTCTAGTTTCAAGTAAGAGAAAAATGCCAAGTTAAAGAAGTTATGATGAACTTTCAGATTAAAACACCAATTGTGAAAAGGACCGTATAGATTGGTACAAAGCATGTTACTGAATTGTAAATAAATAGGTAACGTACGGTTACGAAAGCTGGTGTAAATGGAGAATTCAGTAATCCACAGCTGGAGAAAATGCAGATTATATAGTCATATGACAATAAAAAATACCTTTGAGATGTTTTTTTCCCCTCTGATAATTTTCACAAATTGACTTTTCGTCTACTTTAAAAGTAGGAGGTAGGGAAATACAGATAGGTGAAGTCCTGTGAGATGTAAGAATTATCGTTTTATTAGCGTACAGACTAATATTTTATACAATAACAAAATATGGAGATAAACAGAAAAAAAATAACGAGAGAGAAAATGAACAAGACGAATGATATAACGATTATCTTCCAGGTTCCATCGTAGTAGCGAAGACAAATGAGAAGAATGAGGCTGAAGAAACAGTGGTATGTATGTTCGTATCATTCGATGACGTCAGCAGGATATAATAATAAGTTAATGTGACATTTGTTTCTATTTAATACTTCACTGTCGAACTTGCTTTTATGCAATATCAAATGTATTATGTATAAAGTGAGTTTTCTTCACAAGGTAATAAACTACAAATAAACATTTTCTAAACCTGTTATAAATCACGTTACACAACATTTCTTAATCTAGTGAATTAAGGCCCGGCATAATGAAGTGGTTAAGGTACTCCACTCCTAGTCTGAGGGTCCCAGGTTTGAATCCCTCTCATACCAAACATTCTCCCCTTTGAGCCGCCATGGAGTTATAAAGTAACGGTCAATCCCACTCTTCAGTGGATGATGATGACTAGTTATCTTCCCTCTCGCCTCATATTGCTAAATTAGGGATGCCTAGCGCAGATAGTCTTGGTGTGGCGTTGAGTGAAATTCAAAACAAACAAATTATTGAATTAAATGTGCTCCAAATGCTAAACATAAGAAGCAGTTTTATGCGTAAGCAAAAACTTAGTTTAAATTTCTCCTTTGATGCATGACTTCTATTCGGCCCGAAACAGTAATGAACATTTTACAATAAACGTTTTATAATTGTTTATTTCAAAGTCATACTCGCAAATGACGTCACAGCTATGAATTGTTCTGGATATGCATAATGATATTTTTCGAGTATCTCCATATTTTCAAGTTTTATGATGTTGATTTTTTGTGAACAGAGTTATCCTTTTACGTTTGGTTAATCAATTAAACTTTCAGACATATTCTTCAACTCTCTTATTATGACCTATGACACAACTCGTACATTAATTTTATTTATAAAGGTAAGAAACATCGTATTGACAGTGATTTATGTGTAGCTTGTATTCGAGTGCGTATTATATGTGTTATCTTTTCGCAGTAACTGAATTTATATTTTATACGAATTTTACCATAGGTCAAAAGTGCCAGCGAATCAGGGATCCTATCCACTTTTGTTCCAGATACTCAAAGTTCCGGCTATATGATAGCCTATCCCTTAGATGAAGCATCAGAAAAGATACAAGAAGACGAGTACGTGACAGCAGAATCGTTGGAAGGTCCTTCAGAAAACGGTAAACACCCAAAATCTGAGTTAAAAGAACAGGTTTTAGGAGAAGCAAACCAAGATGATGACGATGAAGATAATGAAAAAATCGACGAAACTTTACTTCTGATTGTCCCTGAAGAGAAAAATGAAGATAAAGAAGATACCGAGAAGGTTACAGCAGCTGAAGAAGGGGGTGTAATCGTAGCTGGAGGGGTAGAAAATATTAAAGCTATTACCTATAATATACCACAACTTCCTGAAGAAAGTGAAACTGAAAATCAGACTGACATTCCAGAAGAACGACGACCGAAACAAGAAGACTTAAAAAAAATCCGAAACTTTGAATCTCCTTCACATCCTTTCCTTAAGAAAGCAAAACCAATTCCAGAAGATAAACCAGAACCATTTCGTTTTCCACCTGCTTATCCAAAATCAAGTCGTAAACAGGATAGACATTCCATTCCATTTCCGCTAAAACCAGAATCTAGATCTGATCAGTTTTTTCCCTTACCAGTTTCACAAATGGCAGAATCTATACTGATTAGGCGTGCATTGGTTCTCGGTAATGGTATAGACAAGGAGGAGGAAGAGCAACCGTTAAAAGACAAAGAGGATATTCTCGCCGAAGAATCAGACGAAAAAGCTGTGGAAGATAAAAATCCTCCAAAAGACCTTAATGATAGACTTTTTTCTCCAGTTCAAATAGGATCTAATGGAAGACCACATATTAAAATTAACTCGAATCCAGACGTTTCTCATTCACCATTTCAGTCAAGACCACTTGAGAAACCAGGAAACGAAATGAATTTAAAACCAAGCATTTCACATCCACCATTTCAGCCAAGACCATTCATAAGATTGATGAACAACAGGAAACCAAATCCTAACTTTTCTCGCTCAACTTATCAACAAAGATCATTTCGAAGTCCAGTGAGCAGAATTACATCAAATCCAGACTTTTCCAGGTTACAGTTTTATCCCAGACCAATCCAAAGACCAGATGTCGAATTAAATCCAGATCCAGTGTTTACTCGTTCACAAAAGCATCCCATATTTGTTAACACTGGCCTACCCGTTGTACCATTTTCTCCCCTAGCTCCTCTTACTTCTCACCCACAACAGACTTACTTTTCAGTTCCTTATTACGGTCAACATCCTTACCGTCGACCAGCGTTGCCACCTCTTCAACATACATTTGTACTATTGAGCTATCCTCAACATTCTCCTTTAGTTAACCAGTTTCCAAAACCTCATCCAGCCTATATGTCTCACACAAGAACTTACCCTTCACCAGCTATGCTACCTGTTGTTCAGTCAGCTTACGAACAGCCTCTTGACTATAAAAGCCTTCCTATTTCTTCCATTTATTATGCTCCACCTTCCCAAACCCAACCTTTAGATAATGGCTTGATACAAGACAAGAGCCAAGACTATGAACAATCTCGATATTTAGGTGCACCAGGACCCATGGGAGTGATGATGAAGCATCACTTTTTCCCGGCCGAATCTCAGTATTTCCCAGTACCATTACCTGGAACAGGTCAACCAGTACAATATAGCAGGTATGCTACAACCGAAGACCATTCAAATCAACAAATAGTACCAATTTTTATCCCTGTCCCAGTTCCAGTACCTGTGGAAAGAACGCCTTCTTTGCCAGATGAACGACAGCAGTTACTTTACCACGAAGACCCGTATTCTGATGGCAACCACCAAAGAGTTAAAGGACAAGGAATCATGCTGATTTACGATGAAAGTGACAAAGATCCATTACGTTCACGTTCCATGGTAGCACAAGACCAAACAATTGTCAAACCTTTTCCCACGGAAGACGCTCTTCAGAAGATGAAATTTCTTAGGAAACTTATTCTAGATAAGCTTATTGAAAAGCATGAAAACAAAGAGATTCCTTCAGAAAAAAGTGAGGCTGAAAGTGAAATAATTGAAGTGTTCGTACCCTTTCCAACCCAGTGAAAATGTATATATATATATTTCACAACGTTAAATATAAACATAAAGTTTACATCTCGATATAATTTAAACAATTACACAGTTTTATGTCATTTCTGAACAGCTGCATATATATATATTGAGTTTTTGCAATAACACATTATTAATTATAGAGACTGTTTTTATAAACTTGAGAAAAAACATCCACACAGACTTTTATTTAACACTAGATGATAAATACCTTTAAAAAGAAAAGAAAAACAAGAAACATGAATTTCAAAAGTTTTTTTATAACTTTTTCTTACTGCTACAAATTATGTTCAAAACAACATTATGGTAGTGAATGTAGCGATCCATTTCCCCACTTTTCTACGGTTTTACCTATGCTTCCTTACATAAGCGGAAAAACCAACGTACGATTTAACAGTTTTATAAACAGTTTGTAAAATAAGTAACTTTTGAATTATTCACTTTTAAATTTTTTCCTGTTGTTATTATATAAATATGTAACACTAAAGCAGATTCCAAATTTTATTTTATAATTTGTACATCTTTTTAAATAAGTTTTTGTGTATCATGCTGAATAATTAATATTAATAAATCTAAGAACGTTTTATATATTCTCTAGCCTGAAACAGCTTAGCAGACAGCAACATGTAAACCTTGATATTTTATGGATTAGCAAGAAATGAAAAAAATATTAAGTGTGAATGTCATGGAAGTGATATTAAGTGATGTCATTCATCTAAAGCAACTCATCATGTGTTTGATGCCACAGCAGCTTTGTGTCGTCTTGATGAGCTGTTGTATACGTCGTTATATTGCTAAAGATAAATTCACTAAAATTCACACCTTACAATTTCTAATTATTACCAATAGAATTAAACAGCAAAGTGACGTTTCTGAGATCAAAATAACGACTCGCAGAAAACAAAATTATTTACAACATACGTATTTTTTCTCCACAGATGAAATAGACTGTGTGTTGCCTCAATTGATCAATTCTAATAGAAAAAAATTAACATTTTTATCAATTTAACTTAGTCTCAAAAGATCGTTTATCATAAGAAATTGAAATTAAATAGGAATGGAATATTTTAGAAATTAAATTACTGTAAAATGAAATAAAAAAATATCCCCGCTATTTCTACATCGTGTCAGTAAAAATATATTCTGTTTGGATATATTCAATCATAAGTTTAATAAACAGGAATAACAAAATATATACATATTAGTATAGGCAAGATTTTCTTTATTATTTGGAACTTTTATTTAATACTTTGCAAATAATAAAATAAAATGAACAGAAATAATTAATTAAGCTAATTTAAAAATAAATCCCGGTAACAAAAGAAATAAAATAAAATTTTAAATATTAATGAAAAACAACATTATAAATGTTTAAAATAACCCAAATGTTATACCCGATTGATTATAGGTTAATTTAAAGTTTTTAACATATATGCTAGGAATCAAGGACCATATTTAAGCTTAACTGTATGTGAAACTCAAACGTAAGTAATAACAATTTTCATATTCCATTTTCTCGCTAAATCTTAATATTCACAACAAATCATTTTACATGATAGATATTTATTCAATATCCAAAATAAATATTCAATCTAGTACGATGTTTAAATGGTAGGAACTGATCACAATGCAGATTTAGATCAACACATTTTGTTCCTGCACTTAACTTTAGTTTATTAAGTTTGTTTTTTGTTATTAAGCGCAAAGCTACGTCATGAGCGATCTGTGCTGTGACCACCGCAGGTACCGAAACCCGGTCCTTAGCGTTAGAAGTCTTTATCCTTACCGTTCGACCACTAGGAGGCAGTTTGTTAAAAACTAAATGAAAAATAAAATATTGAAAATGTGCGGATAAAAAGAAACGCAATGAAAAGCTTTATAAAACGAAGGGCTTGGCATAATGTCGTAGTTAAGATGTTTGCTTCACAACCTATTGGTCATGGGATCGAAACCTGTTACCGAAATGAGTAATAATGTGACACTATTCGTTGATAAAGAGTTGAAGATCTGAGGGTCGCGAGTTCGCATCCCCGTTGCATTAAACATGCTCGTCTTTTCAGCCGTAGGGGCGTTATAATGTGGTAGTCAATCCCACTATTCGTTGGTAAAAGAGTAGTCCAAGGGATGGCCGTGGGTGGTGATGACTAGCTGCCTTCCCTCTAGTCTTACACTGCTAAATTAGGGACGGCTAGCGCAGATAGCCCTCAAGTAGCTTTGCGCAAAATTCAAAAACAAACAAACAAGAGTTGACGGTCTATCACCTTGAAGCTAGAAACCACTAGAGTAGATCGCCTCGTGTACCTTTGCGACAAATTTAACGATACATACAAAGTAAAATGAATGGATTGGTGACAATACAGTCACACAATAATCAAAATACATTTAACATAAAATAATTAGTACAGTGCTGTTAAATAAACAAATCGTCAAAAAAATTAAACTTGCGGCTATTATTTTAAAATTACAATTCAAATATTTCTATCAAGTTGTAAAAGCAAATAAGCCCCGAAAGTATATTTCATCTATTAATACTACTCATAATGTAAAAGTCATAACAATGTCGACAGTTGGAACTTTCTGCGTAAATTATATACTACGTGTATAGATAATACTATGACACCATGGAGGATCAGAAATTACATTTAAAATGATAAACGCGAGCACTTTTAGAAAGTAGCCATTTCTTTATAATGAATTAACAAGGAAATGGTGAAAGTGTTCAGTGTGAAAGTTAATGAAGTGATATTCGGTGATGTCATGTGTTTGTTGTAGCAGATCTGTGTTGTCATGGTGAGCTGATGTAGTTACCCATGATGTCACTAAAGATCAGATAACTGCACTTTGTACTTTACATTTCTTAGTTGTTACGAATACGAAATAAAAAATTCAATAAAACTCAGTAACTTGTTTAATGTGTCGCACAAAATATAATAGTTATAGATTTATTTTCCATATAGTAAGACAATGGTAGTTAGTTGCAGTATGAAATATAGCACAACCCAAGATAATGTTCGCACACATGTGCAAAATTAAATTAAATCTTATGATCAAGGGCCCATTTCAGCATATAATTACACATTAAACGAATATACAAAGTCATTAAATGAAAACATATAAATATATATGTGTCTTTGTATGTAGACCATTGATAGGATAAACAGTATTTGCTGGTTATAATGACTGCCAATCCTCTTTTTGCAGTGAACTATTCAATAAAATTCCTAACAATAAAACAGTTACACATTCAAGAATCATATTTTCATTACTACATACAAATAGTCATTGATAGATAAATACCTATTAACATCAATTTGATTTTTTTGGTCTATTAGAACAAGCCCATATTGGTTTGCCTGCTATTTCTACCGCGGATTTCAGTGTTGAAAGTTTGTAGACTTATCGCTGTTCCACCGGGTGGTTGTTATCCCTAACTCGAAACTACATTTTGCGTTATTAAATTAAGGTGTAGAGATTAACAAGTGTTTAAAATGTCCAAAATTCAAAGCGTGAGATGTTATTTACTTTTACATTAGTTGACTGGCTGTGTTTAAACCAAAATACTCAGTCAATTCTTCATTATTTAACCTATATAAAAGCCATTGTGTTTCATATCACGTCACTCTTGATTTTTCGATATGGGAAAAGTCGAAAAAGCTAAAATGAATAGTTTGATTAATATCTTCCCATTGCAATTTTAGTGACGTAGGTAAAGAGGTGCCGTAAAACCTTATTAGTGTAGTGAGTGTTGATGTAATAAGCCTAAAGTAAAGAGGTAGTGTAGAATCATCTAGCCTAAAGCCAAGTACATAAAATTTATCGTAGAAGTAAAAATATCGATTTAATTTTAAACTTAAATTTTTCCTGAATTAACCTATTTTTTTTATCGTGGACATTTTAAATTAAAAATAACCATCATTAGCCAACGAAGACTCTAAATTAAGAAATCAAGTTTTTCCAGTTTCCTTGTCTTCACATTTCACTTTTTTGGTTTCAGTATATGTACTAACAACAACATTAGGTTATGCTTTTCTTGCGAAGCAACTTACATAAAAGCTATTGGATTTTATATATATTAGACGTTGTTGATTAATCTAACTGATTTTTTTACCAATAATTATTTTATGAATACGCCACGAATTAACTTTATGTATGATCTTAGTTTTGATTGGCTCACAAAAGAATTTAGCAACGTTTGACTGCCTCGACTGAATTTTTCTGCCTCTTTGTTGGTCGAAGTCGGTTGCGCAAAATATATTTATTTCACTTAGTGAATGACATGGTTCGGATGTACTATGGAACAGGGTTGATGGTGGTAGAACTTGCTTCGTAATATTTGATGGGCTATAGGCTAGTATAATATAATCTATAGATATAAAAACGTTGATACCATTCAGTATTAGTAATGTTACGCTTTTGCCAACTTAAAACATTTATTAAAAAAGTTAGTCAAAAAAGTGAGATAAATCACTCACTTTTAATGTAAAATACATAGGAGACGCGAAAGCAGCTGATGAGACGAATTACAGCAATGCTCACCATGGTTGTTTTGTGATCAATGAAATTATATTTCTACGAGCTTTTTGGCACATAAATAGTTTAGAGAAATGATTGCAAAAAAAAGGCGACTGGTATCTGCGATTCTCTGTAATACAAGGGTGAACTATGTGTTCAGTCTTCAAGTACTTGATATACATAAATATGTAGAAATCATTGTGTTAACTCATTCTTAAAGTAGGGATTTCATAGCATTGTGTAAAATGGAAAGCTGTATTGACACAAGGATACAAAAATACGGTTTGTTTGTAAAATGTTTCCTGTTGTAAAATATGATGACCTTAATAAAATACAACGAATGTACAATAACATTTTCGTTTATAAACTGTATTAAAAATCTTACATACATATATTAATAACCATTTAACATTGATTTATGATGAAACGTGAGTTTTTATACAATAAAATCATAGAACACTAACTTGCAACTGATAATTAGTATATACTTGATGATTATTCTATAAAACGTAACAATAAGTAATTTGTCATATGTTATTGTATTATTGTTTCAAAATCTGTGTGAGGAAAATATCTTCTTGATATAATCGTTTAAGTTGGATTTGCGTAAACTGTTTTGTTGATTTTTACTTTAAACTCGCGCTATTTGCGATAGTGAATAGTTTATGTAGCTGAATTCAGGGAGATGGTATCAGTAATCAGAAGTAGAGAATAGTTTAAAAATAATAGAAATGGATGATACTTAACACTTACCAAATGTAGAGGATCGGTCACACTCACAAGAAATAGGAATACTTATCAATAACAAGAAGAAGGGAATAGTTGACAGTCATGAGAAATAAAGAATAATTGACAGTCAGCTCTTATTGTAAATAACAGAGGACAAACAGATGTAGTGAACAGTCGATAATCATAAGAAGTAATTTATAACTGATAGCCGCCAGTTGTAAAGAGTAGTTGATAGTTGCTAGACATGAAAATACTTCATAATTTCTAAAAGTAAAAACAACAACAACAACAAAAGAAACGGTTTATCGCTATCAGATGTAGTGAGCAGATGCTAGTTGTCATTCGGAAGTTGCAAATAGGAAATAGTCGGTGAATATGTTGTCCGATATGTTTTAAAGTTATTCAGTAATTTATCTTAATTTGCTTCATGTATAGATAAAGATGATAGATAAATTACAAAAGTTTTTGTTTTGTTTTGTTTTTCTCTTGAAAAAACATAGTTTGTGTGTTTTCCTTATAGCAAAGCCACGTCGGGCTATCTGCTAAGTCCACTGAGAGGAATCGAACCCTGATTTTAGCGTTGTAAATTCATAGACTTACTGCTGTACCTGCGGGGAACGAAAACGTAGCAATAAAGAATAGCATTACGACACATTGACATATATTTTATTTATATATTGGACAACAAATAAAAAGTACTCGTTCTTCTGATTCATGACACAAATGAGGATTTACAAATGTTTATTTCCTGCTTGAAAAACATATCAATTCGTAGCTCCACCATGACTTACTGATTCAAGTAGAACATTTTCAACAGTGCCAGGAGGAAGAGTCTAACATTGATTTTTCTTTTCGAAAATATTTAAACATATTCTTTATAATACGTATTAAATATGATTAAATTGAGAGAGGATTTTATCAAACAAATCTTATATAAGAGGTAATAGCGTAGTGTATTATATGTTAATGTTTCTAAAGAGGTTCAAAAACTTTTCCCTTCTCTTTATCCAAATGAAAATGTTTTATCTGAGGAAGATTTTGCTAAATAACAGCCACATATTTTCATTATGAAACTTTTTTCTGGATATGCTCATCTAGCATAACAACATTAAAGTAAATATAAACGTTTCTAAAGTACAAAAATATGTGTCATGGCATTCTATAAAATGTTCTATCATAGAACACACAAAATCTGCCAACTATTTACGTGCAATACAGGTGTGCACAGTTGATTTCATTTGTTATTCTAAAAGAAGATGTGAACTGGAGGAAACTGACCTTCTTTGTAAGACCTAGTTGTTCAAGCCAGTCAATGGACCAAAACAACAGCACATCCGACTTCTAGTTGAAGAACAATGCTTTGTTCTTCAGGTTGGCTGCCATATTTAAATTATGTGATTTCGTTAATTATATCTCAGTACTCTAACTTATAAGTGATTCAAAACTGCAAGCAACATTACTACAAAGGTATCTGTGTATACATATGTGTGTGTGTGCTAGTATACAGATGTAACATTGGAAACTCTCTAGTCTTGGTTTCTTTAGAAAAATATATTAAGTTGTAGAGGCGTTAACCTAACAACTTTTGTAAGCTTTGTGTAGTGCATTTTACGTATGTTTACATACAAGTACGCTTATATTTTAAAGGTTATCAAGAGGTTTTCGTAAGGTAAAGTTGTAATTTGTTTATTATTAAGCACAAAGCAACACAGAGGATTATCTGATATCTGTCCATCACGGATACCGAAACCTGGCTGCTAGGAATATTAAGTCTGCAGGCATACTGCTGTGCTACTGGGGAACAGGCAAGTAAAGTCATATAAAAAAAAAGATGTAAGATAAAGTTGATTTTACTGTTAAAGTAAGCATTTTTATATGTATATATATATATATACACGTGTAATATTTTTAAGCATTAAGTAACTTTCTTTATACAGAAAACTATTTAAGTAAATGTGAGTTGTACTAATCGCTAAGTTTCTGAAACTTTTAATGAAGCTAATTTTGGTTAATCATGTATATTTCTGATTACTTTTGGTTAATCATGTTTATTTCTGATTAATTTTTATAAAATCCTGAAAATATTAAGTGATGATTAAATTTATGCATTTTATTAAAAACACATTTTCTTTATTATAATTTAAACTATCGTTTTTAAGCCGAAATTCCGTGGTTGTATTTCTTTTCACTAAAAGAGGATCGAGTTGAAAAATAAAAGTTGAAAGTATAAGCTACAGAGGCGACACAGTGTGTTCAAGTAATTCGTCACGACGAGAAACCCACTTGAAGTAAAAATGTATTATCAAGACAAGTTAATAATACAATGCATTCAAGCCCGCGACTTCAGTCCATATACTCCTTCAATACGATGTAGTAAAGACTACCAATGTTGTCTCGAGCTAATCTTCAGTTTAGGCCTATGTTGAAACTTTTTGAACTTTTATCTTATGGTATTTGTTTTAATTTATTGATTAAATGTATTATTCAATCTATAGAATCAAACGAATTAATAACTACGATTAATAGATCAGTTAAAGTCATTATCGTGAATAACGCCGCCATTGTAATGTCACTCCAATTTTGTACCAAAGTTTAAAGAGTTGCGGTACAGTGTAGAAATAAAATAATTGTATTATGACGGAGGTTTGCACTTTTCTTTTCCAAACATCTGAAGTATACAAATGTATAATGTTTTAAAAGTATATGTATTTTAATACATATATCATTCTTTAAAATTATGATCTTATTTTTGTATATAAGTCAAATTATAGTTGAAATGTATCTGAAACATAAAGTTAATATTCACCCTCATGTTCACTCTAGAGTTGTTAATGTATTTATGACTCACAATCTGTATCAAGGACTGTTTTGAGCTTTTTAGCATGTCTGAAAATGGCAAATGTTATTCTATGAAGATGTTTCCGGGTTTTAGTGGAGTTTTGTCTTTAAGATATTTTATTAAAATCAAAGCTTTTCTTCAATATTTATTAACTATAAATATTCGAAGAGAACAAATTTAACTTTGTGGTTCTTTTTAATTTTTAATTTTCTCAAACTTTTACAGTGCATAATATAATAATCATTTTGTTTATTAGCAGTAGAGTAAATATTACGATATTACAAATTAGTAATATAGCATTTCAAAAATTTTGTTCCCAGTGCCATACAGCTAAATTAATCACGACTGTTATTCTACATATAATAGGTATATTGATATCAGTACAAATTCAAGGCACTAAGAAAAATGTCCACAGACCATATAAATTCATCTTGTCGCTTTACGAGAGAGCTGGGGCCTGTCACACTTCCATCACGTTCAAAATTAAACCATCCGCCCAGTAGGATACATAGACTGCGGGAGTGGCTGAACCATTATTTTATTTCTAAGGAAAGTTGCAGTTCGAAAACCGAACACGATATTTCTATTCAGTGGTTCTGTCTTCCAATAGACTGTGGAAGAAAGAAAAAGGAGTCAAGTTACTGTACGATTTTGTCTTCCAATGATTTTGTTATTGAATACTAAACATGTATAAGGTGTATTTTTGGTTACACTAAAATACTATAACACATATTTAGTTGATCAAATGACCAATAAATCATAATAAAGTATATTACAACCAGAAGAACAATGTCTTACTATTAAATGTCTCATGCTTTACGACAGATACATTTGAATCACAAATAAGTGATGGAAATAAAATATATACTTTTAAAAATACTTTTATGCTACGGTTGACATGATAAAAATTTTAATTTTGAGCTTTTAGTTATGTGTTATGATATCATTATATTTGTCTGAATTGTGAAAAGATGTAGATATTTTTGTTAATAATTATTTTATATTGTAATATGAAACACTATGGAACACTCTATTCATTGCAAATCAAACCAGTTTAGTTATTAAGAGTACCACACAGTAAAAATAACATTTAACTAGGATATAACATCATTGATATTTCGTATAACTATTTATAGATATATTTTATAGACATCCATATACTCGTGTGTATAATACATATATTCAAATTTTAAGTAGTCACATTATTCTTACGAATAGTATATGACGTATAAATACATAATTAACTACATACCTAAATTAAGTAGCTTTTAACAAATTACTATGGTACTGAAATAAATTGTTGATTCGTTATTTAAGATGCTTAGTATGGTAAATAATTATCTATGTCATAAAGAGACTTATAAATTGCTCAAATAATTCGCCAGATAAAAGTTTATAAAAATATTAAGTTATTGAACTTATTGTTAAAATAAACCCATTTTAGTTTTAGGTTACGAAAAACTAACTGGTTTATAAATATTATTTATTGTTAAAATAAGAGAATTATTAACCTTTTACTAAAATTGTTATTTTTAAAAGTATATATTTTAAATGGAAGTTAAATGCAAAAATTATCTTTTCTGAAGTCATAGTACGACTTTGCAGCTTCAAAGCAAATAAATACTTTGAAATAAAGAACATCAAATTGTAGTATATATTACAAGGAATCAAAACAACGTTTTTAAAAGCTTCAATTAATGTTTGACTTACTGAATGTAATAGATGATTACCATTACTGCAATCTCCATGTTTGTATTTATTAACTCATTTCTTTCCCAACATAGGCACAGTGCCTTATGTCTCCTGAAATTTATGTAAATGTTTCCTCTGTTTTAATATATTTTTAAGCATTTATTTTGCCAGAGAAAGAATTACACATTTGGTGCACTGAAAAAAAGTTATTTGATTTTTTGTAAAATAATATTTAGCGAATAGAAAGGATTATGTTTTCCCGTTTTATATTTTTAAAAGATTCAGGTTTAGAGAGTCAGAATTTGAAGAATTGTAATTTACTGAAACTTTACAAGGTGGTGCAAAGGAGAGAACGAATTCTTCGTGATATACTTTAGAGGGAAGTGAGTAGAAGTTGAGGTTTTAATATGTGTTTTTAGGAAAGAAGTACTATAATTTAAAATAAGGTTATTGCCATGAAGATAACCAGAAAGACTTTAATTTCATATGGTGAAAATAGTGTTTTTTTTCTGAACTTGTACATTTAGTTTATCCTTTAATTATTAAGTAATATAATAAGAGAACGTAGGTAAACGAAATCTAACTATGAGATGCATAGTTTGAGTGCAGAATTTCAGTAGTGTGGCATTTCTGACAATTAAATTTTCTTTACACAGGAATTTCTAACAGGATACTGTTGGGAATATATGACTCTAGATAAAGAATCTCCTTAATAAATAGATGGAACTCTGAAACTTTTTGTGCATGTGTGAGTGAATTTGCTGTTTTTTGAACAGTTTTAAGAAAAACAATGGCCGTTCATAAAATAAAATATGTTTGAAACTGTTCTGAACAGAGTAAGATGGCAGCACGATCGGAATCGCAGAAATTATGTATTTCATTATCTCTCTGCCTTTAACAAAAAAAAACCCAAAGAAACCCGATATATGGTGTGTACCTCATGTGTTTAATTCTCACATTAAGCCTAAGAAACTTTTATTACACCAAAATATAAGTGCCTGGATGAATTAACAAGCGTAATCTCTCCTCTTGTTTATTTCCCTTGATACAGTTAAAGTAACAACTACAGTTTGTTTTAGGATTTTGAACTGATAAAATCACGTTATTCGCAATGAAAAAGTCCTTACGTCAATAGACCCGGCATGGCCAGACGGTTAAGGTGCTTGACTCGTAATCTGAGGGTCGTTGGTTTGAATCCCAATCACACCCTTTAAGCCGTTGGGCGTTATAAAGTCACAGTTTATCCCACTATTCGTTGGTAAAAGAGTAGCTCAAGAGTTGGTGGTGGGTGGTGATGACTAACTGCCTTCTCTCTAGTTTTAAACTGCTAATTAGGGACGGCTAGTGCAGATAACCCTCGTGTAGATTTGCACGAAATTCAAACACAAACAAAACAAACTTAGATCATATACCAAATTTTAAGACAACCTAGTAAGTAATGTCTGAAATATAACATTTCCAATTTCGATTGAATTTATTCCTATTCTTTAGTCGAGGTAAAGTGGCTCGTAGAATGGCTCCGAACCTTTTTTTTTTCTTCAAGTACAAACGTTTAGCACATAGCTACGGCATCTCTTGACATTTTAGACTATAGTTTTAGACTCAGTAGATTAATTGCTTTCAATTGATGTATTTGACCATGTTCAAAGTCGCATAGATTAATTTACTCTAATCCTGCCTAAAATAATTTCAATTTGAGGATAGGCTGGTACAGATTCTGATGGCTAATAAAATTTAACTGACTATACGCTCGCCCCATGCTTGGTATTGCTGGCGCACAAAAATATAGCTAATAAAAAAGGAAACAAAGGTCTTGTAGATTAAATCACTCTAATCCTGCTTGAAAGACTTTCAAGTACCGCAGCTAGTGAGGATTCCCTCTTTCTTATTCTTCGCACTGATCGCACTGAAAAATTATTTGAAAAATAAACACATTTAACTTTGATGGATTTTTGTTTCAAATTTGATACACTGATAGATATCTGTAGTCTACAATTTGGTGTCAAATATGGACTCAATACAAGCTATATGTGCATAGTTATTTAAAAAAAACAGTTCAATTTTGAACGAACTTTTTGTGTACACCCATGGTCTGAATTTTTTACCACTGATTTGCCTGAAAACCAGTAACAGAATATATTTTGGTCGCTATAGTTAGTATACTATAAGCCTAGGAAACTATAACTGTGATAAACGCTTATTAATCAGAAAACTACAGATATTTAAGCAGAAACCTTTATAGAGTTCTAACATTACGAACGTTAAGCTTCAGAGAAATGACTTCGGACGAAAATATTAGACGTTTTCCTCTGTGAAAAGTAAGCTTGTAAACTACGTTAGGTCAAACAAAAATAGAGCAAGTTAGCATTCCTGTCAAGTGAAGTGTAGCTGTGTATCAACATAAAATTAATTAGCTCGTTGTGAGCCTCGATCATCGATAAAATATTCATTACCAGACCAGATAGAAGACTGAATCTTATTTGTGAGCTTGTAAACTTTTTAAATATAAATAATTATTTATAATAACCGTTATTATAAATTGTGTCGTATAAAGTATATTGAAATATACTTGTGTTAAGAAAGAAAATTGTGTATCAATCTTGTTGGCAAATATCACAAGATTAACGCGTTTCGACATTTAATTAACTCCTGAATTAAGTTTTCCGGCTGTTTGTGTGTGTATTTTCTGATTATAGTGTTGTAAATCCGTAGACTTACCGCTGTACAAACGGGATCCGGCTAGTTGAAATCGTAATACGTAACATAGTAAATCGAAAACTCGTCTGAGATAAATTACAAAACGTAACAAGATATGTAATATTTATATCTTCAAAAACACTGAATGTACCCATTTTATTGAAAACTTGAATGTTTGATTTTTTATACTGTTTTATTTTTAGTACAAAGATTTTTTATCTAATATATTTTATAGTAAATACATTTGTACGCGTGTATCTATAAAATCGTGGTAATTCAATATTATAATATCGTCTGTACAAGTACTAATGTGAGTGAGCGGAAAGCTTTACCATACTCTTTTTTAGTATTTGTTTGTTTTGAATTTCGTGCAAAGCTATTCTTGGGCTATCTGCGCTAGCCGTCCCTAATTTAGTAGAGTAAGACTAGAGGGAAGGCAGCTAGTCAGCACCACCCACCGGCACCTCTTGGGCTACTCTTTTACCAACGAATAGTGGGATTGACCGAACGTTATAACGCCCCCACGGCTGAAAGGGCGAGCATGTTTGGCGAGATGGGGATGCGAACCCGCGACCCTCAGATTACGAGTCGCACGCCTTAACGTGCTTGGCCATGCTGGGCCTCTTTCTTAGTAAGGCTTGTAATGTATGATTATTCCAGTCTTCAGGTATACACATCTGAAACCTGTATTCTAAAGTTATGGTCTCCAATCGAATTCTCTGCACTTTTTTGAAGAAATGCTGACCAAACTACACAACTATATTATGAAGTAGAATATGCATCGTCTACAATAATTCATTTAATGTTTAATAGTGGTAATTTTTGTGAGTGACATTCCTCTTGAAAGTTTTGTGTTTATTGAGACAGAGTAGTAATTTATCCGTATTATTAAGTGGCCTTGAAGTTATAGGCGAAAAACTTAATTTTATCAATAGGACGAAAGCATAAATATTGTTGAACTGAGACATTTCTATTGTTTTAGCTCCAAAGCCTTTAGTTCTCTCTTTACATTCAACAGAATTGCTGGGCCTCTTTCTTAGTAAGGCTTGTAATGTATGATTATTCCAGTCTTCAGGTATACACATCTGAAACCTGTATTCTAAAGTTATGGTCTCCAATCGAATTCTCTGCACTTTTTTGAAGAAATGCTGACCAAACTACACAACTATATTATGAAGTAGAATATGCATCGTCTACAATAATTCATTTAATGTTTAATAGTGGTAATTTTTGTGAGTGACATTCCTCTTGAAAGTTTTGTGTTTATTGAGACAGAGTAGTAATTTATCCGTATTATTAAGTGGCCTTGAAGTTATAGGCGAAAAACTTAATTTTATCAATAGGACGAAAGCATAAATATTGTTGAACTGAGACATTTCTATTGTTTTAGCTCCAAAGCCTTTAGTTCTCTCTTTACATTCAACAGAATTGCCAGTTATAATGAATAGATTAATACCGGTTCTCTCTAAGTTAACAATATCTTTAAACATTCGTTTGTGTATTTCAGATCATTGCGTATCAAAACGTACCTGCCTTTGGTCGTAGTGTGTTTAGACCAAGTAATAAACGTGTATCTGGATGATGTTTGGTGTTATTTGTGAATTCGAAATAACTTGTGTATAACATTGTTTGATTAAGCTGAATGAAAACGTTATACCAGACATTAGCCTTAACCATTCACGAAAAGATGCCGCCAACTTTTGGACTATCCTTAACTAAATAATAGTGGGATAGACCGTAACATTATAACGCCCCCATAACTAAAAGGGAGATGTATATAGAGAATAATATTTGCTTTTAATCTAGTTTTTTACCCAAAATATGCTTTATAATATATTTATTTACAAACAGCAAGAAATAAAAACAGTGTAGATGTCATTATTGTACGGATTCGATTGCAACAAGTTAACTCAAATATAATCTAGTGACTTTTGCTATGTATACTTCAATCCAGTTCTAGTACAGTTATCACTTATTATGATAAACTTGTTACCAGTAGTAGTGTGATTACTTTAAGCCAGGGGTGATGGTACGGAATGAGGTTTAAAGATAACTCTCCTGTAACTTCTGCACCTAGTAGACAATGTTTTATTTAATTACTACAGTATATGTACCAACAAAATGTAGAGTGTAGTCCTATCAAACCCCTGCTTTAGACGCTTAACATTTGCTTAAATGCTTCAAGACTTTAGTTTTGTCTGTGGAGTCGTTGTGGGTAACAAAAATAGAGAGGGAGCATTTCATCAAATAATTTCAGTCTCCTTACACGTATTTTTAATTTGTCATGCACTACGATTTCTCGAATTTTTAGAATATTAGGGGCTAGTGATTACACAGTTTGTGTTTTAGTTTTACTTAAATTTGGCATTCATTAAGTTCTTAATGACTCCTTGTAAACGTTGAAAACAAAACTAGCTTATTCTTTGTTGAAATTGTTGATAATAGAAACATAGTTAAATTTAGAGCAAATTTACGATTACGTGTTTTATAACTTAGCTCTTTAGATTTAAGGTATTTATAATTTAAAGCTTTCAACAGTTTCAAGGATGATCGTTTGTTAAAGTCGGAGACTGGCTGCAGTATAAAAACACCAATTTGTCTGCATAATTGATAAGTTAGATCCAATAAAAAACCTTAGATGTGAAAAAAAATGATCGTGTACAGCTTCAATGAATGAAATAAAAACTGGCGGCTTAATTGGTAGCTACATTTACAATTTGTTTGGTTTGTTTTGGAATTTCGCACAAAGCTACTCGAGGGCTAGCCGTCCCTAATTTAGTAGTGTAAGACTAGAGGGAAGGGAGCTAGTCATCAGCACCCACCGCCAACTCTTGGGCTACTCTTTTACCAACGAATAGTGGGATTGACCGTCACATTATGACCCTACCACGGCGCCGGGAGGGTGAGCATGTTTGGCGCAACGCGGGCACGAACCCGCGACCCTCGGATTACGAGTCGCACGCCTTACGCGCTTGGCCATGCTGGGCCCTACGTTCACAGAATTGATATTAGATTTACAGTAAATGTTCATTGGTAAGTTAAATATGACAACTTTTTTGTTCAACTTTAAGTATGATGGTTGGTAAAATAAATTACTCTGTCTGGCAAACTAATGAATGAATATTTGTTGTAAAATTATTATAAAACTTATAAATGTAGTTACCGGTTTGTCCGCCAGTTTTGATTTCATTCCTTTGAGTCGCACAATCAAGCATTTTATGGTTGAAATTTTTTTCACATCTTAAGTGTTTTGATTAGATATCATGACATTTTTGTCAATACACACCAACAAAAGACAGCAAGTGAGAAAGTGGCACTCGATAGTCACCCACAATAGTTTTAGGATCACAACCATATTATGTGTGTATGTGTGTGTTTTCTTATAGCAAAGCCACATCAGGCTATCTGCTGACGCCACCGAGGGGAATCGAACCCCTGATTCTAGCGTTGTAAGTCCGTAGATATATGATAATATATTACTTCATTACTTCACAGATTTTTCTCTCTGCAACACTGTTAATAGCTTCTTTTAAGTAACGCCATGGAATTTAGATGAACAGTTTCTTGAATTCCAATTTGAAAAGCGTATATTATATGCATTTTGTCACGGAACATTATAGCAAATACATTTAAGAAATTTTTGAGAAATTGTTAATTTATATGAAAAAGTAATTTAATTGAAACGCACAAAAATTGCGTACATTTATGTAAAATTAGGAGTAAAATCTCCAAATGTGTTTTTTTTATAAAACACTTAATACAACCGTGTCGTGAATCGTTATTTACTCTAATTGCTTAAACTAATATCACGTGGCGCTAAATGCTTTTTAATTAGGATAATTTAATAAAATTTAGTAAATTTGTGCTGAAAAGTTCGGTATTGAATAAGCAATCTTAACCGTCCACTCTATGATATACGCCCCCGCTAGTACAGCGGTATGTCTCCGGATTTACAACGCTAAAATCAGGGGTTCGATTCCCCTCGGTGGGCTGAGCAGATAGTCCGATGTAACTTTGCTATATGAAAAAACACACACACTATGATATATATTTTTTAAACTTGATTTATGAACTGTTAATCTACTTTGCTTGGTCTAACCAATAATTATGTATCTGCAAGTGCTTTAACCTGATAATTTTACTGCTCTAAATCAGCCGTCTTTAATCCGAATGGCCAAAACTACAAAAATGTCCACTTTTGCTCTTAGGCGGAGGTGTTGTAAAATTGTTGGACGAATAGCTCACGAGACTTTTTGCGTAGGCGTCCACAAATATTTTTGTGAAGTATAAGTGATTTTTGTTGAATAACTTTGCACAAGTGGCTTATATTTAAACTAAACGAGACTCCGAAGTGAGTGCAACAAACATAAAAAAATATATATAAATGTTAAGTATGTTTTTCTATCAAATAAAGCTTCCCTACTTTTGACACGAAGGAAATACCCAGAGGAAACTCAAAATAGAAGAAATATATCTAAAGTATTACTTTATAGATGGCTTTGAAATTTTATATGTAAAGTACGAGTCCAGTAGATCACATCTACTGAAAATAATATGCGATACTATGGACTACTACAGTCTGAGACACAACAGGTGGAAAATTCACTAAACTATCACTTCTTTTAACAAAAATGAAATAGAAACCCTATAACCCAAACGCTTTCGAAAAAGTGGATCTTTTTTCTTCAGAAGCAAACTGGGAGTGGTGTTAACAACACATTCAGTACGTCATGCAGCAGATTGTTTTGGCCGCACGACAGACTACCGTGTCGTGATAGGTC
This sequence comes from Tachypleus tridentatus, assembly GCF_004210375.1. Taxonomy (NCBI): domain Eukaryota; kingdom Metazoa; phylum Arthropoda; class Merostomata; order Xiphosura; family Limulidae; genus Tachypleus; species Tachypleus tridentatus. Next base: position 52,291,925 of record NC_134834.1, on the reverse strand, counting down.
AATTATCGGTTGAAATAGACTGGTAGATTGTGCATGCTAAATGAGATCACTGTGTTAAGATATAAATTAATTGAATACTAAATATTAAGTCAAAAATTTACTTCGCCCTTTGCATATTGAAGCACAGTTAGAGGTCAGTCACAAGAAGAAACCCAGCGTCATCTATCAACACTTGCTGGTGGTTTCTATCTCCTCTGTTTCGAAAATAGATCGACACCTGGACACCCCCACCGGTACGTTTCGTTCTCTCAATTACTAACTGGAAAAATGTCGAAAGAAAATTTCCAACTCGGATTTCACTACTACGTCTTCCTTAAGAAACTTCATTAAAGACGAAGAAACTGCTTTACATAATATTTGATGGCGAAACAGCATTGTAGTAAAATAAGGAGAGGTCACAGTGTTGGAAAGAATGAACTTTATTTTCAGGAAATTCACTGACAACTATAAGACCAATCGTTAAGCCATATTGATGATGTTTTTAGAATAGCTACATACACTAATGACGTTATCGATGTTTTTCCTCCATACGTTAAATACTGTCACCCATCACTCTAATACACATCTGCTGTTTTTCGCTGAATCATCTGGTGACATCTGTACGTTAAAACCAACAGAAACACATAACTATCTCCCTTTCTTCACGGTGGTTCAGCAGTACGTCTCAGGGCTTATAACGCTAAAACTCAAGTTTCGACAACCATAGTCAACACTGCACAAAGAGCAGCTTTGCTGTTAGCAAAAACAAATAAAATCATAGTTATTTACATTTTTACTCCAGCCATTCTTCATACGAAAAATGAAACATCCACCAGATTACGTAGGGTTCGCCAGTAGCCGAACTGATAATATGAAATTTGTTGAGATGATCCACTTTTACTTTGATAAACATGGTTACCTATTGCTCGTCGTAATCGTACATACACATAGCTAACGTCTAAATTTAGTTTTTGAAAGATCATCAAGCTTAAGTAAAATCAACAGTTTTAACATCAACACGTCTGACAGATTCCATCAGTACTCAACCTTATATCAGTTAACACACCTACATTATCACTGATCATAAAGCATTCTCCAACAACATATACTGTCTCTATCCGAGTTGTGTTGGTTAATTTTACAGGGTGTTCGGAAAGTCACTGTGCAGTTTTGTCTGTTAATAAATATATAAGAGATAGTTTCTAGAAATTTCTTCTATGGCAACAATACTGGTATTTATATACATATACACATTGCTGGCTCTTACATTCAAGAATCTTTTACAAATTTAGGGAATAAACAGAAGTTTTGCAACGCACATTGAACAATATAACAATATATAGTTAACTGAAACGAACTTCGATATTAAAATAAATGTATAATAGTAAATTCATCATATCTCCATCCACAGAGAATTAAAAAATATTGTTAGACAGTTTTTAACTAAGATATTATATATATATACATCCATAACAATACATTAAATATTATAAATTAACAAAGAATTATACAATTTCAATAATCATGACAGTGTATAACATAATCAATAGAAATAACTTTATGAAAATAAAATTACATATTACGTAAATTGCGTCAGCACAAATGTTATCAACCCCATTGACATGGATTATCTTCAGATCATACTCTTGTAATGCTAAATTCCAGTTTAACAGCCTTATGTTTTTGCACTTTATTTGATTCAAAAACGTCAGTGGATTTTGATCAGTGTAAATGACAATTGGTTGTTGTGATTCTGATACATACACATTGAAATGTTCTAAAACTAACGCTGAAGCCAATGTTTCGTTTTCTAGAGTGGAATGACTCTTTTTGTGACAAACGTTTTAGAAAAATAACAAAAACAGTGTCGTCTGAGTGTAATGGTTTAGCACCAGGACCACACTTGCTGGCATCAACAGCTAATGCGAAAGTTTTATCAAAGTGAGGTGCATCAGCACAGGGTAAGTGCACAATAAAGATTTGATATTTCGAAAAGCAGACTGACATGAACTTTTGATTTTTCTTCAGTAGGTTTGCTAATGGTACACTGGTGTCAGCAAAATAATTACAAAACTTACTGTAATAATCAGCTATTCCCAAAAGTTTCCTGACTCTTTTCTTGTTTGAAGATGTTGGATAATTTATAGTGCAGCCAACTTTGTCTTGAATTGCAGAAATTTGGCCTAATTTCATGACCTAATTAAATCACTTTGGCTTTACAAAAGTCATTTTTCCAAACTTACAGAAAGACTGTCTTTCTCAAGCCTCTCAGAAACGTTACGTAATACACAAAAGTGTTCTTCCCTGATATTACTGTAAATTATAATTCGTTGAAAATTTGCTTGAGAATTTTTCATTCCAAAAAGTATTACATTGTACTGTATGATCCATCATGAGTAACAAAAGATGTTATTTCTTCTGCTCTGTCAGTTAGAGGAACATCCCAGTATCTCTTTAGCAGACTACATCTTGTTATATATCTGGCTTTTCTAGTTTTATCAATACAATCCTCCATTCGCAGGACGAGTAAAGATTCTGTCTTTGTTAAAGTATTTACTTTGCAAAATTCTGTACAGAATCTAACTGAACCATCAGATTTGGAAACCAGTACACAAGATGAAGACTAATCATTTTTACTGTGCTCTCTAATACTGTTTTCCAACATGTAAGATATTTCTTAATGCATTTTATTAGCCTTGATTGGATTCATAGAATAGGAATTTTATATCACACGAAAAGCATCATCTATATCTACATTATAAACAGTTATGTTGGTTTGATTAGGAACGTCTAGAAATATACATTCATATTCAATCAATAAACCAGCAAGTTGACTTTTCTCTTCAGGAGACAAGTGATCGAGTTTTGAGTCAAGATTGGCCAGAATGTTGGAATTATTCAACTTGATGTTGCATTCCTCTCCAATATTTTCAATTTTACGGGTGTCTGAGTCAAACAAACTGTCATCAGTTTCACAAGAACACTCAACAGCTGAAACGTTTTCAGATGCATCTCGAATGTGAAAGGGCTTCAACATATCAATATGCCACAGCTGGGCAGCCTTTCGGTGATCAAGTGTTTTTACAATATAGTCCATATCATTAACTTTCTGAACAATCTCATAAGAGCCATGGTGGATGTGCCATAGTAGGTAACAGTATTAGAACCATACCACCAGGAGAGAACTTAAGCTTTGAAGCCTTGCGGTCATAAACGAGCCAGTTCACAAGAACCTAACAGTCTGGACCGAAACTTGGAAACATAGTCTAGTAGGTGCATTTCTTTCGAGTAATCTTTCCAGCCATTGTTCCTTGAGCAACTTAAAAGGGTCACAGATTAAATGGCGAAGCATCAAATCGAACAGGCTAAACCTTAACGACTCCTGAACCAAATCACTAATAGCAAAAAAAACAAATAAATAAACTCCTTCATCCCAATGCTTAAGATTAAATTAAAATAACTATATGATAGTAAATCCGTTACATTTGTTGATAGACTTTTCAGCTGTACTTTAAAATCTTTAATTTACTGTATTATTTATGGCATCATCTTGACTTACAACCCTAAAACACGGAGTTTGATTCTCCATGATGGACATATCATAGATATTCCATTGTGTAACTTTACGTTAAAACACAAGCGAACAGTTACTTATGGCAACTGTGATGAAATGTACATAGACCGAATACACTAAACACACGTTTCAAACAAGGATCGAGATAAGCGTGTGGCTGAACTGGTCGTTTTAAAGTACATTTTAGAGTAGTTACCATAGAAACTAAAGTCCCCTCAAACACCAGTGAAAAATCAGAGTCGAAAAATAATTATTTTAAAATTAAGTCCCATAAGTTCTTCAGTACTAAAAGTGGTTCAGTTTTTAAGTTTTCTCTTTTTATTTTGCTAATATAAAAAAATCAAACCATTCCTTTTAATGCCATTCAAAACTAATTCACACTACCCTTTGTTATATGTATGTTCTCTTAATCATATTATCGTTTCATATTTTGTAACTAATAATTTGTAACTTTTTCATTATTTGTGTTTAATTATCATAATTATATTATTTAAATATTGTGTTTCTTTCTCTCGTATTGTAATCCTTTTATTGTGTATTGGATTTTATTTAGAATATCCTGCCATAGCTTTTTATTAAAAACGCGTTCACACCATCACAATTGTTATAGTAACAAATTATTTATATAAACTATTATAAACTTCTATGATGTTTGTTGTATGTAAGCTGGCCTGATGAGCTCTGGTATAAAGCAGAACGCGTCGTCGGCAATCGATATAATACACATAACGTGTTGAAAAGCGATTTGAAAACACAGTTTTCAGTGACAGACAGATGTCAGGTAAACGTTTTGTGCGCATGTCTGCTTAGTGTTTTAGTTTAATACACACACTGGGGTCGCGGGTTCGAATCCCCGTCGCACCAAACATGCTTGCCCTTTCAGTCGTGGGGGAGTTATAATGTACGGTCAATCCTACTCTTCGTTGGTAAAAGAGTAGTCCAAGATTTGGCGGTGGATGGTGATGACTAGCTGCCTTTCCTCTAGTCTTACACTGCTAAATTAGGGACGGCTAGTGCAGATAGCCCTCGTGTAGCTTTGCTCGAAATTCCAAACAAACAAACATACACGCACAGTGACTCGAGAGAGGTACAGAAACAGTGTCGTCATTGTGAGATTAGAACTGTGTGTTGTGTTGGTATATTTTTGGTTGTTAGAAATAATGCAATTAATATGTTTTTAGGGTAGATAGGGAAACCAAAAATATTCGTAAGGAAGACATTTTTAGAACCTTGAAAATATGTACGAGGTTCTTACTTTTTCTTCACAGAGCTGTAGTCAGAACAGCAAGGAATGTTAAGTTGAATGAAGATTACAGAGTGATAACATTTGTAGCAACGTTGAAGTCATTTCGTTTATATATGAAAAAAACAAACAAACCAAAAACAGTTATTCTAAACAGTAAAACGTAGTGACATAAACAAGTAGGAAGCTTTGTAAATGTATAAATAAATTAACAAGAAACTACTAAAATAATTGCCGTCTAATAGAATAACTAGAGTTACACAGTTCTGTTTTGAACCTATTGACAAATCATGTACATATTCTTTAAATAACTGGTCTCAGTCAACGTTTAAACATAATACTTCTCATGAATTGTGATCACTTAAGTAGATTGGTTTGTTTTGAAGTTCGCGCAAGGCTACACGAGAGTTATCTGCGCTAGCAGTCCCTAATTTAGGAGTGTAAAATTAGAGGGAAGGCAACTAGTCATCACTATCCACCGCCAACTGTTGGGCTTCTCTTTAACCAACAAATTATAACGCTCCCACGGCTGAAAGGGTGAACATATTTGGTGTGACGGGGATTCGAACGCGTGACCTTTGGCTTACCAGTCGAGTGTCTGGTTAACCTGGCCATGCGGGGCTGTTTTTTAAAAAAGTAACAATATCTTAATTTGGCAAATTAAAGTTTCCAAAACGGTAGTTTATTTTTAGAAATATATCACATAAACTTCACTAAGGGTTAACGGTAAGTTCCTAGACTTACAACATTAAAATATGGGACTTGATTTACCACGGTGGACAGTATTTAAGTAGCTCATTGCGCAGTTTTGAGCAAAAAACAACAATACAACAACAAAAGCATAGAAAAGATTTAACGCCTATAAGTTCATGTTTGGTAACAAAGCCTATAACATCGGTGGACATTTAACATGAACCATTGTTAGAACACAGGAAAAAAAATAAAACCAGGAAATATTTTCCATTCTATCAGTATAATACTTTATTTAAGAACAAATATTTTTCAATATTTTAAGAAATTACTCTCTTTCGTTAGGTTATAATACAAACAAAGTTTAATAAATTAAAGCCTGAAACACTACGTGTATTTCTTGAAAAACATTAAGATATACATCAGTGTAGTTTGCAATTTTGTATTTTTTATACTCTATATTATTTTAGGTTAATTATAAAGCACATTTTGATCTCCTAATATTGTACAAAGTTTTCTTTATCATGTTGATGGCTATTGAGAACAACGTCAAATTAGTGCCAGTAAATTATGTTAACTAATTTGTAATTAAGCAAAGCTACAGAATGGGTTGCCTGTGCAATGTTCACCACGGGTATCGAAACTCAATTTTTATCGTCGTAAGTTTTAAAAAAATTCTCAAAATTATTATCAGTATTATTGTGAAGTATAATGCTGAAACTCCCACTTTACCAAAGAAAATAATTCTAAACTAATTTAAATGTATTTTAAATTAAACGCAACACATTAAATGAAAGTAATAATACATTTGTTCTGGTGTCGTCTAAATTTCGCTCAGCATCGCCAGGTGGTTAACGCACTCGACTCGTAATGTGAGGGTCCTGGGTTCGAATTCCTGTCACACCAAATGTACTCGCCATTTCAGCTGTGGGGGTGTTATATATGACGATCAATCCCACTATTTGTTGGCAAAAGAGTAGCCGAAGAGTTGGCGGTGGGTGGTGATGACTAGTCTTACAATGCTAAATTAGGGACGGCTAGCGCAGATATCCCTCGTGTAGCTTTGCGCGAAATTCAAAAACAAACAAATCGTCTAAATTTGTCTTAATCTGGTTTTGATAAATTTGTAAAGATGGCAGCACAATCAGAAGCGTGAAACGCTCCCTATAAGAATTTTCAATATTAAAACATTAAAATTATTTCGATGAGGAAACTATTTTCAACATACCATTTTTGAAAATACTGAAGCATATGGAAACTAATTATTAAAGAGAATTTCAGAAACAAAAACAGTTCTTCTGAGAAAATCATGTATACGATGATTTCTAGTTTATTTTACCATACAAATTGCCATTTTAGAAGGTCCTAATACTGTTATTTATAATAACTTCTCTTCTTTTTTGTTAATACAGCAGTAAGCTAAATATGTCTAAATGATAATAAATAAGGATTAGAAAGGGCTATTTTCTGTTCAAGAATAATGAATCAGCACGGTGACATTCATTGGTTTTGAGCTTAAAAAATGTTATTACTGTATAACGTGCACGCGAACAATGTTCATATAGATTTGACAAGATGAAATTAATGTTCACTTTTAACACTGTATAACATCAAATCCAATATGAAATACACTGAATTGCGTAACGGGTCCGGCATGGCCAGGTGGTTAGGGCACTGGACTTGTAACTTGAAGGATGCACGTTCGAATTATCGCCACATCAAAAATGCACGTCCTTTCAACCGTGGTGGCGTTATAACGTCAGGATCAATCCAACTATTCGTTGGTAACAGAGGAACCTAAGAGTTAGCGGTGAGCGATGATGATTAGCTGCCTTCCCTCTAGTTTTACGACGCTAAATTGCGAACGGCTGGCGCAGATAGCCTTTGTGTAACTTTGCGCGAAATTAAAAAACAAGCACACAAAAAAGATGCATGTAACTTCCATTATTAAACGAGTTATAAACATTGTACCTTTTTTGTTGGGGGTGGTAGTGTGTTAAAAGTAATTAGAATATATCTCCCATGGTTTATTCTCAAATAATCATAATAATATTTTATGTAGTCAGCCAACATTAAAAAAAAATATTTGTCTTTTTTCTTGAACAATTCCTTCTAACTGACAGCTATTTTTCTTGTAGGTTTTAATACGTGTATTGGCAATGTACTTTACAGAATCTTGCAATACCCTTCTTCGTCAAGAACATTTTTACAGGATTTTACAGGCTTTGCGAAATCAAGAAATGCACAGAGGGCCAAAGATCGATTTGCGATGCTTTTTACCAAGGCCTATGTTTTCAACTATGATTATATCATCAGAGCAACAATAAGTCCTGTTGTTCACTTTCAAGATTTAGATAAATCTCTCTGATAGCAAACTAGCCACTCATCCATTGGTCAATAACAGAAAATTAGAGGCGATATATCTAAGCCATACGTAAAATGCCTTTAAGAAAAAAAAAGAAGCAAAAGCCGTCATCAGTTCATGGAAATGCAGTTTAACTTGAAAGTAAATGTTTCTGATGTTTCATAAAGACACTTTTCTTTATAAAATTTGTCTTTAATAGGATCCAATGAAAGAAAGTAAAAGTGTTTTGACATGAGAAACACGTTCTTACTGCTATATAATGTTAATACTTCTATGAAATCTTCTACCAAGACGCCTTCGAAGTAAGGGACAAAATTAAACGGGTTTTCTACTTACATATGAACAGTTTGGTTTCAAGTTTTATAAAAATCTTAGTATTGTATGATAACTTATTCTAATAATTTGACTGTTCATATGTGAATATTTTTGTGGGCTTTAAATGGAATTTTGTTGTTTTTTGGTGAGTTTGAAGAAACGTTATAATAAAGGTCATGTAATAAAGGTCTGCTTCACTATGAAATGGCTTTCGTGACCAAGCAAATTAGCAATGTTAAGCTAGCAGGTCTCGGAGACATTACGTATATTGGGAAGCATAATGCTAAAGGAACCAATTTAAAATAAAGTTTAACTGGTTAATGAATAGGAATAACTTTAAATGTCAAGTTTAGTAAGAATGTAATCATACATTTAAATAAGTTATTAAATTACTTATATATGTCTATTTGGAAAGGTCAAATTATATTCAGAAGTTCAATTTACTTAAGGCCATTTTGTTTGGAGGAAAGTCCTGAACAATCATGTTAAAAATATGCGCCTTGGTGGAACAGTGGTAAGTTTACTAATTACGGTTACAGCAGTAAGATTCAGGGCTCGATTCCTTTCGGTGAACGAGGCGAAGATAGCTAATTCTGTAGCTTTGTACTGAAAGAACGAGAAAATAGATGTGTACTTTCTGTCTTAGAAATAAGTAACTCTGTATTCCAAATGTCTGATAAAGGAATATCTGAGAATAACGAAGAAGAGAAGAAAACAGCTTATGTACAGATTTTCTAAACACTGTAAACAGTATTTAATATGTGGAGGCACGAATGTTGGTTTAGAAAATAAAATATGAAATAATGCTTTCAGTTTTGTTAGAATAACAAAACTTTGTCTGAAAAGAAATTCACACATAAAAGACAAAAAGTACTGTTGAGTAATAATTAGACATGCCTTCCTGTATACATATAGATGTTAGCATCGAAATCTGAACACTCGAATCTCTCTCTTTATCATATATATTGTGAGTACAAAGTGTTAGGGATAGACGCCTAAAAGTCAGTTATTATTACAAATAGTTTAATGAGCGTGAACGTGTTGGTACTGTTGTCTGTATGAGTTTCACAAGTAGAGTTGACTTTTTTGTATTTCTAGGTATTTCAAAGAGTGTGGTTTATCCGGTTGAGAGAAAAGAAAATGGTAATAAATAGTTTGAATTATTATTTTTACCACAACTACTTACATCCATTTACAACAAAACCTTTACAACCATAATTATTTATAGGAAAAATTACTCAGTTTCAAGTTTATTGTGGACTCCGTATGGTGAACCATTGTGACCCCCCAGTCATCTTTAGGTTTATTGGGGACTCTACATGATGAACCTTGCGAATTCCTAGTCACCTTCAGGTTTATTGAGGACTCCACATGATGAACCATTGTGAGCCTCCCAGTCACTTTTAGGTTTATTGGGGACTCCATACGGTGAACTATTGTGAACTCTCAGTTACCTATATGTTTACTGGAGACTCCATATGGTGAACCATTGTGAGTTCAATCATCTTTAAGTTTATTGGGAACACCACATGATAAGCCATTGCGACCTTTCCATTCAGTTTCAGTTTTACTTGTCACTCCACTTGTTAAGCCATTGCGAAACCTTCAACCTTCATAGCTTCTAAAGTTATTAATTCAAATTGTTCTAAATAAAAACTAGATTTTACACATACATTGAAAACGGCATGAACACTTTAGATATTTGTAACGCTTAAATGGTTCACTGCAAACATACAACTTAATCGTAAGAAAATGTTTTTGAGGTTACATATAGTTTCATGCTACTAACTACTACATTTTGTTCCTGTCTGCCATGAGACTTTTTCTCTTATATTCTTTTAAAAATAATACGAGCAGCTGAAAGGAACTGGTGTGAATCCCTGGCATTATGATTTCATAATTATGAGATATATTTAAAATCACGGAAATAAACACATTTACTTGTTGTAGTCAGTAATCGAACCTGTATAACTGTTCTTATAACGCAAAGTCTTAACACTAGATAATTACGGTCATGTTACAAAAATCGATGCCTACATGTCAGAATCAGATGCGCTGGACTGTTTCTTTATTCACATTTTCCACGGTATAGATCAGTTGATTTCAAGTAGCTGCTATAGATTATATTTGTTCACTAGATAATTGATATAAAACATGTAAGATCACTCTACTTGAAACAATACTGTTTTATTGGGAAAGATGCATTAACTCGTTTTAATACCTTGATATATGATCACTATGTATCATAGATTTTCAAGAATATCTCAGCAACCACAAACTGGAAATAAAATTCATCACTACCTTTACCTTTATTTTGTTTTACTTTTAATATGTAACTTGTATGCTTTATTTAAACAGTAAAGATAGATTTCTTCTTAATAAACGTGTCACATAAAACAACAAATTACATTTAATTATTTCTAATTATATGTTATCTCTTGAACGAAAATGTTACATTTTCTGGAGTAATTGTGAATGTGATAGACAAAACAAAAAATATAGTTAATAACACATGTAACAGATTTATTATTATATATTTATTTTGATATCGATATTTATTTCACTTAAATATACATTTAGAAATTATTAGCTTATACTGTTAAATGCATATTGCAAAATTCCCGCCTTTTCACTAAAATTGTAGAAGACTCTCGAGTCTAAGAATCAACATTGTACTATGTGTGTAAGCACTAGTGATTGTCAATATTGTTGCTGCAGCTGAAATCTTTATAATCTCGCCTCACAATTATAAAAGGTAGCTATCGCAACACGCAGAGAGACAGTTTATATTGTTGGTTTACTACAGCTGGTATGCTATAATCGGGAAACTGCAGATATTTAGCCAGGAACGTTTATAGATTTTGAAAATTACAAACTATTTAACTTCAGCGGATTAACAATAGACGTTATTATTTAAGTCATTACATAATCGCAGGGGTGGAAACTCCCGTGTGATCGTTGAAGAGCTAGCTAGCTCTTAGGTTTTATTTGTTTTGTTTTGAATTTCGCGCAAAGCTACTTGAGGGCTATTTGCGCTAGCTGTCCATAATTTAGCAGTGTAAGATTAGAGGGAAGACAGCTAGTCATCACTACCCACCGCCAGCTGTTGGGCTCCTCTTTAACCAACAAATTATAACGCTCCCACGGCTGAAAGGGTGAACATATTTGGTGTGACGGGGATCTAGCTCTTAGTTAAGTGAATTGCACCGATGTGAGCTCAAAATTAATTCGCTCATTGTAAGCACTCGATAGAATATCAACGAAGTTTTGGATCAGCTAGAAGTTTGAATATTATTTATAAGTTTGTAAAACTTTTGTATGTAAATCATTATTTGTTATAACTATTTGTACTAATCGTTATTACAAATTGTATTATTGTTTGTATATTAAGATATATTTGTGTTAAGAAAGAAAACTGTGTGTATCAATCTTGTTGACAAACATTATAAATTTGATACATATCGACACACCACTTTCAAATCCAAATTACAATTTACCTCAGTTTCAGGCTATTGAACATCGTGATACCTAACATAAGAAACTGGAGAATCGTCCGAGATAAATCATAACACATAACATATATGTTGAAGTCCTCACGATATGAAAGAAAATCTATCTGACGACGAAACTTTCGCTTTTACGAAGGGAGAAAAGATAGTAATATTATATATTAGATTTAAGTTGAAGGAGATGGAATCAAGGATTTGAAACAGGTCGTATCCATTATGATGTCATTATTCACTTTAAGAAGTGTAGTGTTCTAAGAATGATATTATATACTCTTACTTCAGAGTTAATGTTTATTTTATAGTGATGAAAAGATCACGTAACATCAGTGTAACTAACTCAAAAGGGAAGGACTACAGTAATGACATTAATGGGAGATGTCTATATTTATGCTATTCTATTGATTTTACAATCACAGTCAGTGTTTTTAGATAAAGTTGTTGTTGTTACCTTAAACAAATTTTAACATAAACAAAATATAATGCCAATGTTTTTTCTACTCGTGACTTAACTTGAAGCAAAATTATTTGACCACTAACAGATGAATCCAGTAAAGACCAAAATATTACTTTTTGTTTGAATGTTTGTTTTAGGGCAAAGGTACACAATAAACCGTTTGGACTCTATCAAAAGGGGAAATCTAATTCCGGATTTTAGCGCTTTATGTCTGATCCACCAGGTGATCCAAGCGATAATGAAAAGGGTGATTACAAAGACATTGTTAAAAACATTTGAGGGTTTATTATATGTAAATAGAGCAAGAGTAAATAAAGTTTATTTAAAAGACCTTGAAAAGAGAGGGTTAATTGTTTTAAGACCATTTAAGTTAGTTGACTTGCTGGTGGCTCTTAATCCCTATTTCCAGAGGAGACCTTTCTTCGTGATTATGATATATATTGTATGAGGAAAATATGTTACTTATGATGCCTGAATCTCGAAAACGGTAATTTGAATTTTTGGCTAATACTTATGAGAAACACTTAGCTCAGAGGTTATTGTTATATGTTAGACGTTTCGTTTAGAAAGAGGAACATAGGTAGATAATTAGATTTTCAAATATTTATACAAAACAAATATTTTTATATATACGCTTCAACTATTTTCAATAAAGAAAGAAATATGGATATCAGGTGTGGTGCAACGTTACAAATGAACTTATAAGCAATTTAAAGTCCTATCTTATCATACTTTGGTAACTTTCTTTCAATGTACAAAGCACATTTGTAATGCTTGTATGAAAATTTCATACTAGAAAAATTCGCATTAGGTTTACTAAGAACTTGTATTCTTAAAATTATAATTAATTAGTTGAAATGTTGCATCACACCTTTTACTCTAAAAATAGAAAAAGGTAAATGAGGATTAAGGCCACTCCCAATATATACAAATATGCACTGCTGGCGGTGTAAATTAAAGCCATAATTTAATATAATATACATGATATCAGTGGCCCCCGATATGAAGCAAAAAGTAAAAAACGGCGTGTCACCTGAAGATAAATACTTTAAAAATGATGTAATATTGATGACTGATATACTGTTTTATAAGAAAATATGTATGTAACCGCGGTACCCACTGACCTATGATACTGAGCGAGAGGTCTCTAAGTGCGTGCAGTCCTGATGCTGTTTCCTTTTACTGGAAGCCCGTAGTAAATGACTAGTAAGGAAAAGTCGTAAAGAAATATTTTCAGTCTTATTGCTGTTCGTTCCGGCAACTCAAGAAAGTCGTCATACGTTTAGTGTAGACCGAACACAAGAATCTGTATATCAGAAGAGAACGCTGCTGTTGAATACCCTATTTCTCTTATTTAAGTTGCTACAATGAACCTTACTAATTGTCGTAAATCATTTAACAGTTTCGTCGACCTTTAAATGTAAGAACTAAAACTTTATTTTTATATGGTAGGAATAACATTAACTTATCTATAATAAACATGGTCTAGATTTATTTTGCTTCTAAAGTATATACTGTAATGATAAACATTAAATTTCATAGGCTTATAAAATGTGAAATAGTATTTTTTTTCTTGTAGATCAATTTTTTTTTTATTTAAAGAAGCAACAGAATTGAAATATTTTGTGAAACACTATTACCAACTTTGTTCTTGATAGCTTCAAAAGTAGAACACATTCATATTATTTGTTGTTTAATCACATATAACTTTGTCTTCTTTCTAATTTGAAGTTTTATTAATAAATGTTTCATTAAATGTGACACTTGACAAGTCTGTGGTTTTACTTGCATACATTGATTATAGTATATTAGGTTATGCTGAAACACGTCAGTTTTAAGGAAGAAGAGATGAGTCTAATGTCCGATATTCCAGAAAGTTAGGGATAGTCCAAATAGCTAAGGATTTTAAGTGCATAATAAGTTTTGTAGAGTTTCTAAAATTAAGAAACTTATTAGCACGAATTACTTTAGGGAATGTCCCTCATATTGTTTTTTTACGGAAATTTATTCTGTTTGATATGTTGCAACAAGGGTAAACTGTACGTATTATTATGTTGGATCGTAGATGAGTATTTTGTAAACTAATATGTTTCCGTAAATAGTATATTAATATATCTAATACTTAAAGTTTTGTTAGTAAATGTTTCAGTATGTGTGATGCTTGTTATTTTACTTACATATATTAGTAATAACCTATAGAGTTTTGATGAAATATAAGTTTCGTGTAACAAATATAAATGGAGACTTGTATTAGTTATTCAAACATATTTATTAAAGATTGGTATTTATGGGATGTAATTTATTATAAAAGATTAAGCTTTGTTTGTTTGTTTTAAATGTCGCGCAAAACTACATGAAGACTATCTGCGCTAGCCATCCCTAATTTAGTAGTGTAAGACCAGAGAAATGACAGCTGGTCATCACCACCTATTACCAATAGGTAATAGTTGGTAATAGCTTCCCTTTTACCAACGAATAGTAGGATTGACTATCATATTACGATGACCTCACGGCTTAGAGAAAGACCATGTTTGGTGTAACAGGGATTCGAACCTGCAATCCTTGCGAGTCGAGCACTCTAACCACCTGGACATGCCGAGCCAAGATTAAGCTAGACGTGAAATTATCAGAAATGTGATCTTTAGTGTGAACTCTGGTTTATAATTGATTATATGTATAATTCATAAGTGAAACGATAATTTGTGGTACCAAAATATTATTTTCAATATGTGTATTACTATGTGTTACAATTTTTTTTTGAAATTTCAGACCTTTCCAATCTATTGACCTTTAATTCTTCCAGTTTCAAGAGAGAACTGGTTATCTGGCCACGGACGACCTTTCCTATCATATGTTCAATGGCATATTTTGTGATAAACTTTTAGAAACACGTGTAATACAAATAAATATATAATCGAAAACTATACACATAAATCAAGATAGCTTGAGATCTGTTTATAATCTTATGGAAATATAGTAGCTCTGTCTGTCTTTATACAAAATATACAATATATCTACGAAGTTCACCCACCTAGTGACACTTTTGCCCATACAAACACAATCCACCAATATAATCCTAGTAACAATATTTATCAACAGTAACACTATTCTTAATAAAACCATCCGCCTGGCAATACCATACATATTTTAAAAACACATGTAATATGTCCAGAACATCATCTATCTATAGATACTTCGTAGCATCATTTAACCATAGAAACACCATCCGTGAACTCTTGGAGAATTATTTTACCAACGAATAGTGGGATTGACCGTTACATTATAACGCTCCCACGGCTGAAAAGGCGAGCATGTTTTGGTGTGATGGGGATTCGTACTCACGACTGTCGGGTTACGAGTCGAGCGCTCTAATCACCTGACCATGCCGGGTCCAATAAAGATAGTTAAATAAATTTGTTTTTTGTTTAAAATTAAGCATAAAGCAACACAATGGGCTATCCGTGCTCTGCCCTTCAAGGTTATTGAAATCAGGATTCTAGCGTTGTAAGTCCGCATATATAGCGCTGTGCTACTGATGGGCTACTAGATCAAATTTCAATGAATAAAAGTGTATTGGTTTATGGTCTTGTGCTTGTATAGCTCACGTAGGAAATATATTAAGCTACACATGGCTAGGTATTGGAAGAAGAGCATTTGGAATTTATTTAGGAATTTCTTTAACAAAAAAAAGTAGGAAAAGTTGGATGAGAAATATTGCTGTTGCTGCCTGAGAATTCTTCCAACCTTCTTATATTATGAAAATAATTTTGATTCGAACTTCGTTGGCTGTTTGCGCCAGTCGTCTCTAATCTATGAGTGATAGACTAGAGAGAAAGTAGTAAGTCAATAATACATGACACCAACTCTCGGGCTACTTACTCCCTTACCAACAAATAATCTAATTAACCACACATTATAACGCCCAAGGGGCTGAAAGGGCGAGCATATTCAGTTACGAAGATTTGAATCCACGGCCATCAGATTGCTAGCTCAGAGCAATAACCACCTTTATCAGTAATAATATATGGAACTAGATTTCGTAATATTTTATATATTATTGTTAAAATTTGTTTACATTTTCAAACGAATTGAAACTGTTTGTGCTAGAGAACTTCTTAACGAATCTCTTTTCTTTAATAGATAACACAAAACTTCTGTTTTATTACTTTTCATGGTTTTTAAATAACGTGCTAATATTGTCAGTTATTACAGACAAGGAAAGAAATAACTGGAAAAATATTAGATTAATCTTGCCGTTACATTTACAGACTGACAACAACAAAAAAGAGTGTTTGATCGATTACTGATGTGATAACAACACATCATTAATACTTAGTAGCTTTTCAGGCTTTTAATATGAGTACTCATATCTGTATTAAGCAATTCATGTGAACTCTCACCACGTTTTTTTTTAGATTTTTAATTAATATACAAGCTTTCGGTTAAATTACCTAAGTCTTCTGCAGGTGGAAGACATTTATTAAACAACACCATTTAACGGAGGAATTCGAATCACAAGTTGCCTAGCAACAACGAAAAACAAGAACGTGCCTTAAGTTTTTCATACTTGTTGGTCACCTTTCTTTAATGAAATCAAATCATGCATTGACTTTAACGCTATTGTAAGAATGATCTAATTTTATAATTATTATTTGTTGTTTATGATCTTACTTAATTATTTATTTTACTGTTGATTTTTATTCTATGATAACAAATCACAATTATAATATTGGTCCGTCAGGTCTTATTGTTTACTAAAAGCATCTGTAGATTGTTTTGTTTGTGTTTTTTTTAAATTTCACTCAAAGCTACATGAGGGTTATTTACGCTAGCCATCAGTAATTTAGCAGTGTAAGACTAGAGGGAAGACAGCTATACATCACCACCCACCGACAACTCTTGGGCTACCCTTTTACCAACGAATAGTGGGATTAATCTTTACATTATAACGCCCCGTGGCTGAAAGGGCGAGCTTGTTTGGTGTGACGGGGATTCGAACCCGCGACCCTCAGATTACGAGTCGAGTACAGCATTTGCAGAAGGCTTAGGTGATTGAGCGAAACCTTGTTTATTAATTTAAAACAAAAAAAAAAACATAGTGATAATCCATATGAATCACTTAATACAAAAATTACAAATCGTGTTGGACAAACCAGTAGAAGGGAAAATATAAATAACAAAAAACAAGGCTATATTCCTGCGTTAAACTTATAAAACCGAAGTCTAACTTTTAAATAAAAGCATCTACAATGATTTATCTATATTTTTGCTATTTATTACCTGAGGATGCTGATTATGGATAAAAGACATCGTATATTTATTTTGTGAATAAGAAAAAACTGTCATACATTTTAAATATGTGTGAATGTATCAGATCATCCCTTAAGTAATGCCCGATTTTAATTTCAGAAAAACAAAAAGCATTTCAAACGGTTTTAGTGTTATTTAATCAATAATGTATGTTCTATTATTATTAATTACTTCCTGCTTACGATTCACAAGCTTCTGAATGACACTTTTATAAAATTCTTGAGGTTTGAAGGAAAAAAATGAAGAGAGGGTAGTTTTGACATTTTCATGTGCTCCAAGCTCTTTTCCATCAAGATAGTTCTGCAAACTTCGGAATAAATGATAATAAGATGGGGCAAGGTCTGCAGAACAAGAAGAATGTGGAAGTTGTAGCTCTTCAGTCTCTGCAGATGTGATCCTTGCTTTATAGGGCCGTGCATTATCTTGGTGTAACACAACACCTTTAATGTTGATCAAAGCAGACCTCTTTTCTTTCAGTGAAACATTCAAGCGCTCTAACTGTTGACAATAGTCTGATGTAATCGTTACATTGAATGGCAACAACTCAAAGTGGATCACACCAACAATATCCCACCAAACGCTTAACAATACTTTCCATGGGCGGAGGTCCATTTTGGACTATGCTTTAACCAGTTTACGTGCACTGAGCCACTGCAGCGCTTAACATTTTTATAAAATATCAATTATACATTTCCAGGCCTGGCATGGCCGGGTGGGCTAATCTGAGGGTCGCGGTTTCGAATTCTCGTCGCACCAAATATACTCGCCCTTTCATCCGTGGGAGCGTTATAATGTATGTGACGGTCAATCCCACTATTCGTTGGTAAAAGAGTAGCCCAAGAGTTGACGGTGAGAGATGATGACTAGCTGCCTTTCCTCCAGTCTTACACTGTTAAATTAGGGACGTTTAGCGCCGATAGCCCTAGAGTAACTTTGCACGAAATTCAAAAACAAACTATTCATCTCCAGTCACTAACCTGTCCAAAATAGGTGAGTTACGCTGATGAGTACAGCAAGTGCAAATGTCCACTCTTACTCCAAGGTTGGCTTCTGTCAAATCAGAAGGGATTCATTTTCCAAGTTTTGACACTTTTTTAAACTGTTGCAGATGACAGTGAACTGTTGAATGGGTTAAATTAAGCTTCTGTTCTCGTTCTTCAACTGTTACAGCACAATCTTCATCAAGTGCAGCCAGCAGCAAGTCATCATTAAACTGAACAGGACGACCTGAACGTGACACATCGCTTAAGCTGTAGTCACCTAAGCTGAAACCACCTTCGACATTTTCTTTCAATGAGAAACCTCGCCATAAACACCTTGAATGTTTCGTGTAATTTCTGCTGCACTATTGCCGTTTTTAAACTCATAAAGCATTATATGCCTAATGTGCTCCTCAGACACATCCACCTTCATGAGGGTTTATTTGATCAATGATCTGTAAACGAATTGTTGGGTTAGTTTCTATTATTTGACTGAACATTTTAATACACGTCCTACTACATATTTTTGTCATTAAAGCCTTCTACAAAGACAGAAATGATGATGCATTTTCTGTATTAAATTTTCGGACATTATTTATGTGATGAGCTGATTTACTAGTAAATGTTACTTTAGGTTTGTATAATGGTTAGCTATAACACTGTAATGCAGAATGTTCTTTCTTTTCCTGTAATTACAGTTTTCGAGGTATCAAACTTTTAAAAACTGTTTCATTTTTTTAAATTGAAAGTATCATCTATTTATTTATCTCTCTCAAGACAAGATGAAATTACAATAATAGTCTACCTATTATTGAATCTTTCATTTGGATTTTCTCTACCAATTTATTATTCACCGTTTCATTCCTTCATAAATTATGCTACCAGATTCAAATACAAACTGTTCTATGTCAGTGTCCTTTTATAAGACGTTACGTTAGGAGGAGTAACTCTGAGAGTCAGCTGATTAGCCTAGTATTTCAACAGTAGTTTTCAGAAGTTGCTTATGGTAATGGCAAAATAAATATTAATGTAATGCAAGTTAAATTTTTTTTTCTATATTGTATATCTTAACACGCCACGCTAATTTCTTCTTGAGTCTCTTAAGTACCTTGTTATTTTTAGTTAATCTGTTTTGAATTTCGCGCAAAGCTACACGAAGACTATCTGTGATAGCCATCCCTAATTTAGCCGTGTAAGACTACAAGGAAGACAACTTCTGGACTATTCTTTTATCAATGAAAAATGGAATTGACCGTAACATTATAACGTCCCCATAGCTAAAAGGGCGAGCATGTTTGGTGTGTCAGGGATTCGAACCCGCGACCTTCAGATTACGAGTCGAGCGCCCTAACCACATGGTCTTTTAGAAAGGAAGAAGTTTATTTCCATAACACTGCTACAAGAAGAAAACAGAAACTTTGCAAATAAGTATCCTAAATATTCAAGCAACTAACCACGTGGCCATGCCTGGTCTGTTATTTTTATAACAAATATACTATATTTATATAAAAAGAAAGTAATGTTTATGTAACATAAACCATTTTCAACTACAACATTTGAAAAACAATGACAGGAAACAGTAGTCTCATTATTTGAATGATTTGATATTATTACACAAAAAAGTCGTCACATCCTTTTGAAAACATCACACATAATATTAGCCTTAACTTTTATATGTAAATATAAAACACAGCTTTGATCAGTTTGTTTTTAAAAGTTAAAATAAAAACAGGAACATTATTGTTAATTTTAAAACATTTTACAAAACGGGAGCCTTAACTATTCACCAAAACCTGTCATTAAAAGCTATAAATGCTTTAAAATTCTCATAGAAAACTGCATATCAGTCACTGTTATTATTATCGCAAAATTAACATAACTTTGAGGATAAGTTCATTAACAAGACACGTTTTATATATGGTCTAATTTGTTCACAGCTCACGCGAAATCTATCAAAATAGATTCTGTTAGTAATATTACAACATCTTAGAAATAAGAACAGTGTAATGTAAATTGTAAAAATCATATACATACTTTCTTTACCCCGCTTCTTAGAATCTATTATTCACCCCTAAATGACAACATTTATTGGTAGTACAATTCTTCACAAAAAAAATACGTTTTAGTTATATTTTATATAGATTATTTATTGACAAACGATACGAGACTTGAAAAACTGTCATTGTCGCTTCTGTCACAGACTAGATTGCGTAAGTTAGATGAGAACTATCACCTGGTGGCTCGTTTTGCCTAAACTTCATTTCACTTAGAGTGCAGTTGTCGGACATACTTGCTAATCGTGATGATTAACTTGCTACTAAAAATAGCCTGTGTTTTCTGTTCCTAACTCCTTGAAGACTATGGTCTATGTGCAATAGTGAATTAACGGAGAAACAGATAGGGAAAGTGCACCTCATAAAACATTTAATCCGCGAGCTTCAGTCTTTCTGCACGCATTTTAAAAATAAACACGTACACATAGTAGAGTATTTTGAATTGTTAGAATATTAGAGGCTAGAAGTTCACATTTTTCTGTGAATAATTTACATTAGATTTGATTTAAGTTATAATCGACTATTTTAATACATTTAAAAGATGAAATTATTGTATAATTTGTAGAAGTTGTTAATGACAGTTAAAATACGTTTCTTAGGAATTTAAATAGATTTGGAGCATAGACTATTAAGGTGTTACTAGTACGTTAGATCACTTTACAAATATAACGTCCCTTGCTGATAGAGCGGTAAGTCTACGGAATTTGTTTGTTTGTTTGTTTTGGAATTTCGCACAAAGCTACTCGAGGGCTATCTGTGCTAGCCGTCCCTAATTTAGCAGTGTAAGACTAGAGGGAAGGCAGCTAGTCATCACCACCCACCGCCAACTCTTGGGCTACTCTTTTACCAACGAATAGTGGGATTGACCGTCACATTATACACCCCCACGGCTGGGAGGGCGAGCATGTTTAGCGCGACGCGGGCGCGAACCAGCGACCCTCGGATTACGAGTCGCACGCCTTACGCGCTTGGTCATGCCAGGCCGTACGGAATTACAACGCTAAAATCAGGGGTTCAATTCTTCTTGGTTAACTCAGCCGATAGCCCGATGTGGCTTTGCTATAAGAAAAAAACTCAAAAACAAATATAATTTTTGGAGCTAGGGTATGATTTGGCAATTTGTGAATTAAATAACCTGAAGATGACCTAAGAAGGTCAAAACGTTGTTCTCTACTTTATTTCAATGAAAGTTTTAATACCCATACCAGATATCTTGAGATACATTTTTACAAATTACGAATTTAGTTACATTTAGAACTTGGGTATAATAGCTTGATTTGTAAAATAGGACGCCTAGACATAACTTACCTTTATTTGAACTTTTAAAGCTTTCAGTGACTTCAAGGAAGAAATATGACTACAGCTGCTTCTAAAGTAAGACTGGCAACAACAGATAAAACATAGTTTACTTCATCGCAAATATAGTATTCTTTACATTAAGTTGAAATAGTTGCCATGATTGACATGCATAAGCGAAACATATTCAAATTAATGTTATTGTTTTTGTAAAATTTTTGTTTTTTCATGAAAGTGATCATATTATTTTCGTCTTTCATACATTAACTTAAGGCGTATCTCTGTGCAATCTTCAGGCAGTCATTGTATGTAAATGATGTATCGTAGGTATGTTTGTTTGTTTCTCAATTTTGCGCAAAGCTACAGGAAGGCTATCTGCGCTAGCCGTTCCTAATTTAGCAGTGCAATACTAGAGGGAAGGCAGCTAGTCATCACCACCCACCGCCAACTCTTTGGCTACGCTTTTACGAACGAATAGTGGGATTTATAGTCACATTATAACGTCCCCACGGCTGAAACGGCGAGCATGTTTGGTGTGACGGGGATTCAAACCCGCGGCTCACAGATTACGAGTCGAACGCTATAACCACCTGGCCATGCCGGGCCTGTATGTATGAATGTTATATTTCATTTCTTCGTTCTTTTCATGACCATAATGCTATCTCTATACTGGGCTTATTAACAGGTATTTTATAAGTAAAACATTTTAAAGTTAAATTTCTGAGTTTCCTGAATGATGTCACCTTCCACCAGTTTGAAAAAAACATAGTTCCAAATCCATGTGCAATTAGTTAAATTAATAAAAAGGAATTTGTTTTATTTAAGTTGTACATAATTATTTCTATCGGGACTTGACTTATAACAATATATATATAGCAAATTCCTTTTTATTAATTTAAACAATTACACTCTTTAACAACCTGAGCACTGTTCATGGATTCCAAAAAGTATATACAGTCATATCACTTCCTTTGTTTAACCATCCTGATTTTAAAACAATTGTCCCAGTTATCCTAATCATATCTGTAAGTCTCCGCCTTCATAGTTTTTATCTATTTATCTTTTCTAATCAGCCTCTACCCACCTAACATTCTGTGTTTTATTTTAAAAATGAGTTCAGAACGAGCGCTTTAAAATTTTTCTCCTACATATTTCTGTGTGTGAAGACAAGATGCTCGAGTAAAGATGTTAACTGCTCTATGATGACTATTAAAGATGTTAACTGCTCTATGATGACTATTAAAGATGTTAACTGCTCTATGATGACTATTAAAGATGTTAACTGCTCTATGATGACTATTAAAGATGTTAACTGACCTTCTGTGATGACTATTAAAGATGTTAACTGCTCTATGATAACTATTAAAGATGTTAACTGACCTTCTGTGATGACTATTAAAGATGTTAACTGCTCTATGATGACTATTAAAGATGTTAACTGACCTTCTGTGATGACTGTTAAAGATGTTAACTCCTCTATGATGACTATTAAAGATGTTAACTGCTCTATGATGACTATTAAAGATGTTAACTGACCTTCTGTGATGACTATTAAAGATGTTAACTGCTCTATGATGACTATTAAAGATGTTAACTGACCTTCTGTGATGACTATTAAAGATGTTAACTGCTCTATGATGACTATTATAAACTTTAGTTTTTAATATAACCATTGTTTAAATAAATCACACCTTTTCAAACATCTATTTTAAAGAATTCTTCTGGTTTAACTATAGTTATACGGACTGTTATAGGGAAGGCATTAACAATAGAGATGTTCTGCAAAAGTTCTGACATCATGGAACTTAAATCAGAAAACTGTAACTCTATAATCTACTGGCAACGTTTAACCTTTACTTTTAAGTAACAGCTTTTGGACTTTATGTACTAAAATAAAAAGCAACTGTCACCAGGGCTCGCCCTTGCAGGACGAATCAACAAAATAACATTGGCATCCAGTAACTTGTTACTTACGATCAAATGTAGCAACACCCGCCCACTTGTATCGAAATGCAATGAACTGTTGATCTGTGTCTAGAATTGTAATATATTGATGCCTATTTCATTTTATGTTTTTTGTTTTGTGTAGTCAGTAGAAACGGTTGAATCTTTCATGGACTGGGCACTTTCTCAAATCTAAGGATATGTTTAGAGAAGTTGACTTAAAGCCCATGTTATCTAACAAGGAGGAAAGCGGGTTAAGCTCTAACGGAAAATTTTGTTTATGTCGAAACAAAAAAATACCCTAAGACATTTCATCTTTAGTATGTCTCTATACACACATTCATGGTAGTGTTTGTCTTGAAAAAGACTCAATGCTCGTGGTGCGCTCAGCACAGATAGGTCTTTGTATAGCTATCTGTTTACGACAAACAAACTAGAAAACGTAACATAACAATTCATATACTAGAGATATGAATTCATACATGAAACGCCACATTATTGTACATAGTTACACACATAAAAAATAGTGGATGTGTTCAAAAATTGAATAGAGTCTGATAAAAAGGAAAATATGCCACAAACTGTGTATAGAATAAAATCCGAAATCACTTTTAAGATATGAAATTATAAAACCGTCTAACGTAGAAGTAATACATTCTGATACTAATAATGAAATTAATGATATATAGCGAATATCCGATATCGATACTGTTACTTCTATTATACAATTTTATTGAGGAATTAACTTAACTACACGTTACCCAGAACTGTTAAAGTTAAATTAAAAGCACCGAGGTCTCTGTTTTTAGCAAATTTCTTATGTTTAAGTGTCGATTAAAAAAACTAAACTATTTCAAACATTGTCACTTTGTATTTTTGTTCATATCAATTGGTTCATGCCCAAAAATCAAAATTAAATAAGTCCAAGTATCTTATTACGTTTCGTTTTGATTCTGTTTTGTTTTGAATTTCGCGCAAAGCTACACGAGAGCTATCTGCGCTAGTCGTCCCTAATTTAGCAGTGTAAAACTAGAGGGAAGACAGCTAGTCATCACCACCCACCGACAATATTTGAGCTACCCTTTTGCCGACGAATAGTGGGATTAACCGTAACATTATAACGCTCCCACAGCTGAAAAAGCGACAATGTTTGGTGTCATGGGGATTCGAACCCGCGATCCTCAAATTACGAGTGTTGTACTCTTACCACCTGGCCAAACGGGGCCTTTATTCATCAGAAACAATTACTTTTTCTATATGCATGATGTATGATACTTAAGCATAGATCATCTGTTGCTAGGGGTAACAGATAAAGAGGAACCAGTATTAACCGAAAGCAAATGATAATATTGTGTAGTTCAGTGGAAGACGAAAAATTATGCCAAGATGAGAATAGAATCAATACAGTATAGTGCCTAATGTTACAGTCAATCTTGATAACAGTGTCAAAAATTCGAGGAATTTTCTTACTCCCTTTGTAAAGTCTTTCTTTAAAAGTTACGTTTCCTATCATGTTTACGACATTAAAAACATAAATAATGTGTTTTATGACACTTTGTAATATTAAAAACATTAAGAGTGTGTTCTATGACACTTTATAAAATTAAAAACATTGTGAATGGAATTTAGAATGGCAAGTGAGCTTTAATACACATTTGTCTCATAATTAAAATTAACATCAGATAAAACAATCACACACTTGTATAACTGATTTCTAAGTTTAATTATCAATGTCTCATAACCAAAGTAAGAAAAACATTTACCTCATAGTATAAACCAAAATTAGGTAAACGATCTGCTTGATAATTAACATTGAAATCAAGAAAACACATTTTCAAAGTAATTGTTTAGAATAGGAAAGGCTTTTCTAGCGTGTGGAAACACAAATGTCAAAGTTAAGTCCAAAATACATACATTTAAAAATTGCTTTTATGTACTTATCTGTTAATGTATAAAAAAATTCCATATGCACTAATGGAAACTGAAAGAAAATCAAACTTGTCTGCCAGTTATTATCAATATTAGACATTACCAGTTGGTTACGTTTTCGTGTAAGCAAGTGCCAAATCTAAGAGTAGTCACAGGACGCGAAACTCTGGTCGCGAAAAGAAGGCAACGGGTTGAGTTGAACGGAAAATTTTACTTACGTCGAACTGGTAAAGACCTCGAGACAGTCCATTCTATTATTTTCATTTTATTATGTTAAATGAATAAAATAAACATCAAATACTTTTTTCACAATACGTATGCATTGAAAGTTACTTCGAGGAAGTGATTGGTATAATATGAGCGCAAGTTTATAGTAAATATATTTAAATTAGCAGATTTCGAGCCATTTGTTTCATTCGTGTAAGACGACAATGAACCTTGCAGTCGGAGATTTCTTTGTTTTAATTTAAACAATTTCACGTATAAACTTCTATTTTTGTAGCGTTTACGGGAAACTTTACTGCACACTAAAAAAAATTGCAGCTTTTATGTATTTTCTCTAAATGTTTTTTTGTATTGACCGGGATTTTCTTAAAGAACTATATGTGAGAAAGAGGAAAAAAGCAAATTCCATGTGATGTACAAATCCTCTGTGGAATATGAACAGATGCAGAAAGATTTGATAATGATCTCATGAATGGTTAGAAAAACAAATGACATTTCTCCATACACAGTTCTAGAGGTGTTTGTCTAAAAAATAGGATAAGAATCCACTCAAGTAGATAAATGACGTCATAAAAGAAAAACCACTTCGAATTTATCATTCTGTATGGCTGCATCGAAAAAGTGGATCGGTGTTTGTTTTCGAACAAAGGCACATTGGGGTACATACTGGATCTCCCTCAGTCTTTAACGCTGTAAGTCAATAAACGTAACGTTATCCAATCGGGAATCGAAAACAGTGGATGTATTGAAAAGTTAGGGTAAAAAAACGGTGTTGGTTTGAATTTCGCGCAAAGCTACACGAGGGCTGTCTGTGCTAGCTGTCCCTAATTTAGCAGAAAGAAGGCAGCTAGTCATCACCACCCACTTCTAATTCTTGGGCTACTCTTTTACCAACGAATATTAGAATTGAACCTCACATTATAACGCCCCCACCATTGAAAGGACGAGCACGTTTGGTGCAACGGGGATTCGAACCCGCGATCCTCAGATTATGAGTCGAGTGCCTTAACCATCTGGCCATGCTGGGCTGAAAGAAAAAGGAAAAGTCATGGAAAAGTACGTCTGGCATAAAACTTGAAAACACTTTTAAGATATGGAGTTTCATAAATCAATTATAATATTTTGATATTAATAATGACATTTTAATAATACTGAACAAATCTTCATATTTGATATTTTTATCTGTGTTATAAACATTTATTAAGAAACTCGTCCACCCTTGCTTCACTCAGCACTGGTGACATTGGTATTTAAAGTGACATTAAATACACTATAAGTTCCCTCTCTTATTACGTTTCTTTTACTTAATTGTTCATTTAAACCAGAAATATATTTTAAACAATGCCAATTTGTACAATTGTTAAATTTCTTGGTTCGTTCCCAGTAAACCAAGTTAAATAAGTACAAGTAGTTTATTGTTGGAAGTGTAATTTTAAGTTCACATCTCTTCTCAGGATAACCTCACTGAGTGTTGTAATAAAATAATTTTACCGGCTTTAACGATAGGCTATAAAGTCAAAGTTAAATGGTTCAAGATTAAACCTAATTTTATTCAGTACTTTTACTAAACACCATGACAAAAGTAGTTTTTTTCACAATATCGTCGGGCTTTCGTTAAGATTATCGTTTTTATTTTATTCATCTTTACACAACGTAAAATACAAATGTTTAATCGCCTCTAACTCTGTTCTGCGAACTAAAAGCGACAACAGTATTTTACTTTATCAGTAAGAGTACACAATCTCATTATGTAGGATACTGAAGAGTATTTCAGACGTTGCTAGGAGCAACAGGAGGAAACACGACAGACCAGTGGTAAGTAAAAGCAAACTACAAGCTTGTTATATTTCGTGGAAGGCAAAAATTTATGTTGTGATAAAAATAAAATAAATGAAGTTAAATGAGCATAAATGCAGTCAATCCTGTTAAATGTATAAAACATTCGAGACTTTTTCTTACTTTGCTTATAAAAAAACGCTTCTAAAACATTCTGTTGTCTGACACTTTTATGACGTTATAAACATAGAGTATGTTTTCGAATGGACAATGAACTTTGGATATTTATTTGTCCGATAATTAAAACTCTGATTAAGCAAAGCAATTTGCTACCCGTTACTTAATGTATTACTGAATTCTAACAAAATTCTGACTGATAATCAAAATTAAAGTATTATAAAAGAATAGCTGAAACTAAGTAAACTAATTGTTTGATAAGTAAAACTGAACTAAGTAAACTACTTTTCTTTTCCTTTTAGTAATTGTATAGATCAGGAAAGACCTTTCTGATGTGTGTGAAACAAAAATATATTAAAGTTTAACACTAAATGCATATATATTTAAAAACTACTTTTAGATACTTATCTGTTATTTTATATCAAAGTTTAACAATATCCTTCCGTGTTAATGAAATTAAGTTAAATAAAATTTACTTACTAATTAATACCAATATCAGATTTCAGGGATTGGACACTTGTTTACTTACATAAACAACAGTCAAACCTAAAGATGTTTCTTGAAAGAGACCGACGTGAAACTTCTGTCCTGGAAAGAAGGAAACAGGTTGAGTTCAAAAGAAAATTTTGCTTATGTTGAAATGAAAAGACCTTGAGACATTCCGTGTTGTTATATTCATTTTATTTTGTTAACTGAGTACTACAGCATTAACTTATTGTTTCACAATATAAATCTATTAAGACTATCATTTTTAAAATCACTTGAAAGAAGTAACTTGTATAAATGAGTGCATGTTTGTAGGATATTTATTTAAATTAATGGATTTCGTATAACTTTTCAGATGTTTATGATGATATTGAAAATCGCAACTGCTTTCTCACTGGTAGAGCAGTAAGTCTACGGATTTACAACGCTAAAATCGGGGCTTCTATTCCCTTCGGTGGACTCAGCAGATAACCCGTTGTGGCTTTGGTCTAAAGAAAAACACACACACACAAACCTTGCAACTGTTTGTTTCATAATGTTCGTTTAAAAACGTAAAACTTTCTTCTTTAACATCGTTGACAGAATAAAATATTGTAAAGTAATAGAAGTTTCTTTCTTTTTCTATCATTTAAAAAAGTAAATTTGGTTTGCTTTCGTGTATTCGTCTGAATCTACACAAGGATACTTATTCAAAAAACAAACAAACTGCAATCAAAATATGATGCAAAAATCCTCCATGAAATAGCAAAGGTATGATCATGGCTTCTTTTAATAGTTATATTAACACAGAACATTTTTCATACATGCATATACACTTGTGTTTGTTCAGTTTGGTTTGAATTTTGCGAGGGCTATCTGCGTTACCCGTCCCTAAATTAGCAGTGTAAAACTAAAGGAAAGGCAGCTAGTCATCACTATCCACCCTCAACTACGCTTTTACCAACGAATAGGTAGATTGATTGTCACATATAACCTCCCAACGACTAAAATGGCAAGCATGTTTGGTGTGACGGAGATTCAAACCGCGACTCTCGGATTAGGGGTCGAGTGTTTTAACCACCTGGCCATGCAGGGCCGCGTGTTTAGCCAGAAATAATAGCATAAGAATGCATACAACTGAGAACATTAACCTCACAGCTTGGTTTTCTTGACACTTAAGCACAAAGCTACACACATTAAGCTATCTGTATCGAAACTCGGTTTTTAACATTATAAAATCTTAAGACCTTAGATTAAGTATTTGCAGGGAAGAATACATCACACTGGAAAACTCTCTTTAAATACATATATAACTGCACCGAAAAATATTAAACTTAAATAAAATTATGGTTAAGTTAAAAAACAGATAAATTGTGGCAACCTGTATCTGAAATAAAATCCGAAAACACTTTTAAGATATACAGTTTTAAAATTTAGTTAGAAATATAACACTCCAGTAACATTAAAAAATTTGAATAATGGTAGACGATTCTTCAATTTCGGTATTTTTATCTGCATTATAAACAGTTATTGAGAAAACCGGACACTTTAATGACTCTCAAAGCTGTTTAGGTAAGGTGTAGGTGTTTTTCTTATAGCAAAGCCACATTGGGCTATCTGCTGAGTCCACCGAGGGGAATCGAACCCCTGATTTTGGCGTTGTAAATCTATAGGCTTTCCGTTGTATCAGTGGGGGACATTTAGGTATGCTCAAATACATCATTCCTCTTGGTGGACTCAGCAGATAGCCCGATGTGGCTTTGCTGTAAGAAAACACACACACACAAATACATTAAGACAAATGCATTATAGATTAAAAAAAATATTATCATTTTGTAGGATTCGTCATAATAATCTGTTTTTGCCCAGTAAATGAAGTTAACTAATTCCCAAAAAAATTATAGGAAGTGTAATGTTACTTAGAGATTTTCTCCTAGGATAACCTCATTGTATTTGTGATCAAAGATGTTTCGAAGTTAAAATGTACAAGATCAAGTTTAAATCATTCATTGCTTACAGGTACAAAGAAAATAACTCACTCCCATGAAAGAAATGCTTTAACATTATTGTCGAGTGTTTATTAAACTTATCATTATTTGACTTATCTTTTCACCACGTAAAATAAAAAAAAAATTTCCTTTCTGCGAACTAAAGGAGATAAACACATTTTTCTTCTTCACTACACGTATACTTTCTGTATACACGTATTATACTGAAAAGTAGCTTAGCTGTTGCTAGGGGCAACAGGTAGAAACTCGAGAGAATGGTATTAACAGAAAAGAAATAACGAGCTTGGTTTGTTCCTAGGAAGGCAAATATTTACACTGGGATAAATATAAAATCAATGGATCAAAGTGAGTAAAATTACATTCAATCTTACTTGATGATCTAGAAAAATTCTTACTCCGTTAATAAAAATAATTCCGAAACATTCTCTTGTCTGACACATTTGGGACATTAAACACATAAAGAGAATGTTCTCGGATGGCCAATGAGGTTTGAATAAATAATGTCGACTAACAATTAAATCTAAAAATCGGATAAAACAATCACTTACTTATTACAGAGTATGTAACTGAATTCTAGTGAAATACTGTTTAATAATCAATGTAATATACAGTAACTACTTCACAATAAAAACTGAAATAAAGTAACCACTTCCTTAATAATTAAATTAAACTCAGCAAATCATTAAAAAAATTGTTTAGATCAGGAAATACCCTTCTAGTACGTAGAAACAAAAACAGTGTTAAAGTAAAATCTTAAGTTCACATACTTAGTAACTGCTTTTAAGTACTTTTTTAAAATTAATACAATATTCCTACATAACAATTGTATGCTAATGAATACTTAAATCAAACACACATTGTCTGCTAATTAATTTGAAATTCACACAGTGTGACGGATTACTATTATTTAATTATTTCAATATCGACGTTTGTTTTGGTTAAATACATATTTAGAAATCGATAAAACTTATATTGAAAAATGTGTATTTCAAAATTCATGCCTAGTTAGTAAATTAGTAGAAAATTTTCATATGTAAGCATTATTGATGAATGTTTTACAAAAGCACTAGTGCATTGTTGGGACATCTAAAACTTCTAGAATCTCGCCTAAAGTTTGTAAATACATGCGTCGAGAGACAGTATATATGTTGATTTTGATATAGTTAGTATACTAAAAACTTAGGAAGCTATAACCGTGAGTAACTCTTATTATTTAATAAACTACAGATATTTGATTTGGAACGTTTATAGATTTCAAACATTACAAACCATATAACTTCAGCGAAATAACTTCGAATGTTAGTACTTTTACGAAAACATTATATGATTTTAACGGTGAAACACTCATGTGTAATTAGCGAAAGATAGCTAGTTATCTGTTAAATAAACTATACAGATATCAACTCGAACTAAATTCACTCAACCAAATACAAAACGCAGTATAGTACGTAAGCGTGTAAAACTCTTGTATATAAACCATCATTTGTAATAATTATTAATAATAATCGTTATTATAAATTTTACCATTGTTTATATATTAATATATATTTCAGTTAAGAAAAAAACTGATATGTATCAATCTTGTTAGCAAACATTTTAAAGTTAATACATATTAAAATTGAAATAACTTTTAAATCCAAATTAAAATTTATCTCGGTTTCAGGCTACTTGAAATCGTAGTATGTAATGTAATAAATCGGAAAATTGTTCAAGACATCTTATAATACCTAACACATAGAATACTTTTTCTATGATTACAAAACAAAATAGATAAACAACTTGCCTCCTTTGTATTTTTAATCACAGAAATATTTAAAATTGACTGAGTTAAAATGCCAGTACTAAAAGGTGAAATCAGGAAAGCTCTTTAACTTTTTTGTTTCTTTCTGAATTTCACACAAAGGTACATGAGGGCTATCTGCACTAGCAGTAACTAATTGAGCAGTGTAAGGCTAGAGAAAATGCCAGCCTCCTCTAATTCTTGGAATACTCTTTTACCAGCGAATAATGGGATAGACCGTCAATTATACCACCCCACGGCTGAGAGAGCGGGCAAGTTTGTGGTGGAAGGGATTCGAACCCACGACTCTCGGAGTGCAAGTCGAGTGTCCTAACCACGTGGCCATGCCGGATCTACTCCTTTAAATGCTATTACAAATTGAAAACAATTAGAGTATTTCCATTTCTATTGTGATTTGTTTGCTGATTAAACTCATAATGAAGTATAACTGTTGTCTTTTAATGTAACAGACATGAAGTAAAATAAACGTTAAGTAATTAAAAATAAAATAAGATAAAGATGTTTCATGTTAATTAAAAAGTAGTTTATAAACTTTGAACTATTTCAATATTCTTAAAAGCGTTTAAATCATATACTCGAAAAATAAATAAAAAAGCACTATTGGTTGCCACTATCATCATTTTACAGTCCAAAATATTAAATGTTTAAATAAAAATGTTGAAATATATAACATTTTTACCTGATAATACGGGCCTGGCATGGTTAGATGGTTAAGGCATTCGACTCGTAATCTTAAGGTCGCGGGTTCGAATCCCTGTCACATCAAAGGTGCTCGCTCTTTCAGCCGTAGGGGCGTTATAAAGTTGACGATTAATCACACTACTCGTTGGTAAAAATAGTAGCCCAATAGTTGGCAATGGGTGTTGATGACTAGCTGCCTTCCCTCTAGTCCTACACTGCTAAATTAGGGGTGGCGAGCGCAGATAGACCTCGTGTAGCTTTGCGCGAAATTCAAACGAAACCATCATTATACGTTAATAGCAATAAAGGAATAAACTATCAACTATATCTCAGAATTAGTAATGCTTAATGGAGGCATTTATAAGTTAGATATTGTAATTCATTTCGAATTAATGCAAATATATTTTAATATACAAATAATAACAATAGTAATACAAGTAGTGATTTAGACATGAAAGTCTTACAAAAATATTGAATCTTCTATGTGGTATGGAACTGAATGTTTTATCGACGATTTTCGATGGGCGAATTAATGCTCAACTTTTGGTTTATTCTTTTACCAACGAATAGTGGGTTAACCGTAACATTATAACGACCTCACGGCTGAAAAGGCGAGCGTGTTTGGTGCGACGGGGATTCAAACCCGCGATCCTCAGATTACGAGTCGATCGCCTTAACCCACCTGGTCATACCAGGCCAACACTAACGTCCGAATTTAATTCGCCGAAATCAAATGGTTTGTAATGTTCAAAACCTATAAACGTTCATGGTCAAGTATCTGCAGTTTCACTATTAATAAGTGTTATTCGCAGTTACAGCTTCCAAGATTTACACTTTCCCAACAAACGCAAACCAGTAAATTATAACATCTCTTGGTGCCTCAGTTTATAAACGTTAAGGTTAGGTTCTTAAATTTTCAGTTTACCCAATAATAAGCTACTGTTTTTGTATATACATACAATATATAAAATATATATTGTTGATTCTTGCACTCGAGAATAATTTACAAATTTATTGAACAGCTGGGAATTTTGCCATACACATTTAACAGTATAAGGTACACGCATTTCTAAATATATATTTAACTAACACAAACATTGATATTAAAATAAATATATAATAGTAAATTTATTACACCTCCTTCCTTAAATAATTAAAATTTGGAATTACACAGTTCTTAACTAAAATATTTCCATATACAAAGCAAATAATGTATTAAATATAATACATTGTCAAAGTGTTATACAACTCCAATAATCATAATTGTATGCAACACAATTATGATTATAAAAGTACAAAAAACGTGAATGTGCATTAGCACAAATATTATTTTTTCTTAAATGCCAACACATTCAGTAATCACACGACTAAGGGGGTTCTTCGAAAGTTGGTTTAGGTTTCAAAGGAGTAACAATAATTTTCTGGTTAAGTTTTCTTATTAATTGACATGTATGACAAGATTTACAAAACTGAGAAACATCTTGCCTAATTCTTGGTCAAAGGAAATGTGTCATAATTTTGTCACATATCTTGTTGGCGCCTAAACGACCTCCCGTGGGGAGTTTATCGGCAACTTTCAATATCTTAGAACAATATGTTTTCCGAACAAGGATTTGATAAACTACATCCCATTATCTTGAAGCTGGCACATATGGTGGCCTCCATTTCCTCATAAACACATTATTTAAAAAAATAATAATCATTTGGAACTTTCTTCAGTTCATTTTATGGAGTGAATATTTAGATAGTGAATAGATCTGTTTTACAAATGGAACTTCACCACTTTAACCAGATCTCTCATGTCACTCACCAAGGAATTGTCAGTATCACATTTATTCACAAGATTTTCTTCAGATCACAAAAATGCCTGAAATAAACGTATAATATTATTCTTTGAATACGTTTCCCTCATTTATTTTTGGCTTAATTTCTTAGTTTGAGCTTGAGTCACAGCACACGAGGGAAACATATCAGGATTGTTCTCAACAAAAAACTTCATCTTTAGATGAAAGAGTAATCGGCTTACTAATCATTTGGGGTTTGGCAACAACTTTCATCCTGCCAACTCGTTCAATAAGAATACACCGTCATTTGGCAGAGTAGGTCTTACTCCAGCCACAACTGGTCCTAAAATTATGTCTGATGCTAAATAAATGTTATGAAGAGGAACATTAACAAACACACAGACACTAATTTGAGAAATAAAAGACTCACTAGTTGCAGAAATCGAACCTAAAGCCAGTATACCTTCTAAAAACAATTATTGAGTGGCTCCACTATCACGAAGAATACGTATAGATATGGGATTAGCAGTATCATTTGTCAAAAACATAGAATCAGCAGACACAGAAGATCTAAATTTCTTCCTAACTATATCACCCTTTACATCAGAGATAAATTGAACAACATCGCAATATATGGTGAAACTACGTCAACATTTGGACACAAACGCACTGTCTTTGCCTCCCTTTCTTTTACACACACTAATAATCTGACATAATATGACCAGTATTTTTCTTACAAAAATGACAGACAGATCTCAGTGGTTTTAATGAAGTCTCATCCTGACTGTCAGAAGCCCTAGAATTAAAGTAGGTGGATTTCTTAGAAGAAATCTCAACTGTAGTGGGCTGAAATAATACAGGTTTTTGTTATTATGGCAGAAAGTTCTTTTTATGAAAACTGGTTTTGTGTGTTAAAGTGTTATCATTGGAAAGAGCAGATGCTTTCTGTAGTGTTTTTCAACTTTCTTTTCATCCAAGTAAGTTTTGAGATCGTCACTTGCACAACTTTTAAATTCCTCAATTAGACATATTTACCAATATGCATGCAATTATACCATCGATTAAAGTAAACCTCTTATTCTTGAAATTATTGGTAATAAACCTCTAATACTAACTCATATGATTTGATAATAACTGGTTTACTGTTTGTTTGTTTTTAGAATTTCGCACAAAGCTACTCGAGGGCTATCTGTGCTAGTCGTCCCTAATTTAGCAGTGTAAGACTAGAGGGAAGGCAGCTAGTCATCACCACCCACCGCCAACTCTTGGGCTACTCTTTTACCAACGAATAGATAACTGGTTTAATCTTATCATAATTCATAAAATATTCTAGAGGCAAAGCGGCATAAGTTTCTTTTGTTTTGCTAGTTAAAGCACTTAATAATAATAACGACCATTTTGTGATAAGTCATTCCATGGACTGGGCAACCTTCTCAAAATTTTGGAAATATTTAACAGTTTCACTTTCACTGAATGGTGGTACTTTAACATATCTATTAAGTACAAAGTTATAATTTTGCCTTGGTTTATCACAGTTGAATTTAATTTCCATTTTTTTCAGCCCAGTCTCTCTCTTGGCTTCCATAAGAACTTCTTCGGTTTCGAGAAGTTTACTTACTCTTTCAGCTTCCATAAGAACTTGTTCGGTTTCGAGAAGTTTACTTACTCTTTGAGCTTCCATACGAACTTGTTCGGTTTCGAGAAGTTTACTTACTCTTTCAGCTTCCATACGAACTTGTTCGGTTTCGAGAAGTTTACTTACTCTTTGAGCTTCCATACGAACTTGTTCGGTTTCGAAGTTTACTTACTCTTTCAGCTTCCATACGAACTTGTTCGGTTTCGACTTACTCTTTCAGCTTCCATACGAACTTGTTCGGTTTCGAGAAGTTTACTTACTCTTTCAGCTTCCATACGAACTTGTTCGGTTTCGAGAAGTTTACTTACTCTTTCAGCTTCCATACGAACTTGTTCGGTTTCTCTTTGAGCTTCCATACGAACTTGTTCGGTTTCGAGAAGTTTACTTACTCTTTCAGCTTCCATACGAACTTGTTATTCTTCTTTTTCGGCTTCAAGCTCAATTTGCTCGAACTTACCTGGATATCTAAGTTATCTTTGTTATTCAAACCTGAGAGACTAGTGGAAACACTAAAGTATTCCCCAAGTGATTCCTCAGACAACAAGTTTTCATTGTCTAGTATTTCAATGATACACATTTTCAGTGTTCGTTTTCCTCTTTGAGTTCTTAACTTTGGCAACTCTGAGCGATTCACTTTTATTATATCTTTATAGTTTTTTTTTTTAGGGAGAGTGATTAAAAAAATTATAATAAGACATTATCAAATTTTGTTTGCACTGATAAATATAAGTTAAATCATGATTTGAATTTACATCGAATTTTGTTTCTGATCCAAATCTCTGACAGGAGCCCCCAGGGTGTTATGTTACCTAATCTAATTTGTCTCAGACGAACTCCAATTTATTATGACACGTATTTCCATTTCAAATAGCCTGAAATTGTAAGAATTGTAATTTGGAGTTAGAAGTTAATCGAATGTAGAAATGTATCAAATTTATAATATTTGCCAACAAGATTGATAAACATAGTTTTAGTTCTTAACACAAATATGTTTTAATATACAAACAACAATACAATTTCGAATAACAGTTATTTCAAACAATGTTTTACATACTTTTAGAAATTTACAAACAATATTGAATCTTTTATCTGATCCGGTGCAGATAGCCCTCGTGTAGCTTTGCGCGAAATTCAAAAATAAAATAAACTATCTGATCCGAAACTTTTTTGATATTTCATCGAAATCTCACGACCAGCGAATTAATTCTAAGTTAATTTAGATAAAACTCGCTTAACGGAAAACTAGCTAACTTTTCACTGATCAGACGTGAGTTTTTCACTGGTGAAGTTATAGAATGTCTTTTTGGTAATATTTATGCTCGATAGTAATTTGCTGTTCTTAAACAGTTTTTAATGTCCAAAATCTATAAATATTCCTGCAGCTTCTCAATAAATAAACGTTAATCACAGGTACAATTTCTGAGGTTTATACTTTACTAACTGAAACAAATGAGCAATATATATAAATTATATTTCGGCCCGTCGGTTTGTAAACGTTAATTTTTTTTTTGGAATTTCGCACAAAGCTACTCGAGAGCTATCTGTGCTAGCCGTCCCTAATTTAGCAGTGTAAGACTAGAGGGAAGGCAGCTAGTCATCACCACCCACCGCCAACTCTTGGGCTACTCTTTTACCAACGAATAGTGGGATTTACTGTCGTTTTATAACGCCCCCACGGCTGGGAGGGCGATCATGTTTGGCGCGACGCGGGCACGAACCCGCGACCCTGGGATTACGAGTCGCACGCCTTACGCGCTTGTAAACGTTAAAGCGAGGTTCTTGAAATTATAGTTGGCTCAAGAATATGTGTTTTACGAGAACACTAATTTATAATGTTAAATGCATTTCTAAATATATATTTAATAAAACCAGACAGCAATATTAAATTAAATATATAATAATAAACAGTGGCGGCGCCAGGAAATCTTGGGGGGCTTGACCCATAAATGAGCCAAGCCCCCGTCAGCCCCCAATATTGTTACCTACATATATTCATAAAATATGGAAAACACAATCGTCGTTGTTGCTTAACAATTAACATCAAAGAGACATAGATCTGTAGAACTCAACGTCTTCATTAAGACGGAATTATGTGTCATGCGTCCCATAGCAACGTGTTAAATGCACTGAAACATATGCGCTGTATTGCCGCTTCCTGTGTAATGCCATTCTATCTTGAGCTTTGACGAAGATTAGACAACAACGTTGATTTCCTAAATCACTTTGACAACCCTAAAGCGTCTTGTGGAGGGGAACAATCTCCACAGAGCCACTGAATCAAAGATCCTGTGCATCCTTTTAGATCAGCAGTTCGTAACCAGTCTAGTGGCCATAGAAAAACTACTGTTGATGACAAAACTGCTATCAGACCACCTCCAGTTACCTGACCTGCAGCTGGTCTCTGCAGAGGATCTAGTACAATTTGTCATCTCTGGTCTCTCAGAAATGAGAACTGAAGCAGTATCGAAAGACTTAGAAGAGTCTGCTGAGGATATATTTTAGAAAGTGGGAATATGCGATGAGACGGTGTATCAAGGTGGACAGCGATCTGAATTCATAATCACATCTAGTGCTGGCCAAAGAGATGAACCAACACCAGATGCCAGGAGACACACCTTCTATACCATCATAGACAGGATGCTCAACGAGCTGAATAGAAGATTCTCCTCTGATACCTGCAGTGTTCTGATAGGTGCAACTGCATTGAACCCCAAACACTATACATTTCTGGACAAGAAAGCACTCTTAGGAACGGCAGCAAACTATGATGTGGCAGAGGATGACCTCGCAGTGGAGGTCCATCAGTTGAACCGGCTTATTGCCAGGAAGAAAGACAAGGGACAGGAAGTATCCACACCATTGGAACTTGCAACCATGCTGGAGCCATACAAGGATGCGTTCATGGATCTCCACAAACTTGTATGCATCACTGTGACCCTGCCTGTCACTTCAGCTGCCTGTGAGAGAAGTTTCTCATGTCTGAAGCTTCTCAAGACATACCTGCGAAACAGCAGTGGTAACAACCGCACCAGGAACCTTGCTGTCATATCAGTAAACTCCAGGAGGGCAAAACAACTCGATATTGATACTGTTATAGACACATTTGCTGTCAATCACCAAAACAGGCGCATTGTTTTGAAGTAATATTGACTATAAACACAACATGATGAAAAATAGTTAGCCTGATAGTGACCTTACTTTTCCTCAAAGTGTATTAATTTCACGTGGGATAATTCGTTTCTGCTTGTAAACTATGTCTTTATGTTATATTTCTTTTGACTTGTAGCTTTACTCTTAATGGTATATTAAATGTTCAATCTAAGCTAATCTTGATTTTCTTTATTATTATGTATTACCTTGGGTGGAATTTAGGTGAGCTTCCTCTTTTACATATACGCATATTTTCATAAATAGATTATTTCTAATTTGTAATAATGAATTATTAATCAGAGTATGAGTTTCCAATGAAAACTGCATTGAAAACACAGTTCAAAATAGCAAACCTTTCTGAAATGTACCTTGGTATTTGCATTATTATAATTTACCATATATACTTCATATTGATGGCATTTTGGGAAGTCCCTCCACAGTTTACCTCAGCCCCCCAACGAAAATATCCTGGCGCTGCCACTGATAATAAATCTGTCAAATATAATACTTTGATAATAAAGTAAGTTAAAAAAAAAACGAGATTGCACTCCAGATAATTATGAAATACTTCTTATTTTATGTAATGTTTGAACATTGTGGCTTTTTCAAAGCACGTATATAATTACATGAATTATAAAGGTATCTCCTTCTAACTTTATTATTGAAATACATAAATTCCTCCAGTATGAGCCAGAAGTTCGGAAAGAAGACAAAACATTTCCGACAATTGATAAAAAACACTGTAGTACTACAGCAGTATACCTTGTACAAAAGAATAAATTATTAACAAGATGTATTTGGACAAGGTTCTTAGAAGTGTTCTGTTTCCAGATTAAATAAAACCAAAAAAAAAAAAATTATCTCTTGCTTTTGAAGTTCACATGCCATTTTGTGTTGTATCCTACGGAGTGCATAATTCTTCTCGTGTTTCAATGCATGTGTCCATTTTATTGACTTCTCGAAAGCACAAATTGCAACATTCCACATCCCATTTTATTGTCTACTGACTGACTAACACACAACACACTACTGTATAGTGGTGTACGTGATTAAAACAATGGCACTATTCAGATAGTCTTTGGCTCCTTTAGGGAAAAATTACATTGTTTTAAAAGGATCTTTTTCTGTTCTTAAATTTACAGCTTCAACTTTTTATATTCTATAGAATTTGTCGGGAAAGTAATCTGTACTGATATTTTATAGGATAGTTTAAAGGGATAAGTGTTTTCACAATTTGCACAATTTTATTTTATGAACACCAAGAATAAACAGCATCTTAAATTTAAAGAAAAGAACAGTACACAAGTGAAGTTTCTTTTAAGCATGACCAGTAAGCACACAATTAGATAAGAGACGTTTATTTCATATTGCCATTTAAATACAATATAATAAAGGTGACAGCTATAATACTACAAGCATATGATATTCAGCGGTGACTATAATTTTTACAAAGTATTGTTCATTTATAGGTCTATTCATACTTTAGAATTTGAGAACTTTGTACAAAAATAACTTTACATGACTGACATTGCTCCTTGATGTTAAGCCTACACAATACACAGTAAAAAATTAAAATATGAGAAGCGTTGTAATAGTTATATTTGAGAAACAACTCAAACATAAATAATAACTGTTTACAACCATTTACATGACTCAGTGATCCGACGATAGTATAATTTATGTCGAACGTCGACATTTGAAGCAGGATTCAAAGTATGGCTTATTAAAATATAAGCTATTTAGCTTGTGGGGATGATACACTTAGTGAAGAAAAACAATTAATTTCGAGTAAAGTAATTAAGAAATACAAAGTCCAAGAGTTTATTGTTGGTTTCTCTTTACTGGTACAAGGATAACTTTCATATATTTAATAAATATTAAAAAGTAACATTTCTCAATAATTAATGCCAGTTACGCGCTTAAGCAACAAAATAAAACAAAAATGTTTTACTTATTTGATCAGAATTTCGTGAAACTTTTGTGTAAAATTTCATTGTTATTTGTACAGAAAGTTTGTTCTTATACCAAGTGGTTGAACAATGATCTTAATATAAAGTTGATATATATATTATCGTATAATATATTTGATTAGAATATTTTGTGATGGTGATTGAAAGAGTTCTTTATTTTCTCAGAAAGTAAAGACATTAATTAATTTGGTTAAATGGGATCTACAACGAAAAGTAGAAATCTTCAAATAATAACAAATAAGAAGTTTTTCTCGAGAAAAGCTAAATTAATGGGCCACTGCGTTTATTTCTACGTATATAATGTGTAATATTTATCTGTAGGTTACAGTGAATATTCATGTTACATGATGTTATCGAAAATTTTCAAGTGGAGTTTTCTTTGAGAGTTGAAAGTGTTGGTGAATATCTAACAGTCTAGATAAGTGGATACTAATTTTTGTTTTTACACAGGTATATTTTATTAACCAGGAGATTTCAGGTAAGAGTTAAATGATCGCAGTTTCTAAAGATAAAAGGCTTTTGTTACTGAAAGATGTGATGTCAGTGTTAAAGTAATGACGATTAACTAGAATTTGAGACCAGAATGATTTAATTAAAAATAAATTGTCTAAAGTTTTAAGCTGAATGTAATGGTTATGATAGTTTTGACGTCTAGATACCTTTAAACTAAGAAAATTACGAATTAAAAAAGTCTGAAGGGTAATACATTATGGATGGTGCGTGACTGAAGAGTTCCCTTTAGGGAAGACATCTGGTGAGTAATTGTTGAATACGTTTCCTAGACAACGGGATTCAGGGAGAGAGTGAGAAGTTAAGGACGATTTTGTTGACGTACCTTCACATATGGGAGTTATTCTCATATACCCACAGTCATCACTGACAAAGTCTCTCGAACAGTTTACCCTACAGCATGGTCGCTGTCCTCTGGCGAGTTCTGACCACTTTTTCTTGTCAAATTCTCCGAAACGAAAACACGAATTCTGTCCACTTTGAATTTTAATTCGAACCATAATTGGGTCTAAAATCGTGCGCTGATACCGTAAGGCAGAGTTGATAAATTTATTTTCCGCTGAATCTCGTTCTAGACTTACACTCGACTCTGAATTAATTTCTCTTGGACAATGACGTTTCTTCCCATTGCTAAGAAACTCCAGCTGTAACTGTTCTTCTCGAATGTTCTGTTTAAGTGAGGAACTGAAAAAGGAAAGAAATACAGGAAAATGAGATTTTTAATATCTTTTATTTAAACGTCCCCCGCTAATATAACGCTAAAATCATGGGTTCGATTCTCCTCGATAGGCTCAGCAGATAGCCCGATGTGGCTTTGCTATAAGAAAAACACATTTTATTAAAAATTTAGTCAAATATTAAATTTTACGTGGATCAAAAATTATCTTTTATTTAACAAAGTTCGCTATATTATTATTGACGCAGTGCGCTTTCAAAGTAATTGAACCAAAGGTCAAGATACTCCTTAATCTTTATAGAAATTCAAATTAAATATACATCCAAATCGTTTTATAAAGTGTGCACAAACATTTTATGTTTAGCCACTTTGTAAATGTCACTTATAAGAAGGAAAAACAAAATGAAATTTATAAAAAAGTATTATCAGAAATAATTTTATTTGGTTTCAAATTTTTAATGTCTTAGCTTTGACTCACTATTTATCTACCAGGGAACAAGTTTCCTAATCACGTAT
Source organism: Tachypleus tridentatus (assembly GCF_004210375.1). Taxonomy (NCBI): domain Eukaryota; kingdom Metazoa; phylum Arthropoda; class Merostomata; order Xiphosura; family Limulidae; genus Tachypleus; species Tachypleus tridentatus. Next base: position 52,248,907 of record NC_134834.1, on the reverse strand, counting down.
GCTGCGTATTACAGCTTATCTCGAAAAAGTTTCCGATTTATTATGTTACATGCATACTACTTATTAAAAATTCAAACAGCTAGAAACTTTAATTTTAATTTAGAAGTTAATTAAATATTAATATATATCAGATTTATAATATTTGCAAACAAGATTGATACACACAAGTTCTTAACACAACTATATTTTAATACGTAAATAATAATACGATTTATAATAACGGTTATTATAATAGTTATTACAAATGATAGTTTATATACAAGAGTTTTACAAGCTTACATACTATACTTTGTCTTATATCTGGTTTGAAGCTGAATATTTTATCGATGGTCCATGACCACGACGATCAAATTAATTCTGAGTTGATATTACTGTCACACCTCGCTTAAGCTTGCTAGCTTGGTTGGCTTTACACTATTGATTTGTGCTGATGAAAATATTTAATGTCCTCGTAGAAATACTGACGTCCAAAGTTGATTTACTGAAACTAAACGATTTGTAATGTTCGGAACCTATAAACGTTTCTGGTCCATTTCTGTAGTTTTCCGATTAACAAGTGTTAATCACAATTATAGCTTCCGAGTTTTATACCATACTGACTGTATCTATCGAATAATATTATATCACTGTCTCTCAGCTGGCTGCTTTTATACGATTCACGAGATATTTTGGAACGTTCAACCATGTTCGAACATGTTAGCGTTTTTGCAAAAAAAATATTGTTGATTCTTACTCTCAAGAATCTTTTACACATTCAGAGAACAGGCGGGACTTGCGCAGTACACATTCAACAATATATTCCACATGCACGAGACTAAACTACACGTAAGTATTAAAATAAATGTATAACGGTAAATTTGTTACACATATAAGCACGAATGATAATAATAATTAAAGTAATATCTTAAACTAATGAAAATATCAGGATTTTCACTTATCTATATAGAACTGTTATCAAATATATAATAATGATAAATTCAAAATAGAGGTTTACTAAATGTGTGGTCACTTTTTGTATGCCCAGTATTTAAGTTTTTCCTTAAAGACAACGACAGTTCTTTAAAAAAAAACCTAATACGTATATCTTACATAAATACATATTATTACAAGACTTGGTAGAATATAATGAATGGAGGACTACTAAAAATAATCAGATGTATGGTAACTGTATGATTTGTCAACCTGCACTCACAGCAAAAAGTACGAAAAAAATTACTATAAAGAGATCGAGGATTAAGTTCAGATGTTTTTAATGTATCTCTCAAGACACTTAAGAATTGGATATGGTTCTCTATGTTTACAAGTACTGAGTTAGTTTTAAGTGACTATAAAATTCACAGAGATTTCTGTATATTTTTATTAAAAACTGACTATTCCTGAAACCTAAAACGTCTGTTATGCTCCACAAAATCATTATAAAATCTAAATATATTTCTATGTGCCCAAAAATCACACCTGATTTTGTTTTTCTATGTTAATATAACCTGAGCGTGTTCTTCAATAGATATAGATAGTGGATGTGTTATTATATACTTGCAAATCCTGGGTGCATTTCTCTGTATATGTTAAACATGATGTGGTTGTTATACATGTAAGACCTACATCTGTTTCATTATGCTTACACGCCTGGATTGATTTATTTCTTTGTACACGCAAGTTTTGAGTCTATTTGCCACTCTTTGTTTCTACGTGTTTATTCATATAGAATGTTCTTATATTAGATATGTATCTCTTGTAAGCTCAGATACTGTTGAAATATAAACTGGATGTATTCTTCTATATGAAATCAGGATACGTTTCTTTACACGCTTAAAATATCAATGTCTTCCTTTATACGTCCGAAAGTTGGTTGCGTTCCTCGATCCTTATCGAAGTATTTGTCATAACTTTACACCTAAAAGCGGTCTTTTGCTCTTTTAAAGCTACAAATATCTTCTTTAATAATTATAAAATGCAAAGGTGTTATCTTAAATATGGCCATCTATCCTCATACGTTTTACGGATGCTTCTCGGCATTTATAAAATTTACTTGTTTGTTTGACGTTAAACACAAAGTAACAAAATTAGCTCTCTGTACCCAGATGGGCATCAAACCCAGTTTCTAGTGGTGTAAGTCCGCATACATACCGCTGTGTTACTGGGGGTTGTAAAACTTATATATGCTTATCTATATTTATAAAACCTGCATGCAACAAAGTGTTTAGCGAGTTTAACACTGTTTGTAATATTTTGAGTAAATGGAGTAATGAGGAAATTTACAGAAAAATAGCTGATGCAGATAATTATTCAGAGTTATAAATGCGAATATTTTAAGAATCGACCCCGTTTTAAGAAATTAAAGTACAATGAATAACATTTCCAAGTATTTAAAGCATATCATAAATGGAGTGTGTCGCAGTTCTAAAGTGATGGTAGAAAGTATCTCCGAACTGACTGATTGATGTATTAACAAGATAATGAAAACAATAAAAATGGTTAAGTTTTTAAAGCAAGTATTACGTAACATTAGGTAACACAATTTTTACTTTTTTCTTGTTCTTAGGTAGAAATTTATTTCTCAATTGCTTATGCTTAAAGTAAACGGAAAAGACCTAGTTTTTTATTCAAACTTTGCTTTTGTGACTTGGCTAATGAAATTTTCAAACTTATCCATTTTCCAGAACATTCCAGGTAGATTCATTGTTGAGTAGCTCATAGAGAATTTTCTCGAAATTACAAGAATTTTCAAGAACTTCCTAGAATGTTGTAGAATTTACACGAATGTTCTAGAGTGTTGTAGAACTGACGAGAATTTTCAAGAACCTTTCAGAATTTCCTATAACTTTCCTTAGTAATATATACAGGGGCTCACCACTTCAGTTTAGTTCTAGCTGCCTAAGTGAACACGTAGACCTATCTGATTTTATCAGAGATGGCATCAAGAAGCTGCAAGCATTCTCCAAACGTATTCTGCTATGTATGTGGCCAATTTATCAAGATAAGAGCGAAAAAGTACTCTGTGACAGCATTTGGCAAAATATAATGTCTACAAGGCATATTTCGGTATGCCTGTCGGGGATCAAAAGAAACCCTGGGCATCCCAATTGCAATTGCCTGTAACCCGAACGAGTGGCGTCTCTTCATTGATAGCTCATCCAGAAGCATGAAAGCTGTGTTACTCCATAGCGGGAACAAGTATCCGTCTCTTCCCCTGGCTCATTCGGTGCACCTCAAAGAGGAATACAATAGCGTCAAGACCTTGCTAGAAGCCTTGAATTATGAAGAGTATGGCTGGGAGGTTATCGGAGACTTCAAAATGGTGGCATTCCTAATGGGTCTCCAAGGAGGCTTTACCATGTTTTCCTGTTATCTTTGCCCTAGGGACAGCAGGGACACCGCAGCACACAACAACAGGAAGCACTGGCTACAACATCTTAAGTTCTCTGTGCGGAGGCACAATATCAAGTGTAAGCTACTAGCGGAACTCCAGAAGGTGTTGTTCTTACCATTGCACATAAAATTGGGCCTTATGAAACAATTTGTCACAGCTTTTCATAAGGAGTCTGTAGCCTTCAAGTACCTTCGAGACTTCTTCTCTAAGCTGTCTGAGGTAAAGGTCAAAGCTGGTGTCTTTGTTGGACCACAAATAAAGAAGATGCTGGAGTGCACAGAATTCACCAAGAAGCTCAGTAGGAAGGAAGAAAAAACTTAGGGCAGCTTTATCGCAGAGGTTTGGGGCTTCTTGAGCAATCACAAAGCCGAAAATTGTGTAGAACTAGTTGAAGCTCTGGTGAAGAATTACAGCAAAATGGGCTGCAGGATGTCCCTGAAAGTCCATATCCTTGACGCTCATCTTGATAAATTCAAGAAAAACATGGGAGCATACTCAGAGGAGCAAGGCGAGCGCTTCCACTAAGATATACTGGACTTTGAACGCCGCTACCAAGGAGCATATAACGAAAACATGATGGGAGACTATATTGGGTGGCTGATACGTGAAAGTGATTTACATTACAGTCGCAAATCTCGAAAAACTACTGACTTCTAAACACTTTTGTATAACTAGAGTATAAATACATGTGAATCTTGATTCATATGTTGTTTTATTTAGACCTTATGTAAATACTAATGTGTAAATTTGCCCGTTTTTTACATATAAAATAGATTAATTTCTAAATTTAATTATCCATGTCACAAAAGCAAAGTTTGAAGGGAATAATGACCATTTTCTGTACTTTTATAACATAAACAATTAAGAAATAACACATAATATCCACGAACAAAATTTGTGTTACATAGTGTTATGTAACAAGTTAAAGAAGATATAACAGAAGTAAATAACGCTTCTATTAAAAATAAATACGTAATATATTACCAGAAAATCGAAGAAGAAAAGCTGTTAGATGCCTACTTTTTAGAAAATGAGAAACAAATGTAGCAGTTGTATAGGCTTTCAGAAAATTAAAGCAAGATTATGAAATTAAAAACTGATTAGCAATAATCAAAGACGTTTTTAGAAAATTAATAATGAAATCGACTTAGTAACATGTTTCTATTAAAATCAAATCATGTATGAAGATCCAAAAAGTTAGAAAAATAAGTTACTTTCCCGAAAATACATTCTTGATAGCTGAATTTGTTTTTTTAGGAAATTTATAACTGGAATAGGTTATGCCTTCCAGACAAATTTAAGGTATTTAAAGGAATGGATAGTGTTTCTACAAAAATAAAAAAGTGAGTGATATGTATAGAAAATTAAACAAATGCATCTCACGTTTCTCGAAACAAAATGCAGATGATTGATTTATATTTCTGGATAATTAAAGTAGTTAAAATAATAAAATTCTCAAAAAGTTGAAGTAATAGAAATATTATTACTCTTAATGCCATATTTTGATATTCTGGAAATATAACACACTCTTATTTCTATAACTTCAATTATGGTATCAGGAACGAATCATATTCCTCAAAAATAAAATAAAGTAATAACTACTCATATTCCAAGAAAATCGTAAAAGTTATAATAGGAGTTGTATTAAGCCATATTTCTAAAAGATTAAAGATTAATGAATATTATTTGCCTTACATAGAGGTTATAAGTTCTTGTTTTACATTACAAACAATTATATTTCCTATCTCAGGATTGGTAAGGTAACATTACTTGATATATAGAGTTAAGTATGTTAAGCCTTCAGGCTCTGGAAATCTCTGTATTACACGTTCATTATTAGGTAATTACCCCAGTATTTTCGATATCTCGAGAAGGTCTGTGGTTCACCACTTCCTCTCTCTATATTTTTTAAGGCTTTTACATCTATCTTTGTCTGATAAAAAATAAACTCATTTCTTGATACATTTGGAACAAACAAGCAGCACTTTTGGCCACAAGTAAATAAAAAAAAGAGATTATAGCAAATATTATTAATGAGGTAGGACTAAGATATATTTTCAGAAATTAAAATAAATAATAAAATAATAACAAGCATCAGAAAGAACTGAATAAAAAGTGATAAGAATGAAATATCTTCACCGCCCACCACCAACTCTTGGGCTACTCTTTTACCAACGAATAGTGGGATTGACCGTAACATTGCAAAGCTTTCGTAACTGAAAGGGCAAACATGTTTGGCGTAAAAAGGATCATCCCGTAATTCTCAGATTACGAGTCGAGCGCCATAAACACCTGGCCATGCTGGACCTTTGTTGTAAATAATTAGCGCGAATAAGTTAAATTTTAAATTTAAAAATAACTAAATTGATAAAAGAAGCAGTGTATTCGGTTTAACCCATTGACTGCTTATTCGCGGTATAGGACACGATCTGCATTTGAATGCTAGTGCGTTGTACTGAGGATTTGCACGAGACGTTGGGAAATTCCAGAGTCTTGGCTATTATGGACATCAAGCTACTGCGTTTTTACTCCAGGCTGAGTAACGTGAACTTCACTGGCTTTAAATGACTCAATGTAACAATAAACAGGGACAAAAGCCCGGTCTTAAATTCTGTCGTTTTTCAAAAGACAAAGAGTGACGTAATCGATGGATTACAGCTGTTAATCAGTGAGACTGGGAGCCACTACACTACAGCCGTCTTTAAACATTTTATAGCACGTATGTATGCTAATTTTTCAATAGTGTACAAATAAATTTCCGATCAGCGTATTCTTTTATACTATGGGATAAAATTAAAAATATAAATGCTCATACAGTCCCAAAATAATAACAGTTTTGATGACTTGACAGTATCGACCTGTATTACTGCTCAAAACAACACACGAAACACAACAAATAAAATTGTCAGGAACCTTTCACCTGCCTTGTGGCTGGTTGGTTGGTGTTATGTAGCGCAAAACAAAAATGCTCTCTGTGGCTTGGGTCAAACATGTATTGAAATTCCCATGGTTGTTTTGATATGGTATTTTAGTAATATTTTCCGATATGCTTATATCTGGCATGCAATAAACGTTTTCAGTTCATCACATAATATATATATTTTTCAACAGTGCGTAAGTCAGAGAAACTAAATTGATAAGAAGTAGTTTCAACTGGACTATTTCCTTATGAATAATTATTTATTGCATCGTAATATTAATATAGCCTCAGACAGGTTGCCAATACATATATTTCTATTACGAGTCGATCACCTTAACCACCTAGACATGCAGGGCCCACCCAAGAAGAAACCAACAATGAAGAACTTGATCAAATTTCATACACGTGAGAGGCGTTCTACCCGTAATCTGAGAGTCGCGGGTTCGAATCCCGGTCGCACAAAACATGCTGGCCCTTTCAGCCGTGGGGGCAATATAATGTGACGGTCAATCCCACTATTCGTTGGTAAAAGAGTAACCCAAGAGTTGGCGATGGGTGGTGATGAATAGCTGTCTTCCCTCTAGTCTTACACTGCTAAATTAGGGACGGCTAGCGCAGATAGCTCTCGAGTAGCTTTGCGCAAAATTAAAAAAAAACACAAAAATCATACACGTGAGACAGTAAAATAAAAAAAGTGGAAGCCGTAAGGGTTGAATTTTAGTAGAGATGACGCTGTTCCTCTCACGTGGTTGGAAAATAAACCCGTCTGACAGAAGACGTGTCTCTTTGGAAGCCCGCTAACTTTAGCTTCTGATGTCAATGTTTTCTCTGTAGTCACTTTACATGCTCAGATAATCTCGATGACAAAGTATCTGACATTAGTTATTGCACTTTCAACTTTTATGCGTTTATCTGGTACTGCAAATTCTAATGTGATGCTGTTAAAACTGGCAGACAAACATGCATCATGTGATTTTGTTCACGTGTCTACAAAAGTCCTCAAGACTGTGTTCGGCTTGCAAACATTCCGCTTGCGTTCAGGACCGCTGTAGTAATGGGTTAATTTGTTTGTTTTTGAATTTTGCACTATCATACACGAAGTCTATCTGCGCTAGCCGTCCCTAATTTAGCAATGTTAGATTACAGGGACGGAAACTAGTCATCATCTTCCACCTCCAACTCTTGGACTACATGTTTAACAATGAATAGTGGGATTGACCGTCACATTAGAACACCCCCACGGCTGAAATGGCGTGCATGTTTGGTGTGACAGGGATTCGAGCCCGCAGCCCTCAGATTAAGAGTCGAGCACCTTAGCCACCTGGCCATGCTGGACCCCTACATAAACGGAATAAACAGTCGCGCTTTGCACTTTATTGCTTTTGTAGCATGAAGGGCAAATTCAACTGCTTTTGGGAAGAATAAGTAACAGGTCAACCCTTTGCAATACATTAAGGTAAAAAGAATGTTATTCAGTTATAAGTGTAGAATATTCGAGATGAAAATACTTCTTTTATTTACTGACATTAGAGAACAAAGTAACATGGATAAACTTGGAGCATCAGAACCACATTTAAAGAGACCTGCAACATGTAGTGTCTCAACCATGGTAAGCAAAGTGCAACATTTTGTAACATGAGAGAATCCACTTGACCCTGGCAACGGTACGCAATATAATCTGACTGGCAAAGCAACACAAGTCACGTGTGAGCGCTAATGAACGGATACATAACTGGGACAAAATGACAGTTCGTGTGTGTACGTTGATAAGTTTAACGAGTGTTGTGCATTTTTATGCTGGATAATAAGTGAAACAAATTTTCAAAAATGGTTTACGACGTGTCGCAAAACTATCTTGAAAGCATTCATGATTATCGTTGAAATAACAATGGCAAACTAGGGACCAAAAAGTGATTACATGGGTCAAGGTGGCTGTTTTCTAAGACCAATGTTTGAGCTCCTTTTTAGCATACAAAATTACTGTAAAGATAAATCTTCCAGTCACGCCTCACGTCCAGTTGTCGCGTTCCTCATGCATTTAAAGAATGAAACAGATCTTTATAATATTTCATACGAATACATACTAGTAAAGTTGCTGAATACTACTGCATCTGTGAATTTGTATATAGATGGACATTTGAAACAGTGCTCTTCGTACACTATAAGGGTTAAAGAATAAATATCAAAAGTGATGGGTAGACTTTGGGCATGATAGCCTTACAATGGAGCATTTTGCAATGAAAACCACGTTGCAGAGCTACTATTAGGATGCACCGTCGTCAGACAGAACATGATCAGAGATAGCAACATGGACTGCAACGAAGTGATGTTCCAAAATCATTTTAATATAATGTATTTAACCCTCTCTAACAGAAATGTACTCTCCTTCCTATTATTGTTGCCTTCTAGGGTTAAATTATCTCACATACAGTGTTTTGCGAAACATTTCTAACTGACTGGTTAAATTATGCTCAAAATTATTACCGATACCTCTTAGATTACACTATTAACTAATCAAATACTGGGATTTTAGCGTAGCACTGATAACATATTACGGTCCGAAAGGGAAGAATAAGAGTTTGTTGTAACGGAACGCAATTTTTAATCTTTCAGTGTTGAATAAGTGTTAGTTAGTGCAGATAGCTCTCGAGTAGCTTTACACAAAATTCAAATACATTTAAGCGTCATCTGTGTAGAGTTAGCAAGTTTATCGTCAATAACAGTGTAAAGAATTTTAAACTAAAAAATAACAGTAGTGTTCATAAAGTAGACATTAGGTTCCACTCAACTTTATCGACATTTAAGATGTCTGTTATTTGTGCTGATAAACTTGAAGGAAGGAAGCCAGGCATCGGCATTCTGACCAAATATTGAGATTTGAGTATCACTTCAATCGGAAATTTACTGTCCCAAAGAGTGCGCTACTGAGGCTATATGCAACAATGTACAAATTCTCAGAATAACATTCCTGGGATGATCTCACTTCATATGTTCGAAAAAATATTTTAAAATCATCTCGGGATAAATGAACTATGAACCGTATCATTTGAAATAGTTTTATTTTAGAAATTATCTAATTCACAGGAAATGACTAATATAAATTTATCGAATAAGAACCATAACAGGGTGTAAATATATATATATATAAATGTCAAATATAGTTGTTTATATTTAAACACAAAGCTATACAATACTCAACCTGTGTTGTGCCCACTAAAGGTATTGAAACCTTGATTTTTAACTTTATAATTCTCTACTTACATTTGTGGCATTACGAATTATGATTCACTTATATGATTTATGAGTCATAATATAATGTAAAAGGTGAGCGATAATATATAAGGTATTAAGAAAAGAGGAAGTATTAAAGAGAAGAAGAAATAACGGAGAAGACATACCGTTCAGGCAACGCATCTTGAGAGGTCCTGAGGTTGACAACAGACACTTGATTTAGAAAAGAAAATTGATGTTATTCAAGACAAGTTTTGAATAAATATGAATTATTTATAATTACATTTAATAACTACACTTCAGATACCTAAGTGTAATTAGTTATTATTCCAGATAATACGTTTTGTTTTCAACTTGAATAAGAGCTAAGTAAGAGCCATCTTTATTTCTTTATTGGTTATGAATTAATTATATTGATATGTTGTGTAATAATTACAAAAATAATTTATTTTCAATATTAATATCAAATATAATTTTCATTTTTTTCAAGATTGACAGAATGAATTGTTAATCCAAGCAATATACACATAACTTACGTGATTGTTATCTTTTTATAAACATAATTATCATTAAAGCTTTGGTTTTAAATAAATATTAAAACAGTGAAACAATGTTCAGTATATATTATATGTTTTCTCTTAATTTACGTAACAATTCCGAGTTATATTGTGTTAAAAAATTCTGTTGAATAAAATACAACTGCTCCAGCGTGTATGTGCAAAAGTAAGTTACCAATACAATGTATTTTATGGAAACGTTCGGGAATTTTTTGCGAAACTATACGTATTATAAGAAGAAATGTTATAATATAATTGTACTGGTAAATTGGTAAGAATCTTAGATTTTGATTCTGTGAGAATCTAGATCTTATTGGTCAATCAATTATACTCATCGTGTATTTCAACTGGTCAACAATTAGATTCGCAAGTCAATGAGTAGGCCACGAACACCATACAAGCTTAATTTAAAACAAGATAACCAAATGTGACGTGTAATCAAATATATTGTATAAAATAATTATGAAGGGTACTCCTATATATATATATATATATATTTATTTACAAGCTACAAACGTTATTAAAATCAAGCATAGCTGATAGGATAAACATCAATACAATACTTAAATACAACTTATTACAAAAGCACCAAGTGGAACCAAATATGCTTTACCACTCGAGTACAAAGGTCATCACTATACATATATATTTTACAAAACCAGCATCAAGTAAAACCAAGTATATATTTACACAGAAGCTAAGCCTAAATGAATATAACCTACGATATGATCACCCCTATTTAATACAGAAGCGTTCAAACCACATGAGCAAAGTTAGTTAGAAAGTTAAACAAATAACTTTCATCACGAGCGTTAAGCGTAACCAGAAATATAATTTAATACAGAAGCACCATAGTAAATAAATATCATAGTACAAATAATAGTAAAGGAATATATGATAAAAGTACATTTTAGTGAAGAAGACAGCACACAGGATCACACACTAAATTTGCAACGGTTTATAAAAGAGACTCTCAAAACTCGAGTACTTTCTAACAATTTTTTATTATTCTTCTGGAGAAGAATAGTAAACTATTCGAAGGAGATCTAGTTTTGAGTCTCATAAAAGTACAAATATAACTTAGATAATATAAATGACCTCAAATGGAAGACCTATCTAGACACCATTTACTTTTCGAATGTCAGAGGCAGACAAAAGCAGTTTATTGCATAATCTGTAAGATTAGACTATTGTTATAATCAAGCAGACAAAATGTGTTAGGCAGTTATGATCAATATTAATATAACCAACTTACTATCTAAATTCCAAAGATATCCACTGTTCTTCTGAGATGTTTTGGAGTCATTGGTATTTAACCATTGTACCTGAGGTAAACAATAGAGACAGAGTGGTTTGAATAAGCTCCTCAGGTCTTGTCTGTGTGGTCTCCTTGATAGAACATAGATCACTGGATCGAGAATAAAGTTCATAGCCAAGCAGATATCAGCTATTCGGTAAAATATCCTGTGTGTCCGATGAGGATCCCACTGGGCTATTACGATTGTCATCTACAAATTGGAAGAATTATCCATGGAGTTACGACTTTTATAATATTACCAAGCAACGAATAATCATATATCAATAAATATATACTGTAAACATTTTTACTAGTTTTTACAGAAGAAATCCGTGTCCTTAGGTTCATTTGTTGTGTTTCTGGCGCTGTTTTATCAAAATTCGATTGAACTTTCATGTCAAAAATTATTTACATTTTCATCGACTAATTAAGTACAATACATAACTTTCCCAAGTTGAAACTGTATGATGGATTTTTTTCCTATTGTTTATCATCTTTAGAAAAAAGTTGTTTGATCTGAGAAGCGGTTACGTATTTGCCGGTGTATAAGACGACACTTTTTACTCCTCAAACAATGCCTGATTTTACCTCTCATCTTATACACAGTTCAAAAATAGAATATAGGCAAGAGCTATTCGGTTTATAACATATTTAACCAAAACTAGGTTGTTCGTTTTACTTTTGTTTGATTTTTTGATGAAGTGTTTGCATCGCGCCACCTACTGCGTTACAATAACATATTTGTAATTATATAATTTGTCTTGATTCTTTTTAACTAGAAGTTATTTATCTTATATGCTAATTACAATGAAAATATATTTTTGATTTTAAACGTATTCATTTTTTTCGTCATACTAAAATACTGATAATATTATATCAGAAACGTTAGCATCTGTTTTTATTGTGGGTAACCGTACCTTAAAGGGTAATCTCTTTTTCTTTTTTTTTGTAATGGGAAAGGAGTTTAGCTGTGAACAAAACTTTGTAAAGTTATCTATTATATGTTTATTACTTAATTTACGACACTGAGCCATATTTAGCTTTTGAAGAACATAAAAAAAAAATTGTGATTGTATTGATTACCCCGAATTACAAGTTAGTGCAGTTTAATGATAACATAAAATAATTTCTTTATAAAAGTAACATCCTAGACTTTCGTGACAGTAGAGGTCGTCCTACACACCGAACTTCAAAAAATTACACTTAATTTGCTCATAAATTCCGGGGCCGTCTTTTCCCCAGTAAAAATGGTAAAAGTAGTTAGTCCTTTTAAAGCGATCAGAATATTAAACCGTTTATCTCATGATCATTACAATATAATTAGTTTACTCTTTTAAGCTCAATATTTTGTTTCTTTATCAGTTTTTAGTGTCTTAAAGGTTTTGTTTTATAACAAAAGTAATTCTGAGTTAAAGAAGTCTCATAAATTTTCACTTTAAAAGGATTTCTGTTCAACTGAATGATATTTGTTCAATGGAATGATATCTGGCTGGCAACCTCTCACTGAGGAAATCCTTTAATCTACAGATATTTCATTCAGTATTAACAGTTTCAAAAAGAGATTCTGTTAGGTTCCTAGTTATTGGCGCCACTGAACCTAAACTGAGCAGAACTGAAACAGACAGATCGGTAAATTTAAATATAAGATGTTCACTGATTTTTAGAGTTAAAAATCAATTTCAACCAGAACAATGAATGAAAAACATAACAAAAGTGATTTATCATTTTATCTTTACTCAAAACATTAATGGCTATAAATAAATAAATATTGAAACTTTCTTCAGTTGTTTTAGCGTAAAACTGCATAATTGATTATTTATATTGTGTCTACGGTAAGAACCGAACCCCCAATAATATCGTTAACCAATTAATTAAAAGTACATTTTTTATTGAAATCATAACTTGTACTTCACGTAAGGAGATTTGGTGTTGATTTGCTTTGAATTTCGCGCAAAGCTACACGAGGGCTATCTGCGTTAGCCGTCTCTAATTAGAAGTGTATGACTAGAGGGAAGGCAGCTAGTCATCAGCACCCACCGCCAACTCTTGGGCTACTCTTTTACCAACGAATAGTGAGATTTACCGTAACATTATAACGCCCCCACAGCTGAAAGGGCGAGCATGTTTGGTGTGACAGGGATTCGAATCCGCGACCCTTGGATTTTGAGTCGGGTACCTTATCCACCTGGCCATGTCGGGCCTACCCACATAAGGATAACCTGTCCAACTTTGTGCGTATGCTTATTAGTTCGTAGATATCATGTAGTACAATACGTTAAAAATTTTAAAATAGAATTTTGTCGTTCAGCAAGCAAGAAAGCAGGAAGAAAAACAACCTTTTATTATCATTGCATAAAAGGGAGTTTTAAATTTCTGTTTTAACAACTTTATCATAAACATTTTATTTGACCAATCTGTAAGTATTTTCTGGTAAAACAATTTGAAACGACCATTAAATGCTAACTTGAATAAATACTTCAGCCTATATAGTAAAATATAGTTGGAGAATAGCCAAACTGGCTGACCGTACTTATTGGGTAGAGACTTACAACATTATAAGGGAAAATGAACATGAAAAGGGCTCATGTATACCCCTGGTGAAGATAGTGGCTTAATGTACCATCACCGGCTTTTCTTGTTGCTCTATATTCAAAGTTTCCGTCCAAAAAGCTTATCTAATCTTAGTCGCAGATTTCAAGTGTTAGTCGTCAATCATTCAGCTCCCTCTATAACACAGATGAAAACTCTTCACAACGGTGTCACCCGAGCGATCAAGGCCGTTTAACGTTTCTGTTACGCATAAATCTCGCCTCCAGTTTGATGTCTCGTTAGACGTCAGCTGAGCTTACTTGACGTTTTTATAGACAAGACGTCTGCAACAGAAACTTCGTCTAAGATGTTTAATATTTTCTACATTGTAACAAATTGCACGTGTTATATTGGGATTAATACTTCGCTGGCTCTTAACACATTTCTTTTAGCTTTTAGTTGACAAGCACCTTTTAAAAACCTTTCATTGGAAATTCACACCTGAGTTTGTTTGTTTTGAATTTCGCGCAAAGCTACTCGAGAGCTATCTACGCTAGCCGTCCCTAATTTAGCAGTGTATGACTAGATGGAAGGCAGCTAGTCATCGCCATCCACCGCCAACTCTTGGGCTACTCTTTTACCAACGAATAGTGGGATTGACCGCACATTATAACGCCCCCACAGCTGAAAGGGCGAGCATGTTTGGTGTGACAGGGATTCGAATCCGCGACCTTCAGATTTCGAGTCGGGTGCCTTAACCACCTGGCCATGTCGGGCCTACCCACATAAGGAGAACCTGTCCAACTTTGTGCGTATGCTTATTAATCCGTAGATATCATGTTGTACAATACGTAAAAAAAATTTAAAATAGAATTTTGTCGTTCAGCAAGCAAGAAAGCAGGAAGAAAAACAACCTTTTATTATCATTGCATAAAAGGGAGTTTTAAATTTCAGACTGCAATTTTCTAGATTTATTTTCTTGCGTCTTACGGCTGTCTAAACAAGACCTTAGATGAATAGTTTGAATGCCAGTTGAATTGTTAAAAAAAGAAATCCATATACAAAACTATAAAGGTCTTTCATGAACATATTTAACAATGCAATAGTATTTCTAGGTTTGTTTTTGAATTAGATTCGATCAAATTCACACTTATTATGTTATTATTTAAAACAGGAACAAATAAAACTTTTATTAGTCATATATTACTGTACTTGTCTAAGGCCAGGCAATATTTTCATTGTTACTAGAATAGAGATCGTTGGATAACATTTAAACATGGGGACATTAATATTAGTACTTTTAACTTGTAACGACTGTAAGCAGTACCGAATGATATAGAAACATCTAGATTTATATTATTTACAGCTGCAAGTATAGCACCCAAAATGTAATGGTTACTGTTTCTTAACAGAATTTCTTTGCCTACGATTTATTAGACAAAGAAAAGCATACTTACCATTAAAGGAACCCAGCAAGTGAGGAAAACGACACACAAAATAACCATTAACCTGGCAAAAGAAATTTCTTCCTGTGTGGCATGGTTGAATAAAAGTTCACGACTGATTTTACAGATGGTTGTTCGACCCATACGACCCTTAGAAGTTTTGCCTACTTTACTCAGGACAGAGACCACTGTCAGGTTACAAAAGACTATGACAACGCACAAGATCATGCCAAAGGTGAACATAAAGTAAGCGTAAGTAACATCCACAGTTTTCGTGGCAAAGCGGTAACGAACACACATGTGACGCCGTGAGGGGGCGTTGATATCGTAGTACAGGCCAAATCCAATGAAAGGTAAACACACCATGAACAGCGAAACAGTCACTAATGACCCAATGGCTATTTTGATCGTTTTTTGAGTGATATGCTGAAAAAAGCAAAATATAAATCAAACATTATTTAATAACAATTTTAATTACACTTTATTCTACTGTGAAATTTTTTCATCATCTATTGTCACATTTTTCATTATTCATAAGATTATTATTGTAATGAGAATGAACCAGTGGTTGTGGTGTCGGGCTGTGGATCCGAATGTCCTTCCACATAAAAGAAAGTTTGTTAGTTTTTAAATTTCGCGCCAAGCTACACGAGGGCTATCTGCGCTAGCCATTCCTAATTTAGCAATGTAGGATTAGAGGGAAGGCAGTTAGTCATCACCACTCACCTCTAACTTTTGGGCTACTCTTTTATTAAGGAATAATGGGATTTACCACCACATTATAACGCACCAAGGCTCAAAGGGTAAGCATGTCTCGTGTGACAGAGATTTGAGCCCGTGATCTTCAGATTACGAGTCGAGCGCCTTAACCACCCGGCCATGCTGGACCCCTACATAAACAAAATAAACGGTCGCGCTCTGCACTTATCGCTTTTGTAGCGTGAAGGCTAAATTCAACTATTTTATCAGAGTAGTTAAATAGTTGCAGTAGGCGCTATTAACTAATTGTTTTCTCTCAATCAGTAGGTTTGAAACAAGGGACAGTTAGCCTTTGAGTGGTTTTGTGAAAGCATGTAAAAAAAACCAAATCATTATGTTAGCAGTCGTATAAAAAATTAGATTAGTCATGAAAAGCCATACTGAAATCATAGTGTTAAGAGAAGGCTTTAAACATGTTTTTGTTTTTTTTACGTGTTAAGTATCATCAATAGGTTATTCGTTTTATTTGTATTAAGTAGGCTGTAATCTAACATTTACAGAACACCTTTTAAATGCTCTTGGAAGGTACTGAAAGTTGTGAAGCTGCGAATAGTAAGTGCGTTATTTTCAAACCTACATCCTTCCCATTAAACGTATAGAGAGAAACCGTGAGACAAAATGTCTTTAAAAATCTCAACTTTTAACATTTTAAATATATGAAAACCACGATTAGCTCTATCTCTATATGGGTTTAATGGAAAGATTTATTTAAAGGTATGTTTTAAGTAGGTTTGAGAAATAACAAAACTACTAAAAATTTGTAATTTTAGAACATCCACTGAAGCTTCCATTCCAAGAATGTATTAAATCGTAAATAAATTATTCTTAGTTAAAAATATATATAATTCTACTAAGAAAGTACTTTCTCCTGAGGTTTGAATAATGCATCAAAACGTAATGTAAGATTACAAAGTTTAACACGTTAGAAGTTAATGGATTTTGTATCGAAAATGTTTGTTTGTTTCGTTTTTAAATTTCGCGCAAAACTACACGAAGGTTATCTGCGCTAGCCGTCCCTAATTTAGCCGCGTAAGACTACAAGGAAGGTAGCTAGTAATCACTACCCACCACCAACTCTTGGGCTACTCTTTTACCAACGAATAGTGGGATTGACCGTCACCTTATAACGCCCCCACGGATGAAAGGGTGAGCATGTTTGGTGCGACGGGGATTTGAACCCACGATCCTCGGACCACTTGACCATACTGGGCCTCTGTATCGGTAATGACTCATTATTCAAACGATATTTTGAATATTTTAAACGACACATGGCTAATACACGTTTTCTAGCAAGAGCTAAAGATTAATATATATATTTTTTTTAACTTTCAACAATCTATTCTTATCAACGTCAAATAAAACAGGAACTGTTTAAATTTTTTTAACACAGTGTAATTTCAAAAAGTGATAACAGTCAAACACAAATACGCATTTTATCCCGCTGTTTCTGGACACTGTCGTTTGTCAACTGACGTCTTTTCAGATATTAACCAACTTTGTCGCTTATAAACAGACGTGGAGTTTTTTTCCTCTATGTTCAGTTTATAATAGAATCGTTATTTTATCATTCCAAAAGAACATTTTCAAATAATTGCACTAACAAATTTTTCTAGAAACATTTAACTTTCTAATTATATTTCATCTTCTACTTGTTTTTTTTCTTCAAAAATTAAAGTAGAATTATTTCAACATAACACTTTTAAACATCAAAAACCAAAAACAGTTTTCTTAAAACACTTGAAAGTTAGTATATAACAACGTGTGATAATTTACATCTGCAAAACAAAATTCCATTCAATTAAGGTAAAAAAAAAAGTTGACCACTCAGCGATTGCAGTTTTATCTCTTACCCAATATCTTGTAAATGGCAAAGATTTTTCAAGCCTTTTTGGTAGGTCATACAAGTGACTTATTGAAATACACGGTCACAAGAAAAAGTTCTAAATAACACCCTTCAAATAATAGTTACCCTAAAAATAACGTTTGTTCATTTATGTAGACAAACAATATTTGATTCAAAGGTCACATCTGGGCACTCCTAATCTGAAGATTTTTTCCTTTGTTTGTAATTAAGAATAAATCTACACAAAGGGCTACCTATGCCTTGCCCACCACGGATATCGAAACCTGGGTTTTAGAGTTCTAAGTCCACAGACATACCGCTGTTTCAGTAGGGTTCCTCATTTGACGAACGAAAAGAAGATGGAAATTGTTTATAAGTAAAAACTTCTGACTGCAAAATAAAGACGAATCAATGAGGAACGTAAATTATACTAACTTATGTTTTTGGAAAAGATAAAACTCATCTGACAGGAACTAACTTCCTTCTGGCATAATTATATGTGTTATAATGAATACAAGAATATCATACAACTAAGTACACTGTTCTTCTCACTTAACCCCGTGTCTATTAACACACTTTCTTTTATACATTATTCCTTTTCAATATCTACTCTCTTTGTATTATCCTTTAGTCCTAACTTCATTATATTTCTTTAGGAAGAATGGCACTGATTTCATATCTGATATCTAGTATCTAATATATCTTTTAAAACAACCGCTTTTAAAACAATTGTAGACATTGCTAACATTTTATGCTTTTAATTCTTAAAAACGTTATATTCTGCATTGAGGTTTAAAGACAGACTTTAGTTTAACTGCTGGTTATACTTGAAGGTGCAACTTATGAATTTCATTTAACATTAAAATAACTTATTTACTGTAGATGATAAAACTACAGAAACGTCTAGTAATCCAACAGTTTGATTGCTGAAGGATGTTTTACCACTTAAATATAAGTGAATAATATTGTTTATAATGTCTATTAAAAACTGTGTTGATACTTTCAAATATTTGAAGAGTTCCCCATACACCCCACCTCCGTCAGTAGCACAGCAGTACGTCTTATGACTTACAACTCAAAGAATCGGGATCCGATACCAGTAGTGGAGAGAGCACTCACACATATTGCCCATGATGTAGCTTTGAGCTTAACTTCAAACAAACAAACTTATGCATAAAATCATATGTACTAATTGTTGTGTGTTCTTGATGAATTAATATTTTCACCAGTTCATTTTAAAAGCCCCCCAGTGGCTCAGTGGTATGTCTGAGGACTTACAACGCTAAAACCCGGGTTTCGATACCCGTGGTGGGCAGAGCACAGATAGTCCATTGTGTAGCTTTGTGCTTAATTCAAAACAATGATAACATTCTTTTAAAAATAACTAGAGTGCAACTATCACATTTGAACTTATACTTGTAACTTTGGTATTTATAAAAGATCTTACATTCAAGAATATTGTTTCTACATGAATAAGAGCGTTAATTAATTGGATTTAAAGTTTAATTAGTAGTTTATTATTGGAGTAACTGAAGATTCCTCAAACGTTCAACATCTTCAAAAATAAAGTATTTTTTCCCATGCCTTCAATTATATACTGGTTTTATCATTTTTATAAAGTACGATGATACTGAATAGATATATGGACGAGATGCTATTTTTTGTATCTAGATAATATATCTCAAGATTTATCAGATAATATGGTGTAAACTTTTAAATCCACAGTTGCTGAAGATGCTATGGTTATATATAAGTACCATAAGGGTTCCTAATCTAACGATAATGAGTGATTTATATATACATAAGAGATGAATATTGTAATTGTCCTAACTAGTTACTATTGGCTTAGAAGGTGAATATTGATAGAAAGAATGATTATGTTATATTAAATCTATTTTGGAGCCTCAACACGTCACAAGCGCCCATCTTCCTATTTGCGGTCATGCACTGTCTGATAGCCACGAATCGTATTTTTCATTATAACATACTTCATCACAAGGGTGTGATGTTTAAAGCACAACGAAGCTTCACGTGGCTTTCCATAAGCAGTGTTTCAAAGTACCACTTTCAACAATCAGAGTTCATAGAAATTAATGGATGACATGACAGATATGTTTTTCTATGGAATAGCACAAATACTCGTTCATTCTACAGTCGTTTCAAGTTTCCGATGGTTGAATGGATATGTTGTGATCAAGCTTTTGTTACTGATCTTTGTTCTTGTGGAGTTTCAACCGTTACAATATGAAATAATCACGAAAGTCTGGATTTTTGATTTTTTATATTTTACGAACCTTCGTCTTGTGATAGATTGTGTTACTTAGCTTAGAGTATAAAATTACATTTGTAATTACATACCAGTGGGTTGAAAAACGATAACATATAAAGGAAGTTAGCTGTTATAACTGTCGGGAAAACAACTGAGTATAAATCATAGCTAATGACGGGAAAGAAGACTTGTGTAGGTATCACAGCTAAAGACAAAAGTAGGTTTGATATACACCATACCAACTGAGTAGAGAAAATTGTAGAAACATAGTTAATGGAGGGAGAATTTGATATATAGATATTTAAACTGGAAAGTTGTCAAAGTTAATGACTTGAGAGTTTCTAGATGAATATAACAGCTAATAGGTTTCTTGGTGTGGTAAGATATCACAGCTAACTAAAAGGTTTATCTGTTTGTCGCGCAAGGCTACATGAGAGCTATACATACACATCATATATATGTATGAGCGAAAAGACACTCATGGTATGTCATAGATGATGTTTGAATTGAACCCAATTTGGTGTAATAGCTAAAAATGAATAAAGATAATAAATGTTGTCACCACTTAAAAAAAAATAGATAATCAAAGTGGATAGTAGATAGCACGTCTATGGCTGGACAAAAGGTATAATAGCTAAAGCATAAGGTCTGAATAGATACAATAACACTGCACAACAATTTTTTGAAAAAAAGTTTTGCTTCCTGTATAGCTTTTGCTGATTGTGACAGGTTTCTGGTGGGTATGCACAAATATAGTTTTGGGCTACTCTTTACCAACGAATAGTGGGATTTACCGTCACATTATACACCCCCACGTCTGTTTTGCTTTATCAGGTAGGAACTCTGAGAAATAGACAGTTAACTGTTTACCGGCAATAACGTATTGGGCAAATTTGGATGTGATTTTCGTGATCAACAGCCAAAAATCTATAAGGAACATCCAACAGTGTTCAAGAAGCAAAAACTTTTTTGTGCAGTGTAATTGATATAGTAAGAAAGTAGTACTGGTATACTGACCTGAGGGTCATAGGATGACACATTTGAACATCTAAAAAAGGAAGGCCAAAAATTTTGAACACAAAAATAGTACAGTTTTAATTTTGGACATGAAACATTGTGATACGTGTTACAAAATGTATGTTGTAGGGTAACATTAAAACTAATTATGTAATTGCAGTGTACGTTGAATAAAAATATAAATAATATTATGGTTAAATATTAACACACTAAGATCAATCAGTTAAACTTATTTAAGTTCAAAAATTATAAAAAATTCAATTAAAGTACGTGAGAATTAAAAATACAGTATTACTATATATCATTTACATAGAAAAAACTTTATCTTGCGCTTTTCTGTATATTTCGCTTTTGATGTATGCTCAACACGTTCATTGTCATAGTTTATCCCTGGAGGGAAGAATGTGAAATCTATGTTGCTTCTTTTTTTGTTTGTTTTTGAATTTCACACGGAGCTTCTCGAGGGCTATCTGTGCTAGCCGTCTCTAATTTAGCAGTGTAAGACTAGAGGGAAGGCAGCTAGTCATCACCACCCACTGCCAACTCTTGGGCTACTCTTTTACCAACGAATAGTGGGATTGACTGTCACATTATAACGCCCCGACGGCTGAAAGGGCGAGCATATTTAGTGTGACGAGGATTCGAACCCGCGACCCTCAGATTACGAGTCAAACGCCTTAACTCACATGACCATGCCGGGGCTAAGATGCTTGTAGTCGGCTGATCCTTTGGTGTTGTTTTTGGACGTTAGCAACATTTACATCTGCATGTAAATGTCCTATACTTAGTTCAATACAGTGAGAGTTGATGATAATGAAACTTATTCATAGTTAGCGGTGATATTAGAGCAATTAAGAAAGCAGAGAGTGAGCTAAATGTTGATCCGCCTTTTTCAAGTTTCCAGCTGCGCTTTTTAGCTTTCTGTGATCTCGAGCGAGTGGGGCGTTTTGAATTTATCAAGTAAGAAGAACGTGCAAGAACACAAAACTTAGCGAAAGTTTGAGTTCCGATATTTTTATTTCAAATACCTCACATATATATGAGTTGAACTTAAATGTGCTGTTTGTTTTTCTTCTGAATTTTTATTACCAGTTTTGCTCGTATGAAAATAAATGTGAAAGATGAAGTGAATTTTGGAAGAAACAAGATTGCGCACATTTAAACTGATTCTGTAATAATTATGTACTAATACGATATCTCTCGCGTTTCATATGAATGTGTGTGCGTGATGCCACTCAATACATATTATGTTTCGTTGGGGCATACTGTATTGCATAAAAACATTTTCAGACAAATTTGTCACTTGCTCATGAGCGTGTGTTTGTCGTGCTTATACAGTCAGTGTCCATAAACTAAATGAACAAAGCTTAAAGTGATTTAAGAAAAATCACTTAATTATGTTAGACTATTGAGTAATAATATGTTGTCATATAAGACCGTGAATACACTTACATTTTATACGGTAGTATATTTTTAGAAACTGTGAAAACTTTGAGTACATATTTTGATTCACTTGTTCAAATGCAGAATATACATTACAAGGTTGTGACTACAGTACATATTACGATACTTGTAAAACATTTTGATTAAAATACATGTTACAACTGTTGTGAAGCGTTGTGACTGGACTACATATTACCTTTGTGAAATATTGTGACTACAGTACACATTATGACTTTTGTAAAGCCTTATGGGTAGATTAGTTATAACAGTCTCTATGAAGCGTTGTGACAAGACTACATATTACATTTTAAAGCGATGTGACTAGAGTATATCTTATGACATTTGCGATGCGTTATATCTAGAGTACATATTACGATCTTTGTGACATGTTGAGGCTAGAGTACATAATACAACTGTTGTGAAACGTTGTTACTATGAGACACATTACAACCTATGAAAAGTATTGTGGCTACCAAAAACCTTACGACCTTTATGAAAAGTTGTGATTACAGTACACATAATGTACTTTATAAAGCAGTGTGACTGGAGTAAAATTACACATAATGTACTTTATAAAGCAGTGTGACTGGAGTAAAATTACACATAATGTACTTTATAAAGCAGTGTGACTGGAGTAAAATTACACATAATGTACTTTATAAACCAGTGTGACTGGAGTAAAATTACACATAATGTACTTTATAAAGCAGTGTGACTGGAGTAAAATTACACATAATGTACTTTTATAAAGCAGTGTGACTGGAGTAAAATTACACATAATGTACTTTATAAAGCAGTGTGACTGGAGTAAAATTACACATAATGTACTTTATAAAGCAGTGTGACTGGAGTAAAATTACACATAATGTACTTTATAAAGCAGTGTGACTGGAGTAAAATTACACATAATGTACTTTATAAAGCAGTGTGACTGGAGTAAAATGTCGTGATTGTTAACGTGTTTCATTTGTACCAGCTTGTCATCTTACACCTTACAGTCATTTCTATTAGCTAAACAATTCACACATTGGATTGTAAACGGTGAGAACACATATTCCTGTATATCACTTCTAACAAAATCTATAGCGCTCAGTCAAAATTTGTTACTTCTAAGAAAGGTCGAACATGTGCTAGTAATTGGTGTGTAAAACTATGAACCCGAGGGTTCAAGATCCACGTTCCTCTGGCGCAAAAGCGTGATTTGCACTATGTGTTCGTGAGTTAGTTACAAGCGTGAAAGGTAAATCCTAATATTATTCCATAGAAAAGAAGACCAACAGTTGCTGTATTTTTTCTGTTCTGTCAGTTCAAACCTTAGGACAGCTATGGTCAGATAACTTTCTGGTAGCTTTAAGCGCGATATCTAGAAAGAAAGTACTCAGATAAATGCATAAAGTGTAATTATCAAGGTACATTGCTTTAAGAAAGTATTCTACCAATAATGTGACAATTTGATGAAATACAAATAATGTAAACAAATGTTTTAACGTACCTTTTTTTTTTCAAAACTAATGATCAAACTTAACACTGTTGTGCGTGATGGAAGCTGAATGTCAACAAATCCTGCAAAGAAAATATATTAAAAGAAATTCGTTGATTGGATAAGTATTCAACCATATAAATCAGAATTTGATGGAAATATCAGCAGTTACTGCTGATAATCATTATGGATAGATTTCTATCAGCTTTGCAAAATGGGAAGGTATAATTTTTTTCATTCTTCGTAGCAAAATTTCTCCATTTCTGGCCCTTTCATTGCAATCTTCAGGTCTCGCCATAGATTTTCTATTGGATTCAAGTCACAACTCTGACTTGATCACTCCATGGTACTCTTTTGATTCTTTTAAAACCACTCTAGTGAGTATTTGGTTTTGTGCTTCGAGTCACTGTACCAGAGAAATGTGAAATTTTCGATCCAGTTTTAGATTCTTGTCCGAATCCATCAGGCGTTCCTCTAGGAATCGCTTGTATTTTGTACCATCCATCTTCTTCTTAATCCTAACAAGCTCCCCAGTTCCTGCTGATGAGAAGTATCCCTATAATATGATGCTGCCACTACCATGCTTGACAGCTGGGATGATATTGGGCTTGTGCCAGATATAAAGCTTTGAATTTGAATTTTTTTCTCGTCTGACCACAAAAGATCTCCTGTCACATGTCTGCAGTATCATTTACATGTTTTGTACAAACTCCATAAGACATATAAAATGATTATTTTTCAGTAATGGATAATTTTTTGCCACTCACCCATACAGATTAACTTTGTGTAGCGAAAGAGCTATTGTCGATATAGGAACATCGACTCTCACCACAAACACGGAACTTTGCAAATTTTTCAAAATTACTGTTGGCTTTACAATGACAACCTAACAACTCCTGCTTACTCAGCTGCCCAGTTTGGAAGGGAGTTCTGATCTGAAAAGTGACTGGACGGTATGAAGCACTTTCCACTTCTTAATTATGGATGTCACCGTACTCAAATGGATAAATAACGACTTTAAATTTGTTTGTAACATTTTCCTGATCCGAACTTCTCTATTACTTTATATCTGGCTTGTTTGAAAATATTTTTGGTTTTCATAGTAGATTTGTCGTATCACTGTGTGAGTTGTGGTTTGAACAAATGCATTTATTGTGACGTTAAGTTAAACAACGTTAATTATACACAGAAAAAGACAACTGCACTAGTTATGTGCCTTTCAAACTAATTTTTTACATGTATATTGATTTGGGTTTGCCATGGAAAAGGGGTTGAATACTATTGCAGTTAAGAATATTCTAATTTTATTTTAAAATCTAACTTACATACATAACATCAGTATTTTTAGCTTTCGTAATTTAGAGTAGATTGGATAAAATATAAATATAAAGTTCCATTTGACAGTTTTATGATTGCAAGCTCATATTGACACAAAACGTTGAAACTTTGCAAGGAGTGAATATTTTTTGCAAATTACTTTAAGTATAGATATTTTTTTACTTATATCCACAAATCAGTCTCTGGCCACTCACTGTGAGTTTGAATTAAATTGCTTTGAAGCACTAATTAACAATGGATAAATTGACTAGGAGGAGATTAAGCTTTTACAAGTTGCTTTGTGAAAATAAAAAGAACTAATTTTGTCATCTATTTTTAATCAAAAGGTATAAGTAATAATAAATGGAAACGTTGAATAATTTTCAGATTATTTCTTTCGTCTGAATCTGTATGTTTTTTAAATATTTCAATGCGGTTTGTATAATCACAAAGGGTTCGAATTATGTTTTTCCTATTTTGATAATCAAAACTGGGCCAAAATATAATGTAAATAAAAACAGAAACGTACACATTATTCCATTAATAATGAATAAAAACGTACATATGATCTTCATACAGATAAAATACATTTGTACACATATGTAGTCACCACACTTCCAGAGTTTGGAATTCAAGAATAAAATACTAAATTATAGGTGTGGTATAAAACACATCTGCATATAAATGTAATGGCGGTGGAAAGATCATGTATGACGCTGATGCTGTAAGTTATGTATAGTTACCATGATCCATGATAATAGGAATAAAAATATTAATAGAACATATTAATATGTTCTTTATACGAGACTCAAGAATTTCTGTCTTAATGGCTAAGGATGTTAAAATATTGATAATAGCAAAAGAGTTGATTTTCTGATTGTTACATGAAATTCAATATTAGTCCATTTCTTCTTCATATTATTCTTGTTTCACAAGATTACAGAAAAAAACGACTGTGAATATTTTATTCAATTCTAAGTAAACCTACTAAAAGATCTCCTGTACAGGTCATAGGAATATTTGTATTTTGATTAGTAAAAGAGAAGTGGAGATTTTGTCATTGTTTTCATTGCTACTAGTCAAGCGAGGTAGTTAATGCATTTAAACCTACAACAAAAATGGTTTGGTATACTGCGCCAAAACCTACGCACAGCAACTAAACAAACTCCAATGAATGTAGTAGGGCTGCTTATAAGTCAATTACTGAACGTCAAAATTTACACACTATACGATTTTCTAAATTCCTATTTGTTGCCAACATCAATTCTTCCAAGCCATTTAAGCATCGCAGAAGTACAGAAGTAATTTAAGCACTCATATTATTGTTGAAAATACTTGGTTTTATACTAGCTAGGAACGCTTTATTTTATTAGAGTAATTTTAAACTGAGTGAGGTAGAGAAGTGTAACACTTTCGAATTAGGCCCGGCGTGGCCAAGTGGTTAAAGCACTGGACTTGTAATCTGAGGGTCGAGGGTTCAAGTCCCCTTCACACCAATGTGGCGGCCAATCTCGCTATTCGTTGGTAAAAGAGTAGTCCCAAGAGTTGGTGGTGGGTGGCGATAACTAGCTGCCTTCCCTAGCTGTCTTACACTGCTAAATTAGGGACGGCTAGCGTAGATAGCCCTCGTGTATTTTGAGGCGAAATCCAAACAAAGCGTGAGTACATATAAGTACTTTTATACCAGTGTCTCAACTTTATTATTATTCATTACAGTTTTACAACTCGCTATAGAAAAAAGTATGAATGTTTTCTGAAATGTGGATAATATAATGTATACAGTATTGAGTGTGTTGTACGGTATTTTTAAAATGAACCCAAGCGCCTTCGTTTTCTTGTATTGAAGGATTTCTCTAGGTATTTTACTTTCCATCATTATAAAAATTCTGCGTTTTACGAATTAAGAAAATAGTTTGTGCAACTTATAGCACATTACTTGGAAACTGTCATCTTGAGGATTCATTATTTTTTGAGTACGTTGTTATATTTTGTCTGTGCATGGTTTTCTGTGATTGTCTCGTGGAGTTTTCTGAAAGTAGACAATTAATATAACAAAGTTTTCTACTCTTGTGAGTGGTGATTTATTCTACTGATTTTCATATTTTGCTGAAATTGTGAATGCGTATTTTATTATTGATACTTACATTTTTGATTTAACAAGCCTAAAGCAAAATTGCTTGGAATTTTAAATCAAAACCTAAACACATGTACGACGTGGAATTGTGTGAATGACCATGATCTATTTAAAAAGTTTACTATTTTCACTTGAAAGTAGATTTACGTGGCTATATATACATTAGATAAGCGGCTTCTTTCTCACTCGACGCTTTTTAAACGCGTGTTTACACGAAATCTCAGACACAAAACCACCTAATCTAGTAAAGAGTAGTTGTGTGACAAAAAAGTCAATGCAGCAGTAAACTGTTGAAAAACATGTAATATGTTCAACTGAAGTCATATGTAAATAGTGTAGCTTAAAATTCATTCTCCTTAAATGAATAAAACTTAATAAAGAAGATAACTAAATATTATTAATTTTAAAAAGGAGACTAATGATCGTTAAAAATACCAGCCTTCAAAAGGACCGCAATACAGAAATCCCACAAAGAACAGTACCAGTACTCTCTTTGTAAGTATGAATAAGCATAACAGTAAAACCTAGTTCAAAACCATTATATTAATAAATCAAAGACATACTTAATATCGAATGGCATATCGAAATAAACACCCATATATTCGAATTAGAATGGACGTAGTCCAGCTACATCTCTCTGCTCTATGACTCATCACGCAACCTTTGCTGAAGGACAATCTCCGACTCAACACCGGATCAGCCAGAATACCCTCCTTTCTTCACGGCTGTCGGTCCTCTTATAGCCTCTACAAGTCCCTTATGCTACTCCTAACCAAAAGCAACGTCAAATTACAATCTTCTCACGTCCTTTTAAATTACTACAGTTATGCACCACTTAACACTACAACCTTACAGCAGAGTGAAGAAAAACAGAGGTTTCTGATCGTCTTTTATTTTCCCCAGTGCCACAACGTTATGGCTGCGGACTTACAACGCTAGAAACCGAGTTTCGATACCTGTGGTGGACAGAGCTTAGCAAATCCATTGTGTAGGTTTGTGCTTAACTGCAAAAACAAAAAAAGAAGTAAAACAAACTGACCACCCCTGATTATATTTCATTCCCCAAAGGTAATGAAATACATTTTAACCTTAAAAGCCCATCACGTCCTTGTTGTAGTTGTTAAAAATACACAAACAAGTTGAATTAAAATACAAATATTATATTTTCAAACCTTCGACTGGGAACTATAAAGCAATTAAACAAATTAGGTTGGAAATATTGTCTAAATTATTTTCTCAAGCTACAAATTTTTATTTTGACTGCACTAAAATGGATAAATACTGTAGGCATGGATTCAAAATAGAAATTTATAGCTTTAAAGCTTGAGAAAATAATGATACATTATTTCCAGCTTAGTTTGTTTGCTAGTTGTAGACTTGAAACTATAATCTTTGCATTTTGATTTAAACTATTTATGTATTTTTTGACAATCCCTATTCCATTTTTAAATGAACAGTTTGTAATTGCTTTCTACGTTTATAACCAGTTTTATAGAAGAATAAATTTCTTTCTCTGATTTGTTATTTTTCAAACTGTTTATCCAACTTCTACACACTACGAACCATGAAATTAGTAACTCACAGTGTTTTTGAAATGTTTTAAAGTAATCACTGCACTTAAATTAAATTGCATACGACTCTCGTTTTAAGTGCTAATGAAGAAAATCTCTGTTCCTAGGATAGTATTTTAAATAGTTTAGCCACATATCAAACAAATGATAGGTTTTCTTACAGCGTCGCAGATAACCATGAACCTTTTATATGCTGATAGAAGAACTTACGTTCTCTTTGATGATTTGAAATTCAGGTAATTTAATCCAATTGTTATGAGCAAAATAAACGATTAAGTGCCTTATAATTTTTTTTATCTCATTTCAAAAGTGGTCTTTATCAACATGTTTCGTGAATTGCCTGTACTCTATATGGACATATTTAACTTTTTGAAATTAAAATTATTATTATTTTCTTGTTTTGGCCTTTAAATTCCTAAACGAGCAGAGTCTGAAATGATTTTCCAGAGACAAATTCCTGTTCATTTCACCTAATCACTTTTTGTTTCCATTTATTACACTAAGTGTCTTAAATTCATTTATATAAACATGTAAAATAGCCAATACGTAGTTTAAGAATAGTGTTTGTTCGAGTATGAAAGTGGAAGAAGATTTAAACTGTTCATACTCTGAGAATTCTCACTTGTACTCTAGTTCTGGGCCATTATCTAAGCTTGTTTTAGGGCTATTTTCACACAGAGTACCAAACATCTGCTTCTTTCATCTAGTGATCTATTGAAGTGGAATTATTTTGCACTTCTCACTTTAAAGAGATGACGACGATTGGTCAATGTTGAAACATTGTATGTTCGTTTTAAATGAGGAAGTAGCACATTTTGTCGAAGCCTAAAACTTTCAAAACTTATTTAAAAAGAACTGAAAATTTAAAAGCCAGTGGTAGAAAAAAAGAGTAGAAGGCTTTGATTCCTTTAAGAAGAATTATATTGGGGATTTAGTGTTCAACTAAACATAACAACAATCTCACCCGAAAGAAATGAATATTTAAACAACTTAATAATACATGCGAGTGGCATTTTCTTCCTACTTATTTTAATAATTATGACTCTGAATGAAAAAGTACAAATATAGATAAATAGAGATTTTAAGCTACAAAAAGAATAATTAAAGCGGCCGAAATTCGAAGGCGAAAACAAATTGTCTCCGCCAAGCAAATTCAAAATGCTCAAATTTTACAATAAAAAATCTAAAACAGTCTATATCACTGCTTAGGACATTAATTTTGACAAATAGTCTCTCTATACCGTAAGATAAGATCTTAAAATTATCTACAGAACATTATTATGAAAACTACTTGATGACATGAGATTTTCTATATATTTATTTCAGAAACTCATGAACCATGCTACTAAGTATCTCATTTTCAATTCTATGATGTTTTATATAACAAAGTAGATGGTGCTGCTTTGGAATCTAGATAACCTTGTTGTTCTTTCATAATGAGAATTGTTAGCTCAAAATTCCTTTTTCAATTTAAATCAGTATGTTAAAGAAGCTGAGCGTATAATGTACTTTCATTATCTTCAAAGAAGCAACCATGTAGAGACACGTTTGAGTTATCGTAACAGAAAAATTTCAATATTAAATTCACAGTGTAACATCATCAAAGTTACCAACTTTTGTCGTTGGCCCTCTTCAGTGATAATAGAAATGATAAATTTGAATGTGAATTTTTTTCATGAAAACATTTTCATTCGTTTATGTTATATTTTAACTTTGGCAACTTTATACCGTTTTTTTAATTTTTATAATATTGAAAGACAATAAGGGACTTATTGGCCCCTCTCGGCTGTATCATCCTTTAGGCCAAACTAAGAGACAATTAAAGCCAGAACTTATCATTCATATATCTATCAAACTTTTTTTAAACTCACTCAAATTTACTGCCTCCACAACATCCAGAGGCCAACAACCCTGTTTGAGAAATAAAATTGTCTTAGCTGAAGATGACTTATACCTTGCCTTCATTATATTTGTCTCCTAGTCTCGCTGTTATGGATGAAAAATATTAATGCAACAATATTTTTAATCCATTTTACAATCTTAAACAATTCATCAGATCTCCTATAAACTCTTCTCTTTTCCATAAAAAACAATTTTAAAAATCTTAATATCTTCTCATATAACAACTGCTCTACTCCAACTACCATTTTAATAACCCTCCTCTGAACTCTTTCCCAAAATTCAATGGCTTTCATAAGGTAAAGAGCCCAGGACTAAACACAGTACTTTAAATATGGCCTAACCAGTGACATATACAATGAAATTATAACCTCTTTAGGCTCGTATCCAATATTTATTTAGATACAACCTAATAATAGTAACAATATACTGTTTGGATGGCTTCAGAGACTGATCAACCATTACACCAAGATTTTTTCTTTCGTGACACTGTTAAAGCTATTCCCATTGGAATAATACTTATAATTCGAATTATAATAAACCTCATGCAATATCTTGCATTTAGCATAATTAAAGTCTATCTACCACTAATTTGTCCAACTCATTAAATAATCCAAATCATTTAGTAAAGCAGTAGCATCCTCTTCACAGCCAGCAACACCTGATAATTTAATATAATCAGCAAATTTTAAGTAATTTATTGACCATTCCTTCATCTATGTCATTAATGTAAATCAAAAAGAGCAAAGGTCCTAAGACTGAGCCCTGAGATACACCACTTGCAACATTAATTCTGTTTGACTGCATTCCATTAAAATAACTTACTGCTTCCTTTGATTCAGTCATTCTTTCATCCAGTTAGTTAATTTATTTCCCACACTTACAGAGATAAGTTTCTTGACAAACATTTTATGTGGCACTTTGTCCAATGCTTTCTGAATATCCAGATAAACCAAGTCTACCTTTCACCCTCATCTATAAATGCAGTAACATTTTCAAAGCATGTTAAAAGATTTGTTAGGTAATTTTTAATCTGTTGATACTTGTCCGCTATTTAATGACCAACAAAAATTGTGGCATTTAGCGCACACATCCAATCCTTGACCCCCCTTTAAAGCAAGCAAGCAATAGCGCGTGTGTGTAAAGCTATGAAACTGTTTAGTTGCACTCTGCTAACTATGGATAGTGAACTCTAAGTTTTACCTTATAAGAGCTTTCAACGGATTTACTGTCATATATTTATTTTAATATCAATCTATATTTTAAGTAAGTGTATATTTAGAAATGCATGTAGCTTATACTGTTAAATGTGTCTTGTGAATTTCTATTCTTTAAATTTGTAGAAGATTCTCGAGTGTAAGAATCAACGAAATATATGTTTTATGAAAGCCATAGCATGTTGTTACCAAGTGAAATTTCTATAGCCTTACCTTAAGGTTTATACATTAACACGCCAAGAGACAATATGCATTGTCGGTTTGCTACAGTTAGTGTGCTATAAACCTTGGAAGCTATAACTGTGATAAACAATTATTAATTGAGAAACTATAGGGACTTTTACAGATTTCGAACTTTACAACGAGTTTAAAATCACCGAATTAGCTTCAGACGCTAGTATTTCTGTGAGAACATTACATATATTCGTCAGTGAAAAACTCGTGTGTTCAGTGAAGAAGCTAGCTAGGTTTTTGTTAACGGAA
This sequence comes from Tachypleus tridentatus, assembly GCF_004210375.1. NCBI lineage: Eukaryota > Metazoa > Arthropoda > Merostomata > Xiphosura > Limulidae > Tachypleus > Tachypleus tridentatus. The sequence continues at coordinate 52,216,126 of NC_134834.1, read as the reverse complement.
GCGTACCTGTATCAGCACACAGTTAATTCTCTCATCGTGAACCGTTGATAAAACATTCAGTTCCAGACCAAATAAAAAATTCAGTATAGTCTGTATGTTTGTAAAACCTTTGTATATAAATCACTATTCGTAACAACTATTTGTAATACCTATTACTATAAGCTGTATCATTTCTTTTACATTTGTGTTAAGAAAGATAATTATGTGTATCAAACTTGTTAAGAAATATCACAGATTTGCTACATATCGATATTTAATTAACTTCTAAATTCAAATTATAATGTAATTGTAATGCATAACACAATTAATTAGAGGCTCGTTCGAAATAAATTATAATACGTAACACCCTCAAACATGAGGCTAATTCCTTTACGGAGTGTATCCATTAAGATATTATAATTAAAACATTAGTCTTATCAGGCATTAGTTTTACTGTAAATAGGAGTTTCTTAAAGAGTTATAATTATTATATATTTTTTAATTAAAAATCCTTTTCATTAGGCATGGTGATTTATATTATTAATGACTATTTAAAAGATATGAGCCTTTGTACACACTACTAGGTGCTAAACAAAATATTCATTTCCATAGTATTGTACTCATCGATACTTCAGCAATAAGTCTGAAGGCTTGTTTATAATGCTAAACATCAGAATTTGATAATTGGTATGGGCATAGCTCAAATTGTTTGTTTTTGAATTTCGCACAAAGCTACTCGAGGGCTATCTGTGCTAGCCGTCCCTAATTTAGCAGTGTAAGACTAGAGGGAAGGCAGGTAGTCATCACCACCCACCGCCAACTCTTGGGCTACTATTTTACCAACGAATAGTGGGATTGACCGTAACATTATAACGCACCTACGACTGAAAGGGCGAGTATGTTTGGCGCGACGGAGATGCGAACCCGCGACCCTCAGATTACGAGTCGCACGCCTTAACACGCTTGGCCATGCCAGGCCCACAGCTCAAATAGACCATTGGTTAGTTTTGTGTTCGACAACAAACAAACACAAAATCAGTTGTTATTGTCGTACACGTTACTTAAACATCAGTTTCATAATTTATTCCATTATGCTCACCTGAAAGTTGAATTGTATTTTTAAGATGTATTTTTAAGCTTGAGTGAAGCTTCAAATATTTCTTCAGGTATAAAAATGAAATATGTATATTACATATTTGAAATGTGTATATGAATACGAGAATCCTAAATGTCCTTTAGCTTATACTGGATTCACTAGTAGGTTTGGTTTGTTCTGAATTTCGCGCAAAGCTGCTCGAGAGTTATTTGGGCTAGTCGTTCTTAATTTAGCAGTAGTAGAGAAGAGGGTAGGCAGTTAGCCAACATCGTCCACTGTAAACTGTTGGAATACTATCTACCAACGAACAGTGAGATTTACAGTCACATGATATTGTAGCTGGAAGAGCGAACGTGTTCAATGACGCGGATTCGAACCCGCAAATTGCGAGTCGAACGTTCTAACCATCAGAATTCAATTCTAGGCGGTTTGTTTGACGTTAATGTGTTCACCTGAGATGTGTTCACTACGGGTATAAAACCCCAATATTTTGTGTTTAAATTTTTAGACTTGTCATTTACAGCCAGATAGCCATAATATAGTTCATAGTTTTCGAACAGGAATATGCAAGTGTATATTTTACGTAATTTTTCAGTATTAAGAACCATGCACTGAATATGTATGAGCAACTCATAAATAATGAAAAATTTACATCCCTCGCCAAGACAAATTACGAAGAGGAATGGCATATAAAGAAAATTATATTGATTAATATATTCAAAACAGGATTGACAGAAAAAGAAGTTACTGCAGTTAATCTAATATTAAAACAAAATATTACAAATATACAAATTAGTTTAGACACTAAGTACATTTTTCTGGTAGCGTTGATTTTTGGTAATCACCTTGGTAATAATTAAATTAAGTATGCCCGTAGAAAAAAGTAAAACAAACAAAAACAGACAAACAAACAAAAGCATTCGTTTGAACTCCATTCGCCTACTTCTTTTTTGTAGGCTCGGCATGGCCATATGGTTAAGGCTCTCGATTCGTAATCCGAGGATCGTAGGTTCGAACTTCCGTCGCAAACATGCTCGCCCTTTCAGCCATGGGACGTTATAATGTGACGGTCAATCCCACTATTCGTTGGTAAAAGAGTAACCCAAGAGTTGGCAGTGGGTGGTGATGACTAGCTTCCTTCCCTCTAGTCTTACACTACTAAATTAGGGACGGCTAGCGCAGATAACTCTTGTGTAGCTTTGCGCTAAAGTCAAACCTTTTTATAGCTTCTGGAAGAAGGGTCACAAAAATCTAAAATTCAGAGTTTGATTTTTAAATGTCAACATCCTTAATGGTCCTTGAAATATAATAAGTTAAGAAAGGATGTATTTACAGTTTGAAGTCAACAGAAAAGGTAATTAGTATTTATCCCAAGTTTCGACATTACAGTATTTATTCCAAAATGTACGCGCTATTTTCACTTTGAACTAAAGAAAGTGAAGTGAAGACGTTAGCGCTGCTGTGTGTCAACAGTCAACTGTGATGACGCTACTGGCACAATGACATCATACTGTTGTAAACCTGTCATGCGATATTCATGAGGTTCGTCACTTGTCATCATACAGCCTCATCTGTCTTCTAAATCTAGTACAGACATTGATATACCAGTGTAGCTGTTCGTAACATGAAAGTATAGCATGTGTAGTGAAATCACCATAATAGTACAAAGTATTTTTTTGAATAATTACGTTCACTTGTGTGTTGTTCAGCTACAACACATATATTCCATAATATGGCTTCTTGGCAAACCAGGGGCTGTGTTGAAATTGTAATTCTTTTGTGAGCACTAATGAAGTAAACCTACGAGTTGAACGATATTTTACACACTAACATCGGATTACATACCACTGTGCGACCGACAAAGACGAAAAAATAATTCCGTTCTCGAAAAGAGGCGATATGTTTTCCAAGCGACACGAAGGAAAAATGAATCACATCTTTGTTCCTGACCTTAACGAAAGATGACTTTTTAAGGAAGCTGTAGTAAGGTATACTCAATGCACGCCTCTATGTGGCATGTGTGAATTGAGATAACGTAAAGGTTGAGTGTTCAAATGCTTACATAAATTTCGCTGTTTAATGAAATGTTTAGGAAAAAATGTTGAGGATAACGTTTGCCTAATTAACTTTGCTATATCGTATTACTAAATACATTTAGGTCAGAAATATATCTATAGGTTGCGTAAGAAACTTATTTGAATTCATCAGTAATTTTCCTGTTCCTGATACGAATTATTCGATATCACAAATCTGTAATATAGTATTCATTTAGCTTCAGATTACTATCATCTCAACTGTTGTTGACTCATGGAAGCGACTTTTAATTGGTTTAAACTGGATTCTGGTATGCACATGTGATATTAGAATTTAAGCCCTGTTAAAAACTATTTCTGTGTTTTTATATGACTCTACAAACTATAAAATTAGTGAAATTAAAATAGATCTCGAAATGTGGATGAGAGGGTGCGTTTTCTTATAACAAAGCCACATTGGGCTCCTGATGAGTCCACCAAGGGGAATCGAACACATGATTTTAGAGTTGTAAATCCGAAGACTAACCGCTAAATTGCATGAAATATAGAATAACAAAACAGGAGTGAAAAACAGAATTTGACACGTAAAATATTTTATAATCACATGAAATAAAAGAAGTTCAGAAGATATTCTTAATCTAGAGCGTTCCTAAAAATAAAAATATTTTGTAAGGTGCGAGTTAGTTTACTACAGCATTTACTATTTAATTATATCTGTCATAAGAAAGTAGTATTAAGGTTATTATATATGTAGGTTTTTCTAACACTAAATTCTTTATTTAGTTCCTTCTGGAAGAAAAAGCGCGTACAACGGTATTTCAATCACACTTAAAGAAAAATATTCATCCATTAGCATTTATAAAGGTATTAAAGAACCTGGTGATACCAAGTCGTACAATGAAATACATTTTATTAGTACGGCCCTACATTGTCAGGTGGTTGGAACGTTCAACTTGCAATAGAGAACCTTGTTAAAATTCTAGTTTTCAACATACAAGAAAATTATTGTTTACATATCAAATTTCCTAAATGCTTTACAAGTGTTATGATAATAATGCCTTTTCTCTTGTCTTACACTGCAAAATTAGGGACGGCTGGGGCAGGTAGCCCCCGTGTAGCTTTGCGCGAAATTCAAAACAAACCAAAATACAAAATTCCAAAATGCAAAATGTTTTATAATGAAATGAAATAAGAAAATTTCATGAGATGTTATTCAACTGATGCATTTCTGAAAATCCACATTCAACATCACCTACTTCTTGGGCTAATCTTTTATTAAAGAATAATTGGACTGACCGTAACATTATAACGCTACCTAAAGGGAGAGTATAATTTTAGTTAGTTAGCTAGCGGTTGGAGAACATCTTAATCTCTGTGAATACCACATCAATACTACCAATCTAAAATATTTTTTTGCAATACCACAGTTAAATATTTAGTACTTAAAGTTATGTTGAATTTTTACGGATCGAATATCCGGAACTTGTTTCGCACATATTTTATTTTTACTTTAAAAACCGAAACGTTATAATTTTAAGACTGTCCTGCGCTACAAACTGATATTTGACGGTTATGACCATCTACATTAGGTTGCTTCAACCTGATTCTAATTAGTAGCTTTAGTTATGTTTGAATTGCTATTGTCTAATAACTTGAAATCCTGACCATCTGTCGAAAGAATACAATAATTTTTTTCTTCTTTCTTCATTAAATACTGAAAATATTTATGATAAACATTTAAAAAATATATATATTAACATATTTGTGCACTAAACAATACTAAAATAATTATCTCGATGTATGTTTGGTGCTTTTTAAGGTGAAATAAATTAATAATTTTCTTTATAGGTAACAAAATTTATTACACTTTTACAACGTCCAATACTGGCTCCACAATAAATCTACAATGCAAAAGAACGGGTTTCGATAATCACAACTTACAGAGCACAGTTTATTTTGTAGCTTTATGTTTTACAACAGACAAACAAAAAACTTATTCTTTTTTCACTCCATTGAGTGTGCTACCACGTGACTGGCAATGACGCAAGAAAAAGTTCATTGTCGGTGAATTGTTTGGGGAGACCTAGTTCGCTAGACATTTCCATTATACTTCTTTCTTTGGGGGTATGTTAAAGATATCGTGTATTGCGCACATCTATAGCAAATATCACGGAGCTAAAGAGTGGAATTAAATTAAGGATGTCATCGCCACTGTAACTCTGAGTACATTGTTGTGAATGTGGACAGAAATCGAATTTTGCTTAGATTTCCTGAGAGCCATACATAATGGTATGTACGTTAAGCCTGCTGAAATTTCAGTAAAAATGTTTGATTTGATTTATAAAATGTTAACAACTGCATTGTTGTATTTCTTTAGTAGTTTAATTATTAAATTTTAAAATAGGAAATATAACGTTAGGCCACTCTGCAGTATACAGCCAAACAGTAAAACAGTATAAAACTGTTTCAGTTGATTCTGTGGTCCCTTAAAACTGCTTATCTCTGAAATATAGCCTATGTAGGTAAAAGTGTGGCAAATATAAAAGTATTATTACAATAGACAAATGGCTGGACAATTTATAAACTATTAAATGTGCTCCAGTAGAATAAACCTACATTATAGGATATAATAAGAGCTGTATCGCCATAATAATGTTTGTTAACTTTCAGTATGTGTTCAAATTCATCCACTAAGTATTTTTAATTCAATACTTAACACATTATATCCTATTGAAAATTTGACAAAAGTATGGACAATTAAAGTAAACATTAATAAATCAGGTACTGATAGTGATATGTACGTATAATAACTGCTTAGTTTGTTCTTAAAAGTGAAAACATTCTATCCAGTAACATCTACTTTACACTATCCTTATCACTTTCCATTAATAACTGTGAGCAAAAAATGTCATGATGGTGACATTTAAATATATGACTAAACATCTATTTCTTTCTCCATTAATTCCATGATGTTAGTTTTATCAAGTTAAATCACATTTTCTAATGAATATTAGGCCTGTGACTAAATGGATTAATATATACGCAATCTATTTAGTAGATTTGACTGACAAAAAGGCTAGATGTAAAAATATTGTTTTAGAAGTTGAATTAACGAAAGATTGGGCTGAACTATTGTTATGAAATGCATTTTTATTTATCTGAATGAAATATAACTTTGATAGTAGAGTTTAGGATGGGTGCGGAAAATATGGACTACTAGTAAATAGTATATAGTTTTGAGATGTTATTTGCGAAAACTGCATTTAATTTTTGGTATTTAGTTCATATGTAACTAGTTTTAGGTTTTACAGCTCAAGGTGTGTCTCTTAGAAAACATGGGTTCAATGTTTGTATACGGCTTTGAATAAAACCTAACTTTGCCAACAGGTTCGGCATGTATTGTTTCTAAAAATATAGTTGTAATTACTGGTATAAAGACACATTTGTACTTTTGATTCAAATGTTGCTTTAATAGTAGAATTTACGGTAGTTGCTCAAAGTTTGTATTTAGGACGTTTATGTACAGCTTTGTTAGCATAGCTGATGATGTGTTGTTGCAAAACCTTGATTCAATTGTTGGTATACGGAATATTTTTAAACAGTCTTCACTAAAGCATATTTTTCAAGGTAAAGCTTAGAGATTTTTACCAGTAAAAAGATATTTCAAAATTTCCTTTGGGAAACACTGGATAGTCTATGCTAATTATAACGCTGATATCAAAGCTTTTATATGGTAAGTTAATGCGATCATTCATCAATAGTTTTCTTTCAGTGACAGTTTCAACACAGAATATCAAACAACGAATTAAACATTGTGCAGAGGAGGTTATAAATATATTAAAACTTGGTCAGTTGATAAACATGTGAAATAAGTTTAAATAAACGTACAGAAACATGAAACAATTGTACATAAGTGCAATTTGCAAGCTGTTGCACAAAACCAGCTTTTGCGTACTGGCCTACTATAATTTGAAACAAAACTGAGGTGTTGCTAAAATATATTTTCTGTTTTAGATAAATCTTATATTTTATTAACGGATATTCAAAAACTAATCAATAAATCAACTATAAACATACTTTATGTCACAAGGAAGTGTTTAAATAAGATTCGGTTCTTTTACGTTGTGTTGTTTTGTACTCGAGTAATGGAAGATGAACATTTGAATGATCACATATAATTATAGTGTACGTAACTAAGACTGAAAAAAAGAAGAGAGAGTGTTATGATCACACTTAGTCTGGATTGTGTTGTTTAAAGTGAATGTAAATGGCTAGCTAGAGACTCATGACTGTTAGATAGCAAAGTTACATTGGCGCTGGACTTAGTAAAAACACTTCTTTAAAAAATGTATTTACTATACCAGAAAGAGTAAGTTCACTTTTTCACACTTAAGTATTTTTAACGCGTTTATGAAGAACATGAAATAATTCATATCGCCAGTCTACTTAATTTGATAAAAACTAATATAACACTAAAGTACAGAACTGGACTGGTCATGTTATGCATTTAGTTATCTAATATGAGCAAATATATATTTTATTTCAATAATCGTATACGTTGAAACAAAGTAATATGTTACATATATTTGGACAAAATTTATGTTAGAATTTGTTTACGTGAAAATTAAACCTCCGTGTTGTTATAAGTACCATCAGGTTTTTCAAGAATGTCAGACAAGCAGTTTTTGTAAGCACAGTAGTGATAAACAAATATCAATATATCACCTTGAGATGCATAAATTTGAAGATCATAAATATTACAGAATATAAAATCGATTGTTTGAATTTGTTTCTGCACACGTCTACTATGGTTACTACATATGTCTACCCAAGTAACTTAAATAACAGCCCTTCTTACACACAGTGCCATATATTCATCCTTATCAATAATGTCACAGTTTGATCTGATATAACTGAGGTAAACAATTTTTTAACAAACTTGTTTTTATTCCAACATTTAATGATCAAATTTAAGTATTATGTGTGGTGAAGGGGGTTGAGTATCAGTAAATCCTGCAAAGAAAACATATTGAAAGAAACCTGCTGATTGAATAAGTATTCAACCACATAAATCAGAATTTGATGGAAACATCTTTGACAGCAATTACTGCTGTGAGTCTTTTTGAATAGGTTTCTATCTGCTTTGCACAATTAGATTGGGTAATTGTTGTTCACTCTTCTTGACAAAACTGATCCAATTCTGAGAAGATCGTTGGGAATTGTTAAGGAACTGCAAATTTCAAGTCTCGCCATAAATTTTCCATTGAATTCAAGTCAGGACTTTGACTGAGCCACTCCAGGCATTCGCGTTTTTTTTTTTTTTAAACCACTTCAGAGTGACTATGGCCTTGTGATTTGTTGAAATCTGAATTTTTGACCCAGTTTTAGATTATTGGCTGACTCAAACAGGTTTTTCTCTTGGACTCGCCTGTATTTTGCACCATTCATCTACCTCTCAATCCTAGCAACCTCCCATTCCCTGCTGATAAGAAGCATCCTATAACGTGATGTTGCCACCACCAGTGTTAACATCTAGAATGATGTCGACTAGATGACGTGGTGTACTGAACTTGTGACAGACGTAACGTTTTGAATTCAGACCAAAAACTACTCAGTTTTTTGTTCTTGGCCACAAAACCTTTTGCCAAATGTCTGGAGTATCATTTACATTCTTTGTTATAAAGTCCATACGGGAGTTAAGAAGATTACTTTTTAGTAATGGTTTCTTTCTTGCCACACATCCATACAGACCAGCTTTGTATAGTGACAAGGATATTATCAATATATGAAAATTGACTCTCACTGCAGACATGAAACTTTGCAAGTCTTTCAAAATCACTGTTGGCTTCAGAACAGCGTCTCTAACCAGTTTTCTGCTAACCTTGATTTGGAAAGGCAGCCTGATGTAGTTAGTGAATATGTGGTATGAAGCACTTCCACTTCTTAATGACGGTCCTCACCATACTCAAAGAGATAATCAGCGGCTTTCAAATTTTTTTATTACATTCTACTCATTTATGTTCCTCTAATACTTTATTATTTTGTCTTCATGGTTGGTTTGTCGTATCACTATGTGAGTTGTTGCTTCAATTGACGTCCTTACCCTGAAGTCAAGTTGAACCAATTTCATTACATACAGACAGAGACCATTACACTAACTTAGTGACATTTTAAACTAGTATTTTGCACATGAAGTGATTTAGAATTCCCGTAGCAAAGGGGTTGAATAGTTATACGATTGAGAATATTCTAATTTTCTTTGGAAATCTAGCTTATATACATAATATCAGCGGTTTGTTTTAGCTTTCTTTATTTGGAGAAGATCGTGTAGGTTTTATATGTAAAGTCCCATTTGAATGTTTCGTGATTGCAAACTCAGACGGAAACAATATGTGGAAACTTTCTGGGTGAGGGGGAATACTTTTGTAAGCACTATATTAATGTATAAACAGGATGCTTTGAAATTTTTGTTAGCACTATATTAATGTATAAACAGGATGCTTTGAAACTTTTGTTAGCACTATATTAATGTATAAACAGGATGCTTTGAAACGAGCTACTTTGCTTAAGTCGATTTTCTACATTAGATATTAGATTGTGCCAAAATGATTTTGAAAAGAAACAAATGTTAAGTATTAAATTAGCGTCTTTCAGTGAGTTTGTTTGTTTGTTTTTGAATTTCGCGAAAAGCTACACAAGGTCTGTCTGCGCTAGCCGTCCTTAATTTAACAGTGTAAGACTAGAAGAAAGGCAGCTAGTCATCACCATCCACCGCAAACTCTTGGGTTACTCTTTTACCGACGAATAGTGGGATTGACCGTCACATTATAACGCCCCTACAACTGAAATGGGGGAGCATCATGTTTGGTGCGACGGGGATTTGAACTCACCACCCTCAGATTACGAGTCGAACTTCTTATCCCACCTGGCCATGCCGTGCCCTTTCAATGAGTTAGCAGAAAATTACGGTTTTATAGTGCTAAAATCCGTGGTTTGATTTCCTGCAGTTGACAAAACGCTGCTAAAATAATAACTCAATTAGCGTTTTTATAACTTTTGTTACATGGAATTTGAAAATGTCCAGAAGAATGAAAATAATAAAGAGAAATTGTAAATTTCTTTTTTATTCATTTTATTTTTTTCGTCAAAAATCATGACAAAAACAACTTCTCTCTTAGGCTTTCAGGTAAAGTCTTTTCTCTTTAACCTCATTAAATCCTGTTTGCTTGCTGAATGAGTTTTTTTGCGCAGTAGAATTTGATCTCTCGTTATAAAATTTCAAATCGACCAAATGCTTGTTAAATACACACGATCCTAGTTCTGGTTGACATCTTTAATGGCTCATGGTTACATAGATATTGTGTTAAACATAACTATACTTCAAAGAAATAGAGTGAAGCCATTCTAGCTGCAAATACAAAGATATTATTTATACCAATTAAGTTTAATAAAGCTACAGCTTCATTTTAAATCCCATAATAACAAGATAAATTATCTAAGCCTGGAGATGCTCATTAAATATTATCACAATAACTTACTTTTCAGTAATGTCTGTTTGTTGAATTTAGAGCAAAGCTACACGAGGGCTATCTGCGCTCGCGGTCCCTAATTTTGCAGTGTAAGACTAGAAGGAAGGCAACTAGTCATAACCACCAACCGCCAGTTCTTGGGCTATTCTTTTACCAACTAATAGTAGGATGACCGTAACATTATAACGCTCCCACGGCTGAAAAGGCGAACGTGTTTAGTATGACGGGGATTCGAACCTGCTACCCACTGATTACGAGTCGAGTGCCTTAACCATCCGGCCATGCCGGTCCGTTTTAGTAATAATCAGATTTAGTAAAGCTAGAACTCTAGAATTTCCATCGTACCAAACATGCTCGCCCTTTGAACCGTCAGAGCTTTATAATTTGATGATCAATCTCACTATTTAAGAGTTGGCGGTGGGTGGTGATGACTAGCTGCCTTCACTCTATTCTTATACTGCTAAATTATGGACGGCTAGCGCAGATAACCCTCGTGTAGTTTTTCACGAAATTAAAAAAACAAACAAAACGAAAAAACGCAGAAGCGTGATAAATGTTACATCAGTTTGAGTTTATTAACACAGAGCTGTATCTTTTAAACAGCACTACGTCAGTCAGATAGAGCTGTATCTTGAATTTTAATACAACAAATTATGTTTAGTAAAGTAAAGTAGCAGCTTGAATAATTAGAGACAGATTTAAAAATTTAACAGAATTAGTTGCTGTAGTTTTACGTTTGCACTGAAAGGTGTATTTGTATGTCTATTTGCACTGAAAGGTGTATTTGAATGTCTGCTATTTTGTTGACTGGATTTTTGATTTATTGAATCATCTGAAGCTTAATGAGGTATTAATATATCGATATGACCAGTTTGTGTAAGGAAGAATGTGTCTGCTGAGGTTTATTTATGCATCCTAATTTAGAGATTTTGAGGTCAGAAAGGTTACATACAAGACATTGTTGTGTTATTTTTCATATGTATATTTGTTAAGAACGTTTGATTATTTACTTCACGTATTCAGTGAAAGACATGATTTGTGAGTAAAACATTATCACATAAAGTAAATGTAGAAAGGAATTATCAGCTGAAAGACACCTCATGTCCATGTCGAATAAATGGATAGATCAGAGACCCTCATAGTTCAGATATAGTCACCTCTAGTTCTGAACTACTGATACAAGGAAAACAGCCACCAAGCAAATGCTGTGTTCTGACCTTGGAGACAAATAACGGAACAAACCGTCAATAGTCGTATGCATAATAATTAAAAGTGTGGTCAATGGGAGCATACTACATATTATTATTCAAGATAGTGTTTATCAAAAGTTTCCAATTACTATGGTATGAGCAGTTTTCGCATAATACGTTGTCAAAAAAGTCCTTAAGTTGTTTTCATTCTAGCTATGCGTTGTCTGTAACGTTTCGCATTGCGCAAGCCTTCCATTGGCACAGTGGTATGCCTGTGGATCTACAACGCTAGAAAACGAGTTTCTAAACCCGTGGTTGGCAGAGCACAGATATCCCATTGTGGAACTTTGTGCTTAACGCCAAACGCATTGTGCAAAGATGTCGTCAGCAGTGTTCTCCAGTGGTAAGTCAAGTGATACCTCGAGGTTACAATCACTCTTATGTTGCATTGAGAATGACCGGTCACTGGGTTAGCACTAGCTATTTTGTGATAGTTATGAATAAAGTCTAAAAGTCTGTTAGAAGATATCGGCCTGGCCAGTTCTTTAGAATTTATCTTTGATGCAGTAGAAGCAACCATTCATAGTCAAACAAGCAAATACACACATTGTGTTTGTGATTTAATAAAGATTGTTTATTTATTTGTTACACTTTCTTTAGTTTATTTATTTGTTACACTTTCTATAGTTTATTTATTTGTTACACTTTCTATAGTTTATTTATTTGTTAGACTTTCTATAGTTTATTTATTTCGTTTGGACAGTTTCAGTTATTCAGAAAAGCTAAAAACTTCTGTGTGGTAAATATTTTTCCAGATCTCCTGTTATTAAATGGATCTATTCAATTCCTGTAATGAATATGAGTTTCACTTGAATACACCGTAAAAACGTCTTTGTGGCTTCTGTCCTTTATTTTATTATCTGATTACTGAAGAAGTACTCTGTTCTGAGAATTGTTTCTCGAAAAAAGTAAAACAATATGTTCTTTCAATTTAACAAATTCTATAAGATTGTGTTTTCTAGTATAAATAAGATACAATTTGCAAGTACGTAGTGACTGTAACGGACATTTATGTAAGTTAAAGTTATATTTATATTTTCATGTAATTTATATTGTTAAATGTGTATTGGAAATTTCCGCCTATGCTATAAATTTGTAAAAAATTCTCGCGTGTAAGAATCAACAATAAATGTGTATTTTCATAAGCAATAGTGTATTGTTGTCAAATGAAATATTCGTTTATAAACCGACATGCCGAGAGACACTATATTGTTGTTGGTTTGCTACAGTTGGGATACGATGAATCTCGGAATCGATAACGATAATTAACGCTTGTCAATCGGGAAATTACAGATATTTGACTCGGAAAATTTATAGATTTTGACAATTATAAACCGTTTAATTTCAGTGAATTAACTTCGGACGTTAGTATTTCTATGAAGACACTACATATTTTTGTTGTTGAAAAATCAGCTTGTAAACAGTGTAAGATCAGCCAAGATTATAGAGCTGGCTGGCTACCCGTTAAGTGAACTGCACTGATATCAAGTCGAAACTAATTCGCTCATCGTGAACCATCTATAAATTATTCAGTTCCACACCAGATAAAGAACTCAGTATTGTTTGTAAGTTTGTAAAACGTTTGTATATAAATCATTATTTGTTACAACTATTTCTAATATCCGTTATTATAAATTGTATTATTGTTTGTATATTAAAATATATTTGTGTTATAAAGGAAATTGTGTGTATCAATCTTATTGACAAACAACATAAATTTGATACTTCTCAATATTTATTTTACTTCTAAATCTAAATAAAAATTTAATTGAGTTTTAGTCTATTCTAGATTATAATACGTAACATAAAAATTAGACACTCTTCCGGGATAAATCATAATATGTAACATAACACACTAATTAAACTGTTCAGAAAATTTCAAAATATTAATTGGTTGGCTAACACTTGTTGATATGCTAATTGGCACTTAATTTCTTTGAGTTATAAAATATACAGATTAAATCATGCTCCCAGAAAGTCAACACTTATTTATTTACATTTTCACAATCCAGTCTCCTGTTATCATATTATCATGGTTATTTACTTTTATGTTAACCAGACAAAACAATTATTAATTAAAGGGAAAGTTTCCACGGTATAAGACATGGGATTTGTTGACATTTTGATTATTGATATATAGTGAATCGATACAACAGCAAGCTTTAATTTGTTTAACTTGAGAGATATGAGATAAAGCAGGATAATTAGCACCATAATATCAAAGATACGACAGACAAGACGGGATGAAATATGGCAGTGTTAGTGTTGAATAGTGTCATATTTATAAAACAGGAACATTTTATATCACATATTTACTTCATTTTTATATCTGTTTATTAATTTTGAAACGAAAGTTAGATGTAGAGAGTGCAAACGATAAATGGACATATCGGCAGATAGTTTGATAAATAGCGAGAAGTTTCACGAATAAGTGGTTAGAAATAGCCCTACACTGTATTAGTAAGACATGTTATGACAGAGTCAAGTATTTATTTTTGTTTTTTTATGATAAGAGTGTATTTCTTGTGGTATTATGTCCTACTAGGTATTACATGACCGAACTAAGTTCAGCTATAAAAGTGTTCGTTGGGATGGTTGGTTGTTATATTACCATATCACAGGAACTTCCACAGTGAAAACGACCGTACCAGTTTCTATGTTGATTATACAAAGTGCCTCGGTGAGCTTGGCTTAATGTAAGAAATCGATAGAAACTATTGCAAGAGTTGTGCTTCAGACTATAAGGTGTTATAAATTTTCTGCATTAACAAGAAAACAACAGTTGGGTTTCCGAATTGGCCACACTGTTAGAGTTATAACACCCGTAGCTTCCGATGTTTATCGATTACCTTGGTCAAATTCGTTTGCCTTTTTGGAAACTAAAGAGTTACTATTTTAGCAACACTTTCTAAAGCGACATTTATGACCTTTGCTGCCAAAGAGATTCTAAAAACAACCTGGAATTTACTGATTTAGTTTCTTCGTTAACTGTTCGTCTGTAGAGCTTAAATAGCAGGTCTATCTATATTAAATCGTGTTACAGTTAACGCTACTATTGATTTTATCATGGCTAGTAAGGAGGTATTAGGCAGACTCTTGTCTTCTAATTACCTTCACCCAACAAAGTTAGCGCATGGACGTAAACTATGTGATTGCAGATGTTTGTTCCTCACGTTCCTTTTGTCACTGTGTCCACTGATAAAGTAAATAAACGAGTAATGAAAACAGAGGAATCTCGAGTAAACTTTTACAATCTTATAGACGAAAAAGATTTGTCATAGCGTTCCACCAAAAGCAAGATGTGAGCATAATATAGAACTGGTTTTTCCATACTGTTCTGGTTGGTGTTTGTTTTACTTGTTTTATATCAATTGTTTGTATTTTAACACAAAATTTAATCTTTTAAAATATCTCAGTGCTTCTCTGCTTTGTTTTCATTGCCAATTTAATTATTTATTCAAATATGTTTGTTTCATAAATAAGATAGCAAAGCATAATTAAAATGACATTTGTTTTCGAGAAGACATCTCAGATTTATCTGTACTCTTGGATTAACAGGAATGTGAAATAGTAATATTTATCATTCCTTGACAACCTGAATTAATTAACTTCAATATTTTATATTTCAGTGTTTACAAGACATTTAACTAAAAACCTAAATAACATTTGTATTTGATATGTATTTAATCAGAAAGCAATCATCAGACGCTAACTTACGTAGAGGACATGTTTCTTTCCTCTTCATTGGCTTTCAATAGTATACAGCCGAGTTTAGAGCTTTTGTACTTTTAATACAGTAGTCATTTATAAAGTAACAGCAATTGACCTTAAAACTGGTTTTTAGTGTCAGATATCTGACGCTCTTGTACGAGACTTATTTATGTTAGTTTTTAGTCTTCACAATGCATCTAATAATTGTTCGAATATTTAGGACACCTATTTGCATAGTTTATGTTTTATTCTTGTAGTAGCGTTATGGAGGTAAACTTATTTCTTTGTAAAGGACCAGATGGTTAGGGCGCTCGATTCGTAACCTGACGGTCACGGGTTTGAATTCTCGTCACACCAAACATGTTTGCCCCTTCAGTCGTGAGGGTGTTATAAAGTTACGACCATTCCCACTATTTGTTTGTCAAATATTTCAAGAGTTGGCGATGGGTGGTGATGACAAGCGGTCTTCCCTCTAGTCTTACACTGCAAAATTTACATACACCTATTTGAAATATTCGTGATTAAAACAATGGCCTATTACAATACATTTAAACTGATTAGTTAATGCAATGATTTTGTATTACCAGTGTTTCTAATGGCAAATGGTATCGAATACTGTTGGTTTTATTTACTTTTTTGCAACATATTGGAGCAACACACTGAAAGCTTATACCTAGACCTATTCCCGTCTGGTGTCTGGCATGATCTCGTGATTATAACATATAACTAACAATCTATAGGTCGCCGAATTGAGTTATACCACCCTTTCAGCCATATATGCTTTATAATGTGACGGTTAATTCCACTATTCATTAGCAAAAAGTAATCAAAGTATCTTTGTACGAAATTCAACAAAAAATTCTTCCTGCTACTTTAAAATTAATTTTGAAGGCTTAACTTGTTGTGCACCTCGCTGTGTATCGCAGTAAACCTCTGATGGTTTTATTAACCGTATCGTAGGTCACAGATCAGAGATAATACTAATGGTTTATTTAAGTATCTCTTGTTACATATTAGAACTAATTGTTAGATTTAAATGTTGTCCCTCTTGTATCATTTGTTAAGTATTAGAGCTAAATACCGGTTTATTTGTTGTGTCTATTGCTACCTGTTGTAACTAAGCGTTAAAGGTTTCAACTGTTTTTGCCTTTGTCTATCAGACCTAAACCTACAGAAAGTCATTTTTTGTGTTCTTTGCTACCTGTTACAGCTAAACATTGACGTTTCTATGTGTTGTGCCATTTTCTTTATGCCGAAGTTAAATGTTGACAGTTCTATTTCTTCTGTCTGTTGCTCTGTAAAGCAATTGAACAATGACGCTTATATTTGATTTGCTTTTCAAATACCTTAGTTAACATTTAAAGCTTTTTTTATTTGTTATTTCATGCGTAGTGAAATATTACTATTTTATTTATTCCATCTTTCGTAACACGCTGGAGCTAAATACAAAAGGATTTATTTGTCATATCTCTTGGAGTTATATACTGATACACGTATCCCCATTTTGAAGAGTTATACAAGCTTTGTTGCTTTCAGGATAACTCACGATTGAACAGCTTGGGTTTCAACCGACGTCTGAAGTACAACTCTCAGAAAGACGTTTTCAATAAAATGGATGTACAACCCAAACATAACACGAAGCTAAAATGTTACAATAAATAAATAAATATAAAATCACGGACTGATTGATCATCATAACATTCAATGTCGTGCTAGCGTTCAAACATAAATATATTTCAATCTAAAAACACCCACTCACGGCTCAATATTTCAAATCCAACCAATAAAAATGTTTCTTTCCAATGATGAAACGTATCATAATATTCTTTAAAGATTTCCAGATACTTTCTGTTTTTCGTTTTTGTTGAATCCACGAATATCATGTTACGATAACTTGGGATTAAATTATCTAAATTACAAAATTTTGTTGAAAAGAAAGTTCAATTTGTTTGAATATTTTTTGTGTGTGTCGTAAGAGCTAGTATAAAGTTACATCTATCTCTCACCCAGACATTTCTATCATCTTTCATGGTTTCTATCGAAAGATAGAAATAAACGTTTACAGATTGTTTAATATGTAATTAAACATATAATTGTTGTTTTTAACCCTATCCTCTAAAGTTAAAAACTAACTGATGATACAGTTATACGATTTATCCCAATAGTACCAAACCCACTATACCGATGCCAGCTTGGTGTTTTCTGGATGATATCGGCCGACATCGTGAAGTATGTACTTCAACAGCCCTATAGAGCAGTTACTGACCTTTAGTATTTTTTAAAGGTATTTTAACATGAAAATAAAAGTTGCTTTAAGCATGTTATTTTTTACTGCTTAATCTGTTTATCCTTTCAACGCTCTTAATTAGTGTTTTTAATTTTTACTTGCTTTAATGGGATTATTCTAATAGATGCATTTTATAAATATTTCCGATGAAAGACGAAATTTCACTCCCATTTACTATAGATGTCTTCTATACGTTTGAATGTAAATCTTTCCTGAGTAGTATTATTATATATTCAGCTTTGAAATTTTATTATGCATTAGCGATCAATAATAGACTAGTTAAGTATCACACACACTGATACACAAATGTGGAAATATATAATCATTTTTTTTAAATCAAAAAGTACTATTTAAAAGATTCAGTTATAAGTAACGCGTAACATATTTTGAGGTTAATCACATGGCAAAATCTCAAAAATCATAGCACGCTGTCTCTTAAAAGTGTCTTAAGGTCATTTGTAGAATTTGGAACCAATTTCAAAAACTTAAGGTAAAAATTAATCAGATACACGAATTAGGGAAATCAACATTTACAACAGAATCAGACGAACATTATCTATAAGTTTTGGCTCGCCATGATCATAGGATACCTATCTCGGGTCTAAATAGGATGGTCGAAGCCGAAACTGGTACAGAAATGTTCATTAACGTCTTCTCTTTGGAAAGAAATGGAAGTCAGATTATTAAAAAGTCGCTATTATTTTTATAACAGTGGTTTAAATGAGTCATACGATTTTCATAGCAATACAGTAACGTTATCAAAGTTTATAACATTTGTAGGGACGCCTTCTAGTGGTACACTAGGAACTCTGAAGTCTTGATTGGCACAGCAGAGATGGCTCATTGTGTAGTTTTGCGTTCAACTAAAGAACTATAGGAATACAGTTTGACCATATTGTAGAGCTAGGGATTTCACAGCTATACATCAGTTCGAATCGTTCGATACAACGAAATAATTCCTGCACTTTAAAGCTGCGGCTCAGTTGTGAGAATTATAGCCAGTCTTAGTGTAAGTGGTAGCCCCTTCAGAGTGGCACACCGAAATGTCTGCGGATCTGCACCGCTACAAACTGGTTTTTGACACTTGTGGTGGGCAGAGCACCGATACCTCATTGTGTATGTTTGTGCTTAATTCTAAACAAACAAGCGATGGGTAATAGGATGCTGCTTACTGGTCACCTCCCTTCTGGTTAATAGTTGAAAATTAGGATGACAGAGGATAGGCTTAGTAGCTTTGTCATAAATATGAATTATTATACTTTTAGCTACTGTGTTATAGATATGTATCTTCAAATCTAGCAAATCATATCGTCTGTTTCAAAATAAACAAATAAAACTTATTACGAGGTTGTGAAATGGAGATTTTGAATTATTTGTAACATCTGTTTGTTTTTTTGAATAGTGGATTAGACCGTTACATAATAACATCCCCAAAGCTAAAAGAACGAACGTGTTTCGTGTGACAAATATTCAGAACAGCGACTCTTAGATTACGAGTCAAGAACCTTGACCACGTGGCCATGTCGAGTTTTATTTGACTTCTAAAAATATAATGACATAGAGAAACAGCGTTTACTAACTTGAGTACAATTGGTTCATGAAGTAATTTTGATTTACTTTCTAAAACTAAAATATTGCAATAATCCTATATATCAAACCTTGATCACTGATTATATACATTCTTAAATATAGATTTGTTTGTCATATTAATTTAGGATAAGTGAGGAAACTGTAATATTTTCTTAGGCAATTTCCTTTGTCTCTTGTTGTAGAACAGTAGTTTATGTACTCGGACTGTGAATACGAGAATTCCCGATTCCAGGCCTGTTGCTACAAAAACGTACTTTTCACTTTGACATAATACACGCACTATAGGGTTGACGGTCAAATCGCATTGTTTGATCAGATAAAAGTAACACAAGAGTCTGAGGTGGTTGCTACTGAGTTAAACTTTGATTAGTGATTATATACATTCTTAAATATAGATTTGTTTGTCATATCAATTTAGGATAACTGAGGAGACTGTGATATTTTCTTAACTTGGGATGGCAATTCTTAAAATCATTTTGTATAGTTTACTCCAAATCTAGAACAAATTGTAATTGCAATGTTCAATACACATTACTTGAATTTAATTTAATTATGAACATCTGGTATTTTCATTTGATTATGTGACAGAAAAAAACAGTCATAAGTTAAAGATTTCATGCTGTTTATAACCTAGAAAAATCTGAACTGAACAGTCAGATTGGTGATTTCTTTTTGGTGTTTCCTAGTTTGTGTATATTTAAAGTTCCATTTTATAACTGTGGAGTACCATAAAACGCATTTTGTAACCGTACACTAGCACAGAACACACGCTACGAAACTAGAGATGAATTGTATTGATTGATATCTTGCTTAGTAACATTTATATTTTGTATTCTTACCTTTTAGTGATATTTCAAAGCCAGACAGATATATATATCTTCTGGGAAATTAAACGTCTACTACAAAATGAAACTTGTAACATATTATTAACTATTTGATTCTTGTATATTTCTAGTTTAGCTGTTAAATTCTTTACTATCAAAAACTACGTTTATATTCTACAGTAATCAGCCAAACTGTTTAATCATTAAGTATGTTTCTCTTTTACAGTAAATTAACCTGATTATATACTGTTATAAAGTATGTCTTCATTTTACATTAATTAACATGATTTTTATTATCATGAAGTCAAGTGTAATTAATGAAAGTTATCCTAGTTTTTACTGCAATGAAGTATGTCTGTGTTTTATAGTAAATAGCCTGATTCTTTGTTATTTTGAAGTACGTCTCCCTTTTGTTGTACTCTCGTACGCTATACGAAATCAGTTTGTTTATGATTTTAATATTTTAATCTCTAAAACATATATAAAATACGTCACATGAAATACAACTACAATAAACTTTTTAATAAATTATGGCGTTGTAATGATGTTTTCAGAGGGTTTTCAGGTTCTGCTGACTTCTATGCCATGTTTAATGGACAGGTATCAGTTAGATGGACGTAGAAGACTTTTCCGTCTTTGTTTTACTCTTGTATGGTTCGTTTCCTATCAGTTTAGTATCGCTCACTTTCATAGTACGATATTTTCTGGGGTAATAGGCTTTTGCAAATATATTGGTTTTTCTATTATGCTCATAAATACTAACTTTTGTTAGTCTTTTTTGTTTCAGCCATATCTAGCTATATGTATGTTGATACAGAAGGATGTAAGTAGAGAGTTTCAGTCGGGGCGTTCTGTAAACGTTGTATTGTTTCAACCATGTCTAGCCATGTTGATACAGATGGATGTAAGTAGAAAGTTTCAGTCCGGGCGTTCTTTCAAATTTCTATTGTTTTAGCCACGTCTAACCATGTTGATACAGAAGGATGTAAGTAGAGAGTTTCGGTTGGGGCGTTCTTTTAAAAGTTCTATTCTTTTAGACCAGTGGTTCCCAACCTTTTTTATGCCCCGCACCTCTAAAAATTTTAATATGTTCTCACACCCTTCACAATAATTATTTATTTAAGAATAAAGGTGAAGGTGGCCAAAACAAATGTTATCTCGCATTCCCTGGAACGTTATCTCTCACCCCTGGTTGGGAACCACTGTTTTAGACTGTTCATGGAGTATCTGCAGTAGGTTAGAAGTTCATCCGATAATAAAGAAGCTAGCTGTTCATTGTCTTGTGTTGTTATCAAGATTGTTTTTATAACCTCTTACAAGTAGACCGAGTTCTTAATATGCGATATCTATAAGACATTCAGTTAAAGGATGGCATGGTAAATCTCTACAGTTAACTATAGGATGGAAAGGTAGTCTCGTTTGTTAATTTGAAATGGAACATAGGTATATGGAATGTTTATATTGTATACTGTTAGTTGTTTGACTGTTTCTGTTCCAAGTCGTTTTTGATATTTCTTGAAGAGTTCATCAGTTTACTTCTCTGTGTCTGATTCTTTCTTGTAGTAAGCGAAGTAAAATTGTCTCAGTATTGTAATGATTTATTTTTCTACAATGTATATTCCTCATTGCAGATTTGAATCCGAGATGTCGTATGCAAACAAGTGTTCTATTACTAGTAATTCACAATTTAACTCAAATTAACACAATGTCTTTGACTTCTAATTGTGTTCAGTAAATTAGCTTAGTTGGCCTGGCATGGCCAAGCGCGTAAGGCGTGCGACTTGTAATCCGAGGGTCGCGGGTTTGCATCCCCGTCGCGCCAAACATGTTCGCCCTCCAAGCCGTGGGGGCGTTTTAATGTGACGGTCAATCCCACTATTCGTTGGTAAAAGAGTAGCCCAAGAGTTGGCGGTGGGTTGTGATGACTAGCTGCCTTCCCTCTAGTCTTACACTGCTAAATTAGGGACGGCTCGGTGCAGTGGGCTAACAACCTACTCACTTAAAATACCTGTTGAAGAATCCGCAAGCGATTGCGGCCCTATTGATGGAATCTAATGATGATAACTAACTAAATTAGCTTACTTAACCTTTAAGGTTTTGTAAGAGTATAAGTTAAAAACAGTAAAGAATTATTTGGTTCCCAAGTATATCCTTTTGTACCTAATTTAACACAAGATAAAATTTTATTTTTTTTATTTTTCAGGAATTCCTTCATCCTATTTTAAATTAATGTAAGGTACCATCCTTCATTACTGTAAACGGCTACTCATTTCATAACCAAGCCACCGTGTTATATAAGTAAAACTGTTCCACCCCGAGTCCAGCCAAAACCATACAAATTCCTAACATATTATCTATATACCACTGTCTTCAGAACAAAGTACAAAAAAATCAAAGACCCTACCTCCATCGATACCACGATAAACCCACTATAAGATCACCTTCTACTTCTTACTTAAGAAAATGTAAAAGTACTTAAACTCTCCTCAGGAGATCACCATCCAATCCTCGAAATCAAAACTGTATATTATATTCCAAAAATTTCATGATATAAGAATACTTTATGACCTTTGTCTTTATGATAATCTATGCTATGTCATGCTACACGGTTCGATGATGTTTATCTGTGATAACTTGACCATCTTTCTGCTGTGTATGAACAACTGGACTGAGGCGCACAATATGAACCAGAACTACCATTACGATATACGATTTTTCCATTTGACATATCTACCTGATAAAATTTGGATTAATACTATAAAAATGCAAGTTTCAATATAACATTGACAAACACTTTACTTTTGATATCGTTGAAATCTGTGAATGCAATGTTAAGTGATATGAGCTATTTTCTATTTTTCACGTGTGTCTACTGAAGATGCAATGTTATGAGTTACCTCCTATTTGTCACATATGTCTACTCTATTATTAAACATAGTGTAATTACCAAGCAAACGGAACGGACATAAAAACCACATTGTACCCATCAGTCAAGGCCCTAGCATGACTTAAGTAAAATCACCTCTCATCACCATGGCAACGAGTGCTAATAGGTGCTACGTCAGAACTTTAACGTATTTCAGGAAAAATGTATCAAATCTGCCAGATATAGAAATGTTCTCCTACGTCTGCACTTGATGAAAATGAAGCTATCAGGTAATAACACACACATATTCACACCATTAGGTATTCGTATTGTGTTATAAAACTACACATTAGCTTAGGTTCTGTTATAACACGCATTTAGGTTCTACTGTTTATCACGTACCGGTAGGTTTTCTTTAGGTATAATATCTCACGAAGTTTTGTTAGTATATTGTAAATAATTCTATAAAACAAACAGAGAAGCACGCAATACAATAAATCGATATTCAAGTGACTAAAATAAATCATGATCAAAATGTTTTGGTTCATTAATTAACAATAGTTTCAGCTGTAATTGACATAGTAATATGATGTGTCATTAGATTCTCGAATGATATAATATATTTATTTAGAAGTAACTTAGGCTGCGAGACAATATAAAATAAGTTTATTTGTGGTATCGTAACCTAATATATTTTATTGTTGTAACACACTAAGATGTGTTGTAATAGTCTCATATTAAGTTTTATATACTGTGTATTATTAGGCTCAGTCGAGTAATTTAGTACTTGGTTATTTGTGGTTTCACCTACTATTGGCTTTGTTACACTATGTATTACAGTGCATTTTATTATGATATTATATAATAGTAGATTTTTTTAAATATATGAAATCTACTAGAAAATTACAAAACGTGCTATTTATAAATTAGTGTGCACGAAACGTGACTTAAGCTTTGTGAAGAGCATCAGGATGTTTCATAAATCAGTTATGCAAAGATCTGATGTGTGTACTTCCAACAAGGTTCCCAAAACAGTCTCCCGTTCTTTTTCTAATTGTAAACTGGTTATGAGAGGTAAAGCAGCGTTATGCCAAACAGTCCACATGGTAGGAAGCCCGCCAGCTCTGCAGTCCAGAACTCTACCACAAGAACAACTCACGCCCCTAATGATATTGTAAATGTTTTTTATTTTAATTTTTGAGAACGCTCCTTGGTAAACCTAGAAGATAAGACAGCTCGTTTCAAGTTAACGCAATCAAAGGATAGTTCGTGATCCATATTATTCCCACAATAAGACGTCGTTATTGATTATTTTTAATACACATATATACACTGGTTATAAAAACATTATAATCACTACCACCGTATCCTTCACCCATTCGACGTAATAAATTATTTACTGTTTTCTTTTCAACAGAAATGATTTAAATGTTGTTTTTGTTTTTCAATTTCGCACAAAGCTGCTCGAGGGCCACCTGTGCTAGCCGTACCTAATTCAGTAGTGTAAGACTAGTGGGAAGGCAGCTAGTCTTACACTACTCCCCGCCAATTCCTGGATTACTCTTTTTCCAACGAATAGTGGGATTGACCGTCACAATATAACGCCCCACGGCTGAAAGGGCGAGCATGTTTGGCGCGACGGGGATGCGAACCCGCGACCCTCAGATTACGAGTCGCACGCCTTAACACGTTTGGCCATGCCGGGCCTAATGGTTTAAGGGTTAACGCTAGTGGTACGACAAAATTGTACAGCCTATTGAGAGAAATAAAAACCTAGTGCCAGAGTGAGGAAGTAAAATAACGCTCCTATAATTAAGTCAACGCAAAGGTAAAATTAGTATTAACAACTCGAAAATGATTTCAAATTACCCTAGGTTCTTATTATTTTGAACTAAACTATATTTTTAAAAAATGACGATACTGAAGTGTAAGCAACTGGTATAAGCACACTACATTTATAATATGGTGTGTTTATAACAGGCAAATCAAAATACGTTACTTTTCCTAAGAAGTAAACATTAACATTATTTGTAGATCAGTAGCGAAAAAGAATACAGAACCTGAAAAATATTGCATTGAAATACATGAAGTTCATGTTACGGTTATGAAGTTTTGGATCTAAAACAAATGACCGTAATGTACCTTTCTTCTTCTTTGAACAAAAATTGTTAGCTTAAACTCTAGTCTTAACACTTCTTGAAATACGAACGTTTCAAACAAACAATACGCGTTATTGAAATGTTTACACATATGAATTTTACATAAATTATAAGGTATTTTAACCATATTTATCTTCTATACATGTTTGTTTGTTTAGAATTAAGAACAAAGCTGCCCATCACGGGTATCGAAACCCGGTTTTTAGCGGCCTGAGTCCATAGACGTAATGCTGTACCACTGAGAGGCATAACTGAGGGTCGTTAAACTTAAGGACTCTAATGATCAGCAGGGCCAATCATGTGAAAACTGTTCTATACCAAGTTTTTACTGTCTTCTGTTAAAGAGATTCTTTACTTTTGTTCTAAATTAATCTCTGATATTAATTAATATGAAACACAGTTGCAATGTTTCCACATTTATTCGTGCCAAACTAAAGAGCTAATAAAAATACTCGTGTCAAAAGTTCAGAAATGGAATCATTTTAAGCGAATGTATATAGATGTAGAAGACTTGTCCGTATGTTTGGCGAAACAGAGTGTTATGAGAAATAGCTGAATAAAGTTTGAGGAACTCGTGTGGACTTCCCAAATATCCTGTGTGTTTGTATATGTATTTTTCTTATGGCAAAACCACAGTGGGCTATCTGCTGTGTCAACGGAGGGGAATCAAACCTCTGATTTTAGTATTATAAATCCATAGACTTACTGCTGTCCCAACGGGGGAACCTTAAATAATGAGTCTAAATGAATAAACAGTCGAATAAACGTTTCAAGTTTAACAGTCATTCAATTACACTACCTCAAATGTGGCGAATAAGAGCTTGACTGCGCTGGGAAATTGATAAAAAATTATGAGAAATCAACGTCACACGAAAGTGCTCTTTAATTCCACGTGTAAAATTGTTATCTTTGTATCGAACGAACGGTTTATTGATACGACTCAAAATAGTAAAGAAAGTAGCTTTTACCACATTCATAATATTATTTTTTTCAGAACAGTACTGCTGACATATCGCAGCTTACAATGGTACAAATATTTAATAAGTGGTTCTATTTGAAAATACAATTTTGTATCAAGCTTATAGTTATAAAATAAGCATAAATATACTTGAAAATATATATAAAGATATCTAAGAACTTCATTTGATTACACTATGTAACACAAATTTTGTTCCTGGATAGTATGTGTTATCTCTTAATTGCTTATGTTGTGAAAGTACAGAAAATGGCCATTATTCCCTTCAAACTTTGTTTTTGTGACCTGAATAATGAAATTTAGAAATAAACCTATTTTCTAAGTAAAAACGGGCAAATTTGCACATTTTCATTTACATAAAGTTTGAATAAAACAACATATGAATCAAGATTCACATGTATTTTTACTAAAGTTATACAAAAATGTTTAGAAGTGAGTGGTTTTTCGAGATTTGCGACTGTAATGTAAATCACTTTCACGTATCAGCTCTCTTAAATATAGTCTCCCATCATGTTTTCGTTATATCCTCCCAGGTCACAAAAGCAAAATTTGAAGAGAAAATTATGTCTTTTCCATTTACTTTAGGCATAAGCAATTGGGAAATAACACTTTCCGCCCATGAACAAGAAAAAGTAAAAAATTTGTTACATAGTAACACGATATCTAA